>NW_025814834.1:60440000-61122500 GCF_022079265.1 Lynx rufus
GGGGTATAACAGAAACTTCCTTTCTAGGAGTTTCAATAAGATACACAGTTGCACAAATCACCCTATCTGAGTGACTAGAAATTAGGGTATCTGTAGAGAAATAATACTGAAAAGATGATTTGGGGCCATGCAGGAACTTGAAAGTCGGGCTAAGACATGAGGAATCTTGGAATTTGACCTTCTGCGGCAAGCGGTGGGCAATCATTAAAATGTTTCAAGGGGCTCCTGGGTGGCTCAGTTGGTTAAGCATCCGACTTCAGCTCAGGTCATGATCTCATGGTTTGTGGGTTTGAGGCCCACGTCGGGCTCTGCGCTAACAGCTCAGAGCCTGGAGCCTGCTTTGAATTCTGTGTCTCCCTCTCTCCCTCTCTGCTCCTCCCCAGCTTATGCTCTTTCTCTCTCAAACATTAAAAAAGTGTTTTGAACAGAGGAAAAAGGAGGGAAGGGTCTGCTCAAACTGAAAAGACACTTACAACATAAAAATCAGATACAAGAGCATGGTCCTTGAAGTCCAATTTGAGCAAAGAACTATAAAGACATTCAGTGGGAAAAATCTGAATATGAACTCAGCAGATGATGTTATTAAGGAAAGTCATACCAGTTATTAGGTGCGATAATGGTGTTGTAGTTGTGCATGGAAAAGTCTTTATTTTCAAAAATACCTGCCAAAGAATTTGGGGTGAAATGTGTGTATGTGATTAGAAGGAAATAAGGCAAATATTAATATTAAAATATTAAAGTGTATATAGCAATTAATAAACCCATATTTAAGTATTAAAATATTAAAGTGATGAAGATATGGATATTAACTACATCATTCCAAATGTTTGAAATTTTTCACAAGAAAAAGTAAATTTAAAAAGTTCTGTGGAAGTCAGGTATAAGTCAGGTGTAGGGTAGACCAAGGGCGAGATACTGAACTTCAGAGTCAGTTGAGTCATTCTTGCCCTCAGATCAAAAATGATGAGGCCCTTGGCCAGGTGGCTGCAGAGGGAACAGAAAGGAAAAAACATGAACCCTGCAAAGGAAGGAGCAAAGGACAGGATGGGTGATTAACCTCAGTGCATACAGGTGACAGAAGGGAGGACTCCAAAATGGTTGAGGTTCAGAGCCTGGAATGGGAGGAGAACAGGGCAGATGGGAATGGAAATGTGGCTTTCAGGACAAGGGATGGGTTTTGTGGGAATCGCGATGTGTTCTGTTACTGACACTGTGACATTAAGAGGCCAGCAGAACATCCAGGTGGAAAGGGAACCAGCAGTCGTTTGGAAAGCTAGGCTACCACAGAAACAATCAAGCAGAGGTATTGGCTTGGGAAGTCTGTATCCACTGTAAGAAAGGATGGTCATGGGGAAAGTATAGAGAACAAAAGAGAAAAACAGTCAAGGGTGGACTCTTGGGTGGGACCCAAACTTCTAGCTGAGAGGAAGAAGTACCTGTGAAAGAGACAAGATGCCAAGTGGCCAGCAAGATACCAGAAAACCAGGATGATGTGGTGGAGCCTGGGGACCGAGGGAGAATGGAATCTGAACAGGGAAAGTCTTACTCAAAGTCAGAGCGATGGGGAATGTTAATGATGGAGTCTGGTGTTGGCTGGTCGCTGGAGATTTTAGATGGTTTGAGTCCAGAGGTGTGGGGGAGAAGCCAGAATCTAGGGGCTGAAGAGTGACTGGGGGTGAGGAAACAATAGCTCACATCACTTGGGTGCTTACTCTATGCCTGGCACCCGCTAAACACCTGATGTGTTTTGCTTCCTTTAATCCTCCCAGCAATCTTGTGAGGAAACTGAGGCACAGAGAGGTTAAGTGCCTTGCCTGAGGTCACACAGATAGGAGACAGCACAGCTAGGATTTCAACTGGAGGACTCCTCATGAGCCAGTCATCCTTACCTCAGCCAGGAAACAAAAATCAAGCACAGGGGAGGAAAGGAAAGGAAAGAGAGACCTTGTCTTCCTGCTCGCTCCCCACCCCAAGGACAAAAGAGAAACAAAGACAGGGCAGAGGCTACACAGGAACTATGACATGGAGGGCGAGGAGTGTGAGGAAGTTCCCTTACGATCTTGGTCAAGCGGGGAGGGGGATCACCTGAGAGTGACAAGGCTGGCAGTCAGTGGAGACTGGAGGAGCTACAGAGAGGATTTGAAGGGTGACTGTCGCTCAGAAGACCCTGGTGTGGGGGGCGCCTGGGCCGCTCAGTCGGTTAAGTGTCCGGCTTTTGATCCCAGCTCAGGTCTTGATTTCAGGGTCTTAAGTTCAAGCCCCACGTTGGGCTCTGCACTGGGTGTGTGAAGCCTACTTCAACAACAACAACAACAACAACAACAACAACAACAAAGAAGACCGCGGCGTGGAGGCTCTGCCTGGTTCATCTCGCCGTCTAGCTGTTGAAGTACCACAGCTCCAAAAACCTCAGCCCTTGCCACCTTGCCACCCGTACAGGTTCAAGGGCTGTTCGAATAAGGGGACTCGGCAACGAGCAACTCCCAGGGCCAGTAACAAGTGCTCAAGACGTGCTCCCGACACGCGGGAACAGACAGACTCAGGACTTCTTTGAGTCTAGTGGACACTCATGAGAAGAAAGTACCACAGAGAAAAACTTCCTGTTTTTTGTGATCAGCCAGAGACTGGTCGCATCAAAGGCCTGGAATTTAAAGAGGCCGTGATTTACAAAGAATAAATAATGACTCACGCTGCTTCTCTCCTTGACCAAGAGCATCAAAACAAAAAGAGGTGGGGCTCTCAGGTGTCTAGATGTGGCTGAGACAAACACAATTCATAAATCCCGTTTTACAAAGAGCACAGAAACACTAGAATTCACCATAAAATGAAGAGATTTTGGGAAAGCGTTTGAAGTATGAAGTTCCATCTGGTACCAAAGCACACCTCCTTCTAGCAGGTCAGACCACAAAATAATACTATATTAACAGTTTTTAAAAATGACTCAAGTGTAGGCTGGCAAGTCTGTTAAGCCACACAAGAGTCTGATGACTTACTCTGTCACGCTGGTGTAGGACATATTTTTTGTCACATAAAAACACGTAACGCACAACGGACTTTTAGAGGCAAAATGTTCACATTTTTCACTTACTGTCATTGTTAGAGCCCGTTTCCATAACACCATAAGGAGGAGCCAGCAGTCCTGCCATGTACTGTCGATATTTCTGAAAGACAAAATTGTCAACTCAATGCACAGATATTGACTCACGTGGGGCATTCATTTATTTACACAATAAAAAGCAGAAATGTTGGGTGTCAGGAAGCATCTGACTCGAGTATTTATAGAGCCATGAAACGTGCTGTCTGGGATCCGTGGTCTAAAATAAAGATGCTGTGTTATAAGAGGTCTTCCTGGATGAGACAGAAAGTGCCCCCTGCCCCCGCCCAGGCAGGGGTACCATCCCAGCCAGTTCATTTAAGTACTCGTTACTGACTAACCCAACTGCATGGGCTTCTACCCTCCCTCCACCTCTTGCCCTGCTTCTCACTCCAGCAAACACATGCTTGGGTTTTTGTGGAAGGCACAGACACTTGGTTTTTATAGATGCAGATACAAATAATTGTGCTGCCTTCTTAATAGGTGAATGGTACTGAATCAGCTTTCTTTCAAAGTAAAAAGAAACGCATCTCTGGAAAACGTCAGTTTTGAAAGAAGCTGATTCGCTTCCATTTACCTGCTTCTTTTACTCTGTACACCTGCCCGTTACGTGACCCCTACAGAACTTTCGGTATGTTGTCAAATAGAATGGTTTGACTTCATTTAGGACTATTTGGATTCCTCTGAATTGAATCCCCTGGCTTCTGGGCCAGGCATGCCTTAAAACCTGGGGCTCAGTGACATCGATGAGCCCCCAGAGTCTGTGCTGTTTTGAAGGAATAAGGCTTGGTGAGCAGAAAGCCTTTTAGACCATCCACTGAGAGAGGGATGACATTTACAAAGAATGGAAAATAGACATTAGACATCCTGTCTTCTCAGGTAATAAATACAGCCTCCTCCCCTCTCAGAATGAAAGCCAGGCAATTTTATTTATTGCATGGTGTCATGTATATTTATGGTTTATAATTATGATGACACATAAGTGTTAAATGGCATCAAAAGAATCAACACTCTATAATGTGTTTGTGGGTTACACAGACGTCAGCAGAAAAGCCTTCATCTGTAGCAATGGGCAGCTGGCGACATGCAGTGTTTGAGCAACCATCTGGCCCATTTGGTAGATGTGAATGGTGTTTGTAATGTAACATTGATGATTTCTCAAAAGAGCCTTCTTCTAGTCAAGATGTGACTAGCTTTTTTTCTTTTTTTTAATCCTTTTTTCTTCTCACTCTGAAGCAACTATACTAACACCTGCATGCAAACATTAAAAATCACGATTTTCCCTGCCTCTGAGTTAACTAATCACTCAAACATACCCACAGGACTAATCTATCACCCTGAATTCCTGACATTTCCTTTGATAGCTTCTCAGTTCTGATTCTCTTCTTTCTTATGACACCATCCACTCTTCTTCCTCCTGAGAGAGCACTGATTAAACACATTTCTGGGCATGATATTATGCTGGACTCCGAACAAAACAGGCTCACAGAGAGCAGATGGGGACTGGTATATGTTCTAAGAAGGTTTTGTGACCCCCCCCCCATAGCCTTTTGAGTTCTTCTTATTGTTAGCAACTCCTTACCAGGCTCTTAAAAGAAATAATCCATGTTAAGTTAAAGGAGCAATCTGCTTTGCTTATAAATGTTGTTTCGGATGCAGCGGATGTTCTTTGTCTCAGGCACCTCTATGCCAGTTCCCATGAGCTCCACGGAAGCACCCCCTGACCCCTAAGTGAACAGGCCTTTGCCTTCTTTCATAGCACTTGGTCTGTTGCTTGTTCGTTCATGGAGCACATCATTATGGCTGTTGCTCCTGGTAACAGAAAATAGAGCAACCCTCTGGAGAGCAGAAGGTGGGCTAGTTTTCAGGACATGCATGCATTAAACACCTACTATATGCAGACAATGTCCCAGGCACTGGGCTTCCTGCAGAAAATAAGCAGATGGGCCCTTTGCACTTATGAAGTGTCTATCTCCTGTAACATAGAGCACCATGGCTTATGCCTAATATGAACTAAACACTTATCTGTCGAATTTTAGAAATTTTATGGAGAATTTCAAACATATATAAAAACAGAATAACACATACCTAACATCTAGCCTCAATAATTATTAACTCATGACCAATGTTGTTTCCTCTACACTCCTATCCACCCACCCTTTCCAGAATTATTTTGAAGCAAATCCCAGATATCATATCATTTGATCCATAAATATTTCAGATACATCAAACAAAACTACAATGTCACTATCACAACTAAGAAATGTAACATTTCCATAATATCCATTTGATGTTCAAATTTATGTTTCATAAATGTCATTGCTGAATTGAATTTATAAAGTACTTTAATAAGACAACATCGGTCTTAGTAGAACAACTTTTGGCATAGTGGAGATTGCAAAAACAGGGTTGAAATATTAATACCTACACATAAGAAGCCAGCCTTTCAAAATTGATGGGACACTTTTTAGAAATCATCTGCATAATCAGGGAAATTGATTTCTTGTGTAGCACAGTGCAGAGCACTCTATACCAATCAGGATAAAAACAGCTCACGGAAATAAAACCTGTGTCAGAAAATTGGGACTCCTAAATGATTTACATATAATCTGCATACAGCTTGGTCTTCGGGCAGCATGTCATCTTCCAAGCACCACTTAAAAAACAGTCTACAAAAGAACCTGTTGTCTGAAAAGATGCTGAACCTCATTCACGACAGAAAGGCACATTAAAACTATAGAGTGCCATGTCCTTTTTTACTTGTCAGACTTGGCAAAGCTTTAAAAAATTTACTAACGTACAATTGGTGATCTCAGACATTGCTTACGGGAATGTAAAATGATGCAACCTCAGAGGAAGGCAGTTTGGAAGCATCCATCACATTTAAAAATCTGTATTTCCTTTGAGGAAAGACCCTCCCTTAGAGGGCAGAAATAGGACCTCCTGAAATACCTGAATACATAGGCAGACGGGCATATCTGTTGGTAATAGCAGACAAAATAACAGTCTCAAACAGAAAATAACTCAGATGTCCACAAGTAGATGGCACCTGGGCTACTTCCTGATAAGTAAAGATGGGTTATTTCCTGATGAATAGATGATGTTGGAATATTATGCAGCCATGAATGAAGCAGCACTACCTGCTGATATAGAATAGTCTCCAGGGGTGCACGGGGGGCTCAGTCGGTTAAGTGTCTGACTTCAGCTCAGGTCATGATTTCACAGTTCGTGAGTTCGGGCCCCACGTCAGGCTCTGTGCCGACAGCTCAGAGCCTGGATCCTGCTTTGGATTCTGTGTCTCCCTCTCTTGCTGCCCTTCCCTTGCTCATGCTCTGTCTCTCTCCCTCTCAAAAAATAAACATTAAAAAAAAATGATCTCCACAGCACTGTACGCTATAATTTTGTGAGGATAATACATGTGCATATGTGAATATTTATAAGGATTTGTAAATACATAGCCTATCTCTGGACACATACACAAGAAAGTAGTATGAACGACTGCCTCTGGGAAAGAGATCTAGGCGGCTGAAGGTCACATGGGAGAGGGACTTAGTTTTCCCTGTTCATCACCCACTGTGGCTGTCTGCCTGGGGCCAGACTGGCGGCGCTGGCTTGCAGTGGCATACAGAAAGGGATAACGACGGCAGTGGAATGAGCAGACAGCCCTTCTCTCCTAAACATGTGGAGTTGGGAATAATTCGCTTTGACTATAAAATCTTTCAGAGTGGGGAAATGGAGGATTCCCCAGGGTGCGGAAATGGGCTGCCTTTTATTGCACTTATTGGTGCTCAAGTGATGAACTGAAAAACGAGAGATGAATGGATTAGTAAACCTAGATTGTGGGGTGGTTGGTCTCTTCATAGACGTTTGAAGCCATGCCATGCTTTCTGAGTAACAGACTGAAACTGAAGGGAATTCACCAAGACTCCCATATGAAAGTCAGCACAAGGTCAGCTTTAACCTGAGTCAGCAGCTCTCCAGAGGTGACCCAGCACCTCTGGAACATGGTGTTTATGGTGTTTACTCAACGTCACTCCCACATGCCTCCCACACCCTGGCTGCTGGAGGTGTGCAGTGGCCCAGTTCAGTCCCTTGACAATGTCCTCCTGGGGCCCCGGTTGACCTCTCCCTGCAAAACCTTTCCCTGGACCCCAACACATTCTAACACATCAATAATTGAAATGCCCTCACTCAATCATTTTATTTTATTTTATTTTATTTTATTTTATTAGGCTTCCACCATCACTCAATCATTTTAAAATCACCACATGCACCTGGGAAAGAGCTATACCTTTAACTGCCACAGACACAGATCCTCACTGTGTAAGGGCCCTAGCTGGAGGATTGTTCAACAGTTCCCACTCCCTAGCCCTGCATGAACTCTGAGGGCAGTTAGGAAATCAGTTATTCACATGACAAGAGAACCACAAGGGTCTTCCAGGGTCTTAGAAGAATTCGGTAGGACTCGTTCTTAGGATCTGCTCCTGGCTTTGTCACTAGTCATCTGGGTCAATCTGACAAGTCTTCTGAGCTCTCTGACTTCAATATCGTCCATAAAGTGGGTGCTCTAAATTAGATCAAGGGTTCCTTGGGAAGAACTCTGGTGGGTTGGAGGACCCTCAGGCAAGGGTACCATCCAAACAAAACCTCAGCCCCTATGGCAACTAGAGTGTCTTCCCTTGTAACTGTTTTATAAATTAGAGTTCAAAAAGCAATTTCATCTGAAAGATGACTTTCGCTTCTAAAAAATAAAAGTTTACAAATCACAAGACTAATCCCTGAACTTCCAGCCAGAGATGTCACTCAAAGATCTCTATAAAGAATCAACAAAGACCAATTTAGGATTTGTCTACGAGGTATTAAGGATTCTACCCTCTGTTAGAAAGACTCCTATGGTTGAGAATTGGCCGAGTGACAGGTTGCTCTGTACCTGAAAGGTTTATCAACAAAATTGGTCCTGAGAATTTAACAGAGATGAACCACAGTGCATTGTGGACCATCTCAAAAGGTGTACAGAGCCCTGGAATGGAACACAGCAGGGCAAAAGGGGGTGCGAGAGGGGTTAACAGAAGCTCTTCCTGGAGCTTACATTTTATTCTATGTCAAGTAGTTTAAAGGATTACTTTTATACTTTTATATTATGGAGTAGAAAGCTAAATTTGCATAAATTTTAAAGATTAAAGCATGAGACTTCAAAGAAATTTTGAGCTTGCTGCTGGCTACTTCTAGCTACAAAGGGTCTAGACCCCAGGCAGTATGTATTGATTTCCTCTGCATTTGGAGAACTTCAGTGGAAAAAACCAAGAACCTCTGATGTTATGAAAAGCACGCAGACATCGGAATCGTACAAGAACCAGGTCTTAATTCTGATCCTACCACATGCTACCTGTGTGAACTTGAGGAAGTTGGTTACTTCAGTTGCCTGGGTGAAGAGTCTCATCTTTCAGGACCATTGGGAGGATATGAAATAAAATCTATAAAAGTGCCCAGCGCATATTAGGCACTTAATAAATACTTGCTGCTGCTGATAACAGCAACAACAACAACAACAACAACAACAACAACAATGCAACCAAGAATTAATCAAGATAATCACACTATATTTGATATGCTTCCCAAGCAGATACCGTTCAGCTTTAGCAAAGAACATTCTCTTCATGACAATTTCACATTACTGAGGATGTGGATATACATAATGTAAAGACCTATAATACATCTATTGACCGGTCTGTTAAATAGGGCTGTGGAGAAATAGGAATTTAAATAATAGACTTTCTTAAATAATTTTATAGTATACTGCCTATATTTATACCCACATGGTAAAACTGTCCAAGAAGAAAGAAAGGGCATAAGACAGTAAGCCCAAAAATAATTTCACAAAAATAAGTAAAGCCTTTTAGCCATCAGAACTGTTTTATAGACAAAGAGTATTTTTTATTTTTGTGTGTTTTATTTTTTTATATAAATATAATTTATTGTCAAATTGGTTTCCATACAACACCCAGTGCTCATCCCAACAGGTGCCCTCCTCAATGCCCATCACCCATTTTCCCCTCTCCCCCACCCCCATCAACCCTCAGTTTGTTCTCAGTATATTTTTAAAAAATTAATCTGTAACTTACAACTGGCCAGTTTATGAAGTCACATCAGTGTCTGTGGCTGAGAACAGAGGGAAGAGGGAAGGCAGTATGAGGGGTATGGCATCCTGGGGCTTGTGAGGTCAGATGCCTGTCTCTAAATCCAGATGGAGATGTGCTAAAGGCTACATGAATATGTATTTTTAAATTTTTTTATTTGAAAGAGAGAGAAAGCACGAGGTGGGAAGAGGGGCAGAGGGAGACAGAATCCCAAGCAGGCTCCATGCTCAGTGTGGAGCCCAACGTGGGGCTAGATCCCACAACACTGGGATCAGGACCTAAGCTGAAATCAAGAGTCAGATGCTCAACCAACTGAGCCACCCAGGCGCACCAAGCTACACTAATATTTTGAAGAAGACACAAAAGATGACAGTCTCAGGTTAAACTCTGGTTTGTCTCTCAGCCAACTCATGGCCCCCTCACTGAAGAAAGCTGACTGGAAAGCAGGTAGAACCACCCGGTGGAAGGGGGTCAAGGGGTAAACCCAGCTCTGCTCTGTACGCCTTGAGTCCCAGGCTGGTGCTGCTCCCATCCAGAGCTAGGGCAACTTTTTTTTCTAGTTTGCACAAAGGCTCTGTATGAGCCAGCTGTAGTCCAGGAGCCAGAATACAAAAGTGGAGTGGCATCTGCTGGGGGAGGAGGCATAACAGAGCCATGTCTCAGTTTACAAAGCAGGACTAACAGAGAATAAAGAAAGGCTGGCAGCTTGAACCCTAGCTGGACCCACTGTGACAAGAGAAAATGGGGTCCTAGTGGAGTATGATTCCCAACCCTGGAGGTGAAGGTCTTCCTGACACACTGTGAGGCCTTGTCTGAGGGTCTGCAAGCTGCTGCCTGCTGCCGCGACCTACCCAGGCTGCTAGCAGGAGCCCCCACGGGGGGGCCAGGGGGTACAGGACTGTCACTACACTCCTGCCTGGCCAGAAGCAGCTAGGCCGAGGTGCTGGGCACATCCTTTCTCAGCAACAGTCCCTCTGTCCCCCCGTCCCTCTGCCTAGGAGATCATCAGGTTGCAGGGAGAGCACAAGTAGCATCCTTAGGCTGGGATATCAGTGCTAGAAAAGCACTAAAAACAGGAAGTCATAAGGATGACTGATAGGCATTGCTGTGAACACCCGGGGAAGAGGGGATGTGTTCTGAACAGGAAAGCACTAATACGAGCTCATGGTAGAGGTGTGTGTGTGGAGGGGGCCAAGATTGGGGCAGAATAGAAGAGGGCCACTCTGGGGGTCTGAGGCTATATATCCTGTCATAACATCCCACTCATTACATCTGCACTGGGTTCTGCCAACCCAGTAAAGCCGAGTTTGTAAAATGTAATGACAAACAAATTACCTGTACTTTCTCTGAAAGCATTAGGAGTATTTGGGAAAGGAACTTACAATAGGGATCTAACGTTTAGGCCCCCTGTTTTTGGTTTCTTGGTAAGAATTTTTCATGACTTCTGTATTGTGTGCAATATGTGATGTGAAACTGGCTACGGCACATTGCTCTAAAATCTCAGAGAGCTAGAGAATTCTCAAATATAGGAAGAACAGGAAAGAAGGGGAAAAGCAAAGCAGTTGTAAATGGAAACCTTCAAGCAGAATTTTTCTGTTTACCCTCTTAAAGCTGTTATTGCTTCTCCCACAGCAGATCACTGGTTGGACTGAGTTTACCTCTTATGCCAAGTGATTTTGTTTCCCTGTTTCTCAATTTCTATAGCATTCGCATAATAGGACTCAAATAACTTCCATCACCATGTCTTCAATGATATTTAATTATATCCTTTGGTCCTAAGATAGATATTTCTAAATGGAAGCAAAATTCTGCTTGCCAACTCCTGGCCATTTTTAATTCACGACTAACCTGCCAAGAGCAGTAGTTTGGAGTGTGATAATCACAACGATAGTCCTAATAGAGAAAATTTCCAACCCTGAGTCATTTAGAGTGCTAGGCTAAAGCCCAAGCAAGATGACCCTGCAGGCAAGCAAATAAAGTCTCACTCAAAGTGCACCTGTTTGGGGGCACCTGGATGGCTCAGTTGGTTGAGTGTCTGACTTTGGCCCAGGTCATGATCTCGCGGTCTGTGGGTTTGAGCCCCGCGTCGGGCTCTCCGATTCTGTGCTTTCCGATTCTGTGTCTCCCTCTCTCTGCCCCTCCCCCACTCATGCTCTATCTCTCTCTCTCTGTCTCTGTCAAAAATAAATAAGCATTAAAAAAAATTTTTAAAAAAACCGCACCTGTTTGAAATTCTCTCTCCCACTGGTGGATGGTAGAGGGTGGGGCAAATTCAGATTACAGAGTCAGGACACAGACACAGAATCTGAGGCAGAGGAGGCTTGGGGGTAAGGGGCAGGGGGCATGGAAAACAACAGCCCTCCAGGTAGAGGAGGAACAGGTGTGATATTAAGAGACCAGGCCAGGTGGGACAGAGAGTCAGGACAGGGGTCTGGGGAGAGGGGAAGGCGGTGAGGCTGAGCAGTGCAGGGACTGAACAGGTAAGGCCTTTCAGGTCACAGTGAGGATTCTGAACAGCACCCTCATACCACACAGAGTAGTTTAAGTAGAGAAATGACAAGAACAGATAGGTGTCTCTAAAAGATCATTTTGGCTGCTGCCTGGAGAATGTTTTTCATGGGAAAACAAGGAAGGCATTGGGCCCTTAAGGGAGAGACAGACCTGAAAGTGGAGGAGAGGTAAGAGAAGGAGATGTGAAGTAGGGGGTAAAGGTACTTCATTCCTAGGGGTGAGGCAATCTCCAACTACCTACGGTCAATGACCTTAAAGGCTCAGATTTCTTATTCAAGCACATTCAACACATCTATACTTTGTTTTTTCCAAATATTCTTAAAAAAATTTTTTTAAATGTTTATTTATATTTGAGAGAGAGAGAGGGAGTGCACAAGCAGGGGAGGGGCAGAGAGAGAGACAGAGACAGAATATGAAGCAGGCTCCAGGTTCTGAGCTGTCAGTACAGAGCCCAACGCGGTGCTCAAACCCATGAGCTGTGGTTCATGACCTGAGCCGAAGCTGTACGCTTAACCGACTGAGCCACCCAAATCTTTTTTTTAATGTTTATTTATGAGAGAGAGACAGAGTGAGAGCAGGGGAGGGGCAGAGAGAGAGGGAGACACAGAATCCGAAGCAGGCTCTAGGCTCTGGGCTGTCAGCAAAGAACCTGATGTGGGACTCGAACCCATGAACCATGAGATCATGACGTAAGCCGAAGCCAGATGCTTAACCAACTGAGTCCCTCAGGTGTCTCAACACATCTATACTTTTATTTTATTTTATTTTTTTTTTAATTTTTTTTTCAACGTTTATTTATTTTTGGGACAGAGAGAGACAGAGCATGAACGGGGAGGGGCAGAGAGAGAGGGAGACACAGAATCGGAAACAGGCTCCAGGCTCTGAGCCATCAGCCCAGAGCCTGACGCGGGGCTCGAACCCACGGACCGCGAGATCGTGACCTGGCTGAAGTCGGACGCTTAACCGACTACGCCACCCAGGCGCCCCAACACATCTATACTTTTAATATGACTAAAAAGTTTGGGGATTTCTGGGGGCTCACTGGAATGATTATAATTTAAGTTAGTGCATGCTCTGCATATTTGAGTAATTAAATTAGCCGTGAGTTTCTCTTAGGGAAACACAAATTGAAAGCAAGACACACACACAGTAGGTCAGTGCTACTTAAATGAATCATAAAATACTCTGCTGTGGAGCTATTATTGCACATTCTCATAGCTCTCTTTTCACTAAGGCTGTACCTACTCCATCTAATGTATAAGTGTGACTATGCATGTTGAAAAAATAGCCTCTGCCTCCTTGTTTATAGAAAAAAACAGTTGGTTGACATTTTATTTAAGCATATGACTCTTTAAGGGTGGTGGATATTAATATAGTTACTCTGAATTAGAACAATCAAGCCCAGCACTTATGAAACTAACAAGACTATCAGTAATACATATATCATGGAAACATGCAAATTCCAAGAAAGTGCTTAAATGTTGATCATACAGCATTAGGATGCACTGATCATTTAAAAACCTAAAATAAAGGATCATTTCACAGTAACAGCCTATGACTCTCATCCCATTAGAGCAAACTACCAACATTTTGCTTTTGCTTTCTGGGTCTACAATATACCACACATAGGGGAGTAGACAGAGAAAGAGGGAGATAGTAAATAGTAATTCAATGGGTGCTGTGGTCTGGATGTATCCCCCCGCCGCCCAAATTCCTAAGTTGAAATCCTAACACCTAACGTGATGGTGGGGACTTTGTGGGGGTTCTTAAGTCATAAGGGTGGAGCCCTCACAAATGGGGTCAATGCTCTTCTGAGGCCCCACAGACTCCCCCATCCCTGCTGCCAATGGAGGTCACAATGAGAAGTGCCATGTGGCACTTTGACCTCAGACTTCCAGCTTCCAGGACTGTGAGAAATAAATTTCTGTTGTTTACAAGCCACACCGGTTTTGTAATAGCAGCCCAAATGGACTAAGAAGAGGAGGCAGGAAGACTTTCTGCCCCAAGTAGATATCTGAACTTCCCATGTTAGAGACGTTTAAGTTTCTGGCTTCATCTCTCAAAATCTGAAACCACTGGAGCCTAGGAACTAAGAATTTCTTTGGTTCTATTCTGAGCAAGTTTTTCTAGAAGCATCCATACATAACTCACCTATCCTATCTCCTCAACTTCAGTCCTACCCTATAACCTCTAGTGGGCGTTTAGTACCAGCTTTTGCCATATGCAGGCACATTGATCACTAGAAGGGAAATTATACAAGGACAGTGACTTTTATCTGTTTTGTACCCTGATGGAACTCAATAGCCTGGAGTCAGGTACTTCTCAGCTTCAACCACTCTCGACTTTTGGAGACTGTCTACATTGATTCAGACCCAACTCCTACAGCACTTCCGCCCTTTTGCACATTGTTTGCACTTACTTTCTTCATCCCCCTTCATTATCATCATTTCTATTATTTCTGCTTCAAGCTGCCATAAACAACCTTACAGCATCCTTATCAATCCAAATCCAATATATCCCTACTGAACACATCTGGGAATCACGGTCATATAGGTGTGTGGTTGTGGAAGCTTCTAATCATCATGCAATATTATATGCCTTGAATCCTTTGAGTGGTTCCTGGTTTCTATCAATTCTCTACTTTAGATAATCTGAACTCTGTTTCTCCTACAGAGTGTGAACTCGGGGGCCTCACCCAGGCCCCACACTTTCTATAGTCCCCTCTCTATCCTCACCTAACAGATGAGGCCCCACATCTCCTAGTAGGAATACTAGGAGGTGTCAATAATGGAGGCAGTGCTTTAGCCATTCTGGAAAATAGGGTGAAAGAGAACAGTATAATGCCATATGTCTGAGGGGGTATGGGAGTGGGCAGGGCTGAAAGAGGTGGGGGGACACAAGCTTTAAGATTCAGGCAAATGTGGGGCTTCGTCCCAGTTCTGCAAACCTCCGCTGATGCTAACAGACTCGTGAGCTGACACAAGCCATCCCCCGCCTCCCCTCCAGTCTCAGCTCCCACACTCTTCCCCAGCCATACTGGCTCCTTTCAGATGCTCTAGCACACTGAGCTTTCCCCTCAGGCCTCCTATATCTCCTGCTTCCCGCCATTGACCCTGCCAACATCTGCTCACCTGTGCTGACCCATGGTCTCTTCAGAATGGCCTTCCCTGAAACCCCAGTTTATGTTAGTCTCTTGTGACTCCTCTCCTGGCATCATGTCTTTGCCATCATGTCTTTTACCGGTGTGCCCAAGTAATGTGAGGTTATGTACTGTATGTGTGCTGGCTTAATGCCATTCTCCTCTGTTCCACTACAGACCAGGAGGGCAGGGACCACATCTATCTTCTCTCTCATTGCATACTTAGAGCTGAGCACAGGGCCTGTGACATAGCAGGCTTTCAGCGAATATTTGTTGAGTGAATGAATTACTGACAGAATTTCCACTCTGAGGTTCGGTTCCTCAATAATAAACCAGACATATTACCATATACCCCTCACGGTTGATGGAAGGACTGAATGAGACAATCCGTGTGAAGCTCTGCACAGCCCGGGCACACAATAAATATTGGTTCCTATTCCCTCTACATCATGATTTTTTTCTCACACTGATTCTGCTTAAGGGGTGCATTTCCATTTAAAAAAACTAAGACTTGGAGGAAAAAACTGTCTAATGCATGGAGATCTACAAAAACAAATCTAATGACTGGAAGATATGATGAAAGAAGCCACTTAGAATTGTATGACGTACGTGGTCAAATATCTCTGTGATATTTGTTTGCTCTTTATGAATCAGCTTCTTGCTTTCAGAGAAGGGACAGTGGGAGCATGTTGATGCTGATAAAAACAAAACCTAAACTTAACTCATCAAAATCTATGATACTGATCAATTTTGTAAGTTAAAAGGAAGTACAGGGGGACAGAGTGACCCGTCTGCTCCACCAGAATTAGTGCCAAAACACACTCATTAGTGAAAGTGTAGTTTTAAGAGACCCATGCATAAATCTTGCTGGAAAAACTGGTAGCTATATATAAATAGCTGAAGGTAGAAAATGATTCATTTTACATATCCAACATTTTTTTTCGTAATTCCGCCTATTGTCGCTACTTGCTAAGGCCTATCCTTTTTTAATAAGTTTGCCTTTTGGCTTTGTTCTAACTACTCTTCTCTCTCTCTTTTTTCCTTCCTGTCTCTCCTTACATCCTACCTCCCTCCCTTTATACAAATTCACAAAAATAAATTTTACTTCTATAAAATAAGTAAGAACACATGATAAAAAACTGAACTACAAGGTGTACAAAATGAAAAAAATAATCCTCTCCCTTCCTTACCCTCCACCTTACCTACTAATGACTTACCCAGTCCCACTGTCAAGCTAATCACTGCTGACACTCACTTCTTCTGTAACGTCCAGAATGTTTCCACACACACCAATATCTATCAATACATGTATCTATCTATCTTCTTATCAATTGGTTTGATAAACAAATGAGATCACATGGTACGTGATGTTTTATCCTTTTTCTTTCTCTCTTTCTCTATTAATGTATTTTGGGTGGCTTTTGCTATCAGAACACATTTCCCCATTGCTTTTTTGTTAGACACTTCATTTTTTTTTGCCCACTTCTCCATTTAACCCAACTGGGGGAAATCTGGAAAATATACTGAATCAAAATATCTTCCCTGAATGTAAAGCAAAAAGATAAAGATCATATATAAGGGTGTTATCAAGTGGAGATTTCAGCTATATTCATGAAAATGAGAGAGCACTGTAAAAATTTAATTCCAAGCAAACAAATATGCAAGCATATCACTCAGAAAATTTCTTTGATCTCTCCGATGGCTTTATCTAATTGGCGTCATTATGTTGTAACTCCACTGAGTGCCAACTATGTATCTGTAACCTTGGCAAAGGCTTCCCATACAGCTGAAGAAAAAAATGTGTGTGTTCTCTCCCCTAACGCTGTCAGAAGAAAAAAGAAATTTAATTTCAGTCTCTGTCAGCTTAAGAAGAATAGAACAGAAATTGTAAAATATTAAGATGGTGTTTGAGTATTACTGTTAAAAGGAAACAGATCTACAGCTTTTGATAACTGTGTTGCGGTTATAGAAGAAATTGTTCTTGTTCTAAAGAAACATGCCCTGAAATATTTAGTATTTAGGGGTAAAGGAGTACAACTTCTCAACTTACAAATGATTCAAAAAAAAAAAAAATAGGGAGAAAGAGAGAGCATGCCAAAGCAAGAGGCAAAAGTGCAGTCGAGTCTAGGAGAGTTCTTTATATTACCCTTGCAGCTTTTCTGGGTTTACTTTAAATTACATCAAAATTATAAGTTACCAAAAAATGAAAAGGAGTCGGGAGTTGAAACTTGAAAGGATTACTCTCTTTTTTTAGTGTTTATTTACTTTTGGTGGGGGGAAGGGGCAGAGAGAGACAGAAACACAGAATCCCAAGCAGGCTCCAGGCTCTGAGCTGTCAGCACAGAGGCCGACGCGGGGTTTGAAGTCACGAACCGCGAGATCATGACCTGAGCTGAAGTCAGATGCTTAACTGACTGAGCCACCCAGGTGCCCCAAAAGGATTACTCTTAATGCATTTATCCTGTCAACATCTGCCTTCCCAACTCACAGGCTCTGCCTGCATTTCCTAGGTCCAACAACCTCTGCTTCTGCAGCTAGTCCTTATCAGAGCAGAAACTCTGTCCCCACTGGCTGGGAAGGGCCAGCGCTGCCCCTGGGTGTCATGTGTCCACGTACCTGGCATGTGGGGAGAGGGGTGCAAGAGGGTGGAAGGACAGCACCCCAGAGCTACAAAGCCACAGCCTTCCCCTAATCCCACCTCACATGGCCCCCATACCTGGGCTTTGGCCTTTACTCCTCAATGAGTATATGTTTGTTTGTTTGTATTTTGCTGGCCCTCAATGCAGTCCACAGCCTGCCTTGCCCTTGTCTGCCTGTCTTCCCTAAGGGCTACCTCTTGTCCTTTCCACTGCTAATTCTGGCCTGAAATACTGCCTGCTGTGACAAATATTTTTCACTCTCACTGTTGGCAAAACTTTCCCCAGGCCCCACTCACCAGACCAGAGGATCCCTGGGGTCTCAATGCCATCCTCTATCAAATTGGAATTTTCTAAGCCCTTTTAGTAGTCATTCTGATTGTTGGCCACTTCCCTTAAAGCTTTTGTAACCAGGTTTTCTGGGAAGTGCATTCTGGCTTCCATGAGGACCAAGGACACTGGATGTCCCATCTTTAATGTTAACAGAGCTGAACAGTCTAACTGCTCCATTCAGGTTAACCTTTGATCACACACCAAAACAGATTTTTCTGCAATCTAGAAACTGAACTTCAAATGTCAATTCTGCAGTCAGAATATGCCTACATTGGACTTTCTTATAAATGATCTCTATGGTGCTAGAAGGAAAGAAACAACCTTTCTATCAGTCAACACAAAAATCTAAACAAGATGATACAAGTGTACAATGATTATGAAAACCCAAACCATAAAACACAAATGTGTGCTTTCCAATATTTGTAACACACAGAGATAGTCTTGATTTTATTGCAGGTTTAAATAAAATTCCTGATGTTTTAAAAATAATATTACCTTTTCCTCCAAATCAATACATCTATAGCTTAAGTATCACATCTATTGAACATAGTGATTAAACTTTGTTTAAACTTTGTGTTTAAACTTTGGGGGGAAATTATAGCATATTGCATCAGAGAGGTAGAACAATGTTGAGAAGAGAAAACTTGAGGGAGTAGAGGAGTACTTTATTAAAAATTTTTTTAGCAGCCTCACAGGGAAAGGAAATATTGCCAACTGCTTTCCTGGACGGTATGCAGCTAATCCAGACAAAAAGGATTCTCCTTCCTTCAGTGAAAGTGTCAAGCTGAAAACGACACCATTAAGGACAGACATGGGGACAGCCCAGGAGGGAAGCAGCCAGGTGAGTGACTCTAAATCTGGACCCCAGCTCTCAGGCGGATCTTGTCTAACCCTTCTCCACCCACCCCCCAACCCCTCCAAGTGATGACATTCTGGCTTGTCCCCTGCTCTCTCCTTCAAGGAGAAGTGGGCTGCTCCAGCCTGTCTGCATCCCAGGAAACTGAAATGTCTGGCCAAGTGACTCTTCATCTCATCTGTGGGTGTAAGGAAGGAGCTGGCCAAAGGGAAGGATTTGAGTCTAAGAGAGTATGTTGACCAGAGACTGTCTAAATGGGCCCACAGAGTGAGGCAGGCCCGAGGAAGGGAAGGGGGTGGGAGAGATGTTGCAGAGAAGAAAGGAAGAACCAGCGCTATTCCAATAGAACAAAGGGGTGCTGGTCTGGGTGATACCAGTGCTGGCCAGCAGGATGCGTTCACAGGGTGCAGGATTCGGCAGCTCCGTGACACTCCTTCCTGGCTCTCCTGTGTCCATGCCAGCTCCTCCTTCCTCAGGAGCGGACCCAATCCCCATCTTGATGTTTACCATGATCTCCACCTCCCTTTCAGATCTTTGCCTCCTGCTTTGAGGATCTTCCACCTTGATGCTTGGCCCTCAAACCCGCAACTCCTGGATAGGAATCCTCCTGGGACCCACATCCCTCTTCTCAGCTTGCATCTACTTTCCCAGAACAGACCCGACACGCTTATGTGCAGGTTGCTCAGATGCCCTGGTTCCAGCCTGTAGGCCTGGCCCTCTAATTTTGCCAAATAACACAGCTCCTCTCCCCGAGGTCAGCCACCTGAGGGCCTCTCACCCTCAGTCTTGTCATGCTGCCAGTCAAGCCTCTCACCTGAAGTACGACACACGACACTTTGCGCACTGCAAAGTTCTGTACACATGCTATTTATAAGCATTGAATGTAGTTGCTACGCCAGGAAGCTAAGACATGCAGCGAAGAAGGAAATTCCAAAGATAACTCTCATTTAAAAGCTTCCCATTGAAACAAGTGCTCACCTTTGTTTTGCTGAATTAATGTATCCCAATCTGGTTCTCAAGAGACCACTAACCGGGGTGTGGTTTGTCTTTTTGGGGTGATAAAAATGTTCTAAAATTGATTGTGGTGGTGGTTACAAACCTGCTAAAAGCTATTGAATTGTACACTTTAAGTGGGCAAATTGTATGGTATGTGAATTATGTCTCAATAAAGCTGTTTAAAAAAGAGAAAACACCATGTGGACTTCAGGATGTGCACCTAACCTACTGAATATATCCACCTGGCTGCCAGAAGGAGGGATCAGAAAAAAGATGCAGAAAAGTCATTTTCTGGAACTTCTGGGTACGCTCTGCTGAAGCATACACCCTGATTTACCTGCATGAAGCCAAGTCTGACCATCCCTCCCGCAGGCAGCTCCCCACACAGGAGCATGGAACACCAGGAGAACTGGTGTGCGTAGGCTTCTCTGTGCCTATAGCATGCAGAGTTACGCCTACTTTCTTCAGCATTTGATTTTTCCAAACAAAAGGAGAAACCGAGCACATAAAACCCAACAGTGAATTGATGAGCAACTTTGCATATATATAGAATTTCCAGGCAATAAAGCATGCTCTCCAACAAGCTTGTCTTTGTTTGGGAGAAAATTACGCTTTGCTTTCTCACAATGCCCTCTGCCAAGCCCAGTGTGCCCTCCTAATTTAAATTAGTCTTTCAATTGTATGATCTTTCCAAAGGAAACTAATTTTCACTACGCTCATTCAGGGAACTTAACCAGAACTTGAATTTTTTGTTGGGGGGAGGGTGGCAAACCCATGTGGTAAGGTTTTCTGCTTTGCCACAATCCTGAGATTAATCATTTTTTGAATATCTATAAATATTATTTTGATTATGTGAATGCCTTTAAATAGCTGTTTACAAAAAACTCACAATACTGTAAGACTGCAAAGAAATAAGCCTAATATAAAATGTGAACAAGAGAATTAAACACAAATTGCACAATTATATTCTAATTTGTAGATTATAATTCAGTGTTCCATAATGATTTATCCTGAAAATACGTTATCTTAAAAAAAAAAATTAAAAACTGATTAAGATAACTTTTCTCACAAATCCTAAAATGCTTCATTCACTGGGTAATTTCATTCTGTGCTATCTCAATGAGGACATTTTGAATCAAAGACCTCAAGAAGAAGGTTAATAAATCTTGACAGCTTCCTTAGATTCTGTTCTCTTACTTACTGTTCGTTAAGTTCTGTATGAAGTTCAGCAGTTCACACAATCTGGCATAAAAATGGAGGATTTAAAAAAGAAGTTTAAAACTTTGATTTCTCAGAAAATGTCTTAATGGTGTGTCTTTCTCAGTGCTGAGTTATTTCCCAGAAAAGGCTCTATTTTCACTATAATTTTCTAAAATAAATCTGATAGAAGAGAATACCATGGCAATGGGAAATGTGAGAAATTTGACCAAAGTGGATTAATTTTTTTAAACTGTCATAAATATATAGCATATCATATAAATTCATTATCTGGACAAGCCAATCATTCTGAATGACTTTAAAGGAAATTCTTGTTGGTTTTGTTTTTCTTTTTTGTGGAGGGGGGGAGTGTTATTTTTATTCCTCCTCTCCCCAACCATTTCCTTCCATATACAAAAATAAGATAATCATCTCTGAATGCCCTCGGTGACCCAAGCATATAAATTCTGGGACAAATTATGTCAGGATAAAATTCAAAATTGGCAATCTCAGAGAACCAAGTTAGAAGTAGATCTGCTGTGTTTAAAATTAAACCATTTTAGTAATAATTAAAATCACATAAAATTGTGAACAAAAACTCAGGAAATATGTCTTTTTTGGCCTGTTCATGTAAGTTACAAATCAACACATGCAGTTTATCTCAAGTGAAGGGTGCACCGTGAACTCTCTCCAAAAGCAGAGTTGGTAGAAAGCACTCCTTGGATAGGGAGACTGCAAGGATCAAACAGGATCTTAGACTCCTTGCAAATACCCACTGGCTCAGTTGTCTAGCAGTTTGCCAATGGCAAGTTCCAAAAAGCCAAACTTTTAATTAAATACTATGGAAAAGTAGCATGCCACATGCCTAAAACAACAACAACAACAACAACAACAACAACAACAAAAACCAACAAAAAAAAACAACAGCCCCGAACACCACACACCACCAGAATGGCTCATAACAGGATGGGAATCAAGAATAATCACTAAAAGCAGAATCCAGCTATTGTCTCAGAAAGATTAAAAACAAAGAATAGAAAACATGAACGCAAAGGGCTGCAGGGATGCTACCAGAGAGCATTTAAAACAGACCCAGAAAGTAGCAACAAATCATTCTTCTCTCCCACCTTCCCTCACATACCAGAAGCTATAGGGAGCTCTTTAGAGAAAATTCAAAACACAGTTCTTCTGTTTGGGATTCTTTGAAGACTACTCAATGTATGAAGCACCAATCAGCCAATGAACACGCAGAAAGTTCAAGTCCAATATTATGATAATTGTTATGCAATATTCATTGCCCACTTCAAAGGCCAAAATAGTGTGTGCAGATGCCTGTGTAAGAATGAGTGTTTAAAAAAAAATTTTTTTTTTTAATTGAGAGAGACAGAATGAGAGTGAAAGCGGGGAAGAAGGGCAGAGGGAGAGGGAGAGAGAGAATCCCAAGCAGGCTCCATGCTGAGCATGGAGTCCAACATAGGGCTTGATCTCACAACCATGAGATAACGACCTGAGCCGAAATCAAGAGCTCGAACTGACTGAGCCATCCAGCCGCCCCAAGAGTGAATGTGTTTTAAAAGTTTGGTACAAAGTGGAAGAAGAAAACAGACGGCAAGACACTGATACCATTATTCTGGATTTCTCTGAAATGCCCCCTCAAAGCAATGACAGATTTCAGCACCTGCTCATCACAAAGTCACAGATGAGTTTTCTCTTCTCATTAAATCCTCATTCTTGCAGCCAGTCTTAACAGCTCGTGGAAGACTAAATTCCTATTCAGATTGAAATGAATGTATCATGTTTTTCGTATTTGTCCGGACAGAGTCACTTATATGTGCTTCCAAAATAAACTTTTTTTTTTTTTTTTAATGAAGTAACTTTTTTACTCTCTCCCACTAAACCCTTTTCCCTGGAATAAAAAGAGAAAGAAGGAAAAGTGTAAGAATTAGAATTGGAACTTTTATAAGGCTTAGCTCTGATAGTGTACTGTAAGCCTTGCAATAAAAGGGAGCTTAAAATTTGGAAGTCATTACAAGAAAGCAATATTGCAAAGTGCGAAGAACCCGGAATCGCGGGCTAGACATGTACCACTGTGAGGTGACTATTTTTACATGAAACCATCCAGGATAAAGTTGTAAATGAACTTAGGTCTTTATACAAATCTGTATAGGAACGCTTCAGACTCTAATGTTCTCTACAGACTACTCCACACCAAATACATAGTGAGCAGATTCCTGGAAACAGAGGACAAAGTGAAAAAAAAAAAAGGTGGTGCAGCTGTGTATGGGTGAGGCTATGGATTGATTACCCTGGAAATTACGTAGAACTGACATCTGTGACAGGTCCAGCCCACCGTGCATCTTTGGGGGCAGAAACATTTTCTCTGATTTCTCGTGTCTTTAAATTCAAGAATGTGAAAGAGGTATTTGTAATAATGAAGTAAAGCAGGGATTCTCAAATAGCATCTTTACCAAGGATCTGGGTGGAATCTCCTGTTGGCTTGGACCTGAAAGATCAGACTGTAGCATTGTAAACGTCAATGTTTCAATGAGTGGGGGCTGACACTGGAGGTGCATTTGGAAGTGAAAAGCACGCTGACGCTGACGGGATTTAGCAACCATGCCTGAAAGGACTCCAGTCTCAGTAAAGGTGCTTTGGCTTCACATTGCTTCAAGCCTTTCAGGCAATCCTGGAGCCCTTTCTTCCGAAGAAGACAAAGAAAGTTAAGGTTGCCCTGACCAAATGCATCATATAGAACAGGACAGTGGCTAATACCCTGTGCCCCTGAGGACCTAACTAAATCAAGAAACTCATTTTGAAAAAATAGAAATAAAGTTGCCATTACATTAAGAAGAAAGAAAAAGAGCTTGGAATCCTGAGTCACAAAGCCTTGTGCTCCACTGCCATGGTTAGAAGCAGCAAGCAATCTGGGGAGGTGCTTTGCAAAGTACTACTGTTTCATGATGGCTCAGGAATGCTCCTGAGCCCTCCCCAACTTCCGTTGTCTTTCCCACAGGACATCAGGAGGATGCTTTCATCTCTTGGTTCTAAATGAACCTCAGACTGTGCCCTAACCCCTGCAGTTCTCCCCCCAGGACTGAGAGACTTGCACCTCTAGGCAAGTGTGTCTTTGCTCAGCTTCCCCCTGTCTGGTCATGCTCATTCTTCACAACTCCTAACCATGGATGAACAACTGACTGCTGCCATCATGCTCTCATAACACCCTGTGCAGATTTCTAGCATCATCTCTCTCTGGTAGACCATACACTCCTATTTGACAGGAACCACACCTTACTTCTCTTTCTAGCCCCAGCCTGTCCCATGGTGCCTGACCAAGAGTGGGACCTTGATAAAGTTGCCTGCACAGATGAATATGTAATGAGTTGCTATCAATATATGGGGCATTTTTCAATATAAAGGTATTTTTAATTTTCTGTTTTTCTCTTTCATTTATAGGTTCAAAGTTTGAAGACCTGTACATGCAAGAATGCCACAGCTGAACCACAACACACAGAAGGCTGGCATAAATGCGTGCTAGCCTGGCCAACACTGTGTCCAATTCATTTTATGGGCATCTTTTAATTTGCATTCCTCTAAAGAGAGCTTGTATGTAGCTTATTTGGGAGGTGAATCCAGGAAGCAGGAGTGAAGGGCAGGAAAACCGAGGCAAGGAAGGAAGGTTAAGACCGGAAAGGCTGTGTTACTGAGCTGGTTTTCTTACTGGGGACCCTTGTAGAACACATCCCAGATTTCTGTCTCCAAAGCACAGGAGTCTGGGGATTTATCTACAGACTCTCATTCCCCATTATTTGAGGAGTACCTTCTGAGCACTAACTACCCCCCTCCAAACTTTCCAACTATCCTGAGTTTAGGTTGTGCAAGCTCTTGTGGTTTAGGGGAAAGTCCTGAGGCGCCAAGGCAGGGAACAGTTTAGGTGGGGTGTTGACTGCGCAGGAGCTATCCATCCCAGCTGCAGCTGAAATGGAAGGTAGGCCAGGCACACATTTAACTATAAAGGAACTAAATAAGGTCTTGCATCATCTTTTCCAGGACTATGCAGCTAAATAAATAACTTGATTCCAAAACACAATCCATTAATCCATAAAAAGAAAGTGCTTCATGGGATGATGTGGATGTCCTAGCTAGACCTTGGGGATAGAGTTCCCAGGGGACCAGGTGACATTGCTAGCTTATACTTGGTAATATCTGAGATTTATACATCTCATTCAGGCCCCCAACCAGCCCTGACTCCCACCCTTTACCTTCCCTTCCATCCCCCACCATTCACAGGACAAACAAAAGGCTGAGAATTGCCACACATCTTTTCTCACGTGCTATGATTTCTTTTCACCATGTAAATTGGTCTTGGTGGTCATTTTATAAAAACAAGTGAAGGCAGCAGCAAAGAGGAGAGAAGGGACTTGCCGATCTGAATAAGTTCAAGCATTTACAGATAGCTTCTTCCCCTCTCCTCTCTGGGGCTCTGATAATTGATTAGGAGGAATTCCTATCCACCTTCCATGGTGGGGGAGTCTACTACAAATGACAGCAAACTTCTACTACTTAGCTTTCTCCAAGTATATTTGATAAAGCTTCTTGTATTCATTATCACTGGAATTTTCTATGCCGATGGGAAAAAGGAGAGACCAACTGCAGAGTTTTTGTTATTTTTTACCTGAACTTCTGTACTACACTGTTCTTTACTCGGTAGAGATGACGTCAGGCACCCACCCCACCCCTCCTCTATGCACGTGCACCCTCCATGGATGCACCCCATCTGCTCTGCTCCCACCACGCAGAACAACTGTCAATAAATTTGGCCCTTTGTTTCTTGCAATCAGTCTCACTTTTCCAACATGCGCCTTTTAGCTTCATACTGGCCCAGAATTTTGAGATACACAGATGTCATGGCAGTGAGATGAGGAAAAGGGACATAAAATCAGAAATCAAGGCTAGCTTCTAAAGAAAGGTCTTTTATGGAAGAGCACAGAGGATGTTTAGGGCTGTGAAAATATTCTGTATGACACCATAATGGTGAATACATTTGTCCAAGTTCATGGGACGCACAACAGCAAGAGTGAACTCTGATATAAACTAGGGACTCTGGGGGATGATGGGTCAGTGGGGGTTCATCAGTGGCAACAAATGTTACCACCACGGAGGGGAATGTTGATAATGGGGGGGGGAGGGGAATGCTGTGCATGTGTTGGGGCAGAGGGCATATGAGACATCTCTGAACTTTCCCCTCAATTTTTCTGTGAAGCAAAAACTGCCCTAAAAAATAAAGTCAATTTTTAAAAATTAATAAATAGAGGGGAAAAAGAGGAGGAGAAGGAATAGGAAGGAAAGGGACACAAAATATACATCAAGAGACTGAGTGAAATCAGAAAACACCAAGAGACACGTGCCTGAAATACAGTATCTATCAGATGTCATAGGGCAATGTTTTGAAAGTGCAGGTAAGATCTCAAATAAGAAAGATAAAAGATATAAATCTAGTCTGGCTTCAGGGATGTGTGACCCACACAGCCACCCTGAGCCCCAGAAGGGCCCTGTGCTTAGTTTAATGCTCTGCTATCATCTTGGAACTCTTCATAAGTTTTAAACAAAGGCCCCATATTTTCATTTCACGCCAGACAAATTATGTATCCGGTCCTGAGTAAAAGAATAGGAAATGTGAAATAAGATTGTTCCCTTGCAGGCTAAAGCCAAACAAGAAAAGTATTTGCAGAGGTATTCCCAAAGCACTCACTCCCTGCTTCTCACTAATTCATGTGAAGTGGTCTCTTTTGGTTTGAAGATGCTCGGAATTTCAGATTTCCATGTGCCTTGTCACATGCATCCAGTGAACTGACAGGTGGGGTAGATTAGCCCTGAAAATAGGAAATCTCATGGATGAAGTCCTAAATGCATGATATTCTAAACCCCCTCCCTGGTTTCCTTATTCGCAGAAGTGAGGAAATCATACCTCAAAAAATAACCACTGACCATGCTTCAAAGTAAGATTCACTTATACAAAGCCTAACTTCACTATGAAGAAAATGCGTGGAGAGTCTCCCATAGTGCAGCCTGACTAGAAATCGACTTTCCTAAGAGAGGGCAGAAGAAGCAACAAAAGGTCTCCCAGGGGTCCCCAAGGACAACTGTGGAAAGGGCTGTCGCCAGTCATCCAATTCTTGACTCTGAGCCTTGGCTCGTATCAGTCATCAAACTTCCTCTCCTTAAATAGAGCCACTACAAATGTCACCACCAGCTTTCCTAGGACAAAATCAGGGATTTGGCGTCAGAACCTCAGCTGCCAAAATAAAAACCCTCTAAATTACTTTCAGTTCCTTCCTTCCATGACCTCTGTTCACTGTTTACCGCTGTGATGGTTGTTCAAGCCTTGCTCTCGATCCTGCAGGAGCTGGCCCTAGTGGCTTTTTAGCTTGACAGCTGTAAAATATTAATGCATACCTTCTTCTTTCTTTTAGGGCTACAGAAAAATACTCAATGTTCCCTGGGTCATTCTCCAAAAACCTGGTGGATAGAGCTCCAGATATATACAAACAACCTTAAACAGTTTTGCAAGCTATAGTAGGTTTTCTTTCACAAAATCTGCTAAGAGAATCCATTTATTATCTAGAAGTTTAAATATTGGCTTTGACCTGAATTTTACAAAATGTCAATCCATATTTAAAAATTTTTATTGCTGACTGACACTAAAAAGTAATAAGCTAGACATAATCATAGATGCACTGGTTAGCCTGAATATATGTATATATGTATACATATAGATTTGATTAAAACTCATGCTTGTGCATAGACATGTCCTCTTATGAAACCTTGTTCCATCAGTGAAAATTGCAAGTTGAAATGACCTCCATGGGAGAAGAGGCACTTGTTATTTGGATGCAATCCTAATTACAAAGTAGCTTGATGAATAGAGACCAAATACTGCCCATGTTTATAGCAACAGGATATAATTTGGTCTCTCAACAATTGAAATCTGTTTGTAAGCAAACAAGACCTCTTTACTGACATTATTACCATGCATAAGTATTATTGCCAAAACCTTAACAATGGAAATCCAGCAAAAAATGGATTTCTTTCGTTATGAAACATGCCCCCAAAGATGTTAAAAGCCCATTAACTTAAAAGTGGACAGTGCCATGTGATCTCTTCAAGGAAAAAAAATCAGTGCCACAACTCTTATAACTTTATAAATATTAAAAAACAGATTTTAGTTTGTGAGTTTTCATTCAAATAGATCTTTGACATGACAAATATGATTTTATTGGTATTTAAAATTAGGTCCAAACTATCAATCTCAGAAATTGTTTGTCAGCACGCACTCTTTCCTTTCCTTTTCTCCTCTTCTTTCCCTCAAGGAAGGGGTGCCTAGGAAGTCGATTAAAGTTCATCCTTATCGCCCCATAAGTGGTTTCCAGCCTCAGGAAGATGGACGACTGGGCTCTTCGCCAGATCAAATTCCCCCCATTAGGCACTTGGAGAGTATGAAGCATCCAGCAGTTAACTGGCTCTAGCAACATGAAATCACCATTACTCAGACACATGAGGGAAACTCTTTAAAAAGGCTGCTTTCCATTTTGAATTCGACCTTTCATAGAAGAGAAGAAAAATATTAAGTTGGTCATAGCAAGCCAGGTCATAAAGCTGCTATTGCAAAGGCCATGGTGGGTTCAAAACAAGTTTTCAACACTTACATATAAAGGTAGAAACAATATCAGGGAATCAGAATCACCCTTATTTACCAAAGGTAAAAACTGAGGGAGGTAGAAAATCAACTTATTTGTCTGCAAATGAAAGATGGAGCTAATACTAAAAGTCTCCGATCTACTTTCTGCCCACCAACAAATTCCCTGCTTCCTTCACCATGGAAATAAGTACTAACGATTTCACTAAGCAGTTAACTCTCAATTAACACACTGTCTAGTCAACCCCCACCATAGGGTCTCTGTGAGGTGGTGCTGCTCAGTCAGCTTGGGCAAGTCCCTTCCTTTTTTTTTTCCATCTGTAAGGGCAGGAAGGGGAAAAGTAGAACAAAAACAATTCTTTTTTTTTTTTTAATGTTTATTTATTTTTGAAAGAGAGAGAGAGAGAGAGAGAGAGAGAGAGAGAGAAAGAACGAGTGGGGGAGGGGCAGAGAGCAAGAGAGGGAGACACAGAATTTGAAGCAGACTCCAGACACTGAGCTGTCAGTTCAGGGCTCAAACCCATGGACTATGAGATCATGACCTGAGCCAAAGTCAGACATTTAACCAACTAAGGCACTCCCGAAAACAATTCTTAAACACTTTAAAGTTAAAAATTCTTTAATTCCTCCGACTGTTCTGTGTGTCTCTGATTAACACCATACCTTTCCTGTGCACTGGTTAATAGCAGGCAACCTTCTGATATTAATCAGCCACTTCTCAGTATCTATTTGTTGCTAAGCACCTGGGGATACACTGAATAAAGATACAGAACCTGATCCTCTACAGCTTATACTCTAGTAGGAGATAAAGAAAAAACTAGAAATTATGATACAAATAGCAATGATAAGTACTCCTGATACACATCTGTATGAAGTGCTATGGGAACTCAGAAAAGAAAAAAATGCATTTGGGGGAATACAGAAGTTTTACGAAGGAGATGAAAACCAAGCAGGGAATTGATAGCTTGCATGAGTTTTCTAAGCAGGAAAAAGGAGGCTGCTTTTCCAGACAGAGGGCACAGTCTGTGCAAAGGCTCAGAGACACAACAAAGTTTGACAAGCACAGGAAATGGTGAGAGCAGATGGTCATGGTCAATATAAGGAGTTTCCTAAAGCAAGGAACAGCAAATTTTCTTCTGTGAAGGGGCAGCAAGTAAATATAGGAGGCTTTACAAGCCATACAGTCTCAGTCACAACCACTCACTTCTGCCATTATACCTAAAAGCAGCCATAGATAATATGTGAGTAAATGAGTGCAGATTTATTTACAAAAACAAGCAGCAGTCTCAATGTGGCCTACAGGCCTTGGTTTTACATCCTCTATCCTAGAACATCAGGAGATAAGATTATAAAGGAAAGTTCATAAACCAGATTCAAGAAGTCTCTCTAGGCATCACAGAGATGCTTGGGGGAAATACTACCTTTTATTTTTTTAAGAAAAGGGTGAGATGATAAAATTTGTATGTGAAAAATGATAACAGCAGCATGGAACATGTACGTTTTTGCACCCAGTATCATTAAAATAAAAGCTATGGTATTTCTTTACTTCATTATACACTGATATTCTAAAATTAAATCTAGCTAGAGCATGCTTTCCCAAGAAAACTTAGGAGTGGGATTCTTTTCAACCAAGTAAGCATCTGGAAAACACTTTATATAGTATACATCATGCCCCACTTGGTCTGAAACACCTGGCAAAAAAGAAAGAAAGAAAGAAAGAAAGAAAGAAAGAAAGAAAGAAAGAAAGAGGAAGAAAGGAAGAAAGAAAGAAAAGGGATAATAAAATCTTTACCTCTTTAGTAAAAGCATTGCCTATAAAACTAGTAGACATCACAATGGAGACAGGAATCTGACTTCTGTCTGATAAAGGGCTACAAGGTTGTACTACATAATCATCTGTAGGTCTGGAAATGTTTCACCTGCTATGAGTAGCATTGCCGCATGCACAAGCAGAATTAACAAAAGAAGGGGGAAATAGTAAGGAAGGAAAAAAGGCAACATTCATAGAAACTTTATTTCAAGTCACATAGTAAAAAAAAAAAAAAATTATTTATGGCTGGTTCATGTCAGGGACTGTGTCGAGTGCCAGCTCACAAAAGTGAGCAAGAGACTTCACTCTCAGAGTTCATAGCCTAGAGGAGGCATTGGTAAACATTTTTGTAAAGGTCTACATGGCAAATATTTGAGAATGTTGCTGATCAGTAGGGTCTCTGCTGCAAATGTTCAACTTTCTGATTGTAGCCCCAAAGCACCCATACATAATAGGAAAACAAATGGGTGTGGCTGTGTTCCAATAAACCTGTAATTGTTTGCAGATCCCTAGCCTAGAGAAAGAAAGACATTAAATACATCATTGAAAATAAGTCACATCATTGCAAATATGCAAAGCTCTTGAAGGAGAAGCACAGTCTAGAACACATGTTGGAGAGACTGGACTAGGCTGGGAAGGTCCAAGAAGGTTCCTGTGAAGCTGAGGATGTGAAGGAGCGGGTAAATAAGACAGTGGGAAAGAACAGCCCAGACAGAGGAACAGCAGTGCAGGGAAGCAGAGATGAGGTCGGGGTTGGGGGGACAGAGGTAGAGATGAGAAACGAAGAGTAGCCCCCCGTAGAAGCATCTGGAAAACACTTCACATCATACATCTCAGATGCAGCTGGAGTGAAGAAGCAGCCAGGCCACTCAAGGGCGCTAAGCTGCAACAGCTATCTTAGATTCTATTCTGAGGCAAGAGAAAACCATTTAAGGTTTGGAACTCAGGCAGAACTTGATCGATTTGCATTTCTAACAGATTTAGAGGTGCTGGTGGCAAGAGGCTGGAAACCAGGACTGGTATGCCACGAAAAAATTGTATCTTACGTTGGCTTCCACTGAGACAGACCCTGAGACAAGGTCTTGGGTTCAGAGAGTGTATTTGGGGGGTGATCTCAGGAAGCACATGTAAGAAAGTGGGGAAAGTGAGGCAGGGAAGAGAGAAAAGCCAATAATGGGGATAATGGGCATATTAATGAGTGGATTACTGCTGCGGGGAACTGGGGTTCCGTCTCACTGGGGACCCACTGAAGAAGTGAGTAGAACAAATCTCAACAAGGTCTTGGGGAGGGATGAGAAAGCTGGGGCATTTATCCACCAACCCTCACCCCTTATCTGTTGAATGCTACCCCAGAGGCATCAAATCCTTGATAATTTTTGGTTAGTTTGTTGGCTGTGATGATTCCTCAACAGACAAAAGCAGAGAGACACAGATGCTCGAGGTAGGAAGACGCCCAAGGGCAGATGTCCACTGCCGCTGCAGATGAATTCAGAAATAGGCCAAAGTATATGGAATTGGGCAACAACAGGGTTTGCTACAAATTACTGCTCAGTTTCACTAGAAAGTAGGTAAACAAGAAAAATGCAAATGATTTTCAAATTCCATCAACATTTCCTAAATAAATTTCTCACTTTTTATCAAAAACTGAAGCCTGCTAAGCTGATGTATGTTGCATGTGTATTTTAGCGGATAAAACTGATGGCATATCATGGGAACCATATTCAAAATATTTAACAAATGGAACAGCAAAGGCACTGACCATTCCGAATGGGCCATGACCCCTTGCAAATTCTTTCGGGGCCTTTAGGTGTGGACCCACTGAACACCACTGCTGCCATATTTTCTAAAAATGCTCCCAGAGTAAGGTAGGAATGGAACAGGGAAGGCTCAAATGCAAATGTAGAGTTTTTATATAAGGGGGAATTGATTTTGGATCTGCAGCTAGGTAAAGCTTGAAAAAGAAAGTGCGGCCTGACCCAGTGGCATGAGGAAGCCAGAGGGATCTTGGATGAGTTCCTTCAAGAAAAAGCCTGTTTTCTGGGCAAACTCAGCATTGACATTACAAACATGAATCCAAGACAGGAATTCCAATGCATGAACACTATCTACTGACTGCAAACACAGGTTTTCTAACCAATCTGCCTCCCTGCTGCAAATAGGGAATAAAAGTGCTAGTTATCCAAATTACAGTCCAAGGTCAACGTGAGATTAAGGTCTTGTATCTGAAGGTAAAATATTTCAAACCGTTTTCGTGGCTTCCAACTTGGAGACACTGTTATCGTAGTGGCCTCCCAGCAAGGAACGGCTTTATACATTTTAACAGCTCACTGCTGGCTCCCTGGTCCTGGGGTGGAGTTACATGGGTAGAGTAGAATTTAAACACTGTGATCACAGGTCACTGTTGTAACAAAATTGCTGTGGTGGCAGTTTAGTTGCTAGAAGAAGCCTGATCGATGAAGACAAAAATTGGTCTGGTACCAGCTGTTGTCCCAACACCACGCGTCCAATTATTTTGCTGACTGTATATATCACTCCCCTCCTCTACTCAAAACTGACTCTTACACATGGCTTGTTCTTTTCACTAACCTAAATACAAGTTAAGGAAGGATTGGACACTCTGGCCTTCTTCCATACCATATTTTGCATCTCATTTTCACGCTGCCTGAAGTTAGATTTGGGTTGGGCTTTCTGTGGTCCTAACAACCATGTGAGCATTGATTCTGTGGCTGAAGTCCTCCCTTAGATACCGCGAACTGCAGTAGGCTTTTAACCAAAACCACCGTTTCTAAAGACATCTTCTAGGAGAGTGAAAACATCTGGGTAAAAACTTCACTAGGTATTTACCCAGCAGACTTCTTAATGACAGGCCCTATTTTCCTTCTTCTGATGTATGTCTGACCAAGGAGCTGATCTTCATTTTCACAGTCTTCCTCCATCTCTGATTTGAATGTTTTTTACCTTTTAGCAGAACAGGTGTGGCCTCAGGGTCCTTGAGGTTGGGGTAGCTTCTTTTTACAGATAAAACTCCCTGCTTTAAAACAAACCTAGTCCTGATGTCTCCCCATGTGCTGGTTCATCTGCTTCCCTGCCCCTCTCCATCCTTCCAAATCAGTGGACAATCAAAAGGCAAGTTTAAAATTTAATGCTGTAACATGAGGAAGCACAATAATTTGACCTGAAGCAACTGAATGTAGGAAAATGGCCCTAATGCTCCAAGAAGACAGCACTTCAGAATTCCTGGATCTAGCGTCTGGCTTCCTAACAGTGGTGTTGCATCTCACTTAAACTTTATTCAGCTTTAGAATATAGATATAACAGATATTATCCTATCCTCACATTTGTCGATGGAGAAACAGAGTCTCTGAGATGAAGTGACTCACACAGTTATGAACTGCAGGACCAACGTATAAATGCAGGTCTTGAGATTCTGAATTCCATATGCTTCTCTCATAGCACATGGCCTCTACCCTTCTCCTCCTCCAGTAGCTTCACAAGGTACTTTTTGAAATTCTTTGTGGCTTAAATTAGGTCTCCTTGTCTTTCAGAAAACATGAATTTTTGTCCTAGTCATCTCTCTAAAGTTCCTGCACTCTGTTAAGCAACAGAGTAAAACATGCCCTAAGTGGGGCCCATTAACTGAATAATAAAGGCAAAACTGGGCCCATTCTGAAGGCAACCATGGGGTTAGCTACCCACAGAGAACATGGGACTCCAAAGAGGAATTCATTCCAGGTGGATACCCACAGAGGTTTAAAGAGATTAGGAAATGAATATGAGACAGAGAGAGATAGCAAAATAAATTCAAAACTGAGGAAAAGAACATTAGTTAAATAATCTCAAAGCATTTCATACTGTGCACACTGGGACAGAAGATTAGCCCAGAAATAAACTTAATAAATTTAATTTGAGAGATTTAATATAAATTTACAAAAAATTACCAGATCTACTTATCAACGGCTCCTTATTAAAATCTATGAACACACCACATACGTATTTTAACACTTTCCCATCTGTATGCACAAAAGAGCTTACGGTCAAAATCCATGAGAAAATGGGATTTCTCCCCCTCGTCTCAGCTTACTGAACACCACAGGGTGGCATTTTCATTACCCATTCCCCCACCTTCCTCCATCATCCACCAGACAGGAGCTTCACATGGTTTCATAAAATGTTTTAAATGAAGGTACTTCATTTAAAGGCCACTGATGAATTTCTCTGATAAGGCATGCACAGTATTCTCTCTCCATGCAGATCCACGGAAATACATAAAAAACCCTGCAAACATGATGGAGTACCACTAATGCTAATAATAACAATTTTTGCATTTTGCAGTAACCAAGTATATGTTAACATAAGAGAAAGTACTATCTCATTTAAGCCCTACTGACAACTGAGATTCTGTCTTATTGTCCTTGTTAGAAAAGAAATCAAGTGCTGATCTAGGACTTGCACCCGGGAGCACAGGCTGCTTCCTTCTGTTTAGAGGAAGGGCATTATGTTGAATTCCAGTTAAAACTGTAGGACAGAAAATAGAACAATAACTTTTTCGTGTCTGGCAAGACTTCATCTGTCATAAATATACGGAATATTGATGACAAATAGGAGATAACCGATTTGGAAACTGCAAAAATCACTCACTTTTGTCATGAGAGAGCTCATTAAGAGCCTCATCAAGTCACTCTTATTTATATATAATTAAAATATGCTTTGATTCCCCAGAGTACAGCATATTAGAAAAGAAAATTCTAACAGTGAGAGAAGGTACTAAAAGTAGGCCGTTGAGAGCTGACCATTGAGGAAGGTCAGACAGAAGAACTCCAAAAGCAGAGCAGAAAAGCCTGTCAACCATACACGTACCTACAAGCTGGGGCACTTATTCCTGCGTTAGGCACGGGATAATAATGATTGCTTATGATAACGTTCCGGAGTTAAAGATAAGGATGTTCATTATACTGTTTTGGGAAGTAGAAGCCATTTTTAAAAGCTATATCTCTAAATTAGTTAAATAAGAAACACTGTGGTATGTAACGGGTTTTCAGAAAACTTGACCAACTAGAATGATTCCCATGTTAAAGGTTCTGAATAATAACAATGGCTAAGAATGAACAATGAAATGAACTTGTCTGTGTGTCCTGCTGTTAAAGCTTTGCATTAATTGTCTCACTGAATCCTAACCACCAGACCAGGAGGTAGATAATTTTGGTATCTGTAGGTTACAGATGAGGAAACTGAGGAAGAGGGAGGTTAAGGAACTTGCTCAAGTCATCAGCTAGTGAGTAGAAGTGCCAGGATTTGAACATAGGCTGTTTGTTCCAAAGCCAAAACACTGGATTTAGCCGTACCCGTTTTTAACGGTTGCGTTTCTAGGCCTTTCCCTAATATCCAACCATAGGAAAACCCCAGTTCTCAAAAGCGCATTTATAAATCAATTGTTTGAAGTTCAGACTTTACATCATTCATTCAACAGTCATTTCTTTTTTTTTTTTTTTAATTTTTTTCAATGTTTTATTTATTTTTGGGACAGAGAAAGACAGAGCATGAACGGGCGAGGGGCAGAGAGAGAGGGAGACACAGAATCGGAAACAGGCTCCAGGCTCTGAGCCATCAGCCCAGAGCCTGACGCGGGGCTCGAACTCATGGACCGCGAGATCGTGACCTGGCTGAAGTCGGACGCTTAACCGACTGCGCCACCCGGGCGCCCCCAACAGTCATTTCTTGAGCATCAACTGTCAGGCGCTGTATTGGGGGCTAGAAATAGAGATGGACAAAACACGACTCCCGCCCCGAATGAACTAACAGATAAAAGGAAGACGGACATAGAAACAATTAACTACCATACAACGTGCATTTATGGGCGGTCACTCTCAGGTCAAGGAAGATGCGGTGCCATGTCTAGTGGCTGGTAGCCTAGAGAAGCACTTTTTATAGTGCAAAGGCTCTCATGAAAACTAAGAATAGCCCTGACCTCTGCACCTCCCTAAGCTACCCTGAGCTCTAAGTCCACCAAAGCTCTGGAGGCAGCAGGGAAGGGGTGTGGACAGTAGCACCTGAGTAACATGTTATGTTCACCCATCTTTAATGATGGACTCTCTGGTTCCAGTCAGCAAATGGGCATGAGATTCCCCCACTCTATTCAATCTCCAGGTAGGGGGCCGCCCTGGCCAGCTATGTACAATGCCTGGCTCATCTGCAGGCTGAGCAGGTATGTTTCCCGAAAAGTATGGAAAAAAACCTCTCTCCTGATCCATCATAAAAATAGACCAACCACTACCAAAACAAAAAAAGAAAAACTTCCATTACGCCCACCTTTGGTTTCCTGAACACTCTCTTTGGGAAGCAATTCAGTGTGCTCTTCCCAGAAAACTTAGCTGCAACTTTCCTATATTTATATATATATTTAATGAACTTCACAAATAATACATTCTCATTGTAAAAAAAAAGTTAAAAGATGGAAAGTCGCTATGTGCCCCAGCTGCGGTTTTGGTCCTTCTTGGAAATGGATGAAGTAGAAATAGGTGTCCCGCAGCTGCCACACACAGAATCCTTCTGGATCCAACCTCACATGGACACTAGAATGTCTTGATGTAAGGAAAAGATGAGAATGTGAATGGGCCCATCAGCAACCATTCATCCTCACTTTGGGCACAAGCAGGACAAAGAGAAAAGAAAATGACTGAGGGAAACTGGGAGGGAAGAACCTAGACAAAAATGATTGTGGGATCAGAGCCCAAGCGTCACCTCTCCATCTCTAGTTATGTGTCCCTGCCTCTCTAACCTTATGCGTTGTTTTTTCACACAAGGTGGGTGTGGAATTAATTCATTGCCAAGTGAAGATTCTAATGCAAAGAGCACCAACTTCAGTAATTTGTTTTAACAAATTCAAAGCCCAACTCCCACAGCCAATTTGCAATGCTGGCTGAGTCACGGAGGGGTCACAGACAAGGTTTCTCAGTCTATTTGCCTCTATTCTTAGGGATCTTCTTAGAGCAAGAGAACAAAAAATAATGAGGATCTATTCACACTGCAGGTTTTTAATATGTTTGGAATTAAACAGCACTATCTTCACAACAGTTAGTAGAGTCACTGCTCTCCCAAGACAGAAGGTCCTTCATACCTAATGCTCCCCAGGGTCTTAAGAACAGTCACAAAGAAAGAGATTCAGACCAGCCCTTGGCTAGGTGTATTCCAGGATGCAGGCAGCAAGGGCAGAGGGAGAGGTCTTTACTCTGAGAGGCACACCAAAGTGTGCAAGAGGGCTGGGTCTAATTGGTGTCATAGCCTGACAAGGTATAAAGAAAGCCTGGAAGAGGAAGGTTTGTCTGGAGTAGGGAGTGGCTTGACATCTGGGTCTTGGACTGGACTTTAAACTCTTCTCTTTAAACTCAATGGCAGCAAGGAAATCTTTATAAATAAAGATTTATATCATCGCACTTGTACATATCTTCAGCTGTGTGACTGTTGAATTAGGAAAGAAAAGGTAGCAGCTGAAGGGCTAAGGAGGAAAGACCTGGAGCCACTCTGATATTTTCTAAAAAATACGGTCCCAGGACCGTATTTGTAACGAATGGAAGACAGTTGAGATGTCTTGGCTTCCAGAGTATTCTCTAACAAATTCTTTTAAATTTTAATTGTCATCTTAAATGTACATGTATGCACACACACAGTAGCATCCCTCTGAACCAAGGTTTCAGTAGGACACATGAGAATATTTCAAGACAAGATGAAAATAGGATGAATCTTAGAGTTCTTAGGAGTCTCCCAATGCCTAGTCTTGAATATCAGCCATTCCTCTTTTGTCTGACTATATTGAGGGTGCAATCATGGACACATTGTAGTCACTGTGGAAAAAAATCATTGGACTTTGTATTCAATGATTTACACTCTGTCCTCTAAAGTAGCATCTCCAGTTAAAGAGCCCCATTACCTTCCCTGAGCTGGTGGTGTATTATAACAATCAATTGCATTTGACTAATGCACCCAAGGAATGGGCATTCAATAAACGTGTTCCAGTCAGCCTGAACTGTTCATAGACAACGAGAGCCTAAGTGAGGTGGGGTTGGCAACACTGTTGCTGCTTGGGAAGCTGGAAAGAAAAGCAAGAATTTGCTCAGCTGTTCAGCCTCTCGGACAAGATTTCAAAAACATAATTTCTAACTCATGGCAAAGAGAGGGCATGTTTGGTGACACAACAGCTTTTACTTTTTTGTGCAGGACAGTATGACTGCAACAGAACCCCCATGAGTATTAAATCCTACACTGTAAGAAATACACAACCAGGGCTGGGCAACTAGCAGACCATCCAGATGGCTTAAAAAGTTCCTTAACCTAAAAGTTGTAAATTGTAAAGACAGGCATAACAATGCTGCTACAATTGCTCACCAGAAGCCAGTCAGTCATATATTTTCAAAAAGAATCCTAGCTTTGCACATATATGCCTCTGAAGAGTTGTGTTAACAGGGACTAAAAGTACCAGTAAAAACCATTTAGAAGTTAACATATATTTGGTAGAAACAATAAAGCTGAAACAAGGTGATAATCTATACATTAGAGAGGTATAGTTGATTCCAGGAGAGAAGGACTGTAGAAACTAAGTTACAATTTAGAAACTAAATACAGGTATTTGAATTACCCAGGTGTCTCAGAAATTGGATTTTAGATTTATGTGATTTTAGTTCTCACATCTTTTCATGTCACCTCAAAGGTAGGTGGTGTGTCATGAGAAGGATATGGGACCCAGCACCAGAAGGCTTGCTCCTGGGCTCTGCTTCTCTCCTGTTGTATGGCTCAAACAGGCTGATTAACTTCTCTAAGCTTCAGTTTCTTTATTTATAAAACCAGTAACAGGACCCTAACCAACTGCCGCCCGGCCCTCCTGACTGGGAGGATTAAAGAACCATGGAAGAGTAAATGGGAAAGTGCCTAGAATATACTACCTTCACAAGAAATGTTTGTTGGATCCGAAGGACTTACCCTCGTTTTAATATATATTTGCCTTGGATGATCATTTGCTTATCTCCATAATGCTACCATCTCAAAAAAAAGTTGCAACTCCCCTGTGGAATTTCCTTCAGTGCCAAGAGCAATTTGTTTCCTCCTTTTGTCAGAATGTATAATATCCCTTCAAATGAGGTCTAGGAAATGGGGACCTTATTCCCATTTTACAACTGAAAGCCTAGGCACAGAAGAGTTAAGTGATTTACTCAAGGATATAAAATGGGTCAGAAGCTGAGATAAATCATCTAGATTTTGTGCCTCACCCTCCACAACACTCCATCTAACCCTGGACTCTGGGAGGCATTTCTCCAAGTTCTTGAAAAGCAATGTCCTGTGATTGCCACATTTCACTTGAGTCAGCTCTCTCTCCGGCAGACAGCATGCCAATACCCGTCAAAACACTCTGCTGAGAGCCTCCACACCTCAAAAATCAGGAAAAATGGAAGGCGAGTGAATTCACAAGTATCCCTTTTGAGCAACATTCTGAAACTCGAATAAGAAAAGTCTTATTGATGTCTCTAATTCCTGCAAATTAGCAGGGTTTCAGATATGATACAGTCTGGTTTGATAATGATGGAGCCTTATAGGGAGAAGTAACTGTCTCTTTTTTTCGCCTTAGAAGATATATGTGAGGGGCGCCTGGGTGGCTCAGTCGGTTAAGTGTCAGACTTCAGCTCAGGTCATGATCTCACCGCTTGTGAGTTCGAGCCCTGTGTCAGACTCTGTGCTGACAGCTCAGAGCTTGGAGCCTGCTTCGGATTCTGTCTCGCTCTCTCTCTCTCTCTCTGTCCCTCCCCCACTCGTGCTCTCTCTCTAAAATAAATACACATTAAAAAAATGTTTTAAAAGAAAATATATGTGGCTTTTTGTGAATTAAAAGCAGTGGGCCACTGGCCAAGCCACATTTAGGTAAGTTATCTGAATCCCAAGGCTGGCAAGTGGCGTTTATTTTTCTTATTCTAATAGAAATAAATATACAAGTTTTATACCAAATTTTTAAATTGAGCAAAAGGTGCTACAGCTGTTTTGAAAACATTGCAAAGGTTTTGATCAAAGCCTAAATATTCCCAAGCTGCTCATCCAAATAGCATAATCCTTAATATACATTCAGTTTGATGGCTTTACACAGGATTTTTATAGACTTAAATATCAACTTATAGATAGGATAAAATCATAAAATCATTTTAGGAATAAGAAACAGGCAAAAGATAAATAACCTCACCGGCTATATCCATGCGTATAAAAGCAGAATGCTGGTGATATTCCTGGTCACTCTAAGACATTCCACAGCAACTGAAATGAGCCATTACCATCTAGAATTAATTATATGGGTTTCAGAACTTTGTAACTGAAGCCATAGCCCCATCTTAGAGCTCGTCTCCAAGGTTGTGGCTGCTCAAAAACAGGAATAGGAAAACAAATCCTGACATAAACCGATACAGGCCACAGCTGCTTAAGGGGGATAAAAAGCTTAAAGACTGAGCTGGCATTTTTTTCCCTCTCCCATGAAGCTTTAAAGTCTCCACAAGTTTAATTGGACCCTAATTTCAAAAAAGATATTCTGGACAGCTTCTCAAAATTGGGAACTGGCTTGGTAATATATATACAAGATATAGATATAAATACATCAGCCACATACATATGTAATACAGCATAGTGTACAGGGTCCTGATGTAAAACGCATTCCTACTTTGGGCTGCCATTCTAGGGGATACCATAGAAAAGGCTTAAAAAGCAGTGCAGCAGATACCCTCAATCCCTCTAATTGGTAAGCTCAGGCAAAAGCAGCCGTGACAGCATAGGGAGGCTAGGTGGGAAAGAAGTGGGAATAAGAGATGAGGAGGTGATTCCAGGGGAGTGCAGTACCCCTGGGGTACCAGAGTTTCCAGGATGGCTCCTAGTTTGAGCTGATCATTCCCTGGGAGCGAGGAGTTCACCTTCAGGGCGTCCCCAGCTATTAAACACTTATGATTTCCACTGCAATGTCTCCATGAAGGGTGTCAGAAATAGTATCTACAGCTCAGGTGAAAAGATATTTTATGGATTCTTTTCATATTTTATATTGTGTGAGCTCAGACTTCCAGGCTTCAATTTAGATATTGGACATAATCCCTACCCTCTAGCTGTCTATATCAGACTGAACAGATAAACAAAAGAATCCCCATGCAAGAACAGAAATATAATGACATTAGGCTGAATATATGCAATTGCCACTTTTGTAGGCCCAAAGTGGTTGAATATTAGCAATTTTGTATGGCTCAACTTAGTAAAAGTCACCAGATGCAGTGAGGGATCAAATGGCTTAGTGACTGGACTTACAACTTGAAGATTGAGTCGAGTTGTTCTGAACACACTCTCTAGTCCTATATACCCCACACAGTGACATGGGTGAAGATATCTAAATACCAGAGACCAATTTTCTGTGATTTTCAATACACAAAATCTAGCATTAACTCTTTTCAAGATGTTGGCCTTCCTTTGCTTTCTACTATTTTCCTCAAAATATACAGGTATAAAATTACCCATAGGGGAAAGAACTTTTAAAATATATATATATTTTATGGGGCGTCTGGGTGGCGCAGTCGGTTAAGCGTCCGACTTCAGCCAGGTCACGATCTCGCGGTCCGTGAGTTCGAGCCCCGCGTCAGGCTCTGGGCTGATGGCTCAGAGCCTGGAGCCTGTTTCCGATTCTGTGTCTCCCTCTCTCTCTGCCCCTCCCCCGTTCATGCTCTGTCTCTCTCTGTCCCAAAAATAAATAAACGTTGAAAAAATATATATATATATATATTTATTTTTGAGGGAGAGAGAGAGAGAACACGCATGAGCGGGGTTGATTTCCTATGATTTCTATAGGGGTTGGGGCAGAGGGAGGGGGACAAAGGATCTGAAGTGGGCTCCACGCTGACAGCAGAGAGCCTGATGTGGGCTCAAACTCACAAACCGAACCGTGAGATCATGACCCAAGCTGAAGTCGGATGCTGAATTGAATGAGCCACCCAGGTGCTCCAACAAAAAGATTTCTAATATTTTCATTGGGGAGGGTCAAAATAGCGCATATTAGTTGTTTGTTTTTTAACTTGTTGCTATTCACGAGAACACAATACATAAATGAATTTATCAAGGCTTCAGGCTTGTTTTTTTTTTTTCACAATAAACTTTCTATTTGAAAAGAATTTAATTGTTTATGAAGAGCTTTCCCGTTTTATCTCACTTAGGCTCCCTAAAAATCCATGAGCTAAGGATTAGTATTCACACTTTACAGAAAAGGAAATGAATCATTCTAGAGATTCTCATAGAGGAGAAGAAAGCCAGTTTTGTTTTTTAACTTAACCTTTGGCTTCCGAATAAGTTTTTGCTTGGCTTCAGATTTGGTACCATAAACACTTACTAAGCACCTACCAGATGCCAGGCCCTTGACTGGCTGTTTTTCCTTGTGTTATTTTTCATTTTTTGGCAAACACTTTATTTAGCAGGAAGTCAAGCCTTTCTGAAGTGTGCAAAAACTTAGAAGTCAGGACATTCATCTGGGTCAAGAGTAGATATCTCTGCTTTTAGAAAAAAATTATCTGAAGAGCCCTTCTTCTTCACGTAGGCTACTTTAAGCCCTTTCAAGTGCCATTCACATTAAAGAATAAGTAACAAAGATGAGACCTAGGTTGTGTCACTTAAATGGCCTTGGGTAGTCTCAAGTTGAAGAAGTGTTCCTGGGACTTTAAAAACAAAGGACTCAAAACCTCCTATGATTTAGACAAAGAAAATTTTCCTTTTCCACATGAGCTATGGACAATATAAAGTGATGATACTAAGCTCCTGTGCTAATAAAAGTGCCTTTTGAAGAGGCTTTCTTGGGTGAACACTTTACCATTCTCATAAATCTGTCTTGCTCACCGTTCTACAGATTATGCCTAGAATAATGCCTGGTACACAATAAGAGTCAATGAATGAATGGAAACAAGCACACAGATAGCTTAAAGGGACACGGGGTAAAATGCCAGTCCCTCCAAGACTGAGGAACATCTCAAAGAACAAATATTATAGAACCTCTTCTCACTCCTGAAAGAATTTAGTTGGCTAATGCTATTAGCTGGGGAATGCAGTGTTTGTTATGTCTCAAAAATGACAAAATAAAATAAAATCTTGATTTTATGCTGTGAATGGTAGTTGATCAGGGGCAGTATAAGGTAGCCTCTGTCTTATTCCAACTTTGGACCAGCTCTCAACTGTTGTAGTCAAAATGGTTCTCCAGCCACCTACGCTCTGATTTCTAAACAAACATCAGGAGCTCCTGTGGAAGATCACCATTAGTTCTAAGGCAAAATGACATACATGGATGATTGCAGCATTGTCTGGGTCTCTGGACGAACTGCCGTCCTCCCCAGAGGCCTAGAATGGCCTGAAAAACGTAGGACTCATTTTGCAAGGGAGAGACGAGTCGTCTGTCTTTGTAGCTCCACATGCCTCTCCGCTACAGAATGAGCTGAGGACGCTGACAGATTTGCCCTGATGCTAGTATTTTGGGAAGACCACATCCACAGGTCTTTCCTTCTGCAGTGCTCCAAATGTGACTTAATATAAGCTTATACTTGTTCCAACACCGAATTTTAGAATTTAGTTGTCTTTTTAAAGAGTTTGAAGCCCTTCCTACATTCTCCTTTTAGATTAGGAAAAACTATAGGACTCCACTTAGTTATGATGAAGCTGGACCATAATTCTGTCCTCTAAATGAACAGAAATGTCAGCTTCAGACAAATAGCTGCCTGCAGTGTTCAGATCTCTGCACAAATTAATGCTTTAAGCAAGGTATGAGCACAGGACACCTGAATGGTTCAGTCAGTTAAGGGTCAGACTATTGATTTTGGCTAAAGTCATAATCTCACGGTTTGTGGGATCGAGTCCCGAATCGGGCTCTGCGCTTACAGTGCAGAGCCTGCTTTTGATTCTCTCTTTCCCTATCTCTCTGCCCCTCCCCCACTCATGCTCACTCTTTCTCTCCCTCAAAATAAATACACATATCTATGTAAAAGAAAGTACAAGCACCATTGACAGGACAGAATTATACACTTAGCTCCTCACTCTGCTCCAAGGCTCCTCCCACTCTGCGTGCCCCTCCACATTTCTCTTTTTAAAACTTAGAATGAAAAAGTAGAGATGGTCTGTGTTATGTAAGAGCACGTTATTATGCAGTCCACTCTAATTCCACAAAATGAAATACAGGACTCATATTTTCCAGAAGCACTGGGATGTCAAAACAAATTTAGAGTTCTCTGAGGATTGCAAATGAACCTTGAAGCAAAGGTCTGTCTTTCAGTTAAGCATTATCATTAAGGATATGAGTTGTGTGAATAATATTGATCAAAAAACATTTAATTCATGTTTTTATTATTTCAGACATTGATTACTGGGATGCCCGTTTTGTTAGGTGGCCCAATAATCTGTTCATTTGATTCCAATCTGTTCAAAATGCAATTGCATGCCTGGATGATAAGAGCTCAACAACTGAAGCATGCCCCACCTTCTCCAGTTTCTCGGTCATCGATTAACAGTTAAAATTCGGATTAACTTAGGTATGACCCGATGTGAATTTATGAAAGGTGTTCCGCTTTCTTTTTCTCATTATAGTTAACATATATCCTATATTCTTCAACAAAATAGCTTTAAATATGTTAAATAAGCAATGTAAATATTTATTTTTCTGTCCTAAGCCACTAGACTTCCTCCATGTCACATGAAACCTTTCCAAAATATAGTTAGAATTCAAAGGTTCAAAAGAATTTCTTAAATATTTACCCCTTTGCCTTTATAGGCTGGCCTGGATGAACATTAGTCTGTGCCCATTTGATCAGGGTAAAACTGAACAAGGCTAGCAGATTTAGTTCTCTTTTTGACCACAACTTGCACATGGCCATGTCCTCAGTTGCAAATCTATTTTACTCCCACAGTGCTAAAAAAAAAATTAGACTCTTCCCATCATTTCTGGTTTTAAAGTGACATAGGTACAGTTTCAGATGATGAGGAATCTGTTTATATAAGCAAAGGGGTACTTTTGTGAACGTTCGTGTTTAGGCTTAAAAGTCTTTTCTCTTGGATGACTCCTCAGACCACAAGTAAAACCGACTCATTTACCTTTTGCTTTCCAGTGTAGGTTAAAATATTAAAGGCTCTGTGTCTCCTTGCCCCACTAGCCCTGCTGACCCCCTGCACTGCTCCAGGATCACTCGATTACCTCAAGGACACAAAAAGACCTGGAGGAAACAAAGAAGCCAACTGAGTGGCTAAGTAGAATTTTTTTTTTTAATTCAAAACACAGAAAGGCAAAGCACTTTTTATTTTAATAACCAGTTATGGGACAAAAAAGGCTTTGAGTTCCAAATCTTTGGTTTAATTAGAGGGATAATTTCCATCAAGTTTATCTATAAATAATAGAGTAAGAAAGAATGTAAGAAGATTTCAGAGTTAGTGTTTCAGCCCCAAAGGAGATCAATATAACAGAATAGATAATGATGGTGAGGTGTCTTTGAGGGAAGTGCTTGGGAGAGAGAGTAATTTATTAGCAAATTAATGCGGTGGGTCAGAGAAAGAGGCCTCTCTCCTGAATGCCCAATTCTGGGGTCAAGTCCCACTTGAGTTTGGAGGAGATTTCCAAGCAGAAATCCCTATCTTACTTCCTTAGGTGAGGGCTGGTGTGACCCAAGCGTGGAAGTCAATAGCATATAAATATTAACAGAAGGCTCAGGAATGGATGGAACTCCCACCCTATTCCTCCCAAAGTCAGAAAAGAACAGTGCCCCTGAATATCACCTGTATTTTAATAAAAGTAATAAGAAAGATAAACTCACAGAGACCACAATGTAGGAGAGCACCAAGACGCTACAAGAAAACTGTATTTCAAAGAAGATGGTGTTCTACGGTGTCAAATGCTGTAGAAAGATTAAGGACTCAGAATCCCCTTCACATTCAGAACAAGTAGACAGTGGACAACTTTAGCTAGAGGGGCTTTCATGAAGTGGCTGAGGTAGAATTTAAACCATAGTGGTTGAGGAGTGTTTGGGGAAGGAAGGACCCAAGAAATGTAGGCTATCGCTTTGGGAAGTTTAGCTATAAAAGGGGAGAAAAAGTTAGGGAGATTAAAGAGTATGTAGGGAAGATAAAGGTTTTGTTGTATCTTTTTTTTTTTTCTTTTAAGATTGGAGCAGGTAGAGTCCAAGTACACTCTGATGAACAGGATCCACTAGAGATGAAAAGGTGAAACTTATAGCAAATAGAATAAAGTGTGCATAAAGCAAGCAACCCATAAAGATGGAGGTGAATGAGGTGTAGAACACAGGTGGAGAAATCAGGGGAGGGAAAAAACTCTTATTTTAACCTGTGGAAAGGTGGAAGGGATGTACACAAATGGACAATTTAAAAAATATGTATGTATTAAATCACCAATATTTGCAATGCCTTCCTCTCACTCAGAATGATTTCCCTGCTGAACTATCTATGACTTGTGCTGACTGAGGTAAGGGGTGGGAGGAAAATGACAGACATCAAGATGGACTAGTTTGTTCTACCTACAAAGGAATGAGATCAGACAGACAGGAGTAAGATAAGGTGAATTCACATGGGGGCAGGGGAAGAGGCAGAGAAGGAGGACAGAAAAAGAGTATATATATCTTCCTCAACTTATGATAGGGCTATCGTAAGTTATCAACAGGTTAATACACCCAATGGAAGTTGAAAATGCATTTAATACATCTAACCTACTGAGCATCATAGCTTAGCTTAGCCTACCTTAAACGGTCTCAGAACATTTACATTAGCTTACAGTTGGGCAAAATCATCTAATACAAAGCCTGTTTTATAATATAGTGTTGAATATCTCATATAATTTATTGCCTACTTTACTGAAAGTGAAACACAGAATGGGTGTAAGTGTATTGGTTATTTACCCTTGTGATCACATGGCAACTGGGAGCCAAGCATCACAAGAGAATATGGTACTGCCTATCCCTAGCCCGGGAAACGATCAAAAGTCAAAATTCAACGTTTGGTTTCTACTGAATGCATATTGCTTTCACATGATTGTAAAGTCACAAAATCATTAAGGTGAACAACCCTAAGTCAGGAGCATCTGTAAATTGATGGCTGCCATGAGAAGCCAGACTTTGGGGAGAAAGACATATAAAAACAATTTTTAGGAAATCCGGCTATGTGTTCTTGGATTAGTTCCCCCTCTTGTTCATGGCTGACTCCTCAAGAAATTTTCAGTAAAGACTTTCATTGTCTTCCAAGGCTTTGGGGAGACAGATTTGACTTTCACCATGTTGAACTGTACTCAAGGCAATTGGTTTAATTGGGGTTAGGCAGGTAATAGATTTGGTGGCAAGAAGTTGAAATCCTGAATGCCAAGAGGTAAGGCTATCTACTGATGTGATTTGGTCAAAGATTGGAGAAAAGTTGAAAAGTCTTCAAATAGGTGTTGGGAAGAGAATGTCAGGAATATATTAGAAAATACAGCATCAATCTGGACAGTAACATGATTTCCTCAAGCAGTGCTTAGCCATCTGGTTGGAGGCTGGAGAAAGAACACAACTGCTTTGATTAAAGGTTGGTATTTATTTGGCCTGGTAGGTGCCAAGGGCTGGCATATATCTGTTTTATTCATTTCTAAGTATCTAATACTACAATGCCTGACAAACAGGAATTATTCAACACATCTTTATTAAATGGATGAATGAGAGAACTGAAAATATTGGTAAGAGGGTGGTTGAAATGATAGGCCACGGTACCCACACTGAATAGGGAAGGCAAAGATGACAAGAGGGGGCTAAAAGGGGAAACTTAAGAGGACCAAAAGTTCCCATCCCCAGGTCTACCCATCACATGAGTGGCATCGCAACTCAAGAAACAACTTGTCTGAGTCTTAAGCACCCCCTAGTGGCTGATCTAGCAAGCTATTAGGCCCAGTGGTCTCCCTTATTTCTTACTCCTTAAGAGCAACATACTCCTCTTTTCAATGCCAGGACTCCCTCAACTTCCCTTCATGCAATATCTTTCTCACTCATTCTTCAAACCTGCTCTTTCTCCTCTTTCTTTTAACTTTTGTTCCAGTTACCTTCGGTATCCCTCCTTCCTTCTTCCCCTTTTAATCTTATCCACATTCCCTTTCCTTTTTCAATGTGTGAAAACAATCCTGGTCATGGCAGGTATTATTAAAGGTAAAGTTCAGTAGGGGCGCCTGGGTGGCTTGGTCGGTTAAGTGTCCAACTTCGGCTCAGGTCATGATCTCACGGTCCGTGAGTTCGAGCCCCGTGTCGGGCTCTGTGCTGACAGCTCAGAGCCTGGAGCCTGTTTCAGATTCTGTGTCTTCCTCTCTCTCTGCCCCTCCCCTGTTCATGCTCTGTCTCTCTCTGTCTCAAAAATAAATAAACGTTAAAAAAAATTTTTTTTTAAAAAGGTAAAGTTCAAGGAGGACAAGGAAATCCCTACATTTCAAGATTAAAGAAATCAAAGTCTCTTAAAGTCAGTGAAAGTGGGCATCAATTTTAAAATAGCCACATCCCATACCATCTTGTAATTAAGCTGCTCTTCTCCAAGTACCGGCATTCAAAACATTTTCCATTCTTATTCTTACTGCTTATGTTTTAATTATTAACATAAAAGTCTTTTTGCTATTAATTTTTTATTGCAAATGTACATGATTTCTACTGTAGGATGAGTTGTGTAGACTTTTGCAAAGTAACCCAAGGATGTTTACAACACTGTTCTGATAAAGGATTTGCAAATGAGCATTTGACCACAACCTATTTGCCAGTTGGTGGTTTGGCTTCAATTTCCTGAAAAATCACAATAAATTATTTAAGGAATAACAGTTGTCAAACTTTCTGACAAGTCATAATGAATGGTTAAGTTCTGAAAGGTCAACCAGCTATCTTTTGGCTTCCATCTCCTCTTCAAAACCAAGCTATTTTGAGAATTTCCATTCCTCATGCTCTTTTTCTTCCCAATCCTGACACTATTTGTATCCTTTCAGTGGCATTTTTTTTTAACTCAGGAAAACTTAAACAAGTTCCAAGATTGCAGAAGAGCCTTATTATTTGCAGATTGTGGGTCTTGTCTGGGAAAAACTCCAAACATAGATTTGCCATTTTAGGCAATTCCTTTGAATTCTCACTCTATTGTCAGCGTTAGTCCTATATTATTGGTTTATTATTGATTTTTTTTCCCTTTCCTTTTACATAAGTTAACTAGGCACTCCAATTTCCTCTTCTCTCTTCTTATGTTTTCTTGGTTTATAAGTCCCTGAAGAACTGTATTGTTTCAGCTTTGGGGGGTTTGGAGAACAAACCACACACACACACACACACACACACACACACACACACACCCGAACCTGCCATTATCACAAACCCATAATCTTGGCTCTCAGCCCTCATGGTTGTTCCTTCTTTATAATCTTCTTCTTCACTTTACTTTAATATAAGCAGCTGCCACATTCTGTCAATTTTTCCTTTAAAATATATTTCAGATTCATCCTTTCCTCTGCATTTCCACTGGCACCATCCTGCCTCAGGTCATATTCTCATCAAAGGTTCTGCTCCAGATTCTGAGCCAGCTTTCCCGCTACCCTCCTCATTCCCTCCCCACATCTACCTCCACCTCCATGGCCAGCACGCACTCAGTCTGTATGGTGACTTATCCTGCTTATCTTCTATGAAGGAGGAAAGCACTGCCTATGCACTAGGCACGTCTCCTTCTCACAGTCCTGCAGGATGAGGGTTACTTTCTTCGTTTCACACAAGAGGAAACAGACTCTCCTGGGGGGTATTTTGTCGCAAATCACCTAACTTGTGAGTGGTCAAGTCACAAGCTCTCAAATCTTAAGACAGGAGAGTCACCTTTGTTGGAAGGGGAAAATAAAGCCTTCGCATAGCAAAGATTTGATATTTAACCTCTTCAAAGTCAAGAAAGTAGACAGACTTGCAATGATTACCATAACAAGACAATGGTTTTCAAGAAATGGGATTTATACAGGAGAAGTATAAATCCACATGTCTGCTCTCAAAAAGTTTATAATCTACTTGGTTAGAGTATGTATCTAGAACATGCTGGGTAATTAGTACATGCTAAATAAATACTTGCTCAAGCCAGGACCAAGAAATTGAAGGAAAGTCCTTGCTACTCTTATTTTGGCTTGCCACTAATCGCATTGTTTAGTCACTGCTTCTTAATATAAAATGCTCTCTACGACACTTCCTCTTGACCCAGTCCCAAGGAATATCAGAACAATACAATGTTAGGAAAAAAGGCATTGAGATTACTGGGCTGCCTTCCAACCCACAGGCCTATTTATTTTTCCTAACTACAAGATAATTATTGCTGGATATTATTATGGGATTTTTCCATATGTCCTTTAGTTAGGACAGTGATGACCCAATACAGCCTTTTAATGTACTCTGGTCTTCTGCCAGCTTACCTCATTCTACCACTTTGCCTTCGGTTTTTATTTTTATGACTATTCAAACTTCCCATTCCCTAATCAATACCTCATTTGGCCACTGCTACTGTTGACTACATACCTTGACAAAGACTCCTTGGAAAGGGTCTTTTTTGCTTGCAGCAGGCTCGTTTGAAACGAGCTCTTGCTATGTTCATCATTTTGGCAAACAAGGACAAGTTCAAGGAAATTGGAGGCCAAACTTGACAGAGCACTGGGTGCAGCTGCTGGCCCAGCTGTGCAATGATTCTCAACTGGTCCATTACCTCCAAAACTCAACTATTCAGCACAGCCTTCCCTAGTCCAGCACTCCTGTTGGTCTAATATATTTGGCAACAGCCATTATTTCAGAAATGAATGCTCATGTGTATTTATAGCAAATCGCATGCCTGCTCTATCAACAATTAAAGAGATTAGGATTCAGCAGACATATTCCTCTAATTAGGACAAGATGGAAGACATAATATATAGAATGCTGCAGTCTGGTCAAGGTTTATTCCTTCCTAACAAGACCACCATGCTGCTTTTCATCAGTCACTCATCCATTCTCTCTAGGGCCACCCTCCCCCTACAGAACACTCACTTCCTATGTCTATCCCATGGAATTTTCAGTCAGGGAATCCTGTTTGCAACTGACACTTCAAGTTTCCCCTTCCTCAGCTCCTCAAACCACACTTTAGGCTTGGTGGACTGTTTTAAAGCTTGTTTTGAAATAACGTGGACAGTACCATGTGGCCACTAATTTCATTCAGTTACGCCCTTCCCCTGGAGCCTCAGAGTATGTTAATACGCTCACACTTATGTAGTCTTTCGTCTGAACAAAAGCCCGAACTCAGTGTCTGGGCCATAAATTCCATCTTGCTTCACTCTTACCCATGCATTATTTAAGCCATCTTCTCGGGGAGCCGGCATGAGAATTTCCCTCAGAGTAACAATCAGCAGGCGCTTTACGCGCTGTTCTAACGGGAAATGTAGGATATCTGAGAGAGTTCCACCCATTTGCAGTCTTGATAATGAAATATGATAATCTAATTTGGTAAAAATAAACTGTGAAATCAGAGATTTGAGGCGAAAACTTTAAAGATGCAATTCAGACGAGCAATCAATGCTTATTCAGCTTCTGTACCATCTCAGCTTTCTCCCTGTGCAGATGCTTAAGTGATGCTAAATTAAATAATTGACAAATTTTTAAAACTGTTGGAAATTGCCATCTGTACTTAATTTTGGAATATAAAAAGGTCCATAGAAAACACCCTTTATGATTATTTTGTCTAATAACAGATATGAAACAATACAAACATCCCAGTCATAAAATATAATGCATTCCAAGCAGTCTGGCTTACATATTCAAACACAGTTTTTCAAAACAAAAGACCACAGGAGGAAAGAAATGCTGGGTTACCACTGCATTTTTTTTTTTAAGTGAATGGCAAAAGAACTGAATTTTTAGTTTAAAATCCACCTTTGTAACCCTCACCTCCCCACGAAACAAAAAGCAAAACAAAAAACAAAACTCACCCACAGGCTTCCTATGGACAGTAAGGATAACCATCACTTTCTCACATTTCTCTCCTGGATAAACACGGGGCTAAACTGTCCTCTATGAAGAACTTTATTAGGTTGATATTATATCCATAGAAAATGAAGTCTACGACTGTAAATAAACATGCTTGAAGCTTCCATGAAAACACAGAAAGAGAAACAAGCTCCCCGCATGGGAACACACTGGTAAATACGTGGATAAAACAAGCTGAAACTTACACCAGACACTTCTCCCAGGTCCAGCACGGCAGTAGCCCTAAGGGTACATTCTAGTTTTTTTTAATCCATGTTCTGCTCTTCTCACTGATGGGACTACTCAGGCACATGGTCAAGTTGCAATCAGCTTCTCCCTCAGTGATGTATGAGAGCTGGGCTGATTTATCTTGTCTTTCTGCAGCATATTAGCACTAATGTTTCTGCGTATGCATCCTACCTTTCTTTAGCCGTAGCCCCGGCTTTATCATTGGTAATCTAAATTAAAGAGCCAGTGAACAGAGCAGGGTTGTTGTCCCCCACCCCTCCCTGTTTTCCATGAAACAATTGCCAGGCAGTCATTCCCGGACAAGGATTCCACTGTGTATTCTATCGAGCCTCCCCTTCAATATCCCATTGAGACTGGAAGTTAGTCGCAAAAGGATAGGTCCAGCGAGACTGTCTTAGTTCAAAGGTCTATTTATGATTTATCCTTTAAAATGGTACGAAATGACCTCAGGAAATACGAGGGAGAGCTGTCATTTGCCAGGTTTTTCAGCCCAAATACAGAATTGACACTGTTTACAAAAAACAGAGTAACTTGATACCCCACTCATTGCCCACTGTTAGGGCACCTTCTGCTGACTTTTTTTTACTGACAAATCTTTCTTTTTCCACCCAGGTTTGTTTTACATATGCATAATTTAATGTTAATTTTAATGAGGAATATGAGTGCTATGATTTGGCAAGTTATATACAAGAAGTACAAAATCCTACAAAACTTTGGGGGAATTAAGCAAACAAATTGTTATTAACCTTGTTATAACCTACCAATAAATACTGTCTGAAGCAGGAGCCAAACACTGTATTTAATTCAGGAGTTGTCAATTCCTTTCTTCAAGACACATTTGGAATTTTTTCAATCTCCACAAATGTTTGGGAAGAAGAAACATGTCAGAGTACATTTTTATCTCTCGAAAATTTTGCTCTCTTAGCAGCATCTCAACGCTTTTAACTCAGATTTCCAATGATTACTGAAATATTAGGTTTGTTTTCTCATTTTAAGCAACATAACTTTTTAACAGCTGTTAAGCAACAGGATTTGGTGGATAACAAAGTATAACAAGTTTCATCTCTATTTTTGTGTATTTTTGTTAAGAGAAAGCATGATTGTTTTCATAATTATATTACATTTTTAATTTTGCTTTTTCAAATTAATAAATTATGACATATATTTTCCATAAAGGCATAAAATATAGACTTGTCATTTTTAGTAGCTTTTTGATATTCAATTCCCTAATTCCTTGATATTCATATTGCTTTAGTATTTCATTGTAAAAATAAAGTCTCTTTTCAGAAATGCAAAATACTCACATTCTAGGCCCTTGACTCTCCTCCACACACCCCCCTGCCAAAGAAAAAGTCAGTCTCAAACTTTCTGCTTCTCAATATTCTTCAAAATTGCAGTTGAGAGAAATAACACTTGGGGGTTCTGCTTGAAGACTATCTGGGGTTTAGTTCTTCTAGATTATATCTCTGGGTTAAAATTTAATCATTTACATTAATTTCTACACTGTAGAACTGGGTTATATTAAACTGCTCCACATACATCCAGAGTAATTATTTTAAAAATTCCAATCTGGGCTTGTTGCTCAACTGCTTAAAACTCTGCATTGCTTCCCGTTACTTTTAGGATGAAAGCCAAAATCTTTATCACGGCCTTCAAGGACTCAGTTTTATTAAACTCAGAAGATAAGCCCACCTTCCCAGAACTGAGTGGCTGGAATTCAGAACCATCAATCAATCAAGTATTGAACCCCTGCTCTTTACTGGCCAATCAGCTTGACTGCGGTATCCGAGCACTGGTGTGGGATGCCGAGAGAATTCCAAAATCAAATACATAGGCCCTTCCCTTTAGTTTGAAAGCAACATACGTGAATAAGATTTCACTACAAATCAGCTTACAAACTATGGTGAAATCAACATGAAGCCAGCCAGACTCTAAAATGCAAAGTGAAGATAAAATCAAGGGCTACAGGGATAAGATGAAACGAATCATTTCATGAATGTCAACTGAAACTACTTAGTCCAGAGGAGAAAAAGGGAAACAATCAAGAAGGAATAGTACTGCTCAAGTTTTTGTTTTTTTTTTTTTAAGTTTATTCATTTATTTTGAGAGAGACAGAGACAGCATGAGTTGGGGAGGGGCAGAGAGAGGGAGAGAGAATCCAAGGAGACTTTGTGCTGCCAGTGCAGAGCCTGATGCAGAACTTGAACCCATGAAACCATGAGATCATGATCTGAGCTGAAACCAAGAGTTGGACGCTTAACTGACTAAGCCACCAAGGTGCCCCAAGTTTGGTCTTACTGTTATGCTTCCAAGGTCTATAGTTCACATCAGCTAAATCTATCTTAAATTTACCTTCTTAAAAGTCAACTATCCCATAACTGTGGTTTTGAATTTCATCAATAAATAATTTTTAAACATTCATTATATTACTGTTGATATTACTTTCCTTCAAAAGTTCTCTTTATTTTAATCACTAAAAGAACGACATGATAAACTACACCAGTTTCTAAGTAAGGCGGCCCAAGGAGTACATCACAGAACCCTGAAAATATGAAATTTCTCATAACTAAAGATCTACTTTCCAATTAACCAAAAACAACATAATCCTTTAATACAACTTGTGTGTAAGCTTGTACATGAAATAATGTACACACCCAAAGATATGAGAAGTATCCACTGAGTAATGAGATCTTGAGAATGGTCCAATGCATAAAGACTTAACACCAGAAGGCTCCATGAGTCCAAGAATATTTCCTATTCTTCCTGCCATTGTCTTAAAAATTCATATCATTGAAGTGTACCCTTGGACCAAATCCTAAAACTCTAGAACCAAACTACTGGTGTTCAAATCACAGCCCTGCCACTTACCAATTGTATGACCTTGGGTAATGTACGTAAGCTTAATGTAGTGTGAGTGTCTTTAAATTCATCTATAAAGGGGGATAATAGACTTCTGCTTTTGGTCATAAAAATAACTCCTATCAGACCAACCTTTTCACAGATAACAGTTATGAACACTGGATTAAAATATTAAAAAACAGGGGCGCCTGGGTGGCTCAGTTGGCTAAACAGCTGACTCCTGATTTTGGCTCAGGTCATGGTCTCACAGTTTGCAAGCCCATGCTGGGCTCTGTGCTAACAGGGCAAAGTCTGCTTGGTATTCTCTCTCTCCTTCTCTCTCTGCACCTCCCCACTCATGTTCTCCCCCCTCCACCCTCTCTCTCAAAATAAATAAACTTAAAAAAAAAAAATCTTTAAAAACACAGCTATCTGAAGGCACTGGAGAGTGACCAAGAGCAGGCAGGAGTGAAAGGGGAAGATAACACTTGAAAAAATGGCTCTTGATAAATTACTCATGTTTTATAGCTTTTTATGTAATGGGAGACCTAGTCAGTTCCACGTGGTAGCTAGATCTCTGGCATGTTGTAGCTAAGAAATCAGAGATGACAGCAGCTATGAAATGTGGGAGGAAATCCCAGAAAGAAGACAACCACAGAGGAGAAGCCTCAAATTCAGTACATAAAATCTTAGAAAATCTCTTACTACTCCCAATACTATACATATGTGGAGCAGACCTCAAGTATCCCAGCAAAGATGACAAGAACTAAACATATTTCTGCTAATGTCCATCACAGGGAAGACCAAGTTGGAATCTGACTTCCATTAAATTAACTGCCTGCTAAAATAGAAAATCAATTCTCTTTAAAGGTATATGACAGAATTTAGAATCTCTATGTCACTCACAATGTCTAAGGTACATTCCAAAATTACTAGATATGCAAAGAAACAGGAAAACCCATTCTCAAAAGAAAAGAGAATCCACAAAGACGTACTCCCAGATTATGAAGATATTGGAATTAGTAGACAAGGATTTTTAAAGCAGTTACTGTAACTATGTTAAAGGATATAAAAGAAATTTCAGCAGAGAAGGAGAAATTATAAAAAGAACCAATTGGAAATTCTAAACCCAAAGAAAAATTTGAAAAGAAAATTTACTGGATGACCTAACAACAGATTAGAGAAAAAAAAATAATAAAAAGTTACCAGTGAACTTAAAGATAGAATATAAATTATCCAATTTGAGAAATAGAGAAAAGAACTTTAAGAATGAACAAAGCCTCAAGGTCCAGGGGGATATAATAGCATGTCTAACACATGTGTAATTGAAATCCCAGAAGGAAGGGTGAAGAGAGAATAGGCAAGAAAAGAATTCTGAAAAAATAATAATCCAAATTTGTAAAAACAGACATAAATTTACAAATTCAAAACTCTCTGCCAACTCCAAACAGGATAAATAAAAATAAAACAAAATATAAACCCATGCCAGGGCACATATTGGAAGTGCTAAAATTCAAAGATAAAGAGAAAATCTTGAAAGCAACCAGGGGAAATGGCATATCATACACAGGATAAAACCACACTAATTTTTCATCAAACATAATGTAGGCTCAGAGATAAAAGAATGACATCTTTGTAGTGCCAACAGGAGCAACAACAGTCAAGCTAGAATTCTATATCTGGCAAAAATATTCTTAGACAATGAAGGTTAAGTGAAGACACTTTCAGAAAAACAAAACCTCAAAGACTTAATAGCCAGCAGATTTAAACTATTTGCAATGTTGAAGAAAGTTCTACAGGATAAAAATAAATTCTACAAAAGGTTATTTGGACCTACAGAAAGAGAAAGGAATGAAGACCACTGAAAATGGTAAATGGGAAATATGTAAGTGTAAAACACACACACACAAACACACACACTCCTTTGAAATTCTTTAAAAGACATAAAACTATTTTCTATAAACTATAAAAACTATAGTGTTATTATAACACTATATTGTGGGGCTTATAACACAAGCATGATGACGATATAGCACAAAAGATGAAGGAGCCAGTAAATGAAACTATGCTGTTGCAATGTTCCAGTGCTTGACATGAAGCAGTACAATATTACCTCTAAGCAGAATGTGAAAAGCTAAAAATATATATGGTACTCTCTAGAGCAACCACTAAAAATTAATGCAAAGAGATACAATTAAAAAGTCAATAAAAAAATTAAAATGGAAATTGAGGCAGCCATGAAGATACCTGCCTCACCTGGATCTCCCTTCTAGAAGAAACTTGACAGCTGTGAGGAGTGTGGTTAGCTGACAGCATCTAATGGCAGCACCTTAGGGATCCACCGTGAGTGAATCAAAGCAATGTTCTTTGCAGTTAGCCAATAACTGAACATGACAGGGATATGAGCACTTGGCCGATTCTGCGCAGTGCAATATTCATCTATCAGCAATCTTTGATCAAAATCCTCCATCAGGCTGGCAGAAACTTTCTCAAAATCACAGTGCAGTTTAAGGTTCTTTCTACCCTATCCTCCTTTCTTGTTCCCTCCTTTCACAGATGTCAGATACCTGCTCTCTCTCCTCTTTATCTTTTGATGGCATTGCACCCTGCAAATCTCTAGCACTTGTAACTTCACCTTGGCACGTGCTTTCTGAAAAACCAAACTAATGCAGAATTCTAAAAGATATTCAGTTAATCCAAAATAAGTCAGGAAAGGAAGAGAGAGGAACAAAAAAAGTAGATGGGACAAAGAGGAAAAAAATAGAGAACTTGTAAATCTAAACCCAATCATATAAACAATTATATTAAATGTAAACAGACTAGACACTCCAATTAAAAATGGAAATTGCTAGAATGCATAAAAAATTAAAACTCATAAGTATGTTCTCCGTCACCTTTAAATACATGGAACAGATAGTCTGAAAATAAATGCATGGAAAAAGAGAAAGCATAAGAAAGCTGGAGTGACTATATTAATATCATATAAACTAGATTTCAAGGTGAAGAGTATTACTGGACATAAAAAGAGACACTTGATAATGATAAAAAAGGCATCTGAAAGAAGAAAATAATAAGTGGATATGTGCCTAAAAATAGAGCATTTTGAAACAAAATTGACAGAATTAGTGAATAAATAGACAAATCCAAAATCGTAGTTGGAGATTTTAAGACTGTTTTCTTGGTAATTAATAGAACAACAAGACAAAAACAAAACAAAACAAAAAACAGTGAGAACAGGGAAGATTTGAATATCACTATCAACTACACTAACCTAATTGACATTTACACAACACTGCACCCAACAACTGCAGAATACACATTCTTTTCAAGTGTACATGGTACATTCACCAAGATAGACAATTTGGTGTGCTATAAACAAGTCTCAATAAATTTCAAATGAATGAAATTCTACCAAATATGTTTTCTGACTATAATTAAATTAAACTAAAAATAGTAACAATAAGATATCCAGAAAACCCCAAATATTTAGAAATTGATAACAACTTCAAAGAAGTCAGGGGCGCTTGGGTGGCTCAGTCTGTTTAAGCGTCCCACTTCAGCTCAGGTCACGATCTTGCAGTTTGTGGATTCAAGTGCCATGTCAGGCTCTGTGCTGACAGCTCGGAGCCTGCAGCCTGCTTCTGATTCTGTGTGTCCTTCTCTCTGCCCCTCCCTTGCTCACACTCTGTCTCTCCCTCTCTCAAAAATAAACAAACACTAAAAAAATTTTTTTGAAAAAGAAAATAAAGAAGAAATCGCAGCAAAGATATTTTGAAGTAAATAATAATGAGCACGCAATATATCAAAATTCGTGTGCCATAGTTCAGTAATTAGAGGGAGATTTATAGCTGTAAATGCTTATAGTAGAAAAGAATAAAGGTAGGGGCTCCTGGGTGGCTTAGTCAATTAAGCACCCAACTCTTGATTTCAGCTCTGGTCATGATCTCACCATCATGAGATCCAGCCCCATGTCCGGCTCCATGTCAGGCTCTGTGCTGGGCAGGAAGCACTCTCTCTCTCCCTCTCCCTCTCCCTCTGTCCCTCCCCTGCTCTCTCTCTCTCTCAAAAAAAAAAAAAAAAAAACCCACACAAAAAATAAAAAGAAAAGGATGAAGGTATAAAAGCAATGACCCAAGTTTCTGCAAAGGTAGAATAAAAAATCCAAAGGAAATAGAAAAAAGAAAACTGTTTTGTTTTTTTTTTGTTTTTTTTTCAACGTTTATTTATTTTTGGGACAGAGAGAGACAGAGCATGAACGGGGGAGGGGCAGAGAGAGAGGGAGACACAGAATCGGAAACAGGCTCCAGGCTCCGAGCCATCAGCCCAGAGCCTGACGCGGGGCTCGAACTCACGGACCGCGAGATCGTGACCTGGCTGAAGTCGGACGCTTAACCGACTGCGCCACCCAGGCGCCCCAAGAAAACTGTTTTTTAAAAGAGCATAAATCAATGAAATAGAAAAACAGAAAAGCAATAGAGAAAATCAAGAAAACTGAAAGTTGGTTCATTGCAAGACCAACAAATTTGACAAATTCCTAGCTAGACTGAAATAAAACTAAAATGAGGGAATACAAACTACCAGTATCAAGAATGAAAAAGATGTCTCTACAGACCTGACTATATTGAGGGATAATAAGTATGATAAATAACTTTGTGTCAGTGAACTTGGGAATTTAGATAAAATGGACACATTCGAAAAATAGAATTTGCCAAAAGCAACACAAAATGAAATTAAAAGTCTTAACAGCTCAATCCTTATTAAAGTAATTGAATATACTACCAACATCCTTCACATAAAGAAAACTCCAGCACAAATGGTTTCATATTCAAGGAAGAGAGAATGTTAATCTTACACAAACTTTTTTGAGAAAACTGAGCAGGATGGAACCCTGCCCAACTCATTGTATGAGGCCAGCATAATCCTGATACCAAATCTGAAAAAGATACTATAAGAAAAGAAAATTATGGCTCAGTGTCTACAAATATAGACACAAAAATTCTTAGCAAATATTAGCAAATAAAATCGAGACATATATAAAGATAATCATCCTGTTTTACATCATGACCAAGTAGGGTTTATCTCAGGAATGTAATACAGTTTTAACATTTAAAAACCAATTATTATAATTGATACTATTACCAGAATAAAGGAGAAAAACCATATAGAATGTTAATATACTCAGAAAAGAGTCTGACAAAATTCAATACCAATTCATGATCAAAACTTTCAGCAAACTAAAAACAGAAGGGGGATCTCCTCAATCTGTAGTTATCTTATTTAGTGGTGACATATTGAATGCTTTTCCCCAAGATCAGTAACAAGGAAAGGATGTCCACTCTCACCAATTCTATTCACCCTGTGCTGGAGGTCTTCAACAGTACAAGGCAGGAAAGATAAATAAAAGGCATAAAGGTTAGAAAGAAAAAAATAAGACGCCCACTTTTGTCAGATAACGTAATTGTGTAGATAGAAAAACCACAAAGAAATGAAAATGGGATAATGGTAGCTACCTCATATAGTTGTTAAAAGAATCAAGTGAGTTTCAGTTTGAAATGTGTTTAGAACTGTGCCTGACACACACTATGTAAGCATTCAGCAAAATTTAAAACTACATATACTTAAATATAAAATCAGGAAGGGTTACATATTAGCTTACTGACGATGAGTATTTATTCATCAGAATAGCTAATAGAGAGCTACTTCAAGGAATAAAGTTACCCTCATTCTGGGGCCCAGATTATGAAAAAGTTCAGGGCAAGGAACACCAGAATGGCTAATTCTCACTAACATTCCAAAAACAGAAAGATGAAGTGTGTTATAGTTTGACACTGTCTACAGTGTTACTGCTTTTATGTATGATTTATTATGTCTACATAGTCACACAAACAAGTCCAGTTGTTTTTAATGAATACATATCTTGCTGTGATCTGTAAGTACTCTCACAGCAGAGTATCTATGAAAGACGTTTAAGTAAAAAAAAAAGAAGTTGGTATAACTGTAGTTACAGTACAATTCAATTTTTAAGGCAAAAAGATATGCATATATGATAATTGCATTGATATGTGCACAGGAAAATGTCTGAAATATCCAAATGAAAGTGTTAATAGCAGATAGCTCTAGATAATGGGAGTAGAAAGGACTTTCATTTTTGGGGTGCCTGGGTGACTCAGTCATTTAAGTGTCCAACTTTTTATATCAGCTCAGGCTGATCTCACAGTTTATGGGATAAAGCCCCACATTGGGCTCTGTTGATAGCATGGAGCCTGCTTAGTATTCTATTCCTCCCCCCCCCCCGCCCCTCCCACTTTCTCTCTCTCTCAAAATAAAATAAACATTTAAAAAATATTTTTTAATTAAAAAAAGGACTTTCATTTTTTGCTTAATATCCTTTGCATATAGTTTGAATTTTTTTAAAAAAATGTTTAATGTTTATTTATTTTTGAAGGAGAGAAACAGAGCGTGAGTAGGGGAGTGAGAGAGAGAGAGGGAGACACAGAATCCAAAGCAGGCTCCAGGCTCTGCGCTGTCAGCACAGAGCCCGACAGACATGGGGCCTGAACTCAAGAGTTGCAAGATCGTGATCTGAGCTGAAGTTGCACAGTCAACAGACTGAGCCACCCAGGCTCCCCTATAGTTTGAATTTTTAATATTTATTGATATTTTTTAATTTAAAAGGTAAAATAAAATCCCTTACTAATGCAAAAAAAAATCAAAATTTGAAAGTCACAATGTTTAGAGTCCTTCCTTTTATTTTCTAAGTCAAACAAGAGAAAATGAATTCTTTTGTGTTTTTAAACAAAGGTAGAGTTTTATGTTAGACATCAAGAGCATATTCCAGATATCTGCCTCTCTAAGATCCTTCCCAGTGCCCCCACCTCCCTCTACCCCTAATGGGGAATGGGAGAGTTACAAACCCAGGTCAGATCAAAGATTCAGCGTATGGTCACAGGAGGCTCATCAGAACTGAGAGCATGATAAGGCAGTGAGCTTGATGTACCTGTGAGCCGGCCTGCTCTTCTCTAATTCATACCTTCTCACTGTACCTCGACTCCAGGAATTAGCTTCCCCAACTCCCACCCCTGCATGTGTGGATACCATGGGGAGGAATATAGATCAGAGACAATCTATTACCACTGGAAGCACAGACTTTAATTAAAATGACCTTTTAAAATGTCTAATTCATCTACAGACAACCACTTCCCAGGTAAAGAAATGAGTCCATGGAAGTAACTTGCCCAAGGTCACAGGGTTACTACATCATCACGGCAGGATTCTTGAGTGTCAGGATAGCATCTTTTCTGCTACAACAGAGAGAAGGTCTAAAAGTGCATGCCCTATTAATGCTGGACAAGGGGCTGTGCCTTCATGAACAAAGAGAGAAGAGAAGGATCCAGGCTCAACCAGGCTCAGAAAGGAGCAGACTTCCTGCCTTTATCATAGACTTTAAATTGGAGTGCAAACATCAAAAACTGGCTCTGGCATTCATTTACTTTCATTACTAGTGTTTCATAAGATGCATATACGCTTTCTCTACAAATAATCCATTAGTATAAAAAGGAGAATGTTTCCTATTTGAGATATGCCTTGGGGCCACATCATTCAGAGATGCTTTTAGTATATAACTAACACTAATGAAGGGCTCTTGTTAGAATGTTTTCCACATTTTCGTTATAGGCAATAGGAAACCTGGAGATACTTAATGCAATGTGTTCTATTATGCTCTATCAAATTGGGTTTCTTTTTAATAGTGGGAACTATGAATCAGTTTCTAAAGTTTAGGAGGCTTGGGATTGACTTAAAATCAATAAATCAGAAACAGATTCAACCAAGTTATCCTGCAAACTTGTCAAGAACTATGAAGAAATCCCTCATTCCTCCATAATAAAAAAAAGAAAAGCTCCCAAAGAACAGTCAAAATAGCACTCCCAAAGATTATGAGCTAAAACCCATACTTAAAATAATCGATAAGCAAATAAGAAATCATTCTCACTTATTTATCATTTTAAGTTCTCTAAACTCCTCTCTTACAGGTGGTTATTTATTAACACCGATAAATGGTTATAATACCCTCAGAATAAAATTGAGCCTTTGTGCAACATCACATTTTCCCACTAATAACAGAAAGTCTTTCAACAAATTATTTTAAGTTCTTCAAAGGCATTAGAAATTTTATCTATAGCCACAAGTCTGCAAAGACATATCTTGGGGTTAAGGAGAGGCATGCTTGCATTCATTCTAAGAAGCTAAAGGAGGTTGTGTAAGTGGCAGTCCCTGGCTGGACTGTTCAATTGAATTGAATGCTGTTCAATTCATCATATTGCCACCCCTCCCAGACACTTCATTACTAATGATTTTCCAATACCGAAGCTTTTTAAAACTTTGATCTTTTGTGAAAACTCAGTAGGATGATGCACACCTTCCAGCTGAACAAACAGACTAAAGCAGAAAGACCATCCTGCCACAGAGAGGAATCATCTGCCCTGACTTCACCTCACTGTTTCATTAAAGTGGTGTCTTTCAAAATATGCAAATGACAGTAATAATTTGAACAAACAAATGAATTAGGTGAGCCTCTATAGGCAATTTACCCAAGGTAATTAAGAATGCTAAATAAACAAATTATTATTTTAAATGGCAAGAAAGCTTTAATTAAACTTGATTTCTATACTTAAAATGAATTACTAACTCAACAGAAAGGATCTAGTATAAATTAAAAGCAAAGTGTCAAGAAGGAAAAAAAAGAAAAGAATGTACACTCGACTTTTGATTCACAAGATTAGTACCAGGTGTCACTGTATTTTTGTTGGAGCTGGCTCAGAGAGAAGTTATCTCTGTATATGAATTTAGAATAGACAAAATGTATTTGAGGTACCTCAAAATGAGCACATTTTAAATGGTAAAGATGCTAAGCAAAAACGGAATCAACCCAAACCCAAGGTAATTTCTATCCAACTAGCATCTCAATATTTCTCTGCCAATAAGAAATGGAGCCCAGCAGGCTATGGCTCATCCAAGGATGAAGAGACCTTCTGTAAGGGGTGGACGGACATAGTAACCCATAGTAGACCCTCAACAGGAGTATGATGTCCACCATCCATGAAGTACATTTGTATGATGGACCAAACCAATGGGCCCCAACCAGTGACCATAGAAATAAAGGAAAATCTCCAGAATTATCCATAGATGGACAAGGCTAAAACATGGTCTCATTAAAGTAGATAACACATATGTATTTAGTCCTATAAAATAACATAATCTTAAAAATATTATTATCTATTTTTAAAGCTTCAAGTAACCTTAAGTAATCTCTGAAATTAGACATGTCCATGTCTCTTCCCCTTTTAATGTTTTGTCCCAGTAGTTTTAATGGGGCTCTGATTACACCCCAGCCACCAGAATGCAAGCAGTAAAGCCCTCACAGAACCACCTGTTTTCTTCTCCACATGAAGCACCTTGCCTGGTTTAGCCTCCTGGGTCTTCCCTCTTCCACCTTCTGCCCAGTGTCCCACAGGAATACACAGTGTGTGTCCTGTCCCCTTTGCTTCTGGCTTTCTGGTCAGGCAGGATGACCCAGGACAGGAGTCAAAGAGGAAGCTAAGAGCATCATGAGCCGGGTGGTGGCAGAATGGAGCAGGGAGGGGCCTGGAGAAGCCATTGTAAGTCACTACCTTTGGCATCTGGGCCAGGTCACCCAGCCATGCAAGACCATTTTCATATTGTTTCCCTAAATAGTCTGCCTGGAGAGTGACCCTAGGGATACCATTAAAATATCAATGACAGTGCTAAGAAGGTGATGTCAAGCCTCTGTTCCAAGGAGCAGAGGGAACATCAGATTACTGTATTTCCTCTTATGTACTTTTGCCTTCATTCTAGAGAGGGAATCATGCAACTCCTGACTCTAACAAGAGAGGGAACAAGTATGTCTAGAAGTCAAGATCTGAAAAGGTCAGTGCCCCTAATTTTTCTATCTGCTCATTCATTCCTTTATTCATTCATCAGTGGGAGTCATTCATTCATCATTCATTTACACATTCAAGGCATACAATGAGACCATTCCATCCCCAAGTTTTATCACATTCCAGAGGTAGAAGAGACATCAGACAGAATTTGCTGGAGACTCAGGATGAAATGGGAGCATCTCAGAGGAGCATTGAGTATTTCAAGAGTGAGAAGTTCAGGGAAGGAAACAGAGAGAAAGCTGCCTGTGACTGAGTATCAGTCCCAATAGAATGTGCCTGCTCCTTCAACCCACCAGAAGGGGAGCTGTGCATGGTGTGAAGAATCTCTGCATTACAGCAGAAATCCCAAGAGTGCTAGAACATATCCTTTGTGTCTAGCAGAGAGCACAATATGCCGTGAGCACTCAACAAATATTTGCTAAATAAATGAATGATCTAAGAATATGGATCTGCTCCTGGGACTCATGTTGGATGAACCTTAGTGAGTGAGCATATTAGAGGACATCCAACAACATAACCCTCTAGAAGCTGCAGACAAGAAACTTCCTCGAAAATGTTTGCACAGTGTTGTGGAATTGCACAAAGAAAGTATGCCGGGCCCTTAAATGTTTGCAAGTGAGTGCATAGGTAAAATGCAGTACATCCAATCAATGGAATACTGCAATGAAAAAAAGAACTACTGACATATACTACACTGTGGATGAATTCCAGAAATGTTATATTCTGTGAAAGGAGCCAGAAATGGAGACCACACATCACATGATCACACTGAAATGAAACGTCCAGAAAAGGCAAATTTATAGAGACAGAAGGTAGATCTGTGGTTGCCCGGGGCTGGGGGTCGGATGGGTTTAACTATAAACAGCATGAGGGACGTAAGCAGGAGGATGAAACGGTTCTAATACTGGACTGTGGTGATAGTTACACCACCTTGTACAGGTTCCCATTGAATCACACTCTTGAAATGGGTGAATTTTATGATATATAAATGCACTTCACTAAAGTTGTTTTAAAAGTTTTGTGAAGGGAGTCATAAATTATAGGTTTGCCATCATGCTGTTATGAGGAGGCTGCTATGTTGTTGGAAAACACAAAGACAGAAGCCCAAATTTGAAAAGACTCCCATCTCCTAATTCCCAACCTCAGGGCCCTTCCTAAAAAGCCTGCTTAATGGTTGCCAGGGCTGGAGGGAGAGGGGAACGGGGAGTGACTGCTGAATGGGTATGTGGTTTCCTTATGAAGTGATGAAAAAGTTCTGGAATCAAATGGTGGTAATGTTTGCAAAACATTTTGAATGCACTTAACGCCACTGAATTGTACACTTAAAATGACAAAAATGGTAAGTTTTACGTTTATGCATTTTACCAAAAGTTGTGGCCACGTCTGAGGAATATTTTCACATTTTCCTCTCATCTGTCAAATCCATTCCCTGGTAGCCACAGAAGGGCCAGCTGCTGTCCCTGGCCATCTCACGGAAGGATGTCTTAGTCCAGGTGACAACACAGCTCTCAGAAATTTGTGTGCTGTACTCTATCACCTTTCCTCTGATTGGCAAACATCAGATATTAATTTAAAAAAAAAATCTGGGCTTGGTTTGCATTTTAATCCTGCCCACTTGAAACCGGTTGGCATCATTCAAAACAACTCACGCAGGGACGTTCCCTGAACTGTCAAGGCCATTCATTAAGTGTTGCTGCCATGGCTTCCTGCTCCCCGAAAGTGTAGGAGGCAATGACTTCTCCTGTCACAGATTTAGCCATGGCATATTACGAAACACTTGCTGTTTGTCAAAAATACTTTAGGTCCATAAAGCTCTAAGACTCCCTGTTCCCATATAATCCAAAACCTCTCCAGCCTGGCCTAGAATCACTTCCACGTGATCCTTATTGCAAATGCCCTAGGTCGCTATCATCTACAATAATTCCTAGAGTACTTCTTTTCACCATTATCATTTGTACTAGTTAGTATTCCTATCAGACAATCTTTCTTTGCTTCTTCCCAATAAGAAAACAAGTTGCTTATGAATTAAGTAAATTTCCCAAGGATGCCAATATATTTAGGCCTAGAACCAGTCTGAACATGTTTAGTATTCATATATTTGACTGGTGTTGTACATAGAAAGTAAGGATTATCAGCTATAAAATATTTTCTACCACAAGGATGACATTAAACTGATACTTTCATTTTGAGATTGGCTAAAATATGCTACTGAATGGAGTCTGAAAAAAAAAAAAACCCTCAGGTTTCCATTTGTGAAATAAAATTCAGAGAGCTAGTACTAAATGCCAAATGTCTACAAGAACTCCTCCGAAGAATTACTTCTTTGCTGCCAGCCAAAACTCACAGGGACACACTGTGGCTGAATTTTCTAATTGTGCTTTTTAGATGCTGGATAATTTTCTGACTATTAAAGACAATCATAGCCAAGCCTAACAATAAAAGTAATTGAATCTCATGCTTGAGAGCATACAGCTGATTCACCATGGGGTGTCGGACAGGAAGGAGGCAAATGAGAGGAGGTGAGAAGTCCAGAAGTAATTTTCACTCCATGAAAAGCAGAGACTGCCTTCACAGTAGAAAAGCCTGAGATGGAAGTGTGTCCTTATTCTCCAGGCCCATTCTCCCAGGTGGCACCTGAAAACTATCAACAGGCATTAGAGACTGAACCCCGGCTTCTGCCCCAGGTCTCCTAAGCCCAACCTAGGTCATTGAGATGAGATTTCCAAGAGAGGACAGGGTGAGGTCATAGCCATTCTGCCCTTGGGAGGCTGTGCCTGCTCCAAGTCTCCCTGGGTGCTGGGCAAGACAGAGCATACAGACTTACTCAGTGGTGTATGCTAACCAAGCATAAAATACAGCCTAACTTGTATGTACAAGAAGAGTTTTTGCTATATATATATATATATATATATATATATATATATCAATTGCATTTAACCTCAAAGATTAAGCTTCTTTTTTATATACTTTTAAAGCTTATTTATTTATTTAGAGGGAGAGATCTTACATATATTTTTAAGTTTATATTTATTTTTGAGAGAGAGAGAAAGTATGAGCAAGGGCAGGGCAGAGAGAACGGGAGAGAGAGATTCCCAAGCAAGCTCCACGCTCATAGCACAGAACCCAACACGGGTCTCAAACTCATGAACCATGGTATCACGACCTGAGCCGAAACCAAGAATCAGACATTTAACCAACTGAGCCATCTATTCACCTCAAGCTTCTTCTACATCTAAGGCAAATAACACAAATACTACATGAACCCTGCCTTAAGAGCCTTAACAATTTCATGATAAAAGTACTAGCAGCTGTTCGGATATAAGCTAACCAACCACCTGGTGTCAGAGCAAGATCTATTTCTGTGAATATTAAATGTGCACAGATTTCAAGATTTAGTGGCAGTCACAGAGAAGGCCTTCACAGATTGGCCTTTACAGAGAAGAGATTCTAGTATGGGACACTTGGGTAATTACTTAATTTTCTCTTCTATAAATGGGGATTCAAACCCACAATCTCAAAATCAAACACAAAGTCAAAATCAAAATGGCTGCAATGATATATATGAATATGAATATTCACAAATGGGATAGAGATTATAAATAACCTCATGTCCTTAAGACTAGATAAGAGTCTGTCTATATTTCTACTTAGCTCTAAAGAGTGACATTACCCCTTATTCTTTTCCTTTACTCTTCTTATCCAATTACTTTGGATCCTGTATTCCCAACCAACATCTCACATACTCACCTCCTTTTTCTGGCCTATATTCACCCTAGGCATGTCCTCATCACAGCATATCTAGACTACCATGATAAATGCCCAGCTACTGTGCCACCTTCAACCTCCCCCTCATACTATGGAGCATTCTACAGCCAGATCGTTCTTGTTAATTATCACTATGATTACAGGGAAAACTCTAAAGACTTGCCAATATCAGCAGATCCAAGTCCACATTCTTTGGCTTAGATTCCTACCCATTTTCCCCAGGCTCCTATCCACAAATTCTCCAACTGATTTCCCAGCACCTTTAACTTCACCACCTCTGTAATATCACTGCTATAACTCCATGGCCTGTGTGGCAGACTGTGTTTTGCAGAAAGGTCATAACACTATCTCCTATCCCATATGGTCTTTCTACAATGTGACTTTAATGCGTTAAAGGTTGGACCTATGTTCCCTCTCCTTCAGTCTGAACGCATCTGTAATTATGATCAAAATAAAGTGGCAATGGATGACTTACAGATTTAAGGAGCTTTTGCCTGTTTCTCTTGGGACATTGGTTCTTGTTACCTAGCCTCCTTGCTGGGAGGAAGCTAAGCAGCCATGTGCAAAGGCCACATGTAGTGTTCTGGTCACTAGCTTGAGCTGGGACCAGCTGACAACCAGCATCAACCAACAGACATGCCAGCAGGGAGGCTTCAGCTGATTCCAGCCCCTAGCTGTCCTCTGAGTTGCCCCCAAATGATCCCAAGTGGAACAGAGATAAGCTGTTCTCTCTCACCCCTACCCCCTGCCATGTCCTATCCAAACTGCAGATTTGTGAGCAAAATAAAAGAGGGTGGTTGTTTTAAATGACTAACTTTAGGATAGTTTGTTATGTAACAATAGATAACTGGACTAGACTAAAATACCGTCCCCCTCTTTTTGGCCTTCTCAAATCCCACCTACCTTCCAAAGCCCAGTATAGTCCCCCACCTCCTTCATGTTGTTAACCTCATCTAAAAGTGATTTTTGTCTCTGTCTCTCTTGCTTACAGCTTGAGTAGCACTCAATAAACACCCAAGACCATGAGAAAAAAGACCATGCTGTATCTTCTAGGGTACCCATTCCCATCATCTCTCGGAATGTCTTACACATAGCAGATGGTCTATATATACTTGCTGCATAACTAATTTTCTAGCCTCTAGAGTAAAATGCACACAGGAGGCACTTAATAAATGACACACACTATGGCAGGTGATTAATATAAAAAATGATAGGAAGAGAGGGACACCACAAAATTTTAAATGGAGGATTAGGTAGTTATAGGAAATCTAAAATTTCAAGTCATTAAACTGCCTTTATATTGAGTAAAGTAGATGTTTTTTAAATTAACAGTTTATGTTCAGAAGTGGGTGTGGGTGTGCGGGTGTGTGTTCAGCCAACGTGTAGATTTGGATGTCTGCTTTCGGAATTGTTCCCTCGTTAATAATTAAATTCTAAATGGGCATTTTGAGAACTGGTAGTAACTATCCACACTGTATGGTCTTGTAATTACTCAAGTGTAATTAGAGTATAGGAGGGCTCAGAAATAGGCAGAATGTTTCCTGTCAAGTGCCACCTGTACCAGGACTTCTTGAAATGGGGATCATGAATCCTAGATGGTTGTCATTGGATGAGATTCATGAAGTTCATGCCTGAAATTACATACAAAGTTTTATATGTATGCAGTTTTTTGAAGGAGAGGGTCCGTGACTCTCAACAGATCCTCAAAATAGTTTTGGAAACCCGGTTAATCCAATTATCACATGTTCTTGTAACTCCTGTTCAGAGATTTCTGCTAAATAGGCAGAACTGGGCCAGCAATGGGGAAATACCAAGGCTGGTCTGACTCTGCCAACTGCCTTGCATGATGGCCTGGGGAAAATCCTTTAAAACTCTTTGGAGCTCCTTGTGGACCTCTCAACTATAAAAACAGGAGGCTGCACTAGGGATACCCAGGCATCTCAAGATAGTTTCCCTGAGAAACACCCTGAGAAAGGGGAAGGAAAGGTCTACTTCACTTGGTGTTTTTCCATTGGATTTTCTTTGTAATGTTAATTTTGGTTAAATCAATATGTAAGTGTTTACGATTGTTTATTCAGTAAATATAAATTGAGTGCCCACCATTTGACAGTCACTGGCTATGGACTTTCTACTCAATCCTTTAAGACTTAACCATTACTGAGTAGTCCACCCCAACACTGCACATAATACTAGGAAGTAAAGTAGACAGTAAAAGTATGAAGAGAAAGTCATAGAGGACCAAAGAACAAATGCTTCATCGCTAAGTGGGTAGAATAACTGTTGTGTAGGAGATCAAGTAGAAACATAGTACTCCACTGATACCAGGTTGATTTGGTTAATCTGTCTGGTAGGTGGATGTCCATTTACTCCTTTGTCTTTAAGATTTGCATGCTCAGTTAAAAGAACAGCTTTTTGCCTTAAAGAAAAATCTTTCTGTAAAGACATGTAAATAGCTACATTCCTGCTCAGAATCTCTGAACGAGCTCTCACAGGAATAAAATCATAAACAAGCAAAAAGCAAGTAAACACAAATGCTTAATGGAAAGGAAGATACACAGGAAGCAATTTAGACCCATGGATAATCTGATCATAAGTCACCTCATGCTCAAAGTTTCAATGGAGGAAGATTTTACACAAGCTTTGAATTACACATGAAACACAAGACAAAGTACGAGAAAGAAAACAGGTATTTAGCACTTAACAGGATAGAAGTTGTGACATAGATCATTTCATCATTCTGTGGACCATTAATTTCCCCCCTAATGTTAGTACTTTTAATTTTTATATTAATCCTCAATCTTTCATATGTATGTGACTTATCTCTTCAATTAGACATATACTTGGGCCCAAGGTACATATATTTTTTGGATGTTATTTGAATGATGATGTGCCCCTGCTAAATACTCAGTAAATATTCTGTGAATAAATGGAAGTTTCTCCTTAAAGCTTAAGATGATAGAAAATACTGAGTTTATAAGGAAAGTGAATAATTTCTTCTAACTCACCATAATTATTTCCACAATATATTTCTTTCATGAAAAGTAAAAGTATAAATGGAGATCTACCACTGATAATTTGGAGTTGGGGACATGGAGATCTATAGAAGGAGGGGGCTGTTCTCTGTTTGGTATATGGGGATCAGGGGGAGGGTTAGGAGACAATCTTATGTATTGCCTACATTTGGAAACTGGAAAAATTTGTAGTTCTTAAGAAAAAATAAGTTTAGTAAAGAATAACATATGGTACAAGTAAATGGGGTTTGATTTTCTTCAAATATGTGGCTCATGTAATTCTTCCTCCTGACCTCTCCCACGACTGTGTGTTTGGTGTTTTATTGTGAATATCCCATACCATTCCGGCCTTTAGATAAATTTTCACATATGTAAACAAAATGCCTAGCGCAGCAAAAGATTTCATGTGCACATTATCTTCAAGTTGTATAAAAAATGTATATACAAAGTCCTCTGGATTCATCTCCGGACAAAGAGCACTCCTATAATAAAAATAAAAATTAAAAAAAAACCCACATGTCTATGTGGTAAAAAGAACTAAACATTCATCACTAGCATGCTTAGAAAGATCTTACATTTATTTAAGATATTCACTTTATACTACACATGAGAGTTCCTTAGACAAAACTAATTTTGGGTTCTTCTTTAGTTTTTGTCATAAATCAAACATCCAAAAGCTGACTCACATAATATACCATACTTCATTTTCTCTAAGTCAATCACAACAAAAACAAATTGCAGGGAAAACACAGGTGGGATTACCTTTCACCCAGACTTCCCAGTGCATTTAGAGATTGGACTATTTGATCATCTTAGCATGATGCACCATTAACATGACTCTCCCTGTGAAGTGGGCTGAGATTGAAATGGAGAAGACATTTTTTAGGAGGATGTCCTTTCACATCATGATCTATACAGAATAATAAACGTGTCTCAGGTAACTAGAGGGATTACCTTCCAACAGGCCACTTCTTGTAGGAAATGATATGTAATAGCATGAGGGAATATAATAAGAAGAGTAGCTTTCTTGTATAAGAGGATGTTCTTTTCTTACGTAACTCTTGATTTTTCACCTCAGGGTCTCATAAGAAGCATGACCAACACAGGAAGCACTTCATGTTTGTCGAATTTAACTCAATGTTATAGATTCCTTTTCTTCTCAGTGTCAGGGAGAATAGTAAGTACCCTATACTAATTTGGGCTACTGCTCTCCAACGAACATAAGCATTTTTCTCACATATATTCCATTAAAGGAGGTTGAAACTGGGTCTTTTTGCTCGTTTATGTGGTTATTGGCTTGCTTATTTGGTTGGTTGGCTGGTTTGTTTTTGATATTCTTGATCTTAGGACAGTAAGAGAGAGAAACAGCATGGTACAAATCATGGTGTCTGGAGTCAGATGAGACTAGTTTAGGTCATCCTAACTCCTTTACTTTATTAGCCATCTAACCTGGGGCAAGTTCGTTAAATCTTTGTTTTCTTACTTATAAAATGGGACAGTAATCTGTACTAGCCAGGGTTGTTAGGTGGATTAGATGAGACAAATGGCTACTTAGCATCATGACAAGCCCACAGTAAGCATTAGGCATCACTGATTTTGTTTATTATTATTACCTCATCAAGTCACAATTAGGATAAAACAAAATAATATATAAGTGCTTCTTGACAGCTAACAAATGCTAATGCTTATGTTCTAGAAGAGCATGATCTAATAGACAGTATGAGCCATCTTCCTTACACACCCCAGGGAGTGTTCTTGAGTGGCTCTCTTGGCCACATGTTACTGTTAGAGCACATACATAGGTCTAGCTCAGGCATACCAACACTTCATGAATCTTTCACTCTGAATTAACTCAAAAAATGCTTCCAGTGGCCAAAATTCACAAGAACTAGAACTAAGCATCAGAATGTTCAGGTTTGCAATGAGAATGCTGGTAGACATTATGACTTTGATGTGGCACTTTTGGATGCTGAAAGCACTAAACGACTATAGCCTTGGGAGATGCTGCATGTAGCCATGAGCTATTTCCAGCCCTTCTTGTATTTCCTGGCTTTACCTGGATGGGATATGTGCAGATTTGTCACTCATACCATTCAAATAATTATGGCCTGACCCATCTCCTGTGTCACATCCTCAAGTCTCCTCACATGACTCATCCTTCAGCTGGAAAGCAGGAAGTGCTCCATTTGGGGGAGGAAGCCAAAGGACACCACACCTCAGGACAATACTGTTCTTACTCAGACAGTGTATTATTCTCATCTACCAGGCAACACCCAAACAGAGCATGTTTAATCACAACAGCAGAAAGGAAGACAAGGGCTGTGAGTTCACACTAGTGTCTCATATCTGAGATACCCCGTGACAAAGAGCTACAATGAAGAAACTATTCCACTGACCCCTTGCCCAGATGACTTCTGGTGGTTCCAAAGCACCAAACCTCCCACCTCTAAGTACAGAGACCTAAGCCTTCTTCAGCTTCTTCTGGCATATCTCTTGGAAGTGATACTCACCGGCACAGAACTAAATGTAGGTAGACAGAAGTGGGTGCATTTTACACATATTTATCCAAGCCTACATGTCTATACATGAGAAAGTTTGGGCACCCAAAGGAAGCTACTATGAAAATTTTTGTTGCCAAGATGTTTGCTATTGATCAATTTGCATTTTTCTTTTTTTTTTTTTAATTTTTTTTTTTCAACGTTTATTTATTTTTGGGACAGAGAGAGACAGAGCATGAACGGGGGAGGGGCAGAGAGAGAGGGAGACACAGAATCGGAAACAGGCTCCAGGCTCTGAGCCATCAGCCCAGAGCCCGACGCGGGGCTCGAACTCACGCACCGCGAGATCGTGACCTGGCTGAAGTCGGACGCTTAACCGACTGCGCCACCCAGGCGCCCCTCAATTTGCATTTTTCAAAATAAGCCTGTGTCTACACTGACATGTGACATCTTTAATTGCATGAAGAGTGTATTTCCATTACAATGGGTCAGGAGTTACCTCACCTCCCATTTCTATTCAGAAGATCTGGAGTGGCCAGAAATATCACCTTCATTCAAGGATTGGGAGAGTCTGGAAAAGCGATGCTTCATCTCATCTTCTTTTTGCCCTGGACTCACATTCCAATCTGGAAATGGATACTTTAGAGGAATGAAAAACTGGTTAGCCTTAGCTCTTTCATGACTCTAATCTTTCAGGGCCACTGAGAATTTGGCTTCTGAAATGGAAATGGATAACGGTTAAGAAAGTGTATTATCATACAATTGTGTGGAGTTCTGTTTTAGTGTTTTATAATTCCATATTTATTTATCACTAAGGGTAACACATGAGTTTATCATAAAAATAAGAATGTATTCTAATGTTTACATTTATAAAACATATTTGAGTGACTATCAAGTTATATATATATATATATATTTTTTTTTTATAATGGTTATCATTTAATGAAATTCTTTCACTCAGTGTTTACCTGTGTGCTAGACACTCAGACACTCTACAACCATGCAAGCTATATTTTATCTCATCTCATTTTATAGATGAGAAAACTAGGGTATAAACCTCTGCTCAGTATCATACAGACAGGAAGCAGTAAAATCTCATTTTGACTCAAGTCTATATGATAGCCAGGCCATGTGTTTTCCACCCTAGAAATTGCCCCATCTACATATTAATGAACTTGCATATTGTACTATATGTTTACAGCTTGACAAGTAATTGAGAAATAATGTTTTATAAAGATCTGAATCACTCCAGCCACACATCACTAATCCAGAGGTCCCTTGTACAGATCTCCTAATCAATCTGCACAACTAAGACTTGCAAATAAGTCATCTAAGCCACCAAACCAAAGGTGACATTTATTTTACACATGACACTGCTACAAGCATGAAAGCTCCCTTCTTCAAGGTCTATCTACTCTTGCTTCAGACACCATGCCGAAAGGGTGGCTGTGTCGTTTCCCAACACTTCACAGAGAAAAAGCACCCAGGGAAGGCAATAAAGGGGGGTTTGTATAGACAAGAATATTGATTGCTATGAAAAGCGAAAGCTGGGAATTTGGAGCAAGGGGGAAAACAGAAAAACTATGGAATTCTGTAACACAGTGGTGCCATCTAGAGGAGGGGCAAAAACTACACAGCTTAGAAACCCTTGAGGGCTTCTACAAGCCAACAGAAGTACAGAATAAGATCATGAACTTATAAAGATGACACAGTCATTATGTAGGAGGAAAAGAAAATGTAATATTTTACCTAAGACAAAATAGGAGTAGAATATAAAGTAATTTATAAAAATTTGTTCCAAAAATATTTTGATGTTTAAAGGAAGAATATTTCCCTTTATTAAAAACCAATCTTTGGACAAGCTTCTCATTTGTTTTTGACAAATAAACACCTTATTTATTTCCAAGGGGATTGCTTGTTTTAAAAGAGGTTTCCAAGCTTTTCTGGAAGAGGAGCTCACTAGCTCTGCTCTGCTGTTTACTAGCACCTTTTTAACACCATTTTACCTTGCCTCTACAAGTTTTTAATTAAGAGTAGTTCAGTTCCTCTTTCTTCATATTATGGACCCAATCTTAGACACTCCTAGCAATCTCCTCCCCCCAAGTTTTTGGAGCCGTGTCTGCCATTTTCCACTCATGATTATAACCCATTTTTTTTTTTGGAACCATTGACAAGCAATGCATTGGGTACTTGGGAATGATTAGATTCAGGCATGAAGATGGAATTACTTCATCTCTGCATCCAGGGTTCTTTAGCTCCAACCCTGTAAGACAGTCCCACCAGAAGTATCTGATCTGTAAAAAGAATGAGGGACCATGTACTGAAATGGCTAAGCCATTGATCTGGCCAAGAAAGTATGTGACATAATTTTAAAAGACATTCTTCCCTTTAGTTTCCCTCATATAGGTAAGGATGAATTATTGCTGGGAACTGCATTTTGTAGTATACACACCTAGCAACTAACTAATTTAGAATTAACCTCCTGGAGTAGCATCTTCCCAGTAGAAAAGGATAAAAACATTAAGTGGATAAATTAAAATAATTTCTAAGAGAAGTGACAGACAACAAAATGTCTTTTAAAAAGTTTTGCTTTATGGTAACATGTCTTTAGGGATGTGTAACTGGGGCATAGTTCAAGAGAAAGAGATTAGACGAAAAAAATTAATGAACGAAATGTCTTGAGGAAAAAAATCATGAAGCAAGTCAGAAAATGTCTCTCTAGTCCTAAGTGCCTGGTCACAAAATACATCTTTTTTTTTTTTAGTGAAAATTCAGGATTTTTTAAAAATATATATAATTTATTGTAAAGTTGGCTAACATACAGTATATACAGTGTGCTCTTGGTTTTGGGGGTAGATTCCTGTTACACACAACACCCAGTGCTCATCCCAACAAGTGCGCTCCTCAATGCCCATCACCCATTTCTATCTCTCCCCCGCCCCCCCCCCCACCCCTCAGTTGGGTGTTCTCTGTATTTAAGAGTCTCAGTTCTCTGTATTTAAGAGTCTCTTATGGTTTGCCTCCCTTCTTCTCTGTTTGTAACTATTTTCCCCCTCCCCTTCCCCCATGGTCTTCTGTTAAGTTTCTCAAGATCCACATATGAGTGAAAACATATGGTATCTGTCCTTCCCTGACTGACTTATTTCACTTAGCATAATACCCTCTGGTTCCATCCACATTGCTGCAAAAATGGCCAGATTTCATTCTTTCTCATTGCCAAATAGTATTCCACTGTATATATAAACCACATCTTCTTTATCCATTCATCAGTTGATGGACATTTAGGCTCTTTCCATAATTTGGCTATTGTTGAAAGCACTACTATAAACATTGGGGTACTTGTGCCCCTATGCATCAGTACTCCTGTATCCTTTGGATAAATTCCTAGTAGTCCTATTGCCGGGTCATAGGGTAGTTCTATTTTTAATTTTTGAGAAACTTCCATACTGTTTTCCAGAGCAGCTGCACCAGTTTGCATTCCCACCGACAATGCAAGAGGGTCCCCATTTCTCTACCTCCTCACCAGCATCTGTTGTTTTCTGAGTTGTTAATTTTAGCCACTCTGACTGGCATAAGGTGGTATCTCAATATGCACCTTTAGCAAAATCTTGGAAGACATTTTAAGACATATGGTAAACAGGGACCATGTTTCTTTAATTTACAAAGAGCTCTTATATTGTTATAAACTGTAGATACAACCCAGTAGACTACTGGACAAAGGATATAAAGTGGCCACTCACAGGAAAAAAAACCTGCCAGGAAATATTTTTTTAAATGTTTTATTTATTCTTGAGAGAAAGAGAGAGAGAGAGACAGAGCATGAGCCAGGGAAAAGCAGAGCAAGAGAGGGACACAGAATCCAAAGCAGGCTCCAGGCTCCGAGCCATCAGCACAGAGCCCAATGTAGGGCTTGAACTCACAGACCATGAGATCATGACCTGAGCTGAAGTCGAATGCTCAACCGACTGAGCCACCCAGGCGACCCCAGGAAATATTTTTAAAGATGCTTATTAACCTCATTCATGATTAGGTAAACAAAATAATAATAATATACCAATTTTTTTCCTGGAGAGATTTTCAAAATTTGAAATTACACAACGTTAAAATATACAATGTTGGGAGGAGTAGAAATTGGTGCTGACTTTCTGAAGTGTAATTAGAAAATATTCAACTTGGGGCGCCTAGGTGGTTCAGTCGGTTAACCATCTGACTTCAGCTCAGGTCATGATCTCACGGTTCATGGGTTCGAGCCCCCTGTCAGGCTCTGTGCTGACTGCTCGGGCCTTGGAGCCTGTTTCCGATTCTGTGTCTCCCTCTGTCTCTGCCCCTCCCCTGCTCGCACTCTGTGTGTGTGTCTCTCTCAAAAATAAACATTAAAAAAAATTTTTTTTAATAGAAAATATTCACCTTGTAAATTTCACATAACATCCATATAATACCATTAGTAAGGACTTACTCCATAAAAGTATATCAAGATATATGTACAAGAATGTCCACTACAAAACTTTTTACAAGAACAAACACCAACATAACTGTCCGTGAACAGGGGAATAGGTTAAATAAATTATGGTAATCCAGCCAATGAAAAACTCTGTAGCATAATGTGGCTAACCTGAATGCACTGAGACAGAAGGGTATCTAAGATCCACTAAGTGGAAAAAAAGGAAGATATAGATAATATGAATGATGTAATCTCATTTATGGAAGTGTATAGTTTAAATGTTTAACTATAAATACCATTATATAGTTATTGTTCATAACAAAACACCCCAAAACTTAGTGGTTTAAGACCAGGACTATTTATTGTTTCTCAGATTCTGTGGGTTTCCTGAGCAGTTCTTCTGTTGGTATCACCTGGGCTTACTCAGATGGCTGCAGCCAGCTGGAAGTGGGTTGGGACTGAAGACACTCTCTCCTCTGGGCCCTCAACTGGTATGGCTGAAATGACTGGAATGGACCACATGGTTCTTCCTCTCAGTGTCTTCACATAATGGAGGAAGCGCTCCCCATGGGCAAGAATAAAACCACAAGGTCTCTGTAGGCCAACACTCAAAGTCAAACACAGACCTTCCCATAGCATTTCCTCAGTGAAAGCACATCTCGGGGCTAATCTGGATTCAAGAGGAGGAAAGCAGACTCCAACTCTTGGTTGGAAAAATGAATTTGGCCAAATTTGTGGCCATATTTAATCTACCATTCTATATATGTACATATCTACCTATCTATAGCTATATCTATCTGAAATGTTAGCAAAGAAGCAATTAAAATAATTTCCTCTCAGGAGCGGAGCTGGGAATGTGAGCAGCAAAGGAAAAGTAAGAAAATAATTTTCAGTTAATGCATTTCTATCCTCGGGGCTGGCTTCATGGGCATGAGACCTGTGCAAATGCTCAAGGACTCTAAGCCCTTGGTGTAATTCTCTGCTATCACCATCTTGACATTCTTAGTGTTTATCTTTTTTTTTTTTTTTAATTTTTTTTCAACGTTTATTTAGTTTTTTGGGACAGAGAGAGACAGAGCATGAACGGGGGAGGGGCAGAGAGAGAGGGAGACACAGAATCGGAAACAGGCTCCAGGCTCTGAGCCATCAGCCCAGAGCCTGACGCGGGGCTCGAACTCACAGACCGCGAGATCATGACCTGGCTGAAGTCGGACGCTTAACCGACTGCGCCACCCAGGCGCCCCCTTAGTGTTTATCTTTGAACTTGTGTTTTATAACTGAAGTACAATGGGACAGTGGAATATGTATGTGAGCAGAGATAGTACAATGTGCATGTCCACTGTTCACTGACATCCCTTTCACATAGCATTCACAAGAGAATTCTCTGCCTCACGAGAACAGATTTCCAGTCTACCCGTGAGGCATGGGAGTTCAACACAACTCAAGTACACAGTACACATGTTATATCTTCCAATGAGCAAATCCAGGTGCTGACAGCCCCAGAAGCCTCATTTTCTACTCTAATCAGATCTTCCTTTGAACACAGAAAGAGTGCAATGGTATTGACAAAGGAACTCTATCATATCCTTTCTTATTCATGTTACTTCCCTGTATGAGCCAACCACTTACACTGAAAATAATGACATAGAGGGAAAGGAAAGCTAGGGCAACCCACAGTTCCTTTTCCTGAGTCCTGCCTTAGTGATCTGTCAGCTGAAGCTAGAGGGTGTGGGTAGAAGGTGTGTGCATCAAGAACTGAAATAAAAACAGCTGAATTAGTTTTGTACATGGTTTCTATTGTTCTGGTAAGAATATACTACATATGCACATACAAGCCAGGAAATAGAAATTATTTGGTAACCCACATACAAGTTAAATATCCTTATATTTGCATTTAAAACTGGCATTGCACCATAGAAAGAAAAACAGAAAATTTGTGCTAATAATATTTTTTCTTTACTTTGAACATTAAATAGCAAATAAGAAGTATAAGGAGTTGAGATAGAAAATGCAGGAGAAAGGAAAATGCTTTCTATTTTAGCACATCTAGTGACACTTTCTTCCTGTGGGAAAAATAAGGAATGTTACATTTTTATTTTGCACTAGGCCCCACCAATTTGTTGTCAATTTTGTCTATACTGTTTGAGTTTGTATGTATAGGTCCTGCTTTTTTACATTAAAAAATAGGTTTATTTTTATCATATCCCATACCCTCTTTAATTTTACATTTAAGTTTTATGAGCTTTATGCTACCCATTACATCAAATCAACATAGATTTGGGGTTTTTTTAAGTTATTAAAAAATAATATCCAGGAAACTGATAAGAAGACAGGTACCCAAAAAAGAAACATTTTTATTAAACAAAGGCAATGTTTCATATTATAATTCCTGCTCTCTTTTGTGGGCAAACATTCTCCCTGATTTATAGCACTGAAACCATAGCCAGCACAATGAAATTAAGCAAGAATAATATGTCAGATTAAAAAAAAAAAAAACAAATCCAATTTTATGAACTCAATTCATGACAGCTGCACTATCAACCTAAATATTTATTCTCTCAAGGGCCATAGATGCAAGGTCATCTACACCACAAGGGATGCTTGTCTTGATTGGTACATATACATCAACTCAGGAAATGTAAAAGATATGAGGAAGTTATTTACAGGGACAACTTCTTGGAAAATTAATGCCGAAAGAATTTCCCATGTTTTATTTATTAGCATGGCATCAATGTGATATCCCATAGCTTTGATGATTAAACACCTCTATTCAAATTTAAGGAGGTGTTATTTCTTTATTTACTTCTTATACTCTCAATATTACTAATCATGTATATTACTTTGAATTTTCCACAAACTTATTAGTTTGTAATAACTAAAAATTAAAATGAATTATATTACAGAAACTCCTACATGCTTGGCTAGAATTTTCTCTCTGAAACATAGTCACATTTTGTAATAATGTTCTCAGATTTACAACATCACACCATGCTGACAGGAGATCCAAGTTATTGGAATTTAGATAAATAGTAAAGGAAAAGGAAAAAGTCACCTAAATCCCTGATAGGTATGTTAGAGTCAAGCTGTGTGAAGATTGTGATTCAAAATGTCTTTTAGAAATTTTAAGACTTCTTTTTTTTCTCAAGAGGTTGAGAAAAAGAGTCAAATGTAAGATTTGGAAGTCATTCCCAATAATCAGTCAAAGAGAATATTCTGCACAAAATATTCTACAGAAGAAGCCAGCTCCCTTCTGGCAAGTGAGCTAGTGGTTAGGGCTGGGGTGAGAGAAAAGCATGTTTTTCATTACATATATTCTGTTGTACTTTTTGAATTTTTACCGAGTGTATGCATTACCTGGTTTCAATAAATTAAATTTCTTTAAATAAAAAACAAAGACAGCTATTGCTTTGCATAATGGGCAATGCTCTAGCTAATTTTTAAAAGTACCATTGTCTAAAGGTATCCAGTTAGCATTGTGGGCATTATTACATGTGGATGGTTTTGGGGGAGAGGTATGGAACAGAAATACAAAACCACACTTCCATGAAAACTTATTAAAGTTCAATAATTTTGGAACTGGATACAAAATACTCAAATGTGCTCTATTTAGAGAAGCGATGGATCCATAAATTAGAAGTATTTATTTTAAAACAGGCTTTGGTAGAACCTCTTTACTGCAAAGCATTTCTGTTTTGAGGCTGGAACTTGGCATTTTTCCTAATGATTTCTTTTCACTACAAGATGAGTTTCTGGATACCAATATCTCAGCCTGAAAGCCACAATGAAAATTATTTCTATCATCTCCATTCTCACATCACAAATTCTGTAAAGATTTGTCGAGAGTAAATGTTCTCCCACATAAAGTGTTACTCTCCCACATAAAGGGAGAATAGGCTATATAGTCTGATCTGTATCCCAATTCTATAGAAAATGGTCCCTAATCTTGTGGGGGTCAACAGAGCCCTTTCAGATTAGGATGAAAGCTCTGGACCCTCTTTTCAGAAAATGCACACAAATAAAAATTATCAGACATTTGCAGGTTTCTCATAGCTGATCTGTGAACTACCCAGAGCTCATGAAACCTGAATTAGAGTCCCCTGTTGTGGACCAATCCTCTTTTCTGACACTACATATAAACCTATTGGCCAATGGATAAAGTGGTTAACTAAATGGATAACTAAGTAAGTTATCCGATTACTATAGGGCAAAATGCTAATATTGGGTCTAATCCTGAATTCTTCCTAAGTAAAAAAAAAAAAAAAAAAAAAAAAGAAAAGAAAAAAGTCTCTTTTTATATCAAAAGCTCCCATAACTGATTTCTGGATACTTAAACTATATTCTTGAGACTAAGCTGGTAATAACTTATGACTACAAAACTAACACACGTGAAAAGATAAGAATGACTTCTGGCACTTAGTTGGTGGTTGATAAAATTCATCTTTTATTGGTAGTTATTATTCAAATACAAAGATCCACCATGTGAATGTAAAATCCAAATGACCACAGTGATTTTTAATCAGATCTGGTCTTAGATCATGTCATGGATTACCACAAATGGGATGCTCTAAGGGGCTCACCTTCCTTCTCCATCAGATGAGAGAAGACTCTGCCAAGTCCCACAGGAACACAAGATAAAAAAGAGTGACATGGAATATTCTGTGCCTTCTGTGACCCAAGAACCCAGGCCTAATGGCTACTAGGAACCCTGGCTACACCAGCATCAGCAGAGCCCCCACTGAAAACCCCAACTGATAAAGATCTGTAGGTCTCCAAATCTGGCAGAAAACAAATGTATCCCCAGGGTGTATCTATTAACAGTCCTTAGTTTCCTCTGTCATTTTTTTTGTTTGTTTATTTGGAGAGAGAGAGAGAGAGAGAGAGCACAAGGTGGGGAGGGACAGAGAGAGAGAAAGAGAATTCCAAGCAGGCTCCGCGCTGTCAGCACATAGCCCAACACGGGCTCAATTCCACAAATCGTGAGATCAATGACCTGAGCCAAAATCAAGAGTTGGTCACCTGACTGACTGAACTACCCAGGCACCCCTGTCTGAGTCAGTTTTGAAGCAACACTTGGCCTCTTGCGCTTGGGGCTCTGTCAGCCCCAGGACCTCTTAGCTTCTAGGATTCTTGGTCTATTTGGAGGAACAACAGTGCTCTGGGCCGCCATTTTCTCTGAATCTTAACAATCCCATGTTTAGCCTTCCTATCCCCATCCCCTCACCTGATCTCAACCTGTCTTTCTTAAGTCATTTTCTTTTTCATCATCTGGATCCTCATCCCCTCAAGAGGAAACACAGCCTCCTCTTGGCTTTTCATTCACAGACAGACCTGGTTTACAACACGAACTGCCAAGAGGTAACACCTACGTGAAAGGGTTGCTGTCATTCCTTCCTGCTGTTGTTCACCTGATCGGGAGGAGATGGGGGCAAGTTAGGGGAGACAGCAGCTGGGCTGGATCATGGGACAGGTGGAGAAAGAAGGGAAAGTACAGCAGAGATGGGGAAGGCACATGCAGGTGCGGGAGTGAGCAGGAGTCTGCTCAGGGATGTTTCACTGACGATCTGCCCTTCAGTTCTCTGGGTTAACACTTCTGGGCTTGTTACGTGTTTTTGCTCCAGGGAGCAAGCAGGCACAATGCTGGTGTCCAGAGAGCAGGCAGACGGCCTCGGAGAGGGGACAGAAGGAGATGAAAACCCTGTGCCATTCTCAGGAAAGGCTAGGTGGCTCTGACAGGCTCATCTCTCCATAAAGAACCTGAGGATGAGACAAGCCCACCCTGGAACTGGGAGGGTTATGGTGACCCCTCCTCCGTGTTCCACGGAAGCGGACACGTTCCCAGTAGCACTTGCATCCTCTGCTTGTGCCTGGGGGCACCTTGCTGTCAGTAACCTTCCTGTCACCCTTAGGATGACAAGACACACAAGGAGACTTTCTCTCAAAATGGTTCTGACTCTCCCTGGCAGCCACCCTCCTCTTCCCCCACTTCCAGCCCCTACATGCCGCTCTGCTATAACTCATATCATCAGATTTTAAAATTTATTTTCATATATTTATCTTCATTAGACCGTGAGCTCCTTGAGGGTCACATGCTATTCATGTCTGTGTGCCCAGTGCCTAGCACAGCACCTGGCACTTCATGGATGCCCAACTAGTGCGTGCTGATAAGACTTAGGTTGATAAGAATATCTGTATAAGTTAACAGAGGCAATATGGCTGGAAAAGGATGTACGGCCACATTTAGAAAGTTTTGGGTGCCAACATAGATGGTTTAAACAATGTCCCTGGGCAGCAGAGACCGCAGCACTAGGGGTCTGAGCAGGCACGTGTATATCTGAACTCCTCCATCTATACCCATCCATCTCTACCTCCCACACCATTTACCGGGTGCTTCCTTGGGGCAAAGGGATTGACGGTCTCATATCATTTCTTCCTCGAAACCTTTAGTGATAGGATTACTGTTAACACCTTTTACAAATGAGGAAAGAGGTTTAGGCAATTCAGGAACTTGCCTGAGGACACAGAGCTCCTGACAGGCACGGCCAGACTATCATCAGAATCTGACTGATTCCACTCCCTGGTCTTTGAAAACCATGCTGCCTCCCTTACACTGGCTAGACTGAGGAGAGACAAGGCAGGTAACAGTGCTGGTGGGATGGAACTGAAGAGAAAGAGATAAACATACAATTGATTATAAAAGGAGGCTGGCTGGGACGGAGAGAACCAAGGGGGGAAATCAACCTGAAATAGTGAAGTAAACTTGGTATTTCCTACTAGTCTTTTTTCACTTTTTCTGAATGTTTAAAAGTTTGAATAAAAAGTTGGAGGGGAAAAAAGGTAAGTCTGACATTTCAGACCTAAGAGAAGTCTGAAGAAGAGGCTAAGATGAGGGAGAAGAAAGTATAAAGCCACAGGCAAAAAGCAAGAAAGAGAATTTCAGGAAGATGAATTGCCAACTCTGTTAAAACTTCTCTAAAAATTTCTTAACAATGTCAGGACTCATAATAGTTTAGACTGTTATCCATGTGCTTGCAATTACTACTATTGGGAAGTCATGTAATGATTCTAATTTATTAATTTTATTTTATTAATTATCACCTCATTAAATATGCCATCTGCTATGTACGATGAAACCTTTGGTAATTAAGGGAAGAAAATGTTGATGGAAGCAGTGTGATCCACAGTTTTCAGAGAACTAACATTTTTCAAGCTATTTAGAAACTTCATAATTTTCGATAAGTAAATCCTTTTTACAGTGTTGTTCACAAAGTGGTATATATTCCTAAGTAGGTGGATCTCTTATTAAATGCCATATCTGATCATTTTACTACATTTCCCCTTTCCAAGTTCTGCTGTGTTTTTTTTTTTTTAATTTTTTTTTTAATGTTTATTTATTTTGGGGACAGAGAGAGACAGAGCATGAACGGGGGAGGGGCAGAGAGAGAGGGAGACACAGAATCGGAAGCAGGCTCCAGGCTCTGAGCCATCAGCCCAGAGCCTGACGCGGGGCTCGAACTCCCAGACCGCGAGATCCTGACCTGGCTGAAGTCGGACGCTTAACCGACTGAGCCACCCAGGCGCCCCTCTGCTGTGCTTTTTAACAGGGATTAGAAACAAGTTATTATAGAGATGTTTTCTCCTTTTCAGTATATTTGTACGAGGAAATTTATTTTTCTAATTTTTTTAATGTTTATTTATTTTTGAGGGGAGGGGGTCAGCAGGGAAAGGGCAGAGAGAGAGGGAGACACAGAATCCAAAGTGGGCTCCAGGGTCCAAGCTGTCAGCACAGAGCTCGATGTGGGGCCGGAACTCATGAACCGTGAGATCATGATCTGAGCCAAAGTTGGATGTTTAACCGACTGAGCCACCCACGCACCCCTGTACTAGGCAATTCTATGAATTTTAAACAAAGTGAAACATGGGCAAAAATGCCCTCCAAACAAAGTAAAACCCACAACAAATAGAAAGGCCTAAAACTGAAAAGCCATTTTCATTAACACTTATTGGTAAGAGCTGCGCTTTCCCCAGAACTACTAAAGAGGTAGATACAATTCCGGACAGTGAAGAAGAGAAAACAGTTACAGATGCTCAAAAAAGAGGACTCACTTCACTGACTTCAGGAGATATTCCAATCCCACCCATTTTTCACTCAGACCCAAAGTTTAGAGCAGTGTTTGGGGGGACAGGAGGAAAGTGGGAAAGGGTTTTACCATCAAATCACTGGCATCTTCAAAAAACGCAAGCAGAAGAGTGGTGGAAGAGACACAGGTCATGGTACAAATATCCAGAAAAGAAATCTTAAGAAAATTTTGTTACAGTGCTATAAAATAAGGTCCACATAGGGGTAATAAGAAACAAATGGTGGCAATATATGAATTTGTAAGAGCATTTATAAATGCTTTAAAGCAGTAGAGAGAAGCAATAAAAAAAGTTTTAAAAACTCATTCAATTCATGCAGACAGAACTAAAACACATTATTGCTTATATCATGTGATTTTTCACAAACCGTGAGATCATGACTTGAGCAGAAACCAAGAGGTGGACGCTTAACTGAGCCACCAGGTGCCCCAAACTAAAAACAATTTTTTTAATGTTTATTTAGAGAGAGAGCACAAGCAGGGGAGGGGCAGAGAGAGAGAGAGGGAGACACAGAATCCAAAGCAGGCTCCAGGCTCTGAGCTGTCAGCGTGGGGGAGATCATGACCTGAGGTGAAACCAAGAGTTGGACACTTAACTGACTAAGCCACCCACGTGCCCCTAAAAAGGTTTTTAAACAATAAAATAAACTTTTTGTTGGGGACTTAATGGATTTAGAATGTATGTACTTTAAGTTCGTGAAAAATGAAAAGTCAGCAGACCAAGATAAAATATTTGCAGGAATTACAACAAAGGATTAATATCATGATCAAATAAAGCATTCACATAAACTGATAAATAAATGCCAATGTATGGGTGAGTAAATATGATCAGGAAAGAAATATGTAAAGAAAATCTCAACCATCCCAGCAGTAATCAAAGAAACACAATGACAATAACAGTGCCTATTATAATGGAGGAAAATATATAACAGTCATGCTGGCCAAGGCTCAAATAGTCCTGGTGGCAGGAAAAAAAAAAAAAAAACTATTGAAAATAAATGTGATCATATTTATCAAGAGACATAAATGTTTCCACACCTTTCAACTTAGTATTCTTTTTCTGGGGATTTATCTTAGAGAAGTGACTCTCAAAGTATATAGTCCAGGGTTGGGTCGGAGATCACAACATTCTCAAGGGGCCCATGAGCTCAAAACTCCCTTCATAATGATGCTATGATATTACTTGGCTTTTTCACTCTCATTCTCCTACAAAGGTACAGTGGAATTTTCCAGGAGCTACATGATGTGGAACGACAAGACTGCTCTGACAGATAAGAGAATATGTGTTTGTAGGATGGTGGAATTGAAGGAAGGGGGTGGATTTTGCATGTGATTCTCACACTTTCAATAGCCAGACCACACAGGCAACCTCTAATCACAAACCCTTAAATAAAAAATCCCACTCACTGTATCTCTAAAATACTGTTTGTCATTATTACTTAAATCTGACAGAAACCCCAATTTGGAAGTAGAATGTCTATATGAGAGAAGGAAAAATTACACTAGGAGATTTAACACAAACAAGGAATAAACATATTTTTCAATCACAGAGCCTTAGCACAGAGCAAAAATGCCAGGCAGGTAAATGCAGACCCAGATGCAAAGGGGCACAGTGCCCACTTACCAAAGCCCACTGCTGGAAGACAGGTTCTCAGCCCTGGGTGCCCAGTACGCCCATCTGGGGAGCTTGAAGAAGCCAGCGACACTCAGGGCCCCTCTTCTAGAGATTCTGGTTTCAGTGTTCTAGACAGGGCCCACATATGGGAAGTTTTAACTAGCTTTCCAGGTAATTCTAATGTGGACCTAGTTTTTAAGAACTACAACTGTAAATGATTAAAGATAACAAAAAGTTCTTGCCTTTCAAATGATATAATTTAATATTTTCCATTCACACAATTTGTGGCTTTGCCTTCTTGAATTTGCAAACCAAAAAGGGAGGAAGGGGGCACTAAATTTTCCAATTCAGAAGGCAATCAATCAAGATTAACTTGGAGCACTCCTGACAGCAAGACAGGATTTAAGTCAAGCTATCTTTATAATACAACTAGGTGGCCCAGGAGCTAGAGAGCTTTCCAAAAAGTCATCTAGCAGAGCTGGATTAAACCAGGAATAGATCAGAATTTCAGGCCAGACCACTCTACCACATCAATAGCCTTTAGGAGGTCTGTCTTGCATTTATTGGTTTGGGCCAGACAGCTCAAAACACTGAGGTTAGTGAGATCAACCACGACAAGCCTGCAGGAATTCAGAGAGGCTGAGTTGTGACAGGATTTCCTGCTGCTCCTTCCTCGGTGTCAGACACCCTGTCCCAGTGACTGTGCTCTAACCTCTCCGCGGCAGCCTGGAAACTACACAGGAGTGGAATTTGACCCAATGAGAACAGAAAAGTCCCATGACCACAGGGCTTCCTACACTTAAAGAGCTTAACAATATCCCCCAGTCCATACCACGAGTTCTTTCTGAATCTCAAGTTCTTAAAGTTTTCCCAACTAGAACCGTCTTTGCCCGGGGGACCCATTAAACCTCAGAGCGGATTTCTCCAGATGATGAGTGAACAACAAACAAAACACAAAGCCAGGCATTTGGAAATACAACACATGACACCCTCAGAGGGCAGGCGGACCCCTATTCAAGCTTGCCAGGGCCAATCACAAGGAGAAGAAGGCAGAACACAGCACAAGACAGTGGAGTGAGGAAGCCCTGCCTCTCCTGCATGCTCAGACCCTTGGGAACAAGCTGCCTTAAATGTTATAATTTGGTGAACTGACCCCAAGCCTTTGGGGATGCTGAAACCCAGCCTTGTTAGCCACATAAGAATTCAGAACCAGATCTCTTTGTCTTCGGATGAAATGATATCCTGGATGGAAATGAATCTCTCCCTCCCTTCCCTCGTATGTCCTCCAGCATGCTGTATCTTTCTTATAGTACTTTCCAGTTTGTCTTACATCAGGATGGCTTGTGTTTGTGCTTGTCTGTCTTCTCCACTAGACTGTAAGCCAGACAGACAGACGTGATACATTTTATACCTCCACAGTGTGGGAACCAAGTACATATGTTTGTTGAATGTGACAGGAGTTTCTTACAGATGAAATTTTCAAAGTGGCATCAATTAACATGGAGTTGAGAAACTCCTTAGAGGCATGCAGTGTGGTAGGTTAGCTAGGGGAGCAATGAGGGCCACTGCAAGACAAAAGTGCGGGGCGTGGGAGGCAGGGAGGGGTCAAGGGCAAGCTGGCAAATGCATGGCCATGGGAGGCATTTGAAAACCTCTGCTCACAGCAACTTGTACAAGATCCCAGTATCCTGTGCACACTCCTGAAATGAACACCCAGAGACGTAAAGAAGCGACGACCAATGCTTACGGCAGGCACACCCTGCCAACAGGTCTACCCGCAGCATCTGGGCATTCCTGGCACCTGCCAGCCAAGCCTTTATCTGTTCCAACCCCCTGATCATCTTCTGAGAAACAGTGAAATCATAGCTTGCGGAGCTGGTCTGACTTCAAGTCATCAATAATGTAATAGAGTTCCCATAAACACTAAGGACTTCATATAGTCTGAGAGCGGCAGGCAAGATACCTACTGGGCGTCCAGGGGATGAAATACCATCACTCTCAATCCGTTTCCTTGCCCCAAATTTATTTTTAATATATGCCATTCAAGTATGTCACCAGATAAATACATACAACATTTAATATTAATGTGATAAATGTAACTGGCTAGTTCTGAACAACTATCTTTGTTTATCTTCTGTAAACATATTTAAGATCTCAGGCTAAACAAACACATCCTTCACAATCAAAAAGATGAACCGTCACTCCCCCCTCCACACACACACACACACACACACATCACAAATAAAGATGAAATCAAATTATGTCAGTCCTATTGTACATATTTAGGTCTGGTGGAACATAATTAGAAAAGCCAGAGATGCTTCAGAGTATAATTCTTCAAACCAAAATGCAAACTGTGACATACAATATTTCCCCACTAAAGAATAAAAAAAGATACATTCTGACCTTGTAGAGCATATGTCCTTCTTTTTCTGTCACTCAAAGTTCCCAGACATCCAGTGAATATCTGTCTTTTATTTGGACAACAAAATGCACCTTCATGGCCGATAATTCCCTGTTTGTATCTATTAGTGTTCAGAGGATGTCAGTCCACAGAGAGAAACCCGGCGCTGGTCGTTCTCCAGAAAAGCTCAGGCAGCCGAAGGCAATAGGAAAAGACTTCCTGTATACATATATATGTGTATATATTTAACTGTAGTTACCTCCCAGTAACTTCACTCCCTTCCTTTCTGGATTTGAATCATTCCACACTCCATGGAAAAGCTCGAGGACAGAGGAGTAAGACCCTGGCGCAGACATAAGGTCCAAGTCATTGGAGGCTTCCGCTTGGTTTAAAAGAATCAAAACTGTGAGGAGAGTCAAGAGAACCAGCCAACAGGATGTGTGTGGCTGGAGTTCCTGGCATGAAATCCTGACTTTCATGTTTATTTTTGGATGTATTTTTCTTAGCCCTTTGATGCAAATTTCTGGCCTGGGAAGTAACACTACAGTACAAGCTCCAAAGTTGCCAAAAGTAAGCACAGACTCCCGACTTGGGAGAAATCAGGCCCCTTGGCTCTCGGTTCCAGCTAGTCCTCAGATGAGGGCGTGGGTTCCTGTGCATTAACAGATAGGCATCCCTGTCTGAGGATGGGTCGTGCAGTCTTGCCTCACTGCTCAGGGCCACTAAATACTTACCTGAAATACCAGCCTATGTTGAAAGCCTCCCATTAAAGTGCACGCAAAACAACTTGAAATTGTTTGCATGCTAAAAAAAAAAAAAAGAAAAGAAAAGAAAAAAAGAAAAAAGAAATTGTTTGCATGCTAAACATAGTAATAAAACCATCCAAAGGACTTCTAAGATTTTTATGTTCTGATATTCTGTTTTAAGTATTTGGCTTTAATTTTTCTGACAGCCCAAGACAGACAGGAACATCAAGTCCATTCAAGCAGGGGCAGATGCCTCTGAGAAGTATATTATTCTGATAAGGTTTTTAAGGCACATCAGCAAAGACTAAGCTGCTGTTATTTCAATAATTCCTATTCTCATAGTGGCTTGAAAGATTATTAATGGGAAAGGACTCTTTCTACCCGCATAGTCTAAGACAGGCAGTAAATGGAAATAGCTAAAAAGCTTTTCAGGCCCACAACTGCCAACGTATCTGATAGAATCTGGAAATAATACACTCTGAAAACCAGGGAATAGAGACAGATGTAAAAATATTCCTTCGACAATATTCATTACTCTTAGAAATATTCCTGTTTACAAATTCTATTCTTTTCCTAAGATAGAAACATGCACCTATTTCTTTGTTTTACCATTCAGTTTTGTATCTCATAAAGCATGAAATGGATTTTCAGTTACTTAACAATATTTGCTGAGGCCACAGACACATTTGGGGAATAAACTGTCCCATAACAATCATTACATCAGAGCAATGGTTCTCTGTGACATGGGATCCCTCAGTTAGAATAAATTCACAAAATGTGCCAAGAAGTTTCTGGGTAACAATTACAGCCAAGAAATCAATTTTATTGTGGCATGGGTCAGACTATAAATTTAAAATACTGCTTTTATTTTTAGACTCTGTAGTTTTATTGCTGTCTTTAAATTTCAAATGACTTATTCATAGACACATATTGTTATGTTGAACATTTCCAAACATGGCTCACAGTGAAGGAAAGCTTTTGGCCAGATGATGTCCATGCAACTGAAACACAGCTAAACAGGAGGTGGCACACAAGTTCAAGGACCTCTCAGTAGTGTCTGTTACAAATCTGATCAAGAATCTACTTCTCTGAACACACCGTACTCACCTCCTCATCCAACTTCATGTATTGGGAATAGTCTATGTAGAGATGTCAATACATGCTACAAAGCTGAAAGCATCTTCATACAGATACACCATTAGATGGAAAGTCAACAAGAAAACAAAGCAAACAAAAAAACAAAAAAACCCAAAAACTCTTGTTGTAGTCATTTGTAACCATTGGAAGCCTTCTTATCCTATATGTGCTGCAAAGAAATTCAGGGAATTGGACAGTAAATCAGTTCTTCATTTAGTCCAAGAGCCACCAGCAGTCACACAATCTTGGATCAAATATTAATAACTGGCTTAAAACTCCCAAGTCTACACTTAACTACTTTGCCATTTAACTTCTTCACGGAGGGTACGCAATGCCACAAGTGGCACAAAGTTTAAATTTATGGTTGTCTCAAGCATTGAACGTGACATTCCAAGACTTTTCAATTATTTTCCTTCTGAATGAGATTCAGAAACAGAACTATCTCCTCTCCTCTTCCTTCTCTCCCTCCATCACCTATATACTGCTGAAAAATGAGATGTTTTATACTGTGGTTCACATATTTTATTGAGTTTTAATACCACAGAAGCGTGAGAGGAGGGATGCATTATCAACCAACTCTGAATAAATTTACCATATTCACTTAAGAAAACATGACCTAGTTTTAAGACGGAGCAACCCAATGTTCTCAAATCTGACCATAAATTAGCAACTGAAACATGGAAGAACAGGGAAGAAAATAGTTTTCATTAGGAAAGACGCAGGATGCAAAGAAAAGCATCAAGATGCTACCTCTGTTATATCTTGGGGAATACTTTTTCTGATGTATTGGTTATTGAATAATGCTCTGGCTACATTTATGGGAATCACTTTTTTAAATACTCTAGGTGTTACCAGCTTGACTTACAACATAATAGACAATATAAAGCAAGAGGTACCCGGGATGAAATTGAATAGGATTTCAAAATCTCACATGTAGGTCTCTGAGTGTGTTCTCTTCCTGCAGAGAGCTGAGGAAACTTGCCTTTGGTCAGGAAAGGAAGCAGGATTCCCTAGCTTTGTGTTGCCATTAAAGTCCCAAGTGTAAGATTTAAAATACACTATTTGCTCAGCCTGTTAAAGAGCTACTTTTAGACTGTGCTACCTGGTAGTGGTTATAGATTGTAACTTTCAGAGTGAGAAGAAATAACTCAGAATCCTGGTTTTATCTTTTGTCCCCTTTAAGTGACAAGGGCATACATAGATAAGGAGACAGCTAATCAAGGTGGTACTTGACATGCAATGGGCCCAGGATGACATTCTTCAAAAGTAATTAGTCAAATGAGATGAACATGCAAATTTAGACCCATGATTCAGGTTACCTAGTTTTTACTATCCCTAACCTGTAGCCCAACACTGAGTTACTTACCTTGCCAACAAGAGAGGCACTATTATCCAGCTTACCTTTCTGCTGCCTTCTTCCTGCCACCTTACAGTTCGATGAGGCTCCTACCTGAATCCTTCCCTACATAATGCTTTCCTTTTAATGCTTGGCTTGCAGATCTCACTCAGATTTCAGCTGACAGTATGAGTTTGGGTTTTAATTTTGCTAATTGGTATTATTTACTAGTGTAATAGATGGCTGAGTTATAAACTCCATTATCTAACATAAACAAGGAATAGGTATTCTGAATATCAGATATTTTGCTAGCAGATTAGTGCCATATGTGTCCTCAATGGATCCCTCAAATTCAAATAGAAATAACATTTAATTATAATGATTTTTATACTCTGAAATACTATTACGACTTGGTAGCTTATTTTCTGTGTTCTCCAAGTAAAACAGAAGTCCTCCTGGAGAGAGGGAGCTCTGTCAGTCTTGTTTGCTGCTGCATCTATACCTGATAGGAGACACTCAATGAGTATTTGTTAAAAAACGAATGGTAGAGGGGCACCTGGGTGGCTCAGTCGGTTAAGCGTCCCACTTCAGCTCAGGTCATGATCTCACAGTTTGTGAGTTTAGGTCCTGCATCGGGCTCTGTGCTGACAGCTCAGAGCCTGGAGCCTTCAGATTCTGTGTCTTCCTCTCTCTCTGCCCCTCCCCCACTCATGTGCTGTCTCTCCATCTCTCAAAAATAGATAAATGTTGAAAAAATTTTTAAAAAACGAATGGTAGAATAAAGAAGTCAATTTTTTTATTTAGAAAGTAATTTAGAATTTTACAACTTCTTAGGATTATCATGTACTATATATATATATATATATATATATATGCACAATTGTGCCCATTAATAAAGTTCTGATTAACATGGACTGGTAGACGATGGAGTTTCTTGAATTTCCATTTTAGCCTGTTAAAATGCTGATTGAGCATATAATTTGCACTCTGAACTTAGTTACGTGAACAGGCAAATAAAATGAAGTATGCGACTAATCTCTTACTCCCTATGAGGTTCCAGTCCCCCACCTGTAAAATAAGAAGTCAGACAAAAACTCTGTCCTTTCTTTTCAGCTCAATTAAGTCACTGGCAGGGGACATCAGAAATCTGCACTGAGGTTACACTTTAAGGGTTGGATCCACTGAGCTGCAGAATCATGTGGCAAGGTTGGGGATACCAAAGCCACCCTCAATATCAATCCCCCATTTAATAATTTTCCTTTAAAGGGAAATATCTGTGGAAAATAGTACTAAAATGTACTCAACTGAAGTCTACCGACACACTCAAACTAATAACACTAATGCATCACCGATAGTAAAGCCTCCAGACATGATGAACTTCCTGATGTACTTATTATCACCTTTGAAGCTTTCTGGACAAAAATGTTTGATCTGATCTAATCAAGCTTTTAGCTCTAACTTCCTTTTATAGAAAACCCTGGAACAGCGGTACAAAAAGATACCATGAGAAAATAATCAAACAAATATTGAATTTGGGAGAAACTAACCCAGCCTTTTTAACAAGCCAATGCCATGGAAAGGATGAGAGAGACAGAGAGAGGAAAGAAGGGAGAGAGGGAGGGTGGAAGGGAGGTGGGGGGAGAGAACAAGAGAGAGAGAGGAGGAGTCGGGGGGAGAGAGAGAGGGACAGAGACAGAGACTCAGATACAACAATCAAATGTAAGACGTGGTTCTTTATTTGAACCTGGTTTGAAATATAACAGATATAAAGGATATTTGTTGAATATTTATTTATGGGTATTTATGGGGAAATCTGAACCACGGACTGGATATTAGATATTAGGATGTTATCTTTAGTACTGTAAGTGAAATAATGGTATTATGGGTATGTGGCAGGATATTCTATTTTTCTTAGGATTATGCTGAATATTTATGATGAAATGTCATAATGTCTGTCATTTACATTAAAGTGGTTCAGCAAAAAAAAAAAAAAGATGGAGCAAATATGGCTACATGTCAGCAGCTGCCAAACTAAGTGGGGGTGTACGGGTGTTCACTGTATTATCCTTTCTGGTTTTCTGTATGTTTGAAAATTTTCCTAATAATAATAAGTTTTTCAAAAATGTTCACAGGTAGCTACTTCTCAGGAACTTCCTTCACAGTACTGAGGGCTCCTAATTAAAATAAAATTTTAAATATTTCCACAAACTATCCTCGATGAGCAACTTGAAAAAGTCATAACAGACAAAAGCAGTTATAATGACATACATCACAGGTGGAAATCATTTTTGTTCTTAAGCCGGTTTTCCAAATTTTCTTTTTTGGAAAAGACTTTTTCAGTTTACCTTTTAAAAATGAAAGATCCCCCCCCCCAAAAAAAAGGCTTATTTGCCTCAAGCTTGGTCCCTTTTAATTGACAGAAAACCTCTCCACACACACCTCATGCAAACCTACTTCAGCTTTGCCTTCCTAAAACTAGCTTTTGTCTCTGAACTTTACAGAGCAGTTGGAGCTCTTTAATATTTTCTAAGAGGAACATTTCAAACAAGCAACCCCGCAATTTATTCACTACTGCCAAGAATAAAAGTAACAGGTTTTACCACCAAGGCCTTCCAAGGCTTTGCAGGACTTTTAAGGCAAAGCATCACTCATTCACCTGCAGGTTTGCTCCCTTAATGCATCTGTCATTTGTTTGGCTCTGGAGGAAACTATTTGATTACACAAAATTCTTTTAAGATCAAGTTTAAAATCTTAGCCACACCGGGACAAGTTGCAAAGCCTGCCAGCTCGATGGGTTAACACTTGGACATACTGAGCCAAAGACAAAGATAAGGAACAACCACAGGTTAAAATCAGAAGCTTGCAGAACTGAAAAGGAATGAGCGTAAAAGATGCAAGGTTTAGCTGGGCCTTTCTAAGTGCTCCATTTGCCATTACTACATATAAGATGATTTATTCCCCCTACTTCTTGCAAATGAGTGCAATACCCGAAGGGGCGCTGGTAAGCAGTGGTAAATGCAAAAGCCACCAGCACCGGTCGCATCCATCCACCGCTGTGCCACCAATGCATTCTGAAGTTGGCAAGTAACCAGACATCTTTATGTCCCTCATTTCCCATACCTTATTGCAGGGCACATCATTTTTAAAAGCATTTAAATGAAGCAGATGTTAACCCCATTCATTCCACTTTACCAGGAAACATGTCAATGATGATTTTTAAAATGCAAAAGAAAATGTCAAAGTATTTTGTTCCCTGGTTAAGAATACATCTGTGGAATAGGAAGGAGGAAATACATAAAACAGTCTATGGTCATTCAAGAAATAATTATAAGGTATGTCAAACTACAGAAAATTGAGCAAGCACTAAATTAAAAAAAAAAAAAGGCGGGGGTGGGGATGTCTTATGTCAAAATGGCTTTTTCACTCACTCATTTCAAAAACAAGTTTTGAAAATTAAATTCCATCTACCAGCTCGGAACAGAACACATTAAGGCTTGACTGTAATGCCGTTATCCACGTGGCAGCTCCTTTTCTTTTCCGCAACTACGTTAATTGACAGAGAAGCCTTGGGGCTCACCTCCCATAGAGCCTTGAAGTCCTTCTGCTCGATGCGGAGCAGTTCACTGCTCTCCCTGGTAACGATGGTCGCATGGCGGGGTGTGTTGTCCAGAATGGACTCTCCAAAGGCTGTCCCAATTCCCAGGGTACAGATGGTCACTGCATCCTGAGAATCCCAAAAATCGGTCATGAGAAAACTAAACGTTTAACCGACATGGGTGAGTTGTCTTTTCTTTGAATTTAAGTTTAACTTATACACAATAAAGCACGCGATTCAACTGCACAGTTCATCAAGTTTTGACAAATATATACACCTGCGTAATCATCACCAAAATCAAGACATAGAACATCCCTATCACCCCGAAATTCCCGTCATGCCCCTTTCCAATCAAGACCCTCCCTTCCGAGGTAATCAGTATTCTGATTTCTATCACCATAAAGGAGTTTTGCTGGTTTTAAAACTTCATGTAAAAGGAGTCAGACAATATGCTCTTTTTGGTGTCTGGCTTCTTTTGCTCCACATAATGTCTCTAAGATTCATCCACATTGTCTCATGGATCAGTAATTTTTTTTCCTTTTACTGACAAGTAATTCTCCATTGCATGGATATGTTACAATTTGCTTACCTATTGTTCTATTTGTGAACATTTGGACTGTTCTAGTTTAGGCAGATTATGAATAAAGCTGCTAGCAGTAACCTTCTTCAAGTCTTTTTGTGGACAGTATTATCTTTTTATATGACTACTATCTGCTTTAAGAAAAAAAGGAGGGAATCTTTTGAAAACGAACAGAGATTTTTACTGAGAAGGTCGCAGTTACAATATTTCAATAGGAAACTAGAATGGGGGTGCTTGTATGTCAGCCTGTCTTGAAGAGATGAGGAAACTGAGGGTCAGGGTAGTTGATTAACACGGCCCTAGTTCACACAAATAATAAGTAAGGCAGTCAGGTTCTAACCACGGTTATCTGACTATAGATTCCAAGCCTTTTGTATCATGCTGCCTCCTGCAGCCACAATAGAGTAAAAACAGCATCGGATGAAGTGCAGCGTGGCCGGTTTATAAACTGCTGTGAATCAGTGATTTAAAAGTTTCTTAAGGTATACTAAAAAAGTAATTTCCAATCTGCATGCAACATTGGTGATAATATTTGCATTTAATCCTAACTAGTTTCAAATAATGCAATAGCCACTCAAAGCCACCTGGACATTAATTTTGCAGGGCATTATCAACTAACGGAGATACACAAGGGTAATCCTCTGAGTTAGAAAACAGTTTTCCTTTCATGCATTTAAGACACGATAATAAGCAAACGTTATTAAGATCAAGTTAGTGACTCTGTAATCACATTACTAAGACAAATGCCCATAAGAATCCAGTTCCTTGAACCATAGCAAATTGCTTCTGCCCAGATATTACCATATAAAATTGTGTTTAGGAAAAGAAAATCAATAATATCTCAGAAAAGAATGAAAGATTGGGGGGAAATGTATGAATAGTTTGCTAATAAATTTTCTAGAGAGGCAGTTGCAGACAAATTCACTCAGAAAAATATCCCCAGAACCGAAATATCAATATTCAGCGAGTTAGGTATCTCTGAGTAATTTTCAAACTCTAGTAAAAGCACAAGAGGGATTATGATGAATCACAGACTTCCATAAATTCTCTAGAATATCAGGTTCCCTTGAGAATCCTACTGGCCTACTTTATCATCTGCACCCTTTGGAAAGGCTTCTTTTGCCTAATTTGTACCTTCAGTGTAAAATTCTATTTTAAAGCTTGACAGGTATGGAACCATTAATATTACTCCTGCCACTGTTCACGTAGCTTAAATATCTAAGGTTATCCACAAAGTATAATGCAAAAGGAACTATGACGATCTGTTATTTGTGAGCTAGTTGTAGATTTTTATGGATTATAAACAGTCTTCTCCTCTCTCACCTCCTATCCCTGGCTATGTAGTTTGTCACCAAGAGGTATACAAAGAAAGAGTAGGCTGTGAAAGTCACATGAGCCTGGCTTCTCGCTAGTGAACAGCTCTCGTGATGGACAAAGGATTGAAGGTATTCTCGGCTCTTCCCTGGAGAGTTTGACAATTACCCGTGCATTATACATCTCACCATATTAGTCCTGTTAGTGCTGCCAGTGCCCTGCCGGGTGCCAAGTGTCAAGACACATGTCTTGACCTCACGTGTCAAGACCTCTGCAAGGAGGCGCACCCAGCCTCGGCCCTTTGATCATCTTGGCCCATTTCCAGTGTCCCTCACTCTCCCACCAGAACTGAACATGGAACCCATCCTTCCCACATTTCCTCCTTCATATGTGGTCTTCTTAAGTTTATTTTATTTTATTTCTTTTTTAATATATGAAATTTATTGTCAAACTGGTTTCCATACAACACCGAGTGCTCATCCCAACAGGTGCCCTCCTCAATACCCACCACCCACCCTCCCCTCCCTCCCACCCCCCATAAGCCCTCAGTTTGTTCTCAGTTTTTAAGAGTCTCTTATGCTTTGGCTCTCTCCCACTCTAACCTCTTTTTTTTTTTTCCTTCCCCTCCCCCATAAGTTCCTGTTAAGTTTCTCAGGATCCACATAAGACTGAAAACATATGGTATCTGTCTTTCTCTGTATGGCTTATTTCATTTAGCATCACACTCTCCAGTTCCATCCACGTTGCTACAAAGGGCCATGTTTCATTCTTTCTCATTGCCACGTAGTACTCCATTGTGTATATAAACCACAATTTCTTTATCCATTCATCAGTTGATGGACATTTAGGCTCTTTCCACAGTTCGGCTATTGTTGAGAGTGCTGCTATAAACATTGGGGTACAAGTGCCCCTATGCATCAGCACTCCTGTATCCCTTGGGTAAATTCCTAGAAATGCTATTGCTGGGTCATAGGGTAGGTCTATTTTTAACTTTCTGAGGAACCTCCACACTGTTTTCCAGAGTGGCTGTACCAGTTTGCATTACCACCAACAGTGCAAGAGGGTTCCCGTTTCTCCACATCCTCTCCAGCATCTATAGTCTCCTGATTTGTTCCTTTTGGCCATTCTGACTGGCATGAGGTGATATCTGAGTGTGGTTTTGATTTGTATTTCCCTGATGAGGAGCGATGTTGAGCATCTTTTCATGTGCCTGTTGGCCATCTGGATGTCTTCTTTTGGTCTTCTTAAGTTTAAAGACAGGGAGTCACAAACACAAGGCAGGATCTTAAAGTTAGGAGTAGAAAACCTCGCCTGGAAGGAGAATTACTTCTAAGTTCAAACGTAGCTTTCAGCAGACCCACTATTTTTAGGACAAATGTACCTAGAAATCTGAATGGGTTTGGGAAGTATGGGTTGGGCACTGGGAAGAGGCAGGTCCTGAGAAAAACATTTTCACTCTAAAGATTAATTACTATCTTTATAGTCCATGAATGTTATTTTCTGAATCCCAGACAGGGCCTTGCAATGTGCTTAGAAGAGAATTATCAAAAGAGAAATTTGCAATCTAATGTTCTCTCATTTAACAGAGCCAAGATAGGTTGCTGAATATGCACACTGAAACGTTGAATGAATGTAAGTCAATGAGGTGGGAGCCCTCTGACTTTGGTCCACACTAACATCTAACCAGATCCCTATGGTCAGAATTCCAACCTTGAACCCCTGCAGATAGGCTGAATGCATGCCTTTGGCTGGGGCTGTAAGTATCCATTTCTGAATGTAATATTACTATTTCTTTAAAGTTTACACATACTCTAGGGGCGCCTGGGTGGCTCGGCTCAGTTGGTTAAGCGTCCAACTTCGGCTCAGGTCATGATCTCAAGGTTCATGGGTGAGAGCCCCGCGTCGGGCTCTGTACTGACAGCTTGGAGCCTGGAGTCTGCTTCGGATTCTGTGTCTCCTTCTCTCTTTGCCCCTCCCTGTCTCAAAAATAAATTTAAATTTTTTAAATAAAAAAGTTTACACATACTCTAAAGATCTGCTCATGTCTCCATACATGTTCAATAGAGACTATTCAGATTATTTTATTTTCTGCTCATTCTCAGATTAATGTGCAGAAAGAAAATATTTATAGTGACACAGAGACTGAAGACGCTGGTCAGCACCTGCTCAGGGAATATAAAATATTAACAGAAGCAAAGAAATGTTCTATTTTGATAAGATGGCAATTTACTTTAAGGATTTCCAAATATGAAATGTAGATTTAAAACTCTGAGTGTCTTCAACATAGGAAGGTAGATTGAGCAGATGCTACTGGAGTCCTGCCGGACTCCTCCCTACTCTTCACCTCACCCCACCCCCAAAGTCATTGTAGCTTTCGGGACAGTTGCAATACACACGTGTGGCTTCCTCTCTCAGGCATCTGCATTGCTCCACCTGAGGGCAGAGTGCTGGGCACTCGATGCCTGCAAGAGGCAACCTCCACCAAAGAGGCATGAGAGGAGGAAGATAAATACCCGAGCTTCCTAACTCTACACAGTTCGTGGAGGATTGCCTGGAAGAGTGAGTTCAGTTGAAATCTTAACACACTTTTATTGGCCTTCCCTCCTTCCATGTCTCACTTTTCCACTTCCTTACAAGGCTTCCTGGGGTCATCTTCAAAAATAACCACTTACAGCTCAATCTTAGGCTCTAGGTGGAATTCCAGGGAAACCCAAAACAAGCAAGTGGGTTAGCCAAACATGGTTGTGAGTCCTATGTTACACTGAGACCTCTGGGGAGGCACAGGGCTGAACCGGCATTCCCAAAGGGACTTCTGTAAAAGGGGCAGAGAGCAGCTTATCACTTACTGCTTTGCAGCAGACACACAGTAAGTGCAAGATCCCCTGGGTGACACAGGGAAAGACTTCCTCGTGTTATTAGTAAAGCATATTGGGTCTCTGACGCCAATTCTAGTATATAAGTAGGGGTCATGGGCACTCAAAAAAGGAGTGACCTGTGGCATGTCACTGACATGTCATCTGGTTTCTTCCTCCAATCTCATGCAACTCTCTTTCACCTATCAGTCAACATGGTCACTCCTTCTCTTATCCTCTAAAACACTTAATAACCAACTTATCCTTAATGGTACACATTCTACAGTGCGTCAGCATGTACATGGATCTCCATGTGTGTGAGTGCACTAAGCCAGTATCTTGACTGTGATGCCTTATTTATTCCTCACAACAGTTAAATGAGATAATGCATTTAAACTGCTTCACACAGAGCCTGACTGAAAAGAAATGTTTAATAAATTGTGGGTATTCTTACTGATGGCAGTATTAGAACAATTCTGCAACATCATGGCTATTTCACAGGCTGAGGAAAATCAGGCCCAGAGATGTTCAGGAATTTGTCCAGGAGCATGGCTACTGAGTAGGAGTTCAGATGAGAACTAGTAAGTCTAATCACCTCTGCATATACCTCTGCAATGATCATATGAGATGTTAAGTACCACTTGCCAAGGCTCAGTAGAAAAATCACTTAAAGTAATAATTAAATCCACACAGGTTTTTTTCCTTCAGTCAGTCAATCTGTATTTTTATTTACATACATTTATCTATATATATTAAGTCCCAATCTCCAGGAAAATAGAAAACAGCACTGCTCCCTCTCTAACCCTCCTTTCATTACTGGGGTCCACTTGGCCCTCATTGAGAGGATCAAATCCATCCCAGATTAGGGCACCAACCTCTTAACTCATTAGGAGAAATGTAAGCAATCATTAGTTATTCCTACTCTGATCCTGTGCCCCAGTTGCTAACAACGGAGTTCCTACCTCAGTGGGAGAACGGAGTTACTGCCTTTCTTTCTGTGTCTCTGCCTTAATAACCTATCTGGTATCTTAATTCTTTTCAAAATGGCCGTCTAGTTCTGACAGCCCTCACCAGCATCCTTGCCATACACACATGTATGGCAACATCCTTCTCCAACATCCTTCTGTGGCCAGGCCTGTTCGTCAGCCCACCTGGCTGCCCACTTCCATCACTGGGCCCACTTCCTGACTCCCTGCTCATCACCAAGTTATAGCCCATCATGTTACCATTAGTTAGACCTACCCCATCCTGCGCTCTACTAACCTGGGGGCCGCGCTGCTCCAGTGTTTAGTCACGTTCCATGTCCTGCCCGGCATACCTGAACATGCCCTCTAGACAGCTCCTACCTCCACCATAGACGGCCTCCAGTTTTCAGGCTCACCTCCTCTGCCCAGCTAAGCACCAACTGAAGTCGTGAACATTATCTTGGCACAGTATGTATTTCAGTGGCATAGGCAGGGTCTGGTTATCTCCATTCATAAATGTTCGTGTTAAGTAGGTTAACAAACACGTCCCTGATGGAAGGCAGGGAGTATTAGGCAAAGGACACGCATGTGGCGGCACCGAGAGTCAGAACACTCCAAGCTCAGCAGGAAACTTCCCTGGAGTGTAGTGACAAAAGTACAGCCCTCGTAGACCTAGATTCAAAACTGTTCTCTGCCAATTATCATGGTCTTGCAGCTTTGGGTAAAATGATCCCAGGAAGCTTAATATCCTCATTTATGAAATGGGCACAAGCAGGATTAAATATAAATAAAACAACACGCAGAGTCAAGGATGGTTCCTAGCACATAGTAGGTGCTCCATAAATAATGGAAAATAGTATTTCTGACTTTGTCATGTTTATATACACATTTAGGTTAACCATATTACTAAAAAGCAAATTACATTTTTCTATTATTGAAAGAACAGAGAACCTCTACATTCATTTTGTATTAATCTTCAATGAACGATGGTTTTTCAACACTTAAATTCTAAGTTTCTCTGTCTCCCAGTCTGGATGTCAAGTGGTTTGAATGATCTGCAAAACACTTCAGCTCTCTGGGGGAGCTTGCATTCAAAGGAACCCTTCTGATGAATCCTGCTGAAAATCAAAGAATCCTTTTGTGCTGCTACTAATCACCCCTTAATTTATCTGCTTTGTACATCTGAATTATGATATGCTAGGTTTTCTTAAAGCAGGTGTTCTCATATGAAGCATTTTATTTGTTTGTTACGCTATAAACAAAGCTACACTATGAAAATAGGAACGGTGTTAAGAAAGCCAATGGCTGTGTATCACTGATATCAGAGGTAATAAACACGTGCTTTGCAAATGTCTATACGCATCCACAGAAATCCAACTTACACAAGTTACAGCCTGATGAAATTTAAAATAACTAGCAATCAACAAACAGACATAAGAATTCTCTCTGATCAGTACATCAAGATTTTTTTCCTTAAACTGTCCTTTAACTTCAAGGGGTATCAGATTTTTTTAGTAAGTATATCTAAATCACTCTGTATTAATAGCTCAAGAAAAGTTAACTGTCTCATGGCATATTTATTGTTTTGGATACATGTTGGGTTAACATCAGCGAACAAATTGGTCCTTTAAGTGCAGAGACCCTGAAACGTAAATTCTTACAAAGCAAATATTTTGACAATATTTTTTATTTTAGGACTATAGCCAATACTTGCCATTAAGTTTGGTAGTGCCTGGGTTTATTTCATGAGCTTGAATTTACTATTGGAATTTATTGAATGCTGCAAGTCTTTTTAAAAAATAAAAATTTGTCAAGACATTAAATTGTATGTGCTGTCTGAAGAATTCATTGCCAAGCACAAAGGCAAAATACTTCCAAGTCAAATGTGTTTTTTTTCTAACAGACAGCAAAGACAGATTTGTTACTTTTACAGCACTTCCCTGGAATCACAGTGTTAGACACAGCTTAACGAGATCAGGCAAGCTGGCTGCAGAAGTTTCGATGAGAACATGAGAAGGGACTAGCATTAGCATTCCAATAACTGAATCAGGGAGGCCAGCTTCATTTCAGCAGAAAGCCAATCTGTCCTGCACCGTGGCTCAGTCCTGCATCCACCCAAACAAAGAATTACATGGCAACAAAACTAAACACAGTGTGTGGAAGCCTCGCGCAGGATGCTAAATAAACTCCGGATGGGTTCCTAACAAATAACATGACCTGAACAGACAAGTAATAAGAGATCATAAACCACCACTATGGACTTGGCACCTTTCACGTTTCATGGGCTCATTAAATGTGTTCAGAAAATGTTCCCTGATGATAGCAATGTTCTCTGTCTGAAAATAATGGGGTGAAACGAGAGTAAATGAGAGAATCAGACAGGCTAAGACAGAAAGACAGAGAATGATAGAGAGAGCCACATGATAGAGAAACAAGTCTGTCCTTCAAATTTCATAAACAAAAATTCAACGCTTAAAAACATCTTTGCTGTAGAGACAAAAAGAGGGCAAATAAAAGCACATTTTACTTTGGGGGAAGTACCAGTGAGAGATCGTTTTTCCAAAATTGGACTAAAAATTGCCAGAGAATGTTACAGAAACAGATGAGAGGGTGAATAAAGTGCAAGTGCCAACAGCAGCCAGGGTTCTCTGATCCCAGAGAATGGCTGAATAACATCGGTGAACAGCTTGCCATTCTAATACCGAGTACATTTCCTGCTTTCTCTATGCTAGCACTGCCCTCTTGTGATAAAATGAGAGCATTGCAGGCATTGCAACAGGCTGCACTCCACTCTAGGCAACAAACCTTTCCTTCTGGAATTAGTAAGAAAAAAGTACCAGAACCCCTGCTCTATGCCAAGCTTCCCACGAAGTGGTTTGTATACATTGACTCATTTAAGGTAGAAATCCCCAACTTATAGGTAATCTAACTTGCCTAAGGTCACACAACAATGAAGTAGCAGAGGATTTCAAAAGAGGTCTGATTATAACCACTGTGTGTTGCATTAGGTAAAAATACTTTAAATAAGCATCTGTTATACAGATGTAGAAGTTTTAATGAATTGATACACCATCTTACTTTCTATTTTGCAGCATGAACTTCTAGTCACTTAGCAGTCAGAAGAAATTCTTCTTTCACGCGACAGGAAAAATATACTTTTTTGGTTCAAAGATTAACTTTTAAACCTTATATATTTCCAGGGTTTAAATATTTACCATGCCAAAAAGGCCCTTCACTTATAAAATCTGCAGAGAAAAACAGGACCTTGTCTCTGTCTCTCTCTCTCTCTGTCTCTCTCCCCATCGCGTGCGTACGCGCTTTCTGAAACACACACACAGAGTTGAGTATGGCTGCCTATTTATCGTTTTTGCGTGTATTACTTATTATGTATAATTTATTCCAATATCCACTTTTCACTCTAAATCCATTCAAGTATTAATAAGAAAAGAGTACACTGATAGCATTTTCATTCTAGTGGGAACATAAACTCTCTAACTTTCAGGCCGTGTAGTTAAATAGGCACTCAAGACAGGCAAGTTCTTGAGCACAAGAGTTCCACTGTGGATGTCTGAGGGCGTTTGTGTCCTGGTTAGGCTTAGGTAAGAGACTGAGGGTGGGGACAGGTATTGGCGGGAATGGGAAAGATTAATCCTTGATAGGATCTGTGCTGCCAAGTAGAAATCTTTGTGAACATGTGAGCCAGCTGGGACACAGTGGGTTGGTGGCGTGGTCTGTGGGCAGGTTCCCTTGCTGAGCACTCTGAGTTTCAAGGGGTAACACAAAGAATGCTCAAGGCAGGAAAAGTGCCTAGAAAGCTGGTAGGTGCGCCTTTGACAATTACATATGGACATGGGGTACAAGTGTTTTGGAAGTAAGCTTTGTTTATGGAGTAGTAGAAGCAATATAATGCATAGGAAGGTATTTCCAAGGATAGCTGTCTCTACAAGTTCATCAAAATAACAGAACAGAATAGTCTATGTATTTCTCAGAATTCTTAGAACAAACACAGTTTCAAGTCCATAGCAAAAGAAATGAAAGCAATGGAAGTACGGAAGCGGAACAGTGTTGGCTTGGGGCTCTTCCCAGAAAGGCCTGTGTCAGAGGGAGAGAAGTTGGTTCCAACCAACACTCAGTAGGATTGTGCCCCAGTGTCTGATGTGCTCTGAGTTGGGAGCAGACCCACAGGATGAGAAAGAGTCTGCCTGCTAAGTCATGCCTCCCCAGCTGGCAGACTTGTGGTTTTGAAACTGACCAGGTGGACCAACTCCAAGCAAAACTGGGAGGTAAGCCATCCTTGTTCCCCACAGTCCAATGGCTCTTTGTCTCTATCCCCTCCTCCCAGCAAAGGGCTTGAAGCTTACATTACCACTGAGTGGAGTGGTTTTAATACTTTTCCAAAATGTGGAATCAACAGCTTTCTTCAGAATCTTGGGCACCAGTGACCCAAGGGGACAAAGAAGGATCTATACATTACCACCACCCATGGACACCGGTAGGCACTTGGGAGCAAGTACCCTTTGAAGACCCCTTACAGACATCCACACAAATGGCCACACATGCTGGCCAAAGGTAAGGATGACAAGAGCGGAGTACTGGATTGAGTAAGGAAGTCATGGGGATTTCCAGCTCTATGGGTCACCGCTGTATCATCTTGAACAGACCACTCATTCACATGGGACTTGAGTAAGTTACAACACAGTTGGGTCTGCTTACTAGGGCAGCTCAAACAAAACAATGAAAGTGAAATGGTTTCTAAATGATGGGAGTTACTATAACTATGCTCGTAGGATACCACTAATGGGAGATAAGTGTGACCCTCAACGTGGAGTCCAAAGAATTCAAAAAGAACCTGCAAAACCAATCATACAGAAGGCAAGAAGCTGTGCTTTTTTAATCCAGTGAGCAAATAAGTATAAGGGAATGATGAAAAGGCAGAAAAAGTAGTATTATATTAAAACAGGCAGAAAGGTAATATAAATTTCTGAGCCAAATAAAATATTTATGCCATTTGTATTCTTCAAATTTATGTATAGTTATCGCTTCCTATCACCATATAAAGGGTGATTTTGTTCAGAAAAAAAATTCCATCAGATCAATAATGCCTAATAAATATATGACATAGAAACACTGTATCAGAATCTGTGAAGGGCTTTCTTTCTTATGTACCCTTATTTCAATTACTGGCATCACCATCCACCTCTTTAACCAAGTCCAGATCCCCACTTTCTCTCAGCCCCCATACATCCTATCAACCCAAACTCTAACCCTATCACCTCCACCTTGGACATAGTACCTCAATCTCCCTCCCCTATCACCCATACTTATCTACCCCACCCTCTAGCCTAGAAACCTTTTGAAGGGATGGACCATGCTCATTTAACTGATCTAAAAGGTGGTGGAAGGAGGAACCCACATCCAGGGGCAGCCCAGCAGAGTGTGAGAAGTGGGTCTTCCCTGATATTATGTCTCAGGTGGAGCAAACATCTGCAAGGTGGCTTGGAGATGAGAGGTGTGGAGCTCTGAGCTGGAATCAGTGGGTGGTTGCCTGAGCTGCAGGGGAAAAGCTTCTCCCCACATTCATTATTACTTCTGCTTGGCACCTATACAGCCATAATGGTCAAGAACTTCAGCCTCAGAATCTCAAAGAACTGGCTCTGATACCTAATGGATGAGTGACCTTGGAAGAGTTATTTAGCGTCTACCTGTAAAGTGACACTAATAATAGCACTCAACAGGGGTGGGGAAGGGGGCTGTAGCTTAATAGCCAATGAAAAAATGCTTGAAAAGTGCTTCACACAGCTACCTGTAGTGGGCGCTCCATTACCATGATCTATTCCTGCTCTTATCCTGCCATTCTGGCTCAGCTAACACCCCACTGAGGGTATGTCTGAAACTTAGAGATTCTAAGTTTGGGAATTTATCATCACCATCTCTGATTTCTGACCCTCTGATGAGAAGAAAGGCCACTAAGAGACTTGAATGAAAATGGAGGGTCAGGCTAGCAAGAAACTGCCCTACCCACTTATAAAGATTTCACTCTTTTGTGCTGTTACCTCCTTTCTTTTTCCTTCACTATCTTAGTCTCTTAACTTTTCTTTTTTTTACTTCCCTGCTCACCTTTTTTCCTGTGTGAGCAGCAGGAAGAACGTGAAATTTGGAATATGTCAGACCTGAATTCAAATCTTCACTTGGCCACATACATTTGTATGACCCAGGGAAAGTTACACCTGATGTTGCTGAGCTTTGTTTTCAAGCCCAGTTGTAAAAGAGAACATGAATGCCAAAAGATGAAGTCAGTTAATGCACACAGAATCCCTAGCAAGTATAACACAGTGAAGGCACTTAGCAAAGTTGTTGCTGGTCTCAAGGGGTAGGAATTGTAGGTCTTTCCTTGCTTCTCCTCCCATGGCCCATTATCCAACCCCATTTCACTCCCAACTGAGGCAGCTGATAGTTAATTTTATGTGTTGACTTAACTATGGCAACCAGTTTGTTTAGTCAAACATTAGTCTATATTTTGCTGTGAAAATATCTTTTAGACATCTTTAACATTTATGATCAGTAGACTTTAAATGAAGCAAATTATCCTCCATAATGCAGGTGGGTTTCATCCAATCAATTGAAGGACTTAAGAGCAAACATGTTTCTCTTGAGGTCTCGCAAAGAAGACAGAATTCTGTTTCCAGACTACCACACAGGAATTCTGCCTCGGTTTCCAGCTTTCAGACTGATGACTGCAGCATCAACTTTTGCCTGATGGCCAGCCTGCTGGCTTGCCATATGGATTTCAAACTTACCAGCCCTCACAGTCACATAAGCCAGTTCCTTAAAATAAATTCCTATCTATCTATCTGTCTATCTTTTATTTGTTCTATTTCTCTGGAGAACTTTGACTTATAGAGAGAACTACTCTGATTGGCTTACTAATCACCCTGATTTGGTCATATTACTGGAGGGCAGAGATTCAGGGCCCATTACAAGGCTAGCACAGGTGGAAGTGGCTTTTTTATTTCTCCCTGTCAAGCAACTTGCCATGGGAGGAGGTTCAGCCATCTTGCTCATTCTCTTTAGCTTCTTTCTCCCAGGTGGCTGTAACCATGTCCTGTGGGTGACCGTCTGAGTTGGCTGGAAGGCTGGGCCCTCTCTGTTTCTCAGACTCCTCTTTGGAGAGGTGAAGGATGTAGACATCAATGAGCTTTCTCTTCCGTGTATCTTAGTGATATAAATCAACCCAGAAAACCCTGGTTGGACAGTGTGGGGTGAAGTACACAGGAGGCAGTAAACCAGATCTGGTATAAAGCTAGTAACTCCTAACAACTTAAGAGAAGACCAAGCCCAGCTTAGGAATTGGGTCTGAGATCAAAACCACAGCTAAAGTTAAAAGTCTGTTAAGATTTTTAAAACCCCACAGTTAATAACAAAGTGTTACTCATCTATTCTTGCTAGAACCCCATGATGAGAAAATTGGTCCAGGGCAATATTCCAGGAGCTTCTGGCCATACTATCTTAATACCATCAAAATCTCATGTCAGCTTTGAACATTTGATGTGTCAGTATATTCATGCTGATGTTATTTATCATCCCTTAGGTACATCTGCTCTGCCTTTTTCCTTCTTCTCTTTCCCTTTCCTTCTCACCTTTCTCCCCCTTAATTCTCATCTTTGTCCCCTTTCCTCTCTTTCCTCACCATCTCTTTCCAGTTCTTCCCCTCTCTCCATCAGCACTCATTCACAACCACCTGGAGGAGCAAGGAGAACCATTCTCTACAGGCTCTGTCCCCTCCACACCTCCACACAAGTGAGACCCGGTTAAGGTAAACATCAGGAACAGCCCCGGGCAAGGAGCCCGAGGATCCCCTCCAGGACAGCAGTCTGCAGGTGGAAGGTGTGCAGAGATAAGAGACATGGGGAAATCTGAAAAGATGACACATACCAGAAAGAGGGAACTTGCATGAGTCACCACATTTTTTTCAGTAGGCTTTACACCTAGAGCAGAGGCCAATGTAGGGCTTGAACTCACGACCCTGAAATCAGCAACCGAGCTGAGATCAAAAGTTGGACCCTTAACTGACTCAGCCACCCAGGAAACCCTCATCACAGTTCTTTTGAGTCAAAATTACAGAGCAGTGTCTAAGAGCCTATGTTCAGGTGCTAACTTCTTGGGTTTGAAGTGTGGTTCCCCCAATTTCTATATAGGTTACTTGGGGCAAGTTATTTAACCAGTCAGGGCCTCAACTGCCTCATCTGTTAAACAAGAACAGTAATATGACCTACCCCGTAGGGTTGTTGTGAGGATTAAAGGAGTAAATAAATACCTATCAGGTGCTTAGAACACTGCCCTGCACATGGCAAATATCCAAGAAATGTAGTTGTTCTCTCAGTTCATTGAGAAAGTGAGGCAGCTTACAAGAATAAAAAACTCACCTCTCACCTCGGCATCTGAACTCCAGGAGATAACTGGCTCTGTGAGAGAAGGGGAGAGGGACAGTACCAACAAGGCTGACAGGCACAGGTCCCAGGCAGTTTGTAATGGAAAGTTCTATGTAGTGATGTGCAGAAAAAGTATCTATGGGTTAAGCAGGACTTGGGCACTGGCCTGAGACTCTGCCCATCCATAACAGTGGGAATAACATCGGCAGCTATATTCCAAACTCTAAATGCCCACCTTATCAACAATCTTTAGGATACTTTTCCATTTTTAAATGGTTGGCTGCCCCCAACTCCAATATGCACACATATGCCTGAAAATTTTTAATCTCAGATATAATGCATCATAAATGTGTCTCCATTTGGAGTATGTTACATATGAAAAAGGCTTAGAGACAGAGTCTTAAACATGATACTTGGCTGTAGGCTATTTATTCCCTTGGCTGATTTATACATTTTTCTTGATAATTTTTTCTGATTTTACAATTAGCCAATTCTCTTCCATCAGTTTTTATATGAATCCTGAATATGCAGGTAGAAAACTTGGGCCGTTTTCATACTGAGGCTTGAAGGTGGCCTTTAGACTTCTGAGATTCAAGGTTCCTGACTCCAAACAGGAAAGTTCTGTACATTTGGGCCCCAAGGATAAGGATGAACAAGGGTCCTTGCAGATGTGAAAGAAGAGTCTGGGTTCAATTTTAAATATTCACAAATATTGTGAGAGGAAAAGAGAGAAAATGAATTTTATCTCCTAGGATGCTAAGCTCCTCAAATGTCACTAATGAAGATCAAGTAAGCAAGTAGCACACTTTAGGAAAATACATATCTATTATTAGCCCTTCCACATTTGAGAAGATGAGGCAGAGCAACTGTGAAAGATTTTTAGGGAGACTGTATCAAGCACATTTCTCCTGCATCGCTGTGGCACCTACAGGGCTGATGAGGGATCACATCTAGGACACAGAAAAGTTAGGATACCAGAAGGAGGAAGGAGGAGACACCCAGGAAGACTTGATTCTCTGTCCCCTTTGCTCACATTTCAACTTACACAACATCAATATATAACTGTGCAATTGAATTGTTTGCATTTCCCAACAGATAGCAAGCTCCTGAAAGGCAGGCAATGTGTTCTTGCACTTCGTGTTCCAATACCTGTCACCATACTCAAACCATGGAAAACATGCAATATATATGCTTCTCGAGTAACTTAATAAAAGAATTCAACAAACACTTGTTGAACTCCTTCCTATGGGAGAGAGGCCATTTTGAAAGTTTGAAAATGTAATTTTGATGGCATAAAATATATAGACCTAATGTGTCTTTAAAAATAATACTAATAAATCCTACTTAAAAAAAAAAAAAGATAAGGTATCTTACCTGGTGACTGCTGGTCTCAGATACTTTCACATCCAAAGACCCTGCCAGGACAGCATACCAGTTTGTTCCAATATCACCCTGGCGAAATACTGAAAAAGAAACAGTAAGGTAAATATACCAATATAAGCTGATTTTACCATATGACCACTGGTCATTATAAGCATGACTTGGATCTAGCAAAGCTTACCACCCCTCCTCTATCTGTTCTCAGAAAAGCTTGACGTATTTCTCTTTTCCTCATCTATCAACAAAGCTATATCTTATTTATTCTATGAAGTGGAACTCTATTAAAGGGAACTCTTTCATATTTACAGAGTAAGTAATAAGGGATGATAACCCTAAATGCTAGAAGATCCTTTGAATTTAAGAATTCACTAATGTTCTATGTAATTTATCTTAAATACATTTCATTGTATTGCAATTCTTAGAAAATTATTACTCTAGATGGGGTACATATTAACAAGGTTATTTGATTCAACAAAATTCTATCCTATCACCCCCATTTCCTAAATCTATTTGCATTAAAAGTAGTTTTTAATAGAATGTCTCCTTTTAAGCTAACCAATAAATGAGTAAGAAAAATAAAATCTGCTTTAAAATTTTTAACTAGTATTGTCACTGTCCACTTTCTAAATTTTTTTAACATTTATTTATTTTTGAGAGAGTGAGAGAGACAGAACACGAGAGGGGGAGGACAGAGAGAGAGGGAGACACAGAATCAGAAGGAGGCTTCAGGCTCTGAGCTGTCAACACGGAGCCCAACGCGGGTCTCGAACTCACGAGCTGTGAGATCATGACCTGAGCCAAAGTCAGATGCTCAACCTACTGAGCCACCCAGGCGCCCCATCACTGTCCATTTTCTTATTTGCTTTATAAATTCATTGCTTTTAGGCATTAGGAGTTAACTACTCTTTGGAAATAACTCTCATCAGAAATTTCTGAACCCAATTTTATTTTACTTTTGTAATCTTAGAAAGAAAACTTAGATATTTAGATAGAACCTTAGTTCTTATACCATGTTAAGACCAGTACTTTGGAAAATCATTCTGAAATACAGGTTCAAAAATCTCATACAAATCCAACTATCCTTTTAAATATCCTGGCTAAATAACTAGATTGAATGATCTGATATTTTAAAATTCGTTTCGCAATTAGAGTCAGAAGTCAAGTGACTAAATGAATCACATGACAACTCAGTGGGACAGCTGAGTTCTGGCAAGGCTAGCACTCCCTGCGTAAGAGCAAGCTTCTAGAAGCCATTATAATAATGACGACAAGCTGCTCTAAACTCTCCCAGACATGCTTCAGAAAGACAAGAACAACAATGGCACCCCACACAAGTGCAATAATAAGCTTAAGAGGAGAGATTAAGGGGTTTATAGCTGGCCTCTCCAATAACTCTGCTATTCCCAGTCTTTGTAAGTGACTTTATTGAGAGTTAGGGTTTTCCCTGTCATGAACTTTTTGACCCCCAAAGACATTCTCACTTGCCAATCAATTTTACATTACAAAATGAACCATGGAGGATTCATTTTGAAAATGGTTTTAAGAAACAGAAAATAGAGTCTCATCCCCAAAAGAATGAAGTTTCCGATATCTATAAGAAAAAGATATACTGGCTTGAAAACAATATGTATAGATGACTTTTTAAATAGAAGTATGACTATGTTTGCATGGATACACGTGGGAAGACATCTTGAAGGAAACACATAAAGTGTTAATAGCAATCTCTGGGTTTGGGGATTGTACATGATTTTTATTTTGCTTGTCTTCCACATTTTCTACAGTAATATCTGACAGACCCTGTTGGTCTCCCACTCAGAATGATACCTCCCCTCCTCTTATCTAAGTTAACACAGATTTTATACAAGTTTCCACCTTCCTCTACAGGACTATGAGCTCTGAGCATAGGGTTTCTTCCCTAGCTCCACTGGAGTAATCATGATTGGTCCAAACCAATCACAGTGATCCAATTATCTCTGACAGTGATCAGTTTAGATGTGGGCATATGATGCAATTCTGGCCAGCAAACAGGAAGTCTACTGGGGACTTCTGAAAATAGACACAAGAGGAAAATAGACACAACAGGATATCTTTGTATTGGCATGTGATGGGGCTCAAGGCCAAAGTGGCATATTGATTATTTTGAATTAAAGCTGATTGAGAAACAGTCAGTGCAAGGACATTCTGACCCTCTACTGTGTCCCCCAGAAAGGAGGAAATAAGTCTCCCATGTGAAAGGTACCCTTCCTGCACCAGGAGATAGACATCCTTATCACCAGAGATAGAGAATTCAGGGCTGAGAAGGTTTTATAAACAAACCGTGCTTAGTTTCTTCACTAATTAGTACCCAAGTCTAAGTTTCTTTGTCATTGGTTTTCTACAAACTTAGTGTTTCTTTATCTAAAAGGTATATAAACAGATTGCTATGGTTACTTCTTAGGTCCCATATCTGTGAGACCACTGCATGTATGAAATTAATTTTTTTTTCTCCTGTTAATCTGTCTTGTGTCAATTTACTGGACCCGCCAAAAGAATCATGAAGGGTAGGGGGGAATTTCCCCTCCCAATACATGTAATATCTCTAACTGCTATAGCTGTCAATCATTTGGGTCAAGTCTGAGAACAAAAGCCAACACCTGAGGATGCATGGCAAAACATATACAAAACAAAAACAAACACAAAAACAAAAACAAAATGGGAGAGCCATATGACCTTAGTAATGTCTTCGAGTCACTTAATTAACTCTGAAGCCCTCCTATCTCAAGACTTCTTGAATATGACTAATTAATTTTTCCTTCCTTGAATTTTCCCTCTTGAATAACTGATATTCATGATAGTTGGATGGGGGTTTTCTGTGGCTGCAGCATAAAAGTGTCCCAACAGATGGAAAAGCATTCTTTTTTAATGATAAAATTTTTTTTTTACTTTTTCAAAAAAAATTTTTTTAAATAGTTATTTTTGAGAGAGAGAGCACAAGCTGGGAAGGGGCAGAAAGAGAGGGAGACACAGAATCTGAAACAGGCTCCCGGCTTTTAGCTGTCAGCACAGAGCCTGGCACGGGGCGCAAACCCACGAATCATGAGATCATGACCTGAGCCAAAGTCAGAGGCCCAACCCACTGAGCCACCCAGGCACCCCAAAAATATTTTTTAAATACAGCTGTTACCTGATCATTTTACTTTTTATATTTGAGTGTCTAAGGATTTAGCTGAATATATGAATCAGTACATCCTTCTAGATCTATCTTCCAAGCTACCCTGGAAGATCCATTTACATGCTGTGAATAAAGTGAAGGAAATGCCTACAGGGAAATGAATAAACAAAGCAAAGGGAAATGTCAGCCTAATACCTTTGGTTGAAGCTCAAATATTTGGCACATAAATACTCCATGTGTTATCTAGCCCCATAGGATAACTGCAAATGAGCACAAACCATACATGAAAATACTCCACTGAAGTCGCATTTCTTACATGTAATTCCTTTTTCCAGATTCTCATAATAACCACATAAACAAATCTGATGAAGAAGATTTGGATGAAATTTCTCAAAAGCCTTAACTTCTTTCAGCCTTGTAAAGATGATATCCACATCTTCACTGGATCGTTCCAATGGTCTATAAAGGGGAGAAAAGGCACAAAAAGCTGTATCAATAAGGATTTACTTCAATCAATATGCATTATGTTAATTATATTCAAGTTTATGCAACCATCCCAATTACAAGTATTTCATTGCAAACATTTATACACTTATCCCCATCACAGGTTAGGCTGTGCTTAGGCTAGGCTTTTGTTAACTATTCACCTTAAATCACAACTATTACAGATGGTGTTATACTCTTGATTTATAGTAAGGAATATAGTGGTCTCTACCCACTGTTCCTTATACATAGCTCCTAAAACTCTTGTGATTTTCTACATAAGAGCCATAGAGGCATCTTCTGTTATGCTAGTTGGTCTTTTGTCCTTTGTTCCTGAGATATTTCAGAGGCATAAAGGTAAAATGGCTGTCTTATTATTTATAACAAGACCCTCTCTTTACAACTGCATTTATGTTACTAAGGTAACATTTGGAAAACCCTTAGGTAACCTAAGGATGGAGGCTGGTTGCTAAGGGAACCAACCATGTGATTAGAGGGCTGAAACTTGCAGGCCCACCTCCTAACATCTGGGGAGAAGTCTGCAGATTGAGTTCAATCACCAAAGGCCAATGATTTAATCAGCCATGCCTACATAATGAAGCCTCCATAAAAATCCCTGAACTATGGGGCTCAGACAACTACCACATTGGTGAACATGTGAAGATTTGGGGAAAATGACATGCTGGGAAAGATCATGGAAGCTCCATGCTCCTTCCTACACCTTGCCTTATGCATCTCTTCCATCTGGCTGTTCCTAAATTATATATATATATTTTTTATAAAAAAAGATAAAAAAGAAAAAAAAACAGCAAACTAGTAAGTATACTTTTTCCTGAGTTCTGTGAGCCACTGTAGTACATTAATCAAACCCCAGGTAGAGGGTGTAGGAACCTCTCTGATTTACAGTGGCTGGCCAGCACAGGTGACAACCTGGACTTTTAATTGGCATCTGAAGTGTTTCTGACAGGGCAGTCTGGTGGGCTGAGCCCATAACCTGGGGGATCTGATGCTCTGTCCAGGTAGATAGTGTCACAATTGAATTGAATTGAGTTGAACTGTAGGAGACTCAGCCAGTGTCTCAGAATTGCTTGCTGTGGAAAACCCACACATTGGTGTCAGAAGTGTTGGGTTACCATTGTAGTGGAGACAGTGAAGGAAACACGGGAGGAGTTTTTCCTTTACAGATGGCTAAAGTGGGAATCAGTCTCTGAGTCATGAGTTCAAGCACAGTTCAAGCTTCTGGGTATTGCTTAATCCTTTAGAAGCACCAGGATGTGATAAGATACACGAAAACTCAGGTTTTATTTAAAATTGGAAGTCACAAACACAAATGTCTGATTGGCAGTGGCCAATCAGATAAATCAAATAGGTAAAAAGAGCCAAATATAAGGGGAAAAGATCTCTACTATATGAAAACAATGGTGAAAGCTCAAAGATAAATAAGAGCTGATACTAAGCCTCAATGTTGGCAATACTGTAGGGAATGGTGGGCATCAGAATGAACTGCAGAGATGGGACTGCTAAAAGGAACAGGTCTTACTTAGCTGTTTTCCTTATTATTGGTTTTCTGTGGACACATGGGCCCAGATGTTGTCATATCTTCCAACTATTTAAGGAAAGGTATCTAGATCTTTGTTTACATTTCTTAAACATTGTGTAGACTACACACACACACACACACACACACACACACACACACACACCATCTATGGACTAGATCCAACTTGTTGACCACCATCTTGTATTCTCTGGATTAAGATGAACCAAAAAACCAAACAAAAACAGGAGAGTTTTACGTATTATAAAAACTGTTTCCTTTCTTTCCTTTAAGCAGTTTTCAAAGTCCATTCTTACAATATGCTTTGCAGGATCATATGGTGTTCCTTGACAGATATTTCACATTTCACAGAAACCATGCAGCCTCATGTGTGCTCTGGAGACTTCTGGGACCAGAAGAAATGAGCTGGTCAAGGATGTGACTGAGACCAGTAATTCTCACTGAATACCCATGTGCTTCCCTGAATTTACCATCGTCCCTTGCAGTTATGTTGGAGTCATGTTGTGGCTAGTGGACTGTGAACAAACTGTCCTTTATTACTTCTGAGATGAGACTGTTAAGAGCCACAGGATGTCTTCCATCTCTCTTTTCCTAAGCCACAACTCTACAGCATTACAGGTTAAATTGTGTCCCTCCCATAAAATATGTCGAAGTCCTAACATACAATATCTGTGAGTGTGGCCTTATTTGGAAATAAGGCCTTTGCAGATGTAATCAACTTAATCAGTCATACTGATTAGGGTGGGCCATAATCCAAGGACTGGTGTTCTTATAAAAAGAAGGGAATTGAGGCACGGAAACACAGGGAAGATGGCCATGTGAAGGTAGAGGCAGAGATTGAAGTAATGCAACTACAAGCCAAGGAACCCCGAGAATTGCTGGCAACCACCAGAAACTACAAAGGAGCAAGAAAGGGTCCTCCTCTAGAGCCATCAGGAGAACGTGGCCCTGCTAACAACTTGATTTTGGACTTCCAGTCACCAAAACTGTGAGACCACCAAACACCAAACACAAAAACACCAAAAATGTTTTTTAAATCCACCTAGCTTGTGGTATTTTGTTTGAGAGTCCTAGGAAACTAATACAGAAAGTATGTGTTTCAGATGTTATAGCCACAAGATGGAGACTTTGTGCAAGTGACAAATAAACCTCCATTGGGTGAAGCTACTGAGATTTGGGGGGTGTGTGTACATGTGTATGTGTGTATGTATGTAGGGTTGGGGGACTGTTATCACAGAATCACTTATTAGCACCTAGACCAACACAGAAGTCAGGACTGGATGCACCAGAGTTCCAAGGAACTTGGGACATTGTAGGAGGAAGACAGATCCCACCATGAGAGATGACCATTTTTAGAGAACATGAACAGAAGACCGTCCCTAAGGGGAAGACCTAAACTCATGAAAGCTTACTTAAGAGGCTCTTCACCTGCCTCCATCACACTTTCAGGCCCAAGAAAACTAAACTTAAAGAGTGTGCCCACAACTTTGGCTAGCCTTCCAACTAACCTCTAGTGAAAGGGCTTGGACTCTGCTTCCCAGAAAGGAGGAGGGGAAATCCTGATACATTAGTGCCCAGTTTATGAGATAACCAAGTTCCTGAAAGAGGTGGAAGGTCTGCAGGCTTTATTAGGGAAGATACGGCCCATCAGAACAAGAGCCTCCTTCCACCTATTGGCCATTTGTTAGGGCTTTATCAATTCCCTACCAGAAGGTATGTTCCCAAAGTGAAGGGGCTTTGAAACAGGGGCTAGAACTTGAGCAGTTAATCAAGGGGTACAAATGAATTTCAACAAGTGTCTTTGTGTGCTCAGTGAGAACGCGTTTCACAGGCACTGAGGGCGACCGCAACTGGCAGAGGCACCCCTCGGTGAGGAGCCATGCCAGCGGGGCGCACTTCACAGGAGGCAGTGTTGGCACCAGTAGGAAGTCACACCCAGACACAGCAAGCAGCCGTGTGAACTCCATGGGCTGCTGCCACAGCATTCTGACACTGGCCTGCAGGTCTAAAGCAATGACAGCATTTAAACGACCATGGGAAGAATCACGAGGACCAGATGAGCTGGAAATTAACTGGGCATCGACATGGTGGATTCTACTTAGTTTCACAGGAAAAAAGATACGTGGGGATTAGAATCCATCTTCCATTAAAAAGGAAAGCAGCATCCCATTTTTGTACATTCTTCCTAGAGCACGTCCCACATTAGGAAGGCAGACAGCTTAAAAACATTTTTGGCCCAACATTCTCCAGAAGAAATAGAAAGCAGAAGAAAAATGTAAGTACTTCCATACAGTCCAAAACAAGCACAAAAGAACTTCAAGATTCGTAACAAGATTGTATAAGGCCAGGTGACCAAAGACACTTGAAAAGACAAAGCTAATTTGAGATAACCAGAACAACTTTGAAACCTCTCTTCCTGATATTTTCTTCAGGCATCCCCAGATGAGATCCTAATAATGTTTCCCCCATGTATAAACACTGAAGCCACAGAAACAATGAAAAGCAATGTTTTATCTGTCATTGCTTTTACTGGGTACTCCATGGAATGCAGAAAATTGCATTCAGCTATTAACTAACATTTTTACCATCCCACCTCTCTAATCTACCACTGGTGATAATCCTTCTTTGCCCCTCTTCTCTTGTGAATCCACAATTTCCTAATGCCACATGGATTTTCATCTCTGTAGAGGTCATGCCTGGCACTTCTTTTATAGATTCCACAGCACCCAGTAGATAGCGAAGCTTGCCACAAGTCCTTGGTGTGTGACGGTGGGGCTCTACGGCAACCTCAAACTAACTCTTCTCTCCTACATCTGCTACTGCACCTGCACTCCTTATTCCCATGGATGGGGCAGCCTCATCCTCACCCTCCCCACATGCAGGTAATTCTACCTACTTAATGTCTTTCAAATCCACCCCCTCCTCTTAACTCCTCCTGCCACTGCCTCAGTTCCGTGTGAATGAAAGGCACGTGAAGCTTGTGTTGGGACATGAAGCTGAACAGCATGGCAGTCCCCTCCCAGGAGGCTGGAGAGCTGGGTTCCATCTAGCAGCCAGCATAAGTATTTTAAGAAGAGTAGTGGCATGGTTGGGTGTGGACTTTGAAAGATCACCTTGGCAAGTAGAGGCAGATGTGAGGGAATAAAGACCAGCAGGTAAGAGACCAGTTCAGAAGCTCTTGCAGTATTTCAAAATGATGATGTGGGCTTCTCTAATTATAACTCACTCCAGGATCCTTTCCATTCCCTTAATAAATGTGTACAGCTGCTCCCTCAAGTAAAAGTAAGTGAAAGCTCCAAATTCAGAGAAGTTATTTTTCTTAGCCTGGCATGTGACACCCCAGGACCATTTTTCAAATCGCTTAAAAAGGAAAAAAAAAAACCTCACTTTTAAAACATGTTCAAAAACAATAGAAAGACTCATTTACAAAAGAAGACACTGTGATAGGCAGGATCTTAGATCGACCACCAATGACCCACATCCTCGTATAATGTCTTTGGGTGTGGGCAGGAGCTGGAATTTGCTTTTGGTCCATAGGAGCATGGCAAAAGTGTAAAGCTATCACTCCCATGATTATGTTATGACAGAGATAAAGAGATTTTGCAGATATAATTAGGGTTCCTAATCAGTTGACTTCAAGTTAATCAAAAGGGAGGTTTTTTTCCCCTAGTGGGCCTGACATAATCAAGTGAATCATCCACTTCCAATCAAGTGGAGGAAGTGGGAGATTCTTCTGCTGGCCTTGAAGAAGGACACTGCCATGTTGCAAGAGAGCGGCATGGTGAGGAATACGTGAGACCCCTGGCTGGCAGCCAGCAAGAAAACAGGGATCTCAGTCCTACAGCTGCAATTAACTTAATTCTACCAACAACTATGTGAACTTAAAAGGTGTCCCTAAGCCCCAGAAAAGAGTACAGCCCAGTAAGCACCTTGATTTCAGCCTTTAAGACCCTAAGCAGAGGATTCAGACAAGCATGTCCAGGAACTTGCCCCATGGAAATGGCGAGATAATAAATGTATGCTGTTCTGAGCCACTAAGTTTGTGGTAATGTGTTCCACAGCAATAAAAAACAATACAGACAGGAAGTTACTTTCTCACATTGACTCATTTCCTTATGACCAGCTTGGTGTTCACTTCCTTCATGGAGCTTTTCCTTATAGTGTCTCTCTTCTCTGACCTAGGAATAAATCTAACCAAAGAGGTGAAAAATCTATCCGCTGAAAGCTACAGAAAGCTTGTGAAAGAATTGAAGAAGACACAAAAAATTGGAAGAAGATTCCATGCTCCTGGATAGGAAGAACAAATATTGTTAAAATGTCGATACGACCCAAAGTGATCTACATATTCAATGCAATCCCTATCAAAATAACACCAGCATTCTTCACAGAGCTAGAACAAATAATCCTAAAATTTGTATGGAACCAGAAAAGACCCTGACTAGCCAAAGCAATCTTGAAAAAGAAAACCAAAGCAGGAGGCATCACAATCCCAGACTTCAAGCTATACTACAAAACTGTAACCATCAAGGCAGTATGGTACTGGCACAAGAACAGACACTCAGATCAATGGAACAGAAGAGAGAACCCAGAAATGGACCCACAAACGTATGGCCAACTAATCTTTGACAAAGCAGGAAAAGACATCCAATGGAATAAAGACAGCCTCTTCAGCAACTGGTGCTAGGAAAACTGGACAGCAACATGCAGAAGAATGAATCTGGACCACTTTCTTATACCATACACAAAAAGAAACTCAAAATGGATGACAGACCTCAATGTAAGACAGGAAGTCATCAAAATCCTCAAGGAGAAAGCAGGCAAAAACCTCTTTGATCTTGGCCACAGCAACTTCTTACTCAACATGTCTCCAGAAGCAAGGGAAACAAAAGCAAAAATGAACTACTGGGACCTCATTAAAATAAAAAGCTTCTGCACAGCGAAGGAAACAATCATTAAAACTAAAAGGCAAACGACAGAATGGGAGAAGATATTTGCAAATGACATATCAGATAAAGGATTAGTATCCAAAATCTATAAAGAACTTATCAAATTCAACACCCCAGAAAACAAATAATCCAGTGAAGAAATGGGCAAAAGACATGAATAGACACTTCTCCAAAGAAGACATCCAGATGGCCAACCGACACATGAAAAAATGCTCAACATCACTCATCATCAGGGAAATACAAATCAAAACCACAGGGAGATACCACCTTACACCTGTCAGAATGGCTAACATTAACAATTCAGGCAACAACAGATGTTGGCGAGGATGTGGAGAAAGAGGATCTCTTCTGCATTGTTGGTGGGAATGCAAGCTGGTGCAGCCACTCTGGAAAACAGTATGGAGGTTCCTCAAAAAACTAAACATAGAACTACCCTATGACCCAGCAATTGCACTACTAGGCATTTATCCACGGGATACAGGTGTGCTGTTTCAAAGGGACACATGCACCCCCATGTTTATAGCAGCACTAACAACAATAGCCAAAGTACGGAAAGAGCCCAAATGTCCATCGATGGATGAATGGATAAAGAAGATGTGGCATATATACACAATGGAGTATTACTCGGCAATCAAAAACAATAAAATCTTGCCATTTGCAACTACGTGGATGGAACTGGAGGGTATTATGCTAAGTGAACTTAGTCAGAGAAAGGCAAAAATCATATGACTTCACTCATATGAGCACTTTAAGAGACGAAACAGATGAACATAAGGGAAGGGAAACAAAAATAATATAAAAAAGGGAGGAGGACAAAACAGAAGAGACTCATAAATATGGAGAACAAACTGAGGGTTGCTGGAGGGGTTGTGGGAGGGAGCATGGGCTAAATGGGTAAGGGGCACTAAGGAATCTACTTCTGAAATCATTGTTGCACTATATGCTAACTAATTTGGATGTAAATTTTAAAAAATAAAAAATAAAATTAAAAAAAATACTAATTAAAAAAAAGTCTCTCTTCTCTGAAATCCAATTGATAACAGGGCACCTGGGTGGCTCAGTGGGTTAAGAGTCCAACTTCGACTCCGGTCATAATCTCAGGGCTCATGAGTTCAAGCCCCACATTGGGCTTGCTGCTATCAGCACAGAGCCCACTTCAGATCCCACCCCCTTCTCTTTCTCTCTGCCCCTCCCCAGCTCATGTGTGCACACACACTCTCTCTCTCTCTCTCAAAAATAAATAAACATTAAAAAAAAGCCACATGAAATCCAATTGATTCCGTATCTTTTTGCCATCTTATCTGATTATGTTAATATTTCACGTTTCAAACATGTAAATTTTGTCTTCTTGGAGATACTGCCATTCATTTATTTATTTGGTAAACCCCATTTGGATCTCATCTTTTATAAACCAGTGAATCATTGTTTTCCTACTTGGTTTTGGTATTTTTCTTCTGTGGTTCTTCAGTTCTTCCAGGATGAATCTCAGTCTGTCATTAAAAACTTTCTAAATTAGATAACAAGATGAGACAGACGTTAACCCATCCAAATTAGTTGTACAAAAGGCACAACCTAAAAATATTTCTGATAAAATATGATTATTTTAAGTACTGTGTAAATTGTAATGGTAAATAATGCCTATTTAGCAGCATCAAAAAATATTTTATTAAAATGTATTTATGATCCTTGGAGGAGTGGTTTTAACACTTAACTTTTTATCACACCTAACTTATGAATTATCAAAATCTATGGAATTAGGGGCGCCTGGGTGGCTCAGTCGGTTGGGCGTCCGACTTCGGCTCAGGTCATGATCTCGCGGTTCGTGAGTTCGAGCCCCACGTCAGGCTCTGTGCTGACAGCTCAGAGCCTGGAGCCTGCTTAGGATTCTGTGTCTCCCTCTCTCTCTCTGTCCCTCCCCCACTCGTGCTCCATCTCTGTCTCAAAAATAAATAAGCATTAAAAATTAAAAAAAAATCTATGGAATTAAAAAAAAATTTTTTTAATGTTTTATTTACTTTTGAGAGAGAGAGTACATGGGAACTTCCACAGTCAGGTGTACAAGGGATTACAAAGGTTCTGAATTCCCAGTGCTGCCTGCATGCATTATGCAATGGGGAAGTTTAATATGCTCTTGAATCTTATAATTCAGTCAATTTGGGATTATCTAGGGACTAATTAACCAGTCTCTGGATTAATCAGAACACATATATTAACACAGAGGCATTTGTGAGAAAAATGTATAATAACCATAAAATTAGCAAAAACATCTACCCTTAAGTGACTTCTGTTGTTTGGCTGCATGATAATCAATATTTGCAAACCCCCTGCGATGTGGAAGGCCATCCCCTCATCAATCTGCTGAGTAAGCCCCTCAGCTAACATCAGCAGAAGCTCTGGGGGACCTCTCAGGACAGCAATTCCAATATCCAACAGTCAGACCGACGGGGGTGCAAAGTATGGGAAGAGGGAAGAGGAAGAAGGAGGGGGAGGCAGAACTGCTCTCTGCCCAGCTGCCTTCCTACAATCATAAACAAAAGGCTCAGCCAAGAATTGGGCATACTAACAGACTATAGTAGTACTGTCATCTTGTGAGATGCTTTATTTCTTCAAATACTTCAGTTGTATATATATATTTTTTTAATTTCCAGGTATCTTTTGAAAAACCAGTGAATGTATTTTAGAACATTGGGTGTGATGTTAACCAAATACATTTGCATTAAAATGCATTTACATTTGTTTTTTACAAAAACAAATTTGCATTTGTTTTGACTAATTTTGTTGTAACAATAACTTAGGGTTATAAGAGCTAGTCCCCTCCCTTCATCAACTGTTAAATCCAAGATAAATCACGTAAGCCTTATAAATTATAAAAGGCTACAGAAGCTATTATTATGACTAGCACCATCATCTTCATCATCATTAGCCACAAAGATCTTTTAAAAGAAGTATTTAATGAAAACAAGGAATAAAGTACTTAAAAACATGTACTATTATTCTCATGTGCCTTTTGAGGCTTTTATAGATAGGTACACTTGTATGTTTTCCTCTTTTACTCTCTAGTATTACAACAGTAAGATCTCAAACACTATGTACTTGAACACTAACTAATTTTCCAAAGAGCCTTAAAAATGTTGATTACCACAGCCCTGTTAGATGAAGCAGGTATTCTGAACCCTATTTTACCAGCAAAAACATTTGACACAGAGGTTAGATGAGTATTAGTATACTAAAATCACATGCATTTGTAATGCCAATGATGACATGGATATACCAAAAGTCTTTGAAACTCAAGATGTTTACCACTTATCATGTTATCATTTTAATTATGTGATTATTAACCACTTAGAATACTGAGAGGTTTACTCGTTATTAATTACAAGTTTTACCAACAACGTCAACAAAATTCAGAATGAAGGTGTTGAAAATGCATTCATTCAACCTGCAAATATTTACCGAGTACCTGTATTGGAGGAGCAGAAGGCACTCAGGGCATGGCTCTTGCACCAAGGAAGTGAAAATTGACTTAGGAAGATTTGTACACAGACAGCAATTACCAAGGTGAAACATTGTAAGCAGCACAATTAAAATAGAAAAACAAGGAATAGGAATTAGGAAGCCATCACTTACGAAGATATCATTGAAGGGTGAAAGTTCTTCAAAGACTTCATGAAGGCGTTATTGTAAATTCTTCCTAAAATCAGTTCTTTCTCAAATTTCTCTTTTTGTAACTACAGATGCAGCACTGTCTGGTCATACATTTTTAGTGCTAAAAATGTAGTGTATTGCTACAGCTCCTCCCCTTGGAGACCTGCTGAATGACTCTTCTCCCTATGAGTTTCTTACCCACCAATCTAACACACACACAGACAACACACAATCACACACTTGCACAGATACCCACACAGGCACACAGGTACATACAGTGATGCATACACACACAAATATACAAATACACATTCACAAACACACATATACACACTTACAAAGACCGTTGACAAAATTTACTCAGACTTCTGAACCTTTCCTTAGGCCCATCTGTGTACTTCCTCGTAAAATGCAATTTTAGCAAGAACCCTGCTAAGTCCATGTAACCAGAAACTTCCACCCTCAGTATCTGACATCTGATTGGGTTCCTCATCTTCCAACATGCCCCAGGAGACACCTAATCAGCCTTGTCTTCAGCAAGAATCCTGTCAGATCATTTTAGCCAAACCCCCTCTTACCCCTGATGTTTCCTCTTAGTAATTTTCCACCCACTGACACCCTGCTCCTTGGCTATCAATTCCCACTTGCCCAAGCTGTACTCAGAGTTGAGCCCAATCTCTTGTCAACTGTAAAATCCTGAGTGGTCTGATACCTATTGGAATGGTCTTATATAAAGTCTACTTACCATCTTCAACAAATGTGAATGAATATTTTTTTTCTTTAAACTCACACACAGACACTCACACATAGCTCAACTCAATTGCCAAAATCCTCTCTAGGCTCCTAATTCTGCCTGTGTTCAGGGTGACTCTCAAAAAAATCCCCTTGATGGATCCTGAGACCCAGGAGCAACCGCAGCTTTTTATCCTCACAGCTAAGACTGACTGTCACAAGGCACACCAAGACCTGTGTGACCCTTCCAAAATATGGCCTGCACATCTGTCACCAGGGAGCAGAGCATGTGAAGTCTGCAAATTCCTGGCCTTCGTGCCTCCCTGTTTAGAAATCATGCCTGCATGCTTTTATGTCTTTATGAAAGAGTGAAGTGAAAACTGCCCCCTCAGTGTCCCAAATAAGAGAGTTTTGACTGCAGGTCACTCTGGACTACCACTTTGGCCCTAGCTGAACAACAGGAGGGGTCAGAATACCTCCATCCCCCTTTCAATGACGACCACTCTGTCATCTGTCCCACGGTGAGAGAGATGCCAGCTCTGGGGCCCCAGGGCTATTTGGACAGCTGAAAAAGCCTGCATTCAGGCAGAGGGCAGGAACAGCCCTGCTAATATCTAAATAATGCCAACCCTGCTGTTAGTGAGAAGAGGAAGAGAGAAACCTTTTTGACCAGGCTCAGTGTGCTGCAATTTGTCTTATTACAATTAAAATGAAAATATAAAGTCAAAGTACAGTCTTGCCCAATTTTAACATGCCCTTTTCAAAAATCTTCTCTGATAGTACATGAGTATCTAAACTCAGTACAGGATCTTAATGCTGGGCATAAGTCTCTCTACAACACACCCCCAGCCAGAGGTTCAGGATCCCAGCCAAATTGCTTCCTGGACCCCAAAGAGCACTTCAAGTTTTCATAATTTTCCCCAGGTAATAATTTGCTCTACTAGTATTAAGCTAAAAATAATTTCTTTTGGCTCCTTAAACTTTTAAAATGGCTTCTGGCATGACTCAGATAACTGATGCTTCTTTAAAATGCTTCCCAGATAAGTTTGTATTGATAGCTTTTCTTCTTCTATGTAATCTTTGCCAGAGTAAGCAGGGGCTCTCAAAAATCATTCCACAGTACCTAGTGCTACACTCAAATTTGAGATGACTGTTCAAAAAAACTGCCACTGCTACATTAAATATTTGGAGAGCCCTAAGGGCTTTAGGTCATGAGGATTACAGAAAATGGGAATCTCTTCAATCAAAGCCTTCTGATAATCTTTTCTTAGCTCTATTTCTGGGCAACCAGAGGAGACTTGTGAAGGAAAAAGAAAGGAAGAATACTCAGGAGACTGAGAGGCAGGGAGGACATTACTTTACCTAGAAGAGTGATTCTCAATCTTTTATCCCTTCCCAACCCACCTGAGGCACAGGATCACGCCCATGAGAAGCAGTGAAGGAGAACACATTTTTAGCAGGGAGTTTTGAAAACACCTCCCCTCACTGGATCAGCTGGCTGGAAATCTCTGGCTTTTTAAAAGAGAAGTTGAGGGGGGGGTGGGTGCTTGGGTGGTTCAGTTGGTAGAGTTTCTTTTGATTTGAACTCAGGTCATGATCTCATGGTTCATGGGATCAAGCCCCATGTCAGGCTCCATGCTGAGTGTGGATGGAGCCTGCTTAAGATTCTCTCACTGCCCCTCTAACCTGCTCTCTCTAAAAATTTAAAAAAAAAAAAAATTAATTAAATAAAATAAAATAAATAAAATAAAATAAAATAAATTAAAAAAATAAAACAAAATAGAAATGGGTCTGGTACTATAATGGTGGATACTCTAGTCCCCGTGCCCTACTCCAGTCACCTATTTCCTTTGGAACCTCCTCTTCAACTACTTCCCTCTTCCTCACCCTTCTCCAGACACACAGGTGTCTTTTCTTCTGCCAGGGCTGCTCTTTTCCCAGATCCAGGCATGACTCATCCCTCACCTACCACAAGTCTGAGTACATATTCTCCTCTCCCTGGGCCTACCCTGCCTGTCCTGCTCAGTCCTCTCAGCAACACCTAACCCATTTTCACCCAACATTCTTTTCTTTTCTATAGCACTCAGCACTTAGCACTTACTAACATAATATTTCTAATCATAACAATTTACTTATTTATTTTGGTGATTGCCTCCACTGGAATGTAAGCTCTAGGAAGGCAGGGAATTCTTTTTTTCTGTTTGGAGTACAAGCTCCAGTACCTTGAACAGTGTCTAGCAATGAACATGGCTGAAGAAGAAATATCCTTTTGTGCTTGTTGTATTTGTACATGTGAGTGTATATTATTAAACGCTACTAATATTTCAGAAAAAGTTATTAATATTTTAAAGAAAATTAGATTGCTTTTTGGCTACGAAACTGTCAACAAAATTTTTGCTGTTCTCTACCCTACTTACCAAATCAGAGTAATAATGAATCCTCAGACTACTAGTGTTCTCAGTCAAAGAATGCACAAAGAATCATTTTTTAGTAATAGCTTATGTATACGCCAAGATTTCTTGGAGGATCCATTTATATTTTTCCTCATGTGAGTCCAGGCTAATTTTCACAACCAATCAAGGAAACCTAAATATATAAAAATGTGATATTACTCAGCCTTTCTGAAGGTAAAAACCATATAGGAAATGGAAGTAATGTAGTTCTAAAGCTATATCCCAGAAACAAAGTGAACAGATACCATTTTATAAAGAGATGCACTCAGAGAAACTCATTAAACAAGGCCCAAATTCAAAATGGTTCTAAACTAGAATATATAATACAGCACCAACAACTACAAGGCAGTTTATTATTCCTGCTGGGAGATACTCACGCTGCTATTGTGGTAATTAATCTCTTCTGCCCCACAATACTTGTAATGGACATAAGTATATTTAAATCAGGGGAAGTTGGGCCTAAATTTTACCTTAATTGATAAATAACAGATAAGAATAGAAAAACTGGTATGCAGACACACTGGGTGAAAACAGGTCTCTAAATCAGTGATGAGATTATGGAGGCTTACATGGTCAGTTCTCATAAGGAACTACAACTCAGGAAGAGTAGATAACAGAAGAATTCCAGGACTTTCAGCAAAGAACCAAAGAAAGGAAGAACAAAGAACTTAGCATGTCAAGGTAGGTACCATTCTGACCTAAAACCAAGAGTTTTCAAGCCAACAGCTAAAGAAAGCCCTATAGGTGTCTTGAGTCCATTAGCAAAATTATCTCTATATTTGATGCGGTACATTGGTTGTTTATTGAACATGATGTAGGAGGCAACTTATGTTTTTTTTTTAAATATAAGAAATTTCATACTTATTAAAAAGATCTATTGTTTCAGTATAAAAAGAAGAGAACTTCTATCTCTGCTATGATGGAGTAACTGGTGCCAGACTAACCCTCCCACAGTAAATAATGTAAAAGTTTAACAAAATACATGAAGCAACTGCTTTCAGACATTGAGCTAGGGGCACCTAGCTGCCTCAGTTGGAGGAGCATGCGACTCTTGACCTCAGGGCCATGACTTCAAGCCCCACATTGGGTGAAGTGATTACTTAAATAATTTTTTTAATGTTTATTTATTTTTGAGAGAGAGAGAGAGAGAGAGACTCACACACACACACACAGAGCGCAAGTGGGGGAAGGGCAGAGAGAGAGAAGGAGACACAGAATCTGAAGCAGGCTCAGTCTCTGAGCTGTTAGCACAGAGCCCAACGTGGGGCTCTAACCCACGAACCATGAGATCATGGTTCTGAAGCCGGACGCTCAATCAACTGAGCCACCCAGGTGCCCTGTAAATATTAAAAAAAAAAAAGACATTAGGCTAACAGGTAGCAGATGACTATGATCCCCGAAAGAAGGGGAATAAAAGTGGTAATCCACCCAACATCTCTGATGTTTTGCCTGTGGACACTTTCTGGAACACAGGCAGAGAAGGATAGCCCAACAAGAGCATGGAAACCTCACGCAGTTAGGATTGAGGGATGCTAAAGCATCTGGAATCTGCAGAGAAGTGAACCAAAGAGTAGGTTCATAGAAAGAGCTCCAAAATTCAGCATAGAGGTCTTCTTGAGTCATTAACTGCAAATGTGCAGGACCACACTCATGGAGAGGCCGGGTAGACAACAGTTCCTAAGGAACAGAAGCTGAATGGAGATTCTGAAGGGCACACAGTGCTGAGAGACATGGCAGCTGTGACAAGCTAGAGTAGACGGATCTTACTGATCACCTGGCCATTCAACCGAGACTCCCCAAAAACCCATTCTAGCCCAACACCTAGAACCACCCTAACAAGACTCAAAAACAGCTTCAATAAAAGCAAATGATTGGTCGGTACATTAACTATTCATGAAAACTGAAGCTGACCGGCTTTAAGGAAAGTAACAAATCCCAGAGTTTCAGTATCAGAGCTCATAATCTCTAGCATACCATCAGAAATTACTACATATTCATGGAAACAAAAAAGTGACTCATAAGCAGAAAAATGTCAAGAGAAACAGACTATATATGACCCAGATATGGTGAAATGCCAAACAAGGACTTTAAAACAGCCATAGTAAATATGTTTATGGATGTGTAAGAAAAGATTAGCATAATAAGTGAACAGGTGGGGAATATCAGTAGAGAAATGGATACTATAAATAAAAAGCAAATGGAAATTTTGAAACTGAAAAATACAAAATATACAAAGAGGAAAAAATTCACTAGATAGGTTTAAGAGTAGATTGAGTACTGCAGAAAAACAAAACAGTGAATCTTAAGGCAAGCAGTAGAAATTATCCCAACTGAAGCATGAAGAGAAAAAAAGGATAGAAAACAATAAACAGAGATTAACTGACCTGTAGAATAATATCAAGGGTTTAATCTATGTGCAATTGAAGTTTCAGAAAGAAAAGAGAAAACAGAAAAGAAAAAAAATTTGAAGAATGGCTGAAATTAAAAAAAAATTTTTTAAGTTTTTATTTTATTTTTGACAGAGAGAGAGAGAGAGAGAGAGAGAGAGAGAGAGAGTGAGAGTGGGGGAAGGGCAAAGAGAGATGGAGACAGAATCTGAATCAGGCTCCAGGCTCTGAGCTGTCAGCACAGTCTGACGTGGGGCTCGAACTCACAGACTGCAAGATCATGACCTGAGCCAAAGTCGGATGCCCAACCGACTGAGCCACCCAGGTGCCCCTGAAATTTTTTTAAGTAAAAGGCAGTAAGTACCCTCAAGAGTTCTAAAACCTTATGAAGCAAAATTACTACTTTATAAGTATGGTGTGTTAAAGATGGCCACAAATGCTTTCACATTATTTCCATCAAGAATTGGGACTTATTTCCCCTCCTCACGAATCTAGGCTGGCTCTGTGACCAAAAGAACATGGTAGAAGTGATACCGTGTCAGTTACATTAGGACTACCACTAACAAGCTGTACTACCTCAAACAGTTGCTTAACCTCTCTAGTTTTGACTTCCTCATATCCAAAAGGGAGCCATGAGGCTAAATTACCTCTCTGATTCTGTCCATCTTTATAAAAGTCTGGAGAAATTATATAGGGAGCCAACAAATAAATAATGCTATGCCCTACAATTACGTTGCAGCTTAGACTCAAAATGCCTTGACCAAATAAATACCTAAATACCTTGACCAAAATAGGACTGGGCCTTCCAGATCTAATGCTAAGTCAAAATACACTCAGGAATTTGGTTGGAATAATTTTTTCTATATGGTATAGTTGGCTCCAGCATATAAGTTAGTATATGTAGTATAGGGTCCTATCAGCTACAGTTTTATTACAATAAAGGTTATTTAACACATAGTAGGATGCATTTCTTACAGATATAGTCAAATTCTCTTCTCTTTCACAGTGCTCAGGCTTTAATAGTGAGTAGGCTATTAAATAAATCTAGAGTTAGCTAGTAGAGAAAATACTGAATATGATTTTTTGATAAATTTTTGTTGGACTAAAACCTTTGTCATATCCACCAAATCTAAGACACCTATTTCCATAGTTCCAACATTACAAATGCCAAAGAAAATAGATGCCTTGAATTTCGTTCTTTTTGGAAACAGCTCCTGGTACCCCTTCAGAGTGTAAAATGGCCAAAGCAGCGCTCACCAACACAAATTTCCAGCATGCCTCACTGCAGAGGATGAAATGCCCCAGGCAGCAACTCGATTTGTGCCAAGGACATATGGCAGAGATTATGATGAGTTAGGGATGAATATTCACTTTGACAGTCTTTCTTTGTACTGTTAGTCATTTTGGTTTTCAAAGTGATCAGAATTAATAGTCCAAACCAGATAGGCTGGTGCCTGGAATGCTGGTTTAATAAAAAGAAAGTTGGCTTTGCATATAGTTTCAGCCAAGGTTTGAATTATTGCATCCAGCAATTATGAGTACCTAGGCAATAAGATGCCCAGAGACAGGGTTCCCAAACGGCCAGTGCCTGGCTGATGCCAATATCAGAAACGGCCTGTTACAGTCATGTATAGTCCATTTAATAACAGGATACTGTGACTGTCTACACCCAACATATAACTCTAGTTTGAGAGATCATAACAGCCTTGCTAAATGCCAGAAGCTGGTCCATCTCATCTAGTCCTCCTGTGAGGAACAGGGAGTCCCTCCTCTGGGCCAGCAAAAAGTGGATGCTCACACCCACACCAGTCCCAAGTCTTTGAGCAAGCAAAACAGGAAGTACCTTTGTCCCACAGATTTTCTTCACCCAAGCAGAGATAAAGAATTCTGAATTTCAGTCTCTAATCTCTTTCATTGATCAAGTCCGCTGTGTGTAGACCAAGTGCAAAGCTTTTGAGTTACAGGAAGAATGGTATGTTGATTATGCCCTAAAGCAACTTCTGATCTATAAGGGGATGTAAGACCTCTATCTAAATGATAATGCAAGGATCAAAGCAGTCTTGTGGGTCCACATAAAGGTACACAGATGTCTATCTAAAAACTCCAGGGGGGCTCAGAGCTAGACAAGAGTGAGTAGAGAACACTTCACAGAGAATGTTTTTCTTCTAATTCTCAGCTTCCCACAGCATTTTAGCTGAAATTTGAGCTGGGTCATGGAAAGTGGGCAGAAATTGTATAAGCACAAACAGAAACTTAACAGAAGTTAAGTTTCTAAGCAACAAGATGATACAGTATAAGCAAAGACATGGAGGTAAGAAATTACAGGCAAGAGTAGCCAGTAGTTCCAATGGTTTGAAGTTCCAATGGTTTCTCAAAGAGGAAAACTGAGAAATAAGATTGGAACCCTATGGGGGCAGGGCTGGAATACCAGCTGGTGAGGGTACAGACTTTATTCTGCTAACCATGGGGGACCACTTGAGATTTTAAGGACAGTGAAAAAACTAGAGCCATCATTTGGAAAATCCATCTTCTCACAAGAAATGGACTGGAAGAGAAGGGACAAAAAGTATAATGAGTAATTAGGATAGAGTCCTAGGGCTCCTTGTGTAAATGTTCATTCAGGAGTGACAATAACCTTAACTCTCTTCTCCTTCTCTCTCCAATGCCCACTTAGAAATAGTGTGACACTAAATCCAGTTTTCCATGAGACAATACCTATAGTCCCAGCAAAATTATTACTACTCCCCCATTCACTCTCAAAGGTATCCTAGTTTGGACAATAAATTATATGCACACCTTACTTAGATAACCTTTCTCATTCCAACTCTCTGTAGGTGCTCTCCTAGGTATCAGGGCTACAGAGCCAATCTGCACAATTTTCAGCCCTCTCCCTTCCTCACTCACCCAACAATGATTATGTGGTCAGTTTACCTCCTTCCCCATGTCACTAGGTAATCCTCATTCTTCTGGCTTACGAGCTTCTGCTGCCTCATTCTGCTGCTGCAGGATGGTGGAGGCAGAGCAGGATGCAGCTCTGAGTGCGAAGGCACTGGGGTTGGGATGGCAGAGAAGGCACATCAAGAGGACACAGGGACTCTCAGGGCTAGGGCAGGGAGAGAAGCAGGACAGAGCCCTCCAGCTGTTGATGAGTAAGATTCCAGACCTTTGTCTTTTCCCAGCTGCAAGTGTCATGGGTGTGTGAAGATGATGGAAGGGTACATGGAATGAGGAAAACTAAAAATGTGGCTTAACTGCATAAAAGTAATCCAAATTATAGTCATTTACTTGAACATCATATGAACCATTTGTCCCTAATTACACCGCTGTCCAAGGACAAATATGTAAATCATGAAAGGTGTCAGATCATTTTTACTGTAGTTTTATTTGATTATGATAGTAATCTCTCTATATGTGTCTACAATCATGGTGTGTTACCCGTGTGACATGACCACTTGTTTACAATATTGATCCCTTCTCACATTAATACATCACCTTATACAATAAAAGAATTTTTCAGAGACGTATGAACTTTTACAGGGAAAAAAATGCAAATCCAATAGAAATGACCTTTGAAAAGCAATGTAAATGCACAAAAGTGGCACTACATGGGGACAAGATTACTAAATGAGAAGGAGGATAATCCAGCCATTCAGATGGAAGTCAGTTAAATGAGTTTAATTCAAGAAACAGATGAAAAAGTGGTTATTGACATTTCCTGGAAGACTGAGCAAATTCAGGAAGCAGGTGCTTATGATAAATTAGTAATTTGTCACAACTAGTACAAATAAGTAAGCAACTAGTTTACAACTAGCACAAATAAGGAAAAAACACAAAAGGTCTTGGGAAGAAAATAAACTTGCCTCTTCTCCCCGACCATGGGCAATTTTAGCACATGGACCACACATCTGACACTCCAGTTGCTGAGCAGAGGCCTGGCACATAGTAGGTGCTTTGTTAGTCACATATTCATTCAACAAAGATAGCAGTATTTAATGAACACTTAATTCATTAAATTAATTTTATAATGAATTTTAAAGTAGTTGTTTACTCTATTTATGTTGATGAAAATCAAGTATGTTGGGGGCACCTGGGTGGCTCAGTTGGTTAAGTATCGGACTCTTGATTTCAGCTCAGGTTATGATCTCACAGCTGTGAGATCCAGCCCTATGTCAGGCTATGCACTGACAGCGTTGAGCCTGCTTCGGGTTCTCTCTCTCCCTCTCTCTCTCTCTCTGCCCCTCCTTCTCTCTCTCTCTCTCTCTCTCTCTCTCTCTCTCTCTCTCTCTCTCAAAATAAAGTTTAAAAAAACATTTAAAAAATCAAATATGATTTTTATTCTCTGAACTCAAAAATTCTCTTTATATCGCTGTTTAAATTTCAACAGTCATTATTTTCTCCTAGATGGACAACTTTTTTCATTTTTCCTTGCAAAACAGACAGCTTCCTTCCTAGATTAAGTGTAAGCTGTTACTTAGCCCTCACTAACGGCTGCTCTATTGTTCATGATATAACAACTGTGTCTACTTTACCTCACTGTTAGGAGTTTATTTACTAGCAGGTGCATCTAAATTAACATTTTAAAAATAACACTAAAATGAAAAGAGTTTTTAAAGTAACACTTATTTATCCTCTCTTAATTACAGAAGTGCTTTTGGGGAAAATATTATGGAAAAAGTCACCCACAATTATAACCTCCTCAAACAACTTCAATCTACTACATATCTAGCAGGCTAGCAGGCTAGCTGGCTAAAATCTAAAACCTGTTTTATTTTTCACAAATTATACTAAACTACATGTATTATTTTGTAACCACTGAATGTTTTACATTACAGCCTAACATAGCCTTCTAACATTTTTTAAAGTCATGGCAATCACAGAAAATGGCTGAGATAAACGGATCCATGTTCCCTAGCCACTTGAGCTTTAGAACCTGATTCCCTCACCTCAAAGTCTCAGGGAATCAGTCCCTCAGGCTTAACAACTGTACTTCAGTTGGGAAGTTCTGGCCTAGAGAACCGGTTCTATTAATGTGATTGCTCAGGAACCAACCAGGGGAGTTTACAATAGATGGCAACATTCTTCACCTTAGCATTCATCCAGTGGCTCCAGTTTGTCACCATGATATTCTCCTCAAGGTGGGTCCATTCAAAGATAGGTTACCTCAAGTAAACAATTCAATACAACCTGGCATACATTGTTTTGGGAAATAACAGTAAAAATAGCACCTGTCATATATTGTGTTCTTACTAGAGGCCAGCCAATGTCCTTGCTTTATATAAATTAAGTCATTTAATTCTCACAATACCCTTTTAAGGTAGGTATTATTACGCTGCAGATAGAAAAACTGAGCCTGAAGGTATTGAGTAACTTTCCTCCAATCTCTCAGGCGAAGGAGCCAGAACTAGAACCCGGTCCATTGACTGCATTCTTACCCACCATATTTTTAATCAGATCCACCAGAGATGTGTGATTGCCCCAGGCAGGCTGATAACTGGGGCCACTTCAAATATTCTCTGGTTATTAATTCACTGTTTACCCTAGTACAAAGGCTGAGCACAGAGCAGTGGAAGACAAAGGAGGAAGACCAGCCAGTGGCAGCCCTCAGCTACTCCTGTACTCCCTCCAGCAACTCAGCCATGGCCCAGATCTGCATATCCTACTCAATGAACAAACAAACGCCCCAACTAAGTAGCTGTACATGCACACACCACCAACAATGCCAACAAACACTGAGCCTACATTTACCTAGCGCCATCTTCTTTAGAAAGGAGTTAAACTATCTGTGGTTAGTCATCAGCACCTTATTAATCCACTCTCAGCACCTCATTAAAGTGAATCTGCCATCCCTAAATACACATTCTTTGTTCTAAGAGAATGGCAAACCTAGAGTTGCCAGATTGTGCAAATATAAGACAGGACACCCACTTAAATTTTCATTTCAGATACAGGATGCATAATTTTTAGTATAAGTATGTCCCATTGCAATAACCAGAACACATTTCTATTTTAAAATTATTTGTCATTTATCTGAAATTCAAATTTAATTGAGTGTCTTACATTTTATCTGGGAAACCTATGTTAAGTTCAATTTTCTCCATCTCTTATTTCTGTTGATGCTTTAGAACCTCTTATAGATTGGTGCCCCAAGACAATAGCCTTGGTCTCACACACAGGAAATGGAAATGGAGACCCAAAGTCTGTGTTCCCCACTGCTGTTTGTGCTTCTCAGGGAGCACGCTCATCATCCTTTGTGGTATTCAGTATTGCCTGAGAATGCAAGGACAGCCACCAGATAGAGGAGGCTTCTATCAGGAGCATCAATTTTACTGAAAGACTTTTGAGATTTTTAGAATTCATTTAAAATTTAAATTTTTTTTTGAGATTTTTGAATTTCTCAAAGAACTTAACACATGAATAGGCAGTAGATTTCTGGTTTTCCATCTTGGCCAATGTCAAGTTTCTTCATGAAAGCCAGTAGGCCATAAATATTTTTATGTGCAGTAAAAACACTGTACATTTGGTACTTTGGAGTTCTACGGGAATCCCCAGAATCAGCACTGCAGTGCAGAAACAGTGAGCAATGTCTTTGGCAAGAACTGATTATCCTATCGTCATCAGTGCGTACAGCTGGCACTCTTCCGCCCGAGTGTTCGTGCCAGGAAGTGTGATTTCTTGATGAATCCATAGAAGCTTTTATTTTCCCCCTTTTGGCGGCAAAAAATCTACTGGCTTTCACAAACTAGTGCAACTTCCTACTGGAATTGCTTAAAATGTGATAAATCAAATGTTTTGTTTACAAACATGAAGACTATAAATAGCTCAATTTTCTGTTTTAGTGAGTGTCCCTATAACAAAACCCATCAAAATTAAGAGGTTTCTTTTTATGATGGATGTATTTTTCCTCTTTACATCTTACAATGGCAATGCATTTCATGTATGAATGACTATCTGGCGGTGCATTCATTCGTTCTATGACCTTGAGCTCCCTGACTGAAATAGCTCCCAAGATTTCACCTGGAAGAGATTTAGACCCATCTGTGCACAAGCAGCGCATACATTCTGTCCCAGTCAATAAAAAATTCATGTATCAAAACAACAGGAATCACTGAGGACCGTGGCACCTCATGTTACCCTTTAAGCTTTCCACGACGAACCTAACAGTAAAGTTGCTGGCACACCCAGACCACAGACAGTTATTTGGGGGTATGCACAAAAGTAGATCTAAAAAGCATGAAGATGTGTTTATATGTCTATTTCAGATACGTTTTGTCTTTGTGGAGATACACATGAGCCCAAACCTTTTTATATCTTGCCTGGGAAAATCCTATAACTATGTAAAAATATGACTCTTATAACACTATGCAATTATGCATGTTTTGAAGGAAAGTTGCCAGAATTTTTTGAAGCTAAACGCAGCAGACTTGGCTAGAAGCAAAACAATCCAAACCAAAACCAAACAATAAAATCCAGAAATTGCTTGTAGCTTTCCTCGAGGATGGCTTCAGAATTGTCTTGAAAGGTAAAACCCATGCAAAAGAAAAAAGTGGGTAAAACACACTACCCCATAGCTATGTCCAAATCTGTTCTTGGCAGAAAAAGAGAGACAAACTGAAAAGAGGTGCTCCAACAGACAATTCCATCAAACACCAAACTGACCTATCTTCAAAAGGCATGGCTAAACTGGCTGACAGACAGGGGTTAATGTGATTTTTTATCAAGCAGTTGGATGAAAACAGGAGCAGAAATTAGGTCCCCCAAATAGTTATAATGGTGTAGATTAGACATATATTGACATGAAGAGTAACTGAGAGTTAAAAATAAACACATGAACAAACAATACTTGGTTGTGAATTTTCAACAACATACATCTTAAGGACAGATAACAATAGAACTATCAGGAAGCCTGAGGGTTGGCAGAGCTGGGCTGCAGATTCAAACCTGGGAGTTCCAGCAGATGCATAGTTAAATACATGAGGAATATGAAATGGTTCAGAGAAAATTACCTAATAGGAAGAACAAGCTGAAAATTGAACCCCAGAGAGCACTATTTTCTTTCTGCTTTCTCAGAAAACAAAGATAACAGTGGTCATGTTGCCAACTTTTTTTTTTTTCAACACCTTAGAAGTAAGGGTCCATAGACATGGAAGGTGCGAGAATTTTTAAAATTTTATCTCAAAGTCAGCTATCAGTGAATATCAAACACCAACAGGGGAAAAGAAAAAGAAACCAGCAATCAGCGACAAGAAGTTTGAAACATGAAAGAAAGGATTTATTGAAAGAAAAATGAGGAAACCCACACATAGGCACTAGCATGAAGACAGGGAATGAGTTCGTATAGGCTACAGGAGAGTTAGAAAAAAAATTGATGGGAGCTGAGGGTGGAGGGGTCTGCAGGAGCAGAAGACCACAGAAGTAATGTAACATAAGGACCTACCCAGGTTACCTGGATTTACCAATAACTAGCTCACAGGTAACCTTTGCCAGAGCAACTTCTGTTGAAAAATGAGAATAGTATGAGTCCTTCGGTATACACACTTTATTTTTGCATTTCTTTATGGACTCCTTGTCTATTACATTTTTCACAGGAATGTTCACAGCAGTTTTATTTGTATCAGCCCCCAAACTGGGAATAATTCCAATGTCCATCAACGAATGTTTGAAGAAACCAGTTCTGTATATCCCATGCAATGGAATACTAATCAGAAATAAAAAGATATAAGCTGTTGCTACATACAACATTAGTAAATCTGAAAACAATTATGCTGAGTGAAAATAGCCATCCACAAAAGACTACTATTAAATGATTCTACTTGTATGAAACTCTAAAAAATGCAAACTAATCTGTAGTGACAAAAGCAGATATTAAGAGGCACTGGAGAATTTAGGAGTGAGGCATATGTTCACTATCTTGATTGTGGCAACCGTTTCACAAGTGATACATAAGCCAAAATTTACCAAACTGCATAATTTAGATGTGTGTACTTTATTATGTGACCTTCTACCTCAATAAAGCTGTTTTTGATAGACATATAAATAAAACTGAGAATTCATTTCCCCAGCTGAACTAAAATACAAGCTATAACAAATCTGCAAAAAAAAATCTTTTTAAAATTAGAAATGATAAGGTACAAGAACTCTAATAATCCGCATATAGCACTGAAACACAAAATGGCCTTCAGATCACAGTCCAGGAAAACCCTGACCTTCTGCAACTCTGGCTATGCACAGAGTTCAGAAGTGACAACTACTTGATGTCCTCCCCTGATGCTCATAATCCAGAAACCAAGGTCTGAAGATTACAGAAAAAGTTTCTTAACAATATGCAGATTCCCCCCAAAACACCAACAGCCCACTCAGCTATCTCTCCCACTTCCACCTGCTCACAGTGGCAGCCAGAATGTAAGACAAGGGAACCCAGTGCACAAGCAGTAGGCATCAACATCACCAGGTTCTCTGGTTGACTTTGCTAGACATACCCACATCTGACACTCCTCAGATGTGTCATTTCAAAATATGAGGAAGTCATTGCCACGGCTGGACCAAGACTTCACATACACGTAGGATTTCATCACCCAGCAGCACATACTCAGCATGGGCATAATCACTTTAATCTCAGCTACCAGCCTCCCCAGGGCCATGTTCATCTGTATCCTCTGGATCCGAGAGATGACAAGGCACTGGAGACTAAAAGACCATCCTGGTTCTCTCTCTCTCCTGGAACAAGTGAAGTACAAGTTGGGTTTGCAGAATATTAAACAGAGGTCCTCAGAATAGTTTGGACAAATGGAATAGGTCAATTCTTTTCTGAGTTTTACTCTCACTGCCTGTACTAGATTGAATACTCTCTTTCAAAAATTTAGTCCACCTGGAACTCAGAATGTGACCCTATTTGGAAATAGTGTCTTTGCAGATGTAATTAGTTAAAATAGGGTTAGCCTGGACTACAGTGGACTCTAAATCCAGTATGACTGATGTCCTTGTAAGAAAAGGAGAAGGCACACAGAAACAGACACAGAGAAAAGAAGGCCGTGTTACAATGGAGGCAGAAACTGGAGGGGTGCAGTGCAAGTCAAGGAATGCCAAGGATTGCTGGCAACTACCAAAGCTAGAAAGAAGCAACAAAGGATCTTCTCCTGGAACCTTTAGAGGAAGCATAGCCTTGCAGACTCCTTGATTTTGAACTATTAACTTCAAGAATTGTGAGGCAAGACTGTTGTTTTAAACCACCCACTTTGTGGCAATTTGTTGCAGCAGCTATACAAGTGAATACATGGTTACATAGAAATTCACCATTCCAGAGCAAATCCTCAGACCCTTGCTCATTGCTGGCTCCAACTCTGATAACGCTGACCAAATCGCCCAGTGCAAAGTGTTCATGGATTTGCTTCTTCCATGAAACTGAAAGCACTCTGGACAGACTGAGCTTTTTGTCAGTCTCCATGACCAAAAAGGAACATACCTTAGACAGATGCTGCATCCACACATCATAGAGTACAGCTCCCTAATGGCATCCTTGAGAAAGGGGCAGGTCAATACTTTCTGGAGTTCAGCCATGCTCTTAATTTAAGATGATCTTAAATTAAGATCTTCTCCATAGGCATATGATGTAAAGACCCCAGCTGTATCTAGCAGGACCTGGACTAGCTGCTGTCCTTTTATTGGACAAGTGAGATCAGATCTTCCACCTATATCTTATCTCATCACCATCTCATCTACCAATGTTTGACCGAATTTCCGTTGGAAAGCCAAACAAAGTAAAGGCAAGGAATTCACCAATCTCCACAGAGTTATAAGATTTGGGGGATAGTACTTCTCCAGGTTCCATGTTGATTCAACCATCAAATAAAATTTTATCTACTTTGTTTAGGAAGTATGTAAGGAGACAAAGCGTGTTTACTGGTGAACAAGGAAGTCTTGAGTAGTAATGGTCATGAAATGGAAGTTAGTTTTTACAAGTGGAGTAGTATTTCCACTAATTTATTAGCATGATCAAAAAATACCAAAAAAGAAATAGGAATATGTATACATTCAAACTTTAGCACATACATCAACATATAAAGGTTTAAAAAAGGACAAACTGGACAATATTTTCATTACATGAAAACATAAAAGTAAACATTGATTCTTTTTTTCAATTTTAATGTTTATTTATCTTTGAGAGAGAAAGAGACAGAGTGAGAGCGGAGGAGGAGCAGAGAGAGAGACAGACACAGAATCTGAAGTAGGCTCCAGGCTCTGAGCTGTCAGCACAGCGCCCAACACGGGGCTCAAACCCACAAACTGAGATCATGACCTAAGCCGCAGTCAGACGCTCAACCGACTGAGCCACCAAGGTGCCCCGACATTAATTCTTTATAACAAATTCCTTTATAACAAATTTCAAAAGATCTGCCTGTGTTATCTAGTCATAGAAATTTGCAGGTCTCTTTTTCCTAATCCATATATATCACTGAGTCAAAAATAATCAATTCACATTTTATGTATTCCTGCATAAATGGGGTTTACTGCTTTCACCCCACCTACTCCAAGGAAATCTGATCTGATTTCTGAGACTCAGGACCACCCTGTGTATGTTCTCATAGCCTAATCTGGTCCTTCACAGCAATGGGAACATTATAGTAAATGCTGCTCTGACTACTCATTCAGTGTCTGTGTTCCAGGTAACTTCCATAATGGTTTACTCTCCGTTCTTTTCTCAGGAATGAGCCTCAGCATCAGAGTCACACATAACACATTGCTTGATGTAAGGTTAATGGATTAATATTCATAACATAAAGGTTTTATAAAGGATGCCTTAAAAAACTATTTCCTTGTTTCTGTGTAAGGGAAGAGAAGGAAAATGGCTTGTATGGTGAGATTATGGTGCAGAAGAAGGTATACGCTACTGAGGTAGGCTTTAGGCATTAGTGAGGTTTTGGGATTTGAGGACTTAATCTTAATCCAACTGTTCCTCCAGCTAGAACAAGGTTTACTTTGCCATCTACATGATCATGCTATGTTCTCATCTTGGAGATCTTGGTTAAAAAAAACAAAAAATAAGTTAAAGCCTTGTTTTCTTTAATAACTCTAAGGCAATGCTGAATTTACCTTTCGACTCTCATAACAGTACACTGGCCTCCATGGTCCCACAGAAATGTTGTTACCTCACTGTGTAACCCATAGTCACTCATGGCAGAAGCTCCCAGGTCTAGAGCCAATGTTGCATCATTGGTCAACTCCTCCCTTCTCTATCTGCATATCAACTAAGACACATGCAAAGATGTCCACTCCCCAATTTACACCATGTGATTCCTATCCATGATCTTGAGTTAGACAGTGGTAGGGTCCAAATGCAAAGAAGATATACGGGGAACCTGAGGCCAGGGGGGAATGTAATTATCATCCACGAGCTGGAATTGTCCATTGCTGGCCATCTCTTCTTCTGTCTTCTATCTCTGATGGGGGACAGCTGGAGCTCTAGTCCCAGACAGAAGGCTTCACTATACAGACAAATTCAGCCTCTGGGGTTCTAGAAATCCCAAATCAGGGCACCTGGGTGGCTCAGTCAGTTAAGCATCCCACTTCAGCTCAGGTCACGATCTCACAGTTCATGGGTTTGAGCCCCGCATCAGGCTCTGTGCTGACAGCTCTGAGCCTGGAGCCTGCTTCAGATTCTGTGTCTCCCTCTTTCTCTATCCCTCCCCTGCTTGTTCTCTCTCTCTTTCTCTCTCAAAAATAAACATTAAAAAAAATAATATCCCAAATCATTAATAACTGATAATAATTATCAGCTAAAGAGGGAGTATGAAAATGAGGGCTGAATGGAAGAGATACTCCTTGACCAAAAAACTTATTTTTTAACCACTTTTGAGACTCCATAAAGAGTTTTCAGTGATGAAAGTACAACCTTTATCAGAGTCTGGCAGGAGAAACAACAGAGCCACGGTGAGGGTAGTCTATACCTGAGTAGGTAAGCTTACATGTGGGGTGGCTGGATCACAAAAGAGGGAGAATTTCTAGATACAAGACAGGAAACAGAAGAGGCTGCACACACACATCATTTAATGTCATTCTTGTACCCCAAGTAGGCAATGCAAGAACATTTTGGGGTGGCTTCTTTAAAAGATGGGGTTCTGACACATAGAAGAAATCAGTGTGTTTTACAAAGCCAGTGGAAATAGGAGGGAACTTGTATTAAGCTTTATCATCCTAGGGGTGCCTGGGTGGCTCAGTCAGTTAAGCATCTGATTCGTGATTTCAGCTCACGTCATGACCTTACAGTCCGTGAGATGGAGCCCCATGTCAGGCTCCAGGCTGTCGGCTGTCAGCATAGAGCCCGCTTGGGATTCTCTCTCTCCCTCTCTCTCTACCCTTCCCCTGCTGTCTCTCTCTCTCTCTCTCTCTCTCTCTCTCTCTCTCTCAAAAATAAATAAATAAATAAATTTAAAAAAAAAGAGTTATCATCCTAGTATCTACTGATCTCCAAGATCATTTGTTTTGTAGGCTATACAGGTTTAATTCAATCTCCTTTCTTTCCTATGCTCCACATTTTTACTCTTTCCATTGTTCTGTCTTCCTTCCTAATATGCCAAGATTCCTTCCTTTCTCAGCTTCCTTTAGTCATTCTTTGAGAGTAGATCTGTTGATGACAAATCCTCACAGTTTTCTTTTATCTGAGAATGTCTTGATTTCCCCTCCATTCCTGAAGGCTATTTTCACTGGGTACAGAATTTTGGATTGACAGTTCTTTTTCTTTAAACACTGGAAAAATGTTGTTCCATTTCATTCTGGGTTCCATGATTTCTGATGAGAAATCGCCATTCTCATTGGTATTCCCCCTAAATAAGGTATCATTTCTCTCAGGAATTTTATTTTTTTTCAATGTTTATTTATTTATTTTTTGGGGGGACAGAGAGAGACAGAGCATGAACGGGGGAGGGGCAGAGAAAGAGGGAGTCACAGAATCAGAAACAGGCTCCAGGCTCTGAGCCATCAGCCCAGAGCCTGACACGGGGCTCGAACTCACGGACCGCGAGATCGTGACCTGGCTGAAGTCGGACGCTCAACCGACTGCGCCACCCAGGCGCCCCTCTCTCAGGAATTTTAAATATTTTTAATTTGTCTTTAATTTTCTGAGGTTTGATTACATTGGCATGGATTTCTTTGGGTTTATCTTACCTGATTCACTCAGCTTCTTGAATCTGTAGGCATATTTCTTTTGCAAAATTTGGTAAATTTTCTTCTAGTAATTTTCTTTGGTAAATTGTTTCTTCTAGTACTTTTTAAGCCCACTCTCTCCTCACCTTCCAAGATACCAATGGACAAGAATGTTAGAACTTTTGTTAAGATCTAACAAAAGTTTCACAGGCCCCTGAGTGTTTTCTTTCTTCAGTCTATTTTCTCTCTGTTGTTCAAACTGGATAATTTCTATCACTGTATCTTCAAGTTCACTGACTCTGCCCTCTGTCATATCCATTCTACTGTTGAGCCATCCATTGAAATTTTAATTTCAGTTGTTGTGTTTTTCAGTTCTAAAATATCCTTTTGGTTCTTGTTTATTTCATGTATTTATTTGCTAGGTCTTTTTTGCTTACACATTGTTTTTCATTTGTTTCAAGTATGTTCATAATTGCTCACTGAAGCGTTTTTATGCTGCTTTAAATCCAGGTGGGAAGGGCTGCTTCATTACAGTTAGGCAAGGGTCAAAGTTTAGGCTCCACACTCAGTCTTCACCCATGAAGGTGGAAGTGAGACTGCAGTGTTTTCTGTGGTGTTTGGTTAAAGTAGGGCAAAGATTATCTAAAACTTGTTCTATCTTGCTAGGCTACTCCTTTGTTTATCCTCAAAAAAACCAGACTTTTGTCAAAGATTTTTTTTTTTTGGACCTATGTCCTTTGGCATTTCTGGATTGCTATCTACTCCAGGATCCTGGAATATATGAGACAGAAAGAAAACTCAAGGAACTCACTACTACAGCTTCTTCAGAAAGAGAAGTCCCAAACCAGTATGCCTTCTTCTCTCCACCTTTCAGTCTTTTCCTGTTTATTTTATATATAATGTCTAGGTTTATAGTTGTACTTAATGGAAGAAATAGGAAGAACTGAGTCCCTTTGTCCAGAGTCAGAACTGTATAGATGTCTTTTTAGCAGCATTTTTGCTTAGGTAAACTGAGTAGTTATAATTTCACAACTGCCATATGTATCAAAAGCAATGTGCACCAACTAGAAACTCATTTACAGAGGCACACTTTCTCCTGAGAGGAGATGTTTCCAGGGACATGGCAACCAATGAGCCATATGTTGTTTATTTGTTAAATACTTGCCAACTCTGGCTTTATTGATAATATCACTTCTGAGTTTCACAGCAGCCCGCATGCCTCAGCTGTGATAGTTTGCTTCCTTGCTGTTCAGTATTTATCACGGTGATGTTGACTCCCTGTTCTTTCCTCCATCTGTTAGGGAGAAATAACACCCTATGTTTTCATAACTGCATTCAAGCTATCCTACCTCTTGTCCTCTGCACCTCTATACCTTGATTTTTCATCTTTCTGTACATGGGTTTTCCCATTTACCCACATTTTAGGCAGATGATCTCATTCTAGTTTAGGCCACAGGATTTGCATTTGCCCTGCACTTTACGGGTGAGTTATTTTATTTTTGTTTTCAGTCTTCCTATCTTCCTCACAACAACATTCCAAGAGACCTGGCACAGAGTCTGCAACACTCCCAACTGTCAACCAGGGTAGAAAAGTAGACCTGTTAGCTATGTCATCTGTGAGATACAAAACTTCAAATGCAAACCCAGGTTATAGTCTTTCTTCTTCCTCATATTTGTCAACATGACATGAACTATCTGAATATTTGAAAACATCTTCGCTCGACTTTCAAGACATATTATGTGTTTTATTTTTTTGTTGTTGTTTTTTGTTTTTTTTTGTTTTTTGTTTTTAAGTAGGCTCTACACCCAAACTGGGGCTTGAACTCATGACCCTGAGATCAAGGGTTGCATGCTCTACCAACTGAACCAGCCAGATTCCCCAATACTCCACATTTTGTTGTTTTCCTCCTACTTCATTGGTCACTCCTATTCAGCTTCTTTTGCTGGTCATTCCCTTTCCCCCCAAATTCTTGTTAGAAGATGGTAGTGCTTAATCCTGGGTCCTCTTTTAACACTCACTTCCTGATGTTCCCCAATTTCATGGCTTTAAATATCATCTATGCACTAATGATTCCCAAATTTATATCTCCAGCTCAGACTGCTCTTCTAAACTCCAGAGTCACATCAAATTTCCAGTCAACATCTCCAGCTGAATGTCTAATAGACATCTCAAACTCAAATTGTTGAAAATTGAACTCCTCATTCCCTTTAAATATACCCTAAATCTAGCCTTCTCCATCATAACAGATGGCTCTACAATCCTTCCAACTTCCCAGGCCAAAAACCTTCAAAGTATCCTCGACTACTCTTTCTCACACATTCCCACACTCATTTCCTGTCCAACTGATTCTACTTCCCAAATGCTTCCTACTTCTTCTCATCATCTTCACTGCTGTCACTCTGGTCCAAACCACCATCACCTCTCTCCTGGATTACAATAGCTTCCTAATAGTCTCCCTTTTCCCACCATTGTCCCCTCCCCCACACCATCTTCTTAACATTGTGATCATAGTGATCCTGTAAAAATGAAAGTCAGGTTAGATCACTCCTCTGCTCAAAACCCTTCAGTGGCTCCCTATTTCACTCTGAGTAAAGGCTGAGGCTTTTATAATAGCTCTCAAGTCCCTATATGATCTGCCCTCATTCTCTACAGACTTCCTTTCCTAATCTTTCCCTTGGTCACTACACTCTATTCACAATAGCCTCCTTACTGTTCCTTGAGCAATCCACACATGACCAACCCCAGGGTCTTTACACTGGCTATTCCTATTGCCAGGATATTCTCATCCGAAACATATGCTTGATTAACTCCCTCGCCTCTTTGCTTAAGTCACAATTTCCCAATGCACCATATTCTGACCAACCTACTTAATATTACAATCTTCACCACTCCCACTAGTACTCTTGATCTCTTATTTATTTTCATTGTGTTTTTTCCATAACACATATTACTTTCAAACATAACATGTAACTTATTTATTATATCTACTATTTTTTCATCTATTTCCTCTGTTAAAATGTAAGATCTCAGAGAGCAGGGATCTTCTCTTGCTTACCTAAAGAATCCTAAGCACCTAGAAGGTGTTTTCTAAGTATTCAATAAATATTTGCTGAATGAAGGAATTAATCTTTTTACAGTAATGCCTCAACTATTCAAAAGATATTTATCCAGAAATCTCAGTTACTAAGAAAAAAAATAATAGAAGTGAGATCATATAGCAAATAAGTTTAAAAGGCTTTATATAACCAAAATGGAGGCCTTACAATATTAAAACTCTGAAATGTATACACTTTGCTCAGAAGAGAAATCCTCAGGGGCACAGTAGGTATCCTTATACTATACGTACAGCTCCAATAAACTTTGATAACCTAGATTCTAAATCCAAAGGCTTACAAGGAGGATATCATGTTTGTGCAAGGGAAGGAGACAGGACAGACACTACAGGGCAGCAAGCAAGGAGTGACAGCTTCTGGGCATCATGGAAGAAGAGTCAGGCAAAGGAAACAAAAGCAGGCTTTAAAAAAAAAAGGAAGAAAACAACACAGAGGTATTTGGTGCTGAAACAAATCATCCACATACTTCAAAATCACATTATAGCACAGGATACCAATTTATATTCAGTACACTGAGCCTCAATCACCAAGTAAAAGAAAAATTATATTCAGTATGCTTTAGAAAAGCAATCATATTAAATGTCACTTGTGAATACCATTAAGTACCATTTCTACCAGAATTATTAAATTACATCAAGTTTGAAGGTTTAATAAAAATAAATCTGTATAAAATTTATGATGCTAGATAACTGAAGACTCACTATAGATAACGATACTGTTTGGCTTTCAGCCATTTGTTTATTGTTGTATATCTAAAAATTAATCTTGTGTTCTAAAACAGATCAGCCTCATCAACTTGAAGATTTCATCAGGTTTTCAGCACTCTGAGTAACTTGAGGTTCTTGTCATTTAGAAACCATGTACAGAAAATCTTTAACGAGACAAAATGCACAAGAGATGGTACATCCTGGGGAGACCGGCTAGGATTAGGGCTACATTAGATGGTGCACATCTGGACAATGTGACTCAAAAAGAACCACCAGGCAAATACTCTCATTGTGTGAGTTTCATCTTAATTTCCTTTAGGTTAAAGCTTTGACATCTCTAGGTAACCTTTAAATGTTAAACTCTTGAACACATTAGCTCAAATTACTTTAGCAATTGTTAGGGAGTTTGTGACTGTAAGACTCTAAAGAAAAAGATACAAGATAAAGGAAGAGAAATATAGGGCAGTACCCTTTCATTCTGTGTCTGCCTCCAGGTGTGGGCCAACACATCTATCCTACTTGTCCTATTATGAGACATTAACCTTTGAGGGAGGTACAAGACAGAGCTCAGGGGGAAAATGTCAACCCAAAAAGACTAGACAGAGAGGAAGACAAGAAACAATCCACTAGGGATTACCTGGGCAAATCCAGGGGGTGGACAGTGGCTCCTCACATGGTCTCCAGAAGCTCACTCAGGCTGGGAAGAGCAGTGTTAACGGTAAGAGTTACAGGAGACTGTCATCCCAGCAACCCCAGGGCACTTGAGGCACTCAAAGCAGGCACAGGGAGGCAAGACAGAGTGCAGTGAGGAAGCAAAGGGCTAAGGAAGAGAGACTGGAGCACACAATCCTCCAGTGTTTTACAGCCACAGATCATCATCGCAGTGATGCCCAGGGCTGGGAGGACCTTTAAAAAGATCTTAATTATTTTTAACTGAACATTTTGATAGCTTGATAAAAAATTTGTTATCATGAGTCTTCTTTTCATTGCACTACCTATTAATATGCCAAAGAACATACTTAAACACCATTATAGTCAAAAGAGAATGGGGTTTCATCCCATATTGGTCCCTGGCACTTACCAGCTGTGTGACTCTGGACAATATAATTTTTCCAAACTCAGTTTCCTTATTTGTAAAATATGGATAATGGTACTTATTATCTTTTAAAAAAAAAGTTTATTTGTGTATTTTGAGAGAAAGAGAATAGGGAGGTGGCAGAGAGAGGGAGGCAGAATCCCAAGCAGGCTCCACACTGCCAGTATAGAGCCCGACACAGGGCTCGATCTCATGAAGCACATGATCACGACCTGAGCCAAAAACCAAGAGCTGGACGCTTAACAAACTCAGCCACTCAGGTGTCCCACTATCTTCTTGTCTTTATGAAAAGCAATTTGAAAATATATACCAAAAATCTTAAATCTCTTCACACACATTAACTAATTTAGTCCTTTGGGTATCTCTAACCTAAGGAAATAACCTAAAACATGGGAAAAACTTAATGTAAAAGGTTATAGCAGTATTGAAAACAGCAACAATTTTTAAATGTCTTACTTGTCCAAAAACAAGGAAAAACTTAAGCTGTATGATCCATATCATTTCAGCCAATAAAAATTATATTTGTAAAGAGTTTTAGTAACCTAGGAAAATGACCATCCTGTAATGTTCATTTTAAGAGGCCTGAAATCTTAAGTGTGAGCTCAAACAAGTTAAAAACATACTCAGAAAAAATACTGTAGGAAAACATACCAAAATGTTATGACCATTTAATTCCCAGTGATAGGGTTTGTAAAAGTAAATTAACAATTATAAGGCAGAAATTCTTTGGCTTGACCCCAATTAAAATATAGTATAAATCATAGTACATTACATTTCATGAGCTCCTGTCAATTTCTTCTGGGAAGAAGAAAGACATGTTAATACATGCCAACTGGGAGCACTCTCAGGAAGAAGCAGGGGATGTGTGTATTGTCAGCTCTCAGCTGCAAGCCAGCAACAGCTCTCACAAACCAAGGAAAGAGAAGGAGATGGGGGCAGTAGCAGCCATGTCACATGTCACACTAAGGAGCTATGCTGCTGTCTCACATACCTGTTTTAGCATCTAAATGTCAGTGGGCTTTTATTGATTTTCTTTTTTTTTAATGTTTATTTATTTTTGAGAGAGACAGAGCATGGGGGAGGGGCAGAGAGAGGGGGGACAGAGGATCCAAAGCAGGCTCCATGCTGTCAGCACAGAGCCCAATGCGGGGCTCAAACTTATAAACCGTGAGATCTATGTAATCATAGAAATAAGTACAATTGAGCACACCACATCAACTTTATGCCTGGGTTGCTTGTGTCAATTCAAAAGAAATAGATTCAAATGCTATTCCACTTATTAAAATACTTTCCTGCATTTTAAAAATCATTCCATCCTATTGTCTTATTTTATTACTCCTCACTCTCCCTTCTCCCTAATACTTACACTCTTTCCCTAAAAGTGATGATGCATAATTTGTTGAATGTTGAGTTCTAAAATGAACCTGTAAAGCTGTTAAGATAAATATCCAAAGAAGTACTGAAAAGGTAGGAAGCAAAGCAACAGAGATAATGTGAAATTCAATTGAGGAAAAGATAAGGTGCATTCACAAGCTGATAATGTACAGTTACAGCACAAGGATATAAAAAAGCACAATAAAATTGTACTCCCATTCAACCAGTTGGCATCCAAGTCTGGCCATGCTTCAGAAGTCTACCTTCTACACATAGCTGCCTTGTTATATGATCTCCTTGCTATTTTTCTGTAATTGCACCTTTTTGTATCAATAGAGGGCTCTCCTGTCTATGCTCTGATGATCTGGATAATTAAACAGAGACTCCTGGTCTAAGTATTTGAATTGTTTTCAGTAAGTAAAATGTAAAACCTGGTTACTGACTGGATAGTTCTAACTCTACAAATCAGGTCTTTAAATACCATCAGGGAATATTTATGAGTCCACTGCATCACCACAGAGACTATTTTCAAATTGTCTTCAATTTTTGACAAGAAAAAATTTACAAACATATTACCATATCACTTAATTAGTTGATGAAAAAAATATGATAAGAATTCAATAAAGAAACATTATCAAAAGGCAGATGGTGGAATAATGACAGAAGAGTTGTTTAAGATAGCAAACAAATCCTCAAAACGAGAAACTGTTGGGATTTCTAAATACCCAGGACCATTTTCTTGCTCTGGTATAGTTATCTGAGAGGCCTGTTTTAAAGAGCACTGACCCCACAGAGGTACCACACAAATTCATCACTGATAAAACTAAACTGGCTAACTATGAAACCCAAAACTCTTATCACTAGGATGGGGATGTTGATACCCTATCAGCCAAATGTCAGCATCCAGTCAAAAGCACATACACAATATCCTTTTTTTAAGGTTTTTTGTTGTTTGTTGTTTTTTTTTTTTAGAGAGAGAGAAAGAGAGGGCATGCACAAGCCAGGGAAAGGCAGAGGGGGAGGGAGAGAGAATCCCAAGCAGGCTCCGTGCTGTCAGTGCAGAGCCCGATGCAGGGCTCAATCCCACGAACCATGAGATCATGACCTGAGCAGAAGTCAAGAGTCGGACGCTTACCCAACTGAGGCACCCAGAAACCCCCAATATCCTTTTAACCTCATTTAAATAATCATATTTTTCCTGATCCATATTACATTTATCAGTTCTCCTGGGGTAGTTTCTTTTTCCTCAAAAATTATTATTTAAAAAAATACCTAAAATGGACAGTATTTCAAATAGCTTTAAATAATAATATTTAAAGGATAAACCAAAATTTGAAAATTTATCCCTTTCACCATTTTCTGAAATTATCTTTATCTGTGGCATATACTGCTTCTGTATAATACCAAAATACTACTATAGACACTAACATACTATATAAGACACTTTCTCAAAATAAGGCCTCGTTACCAAATAAAATAGTAGTATCATATTTATTCAGCTTGTGCCCTTATCACAGGCACTAAAATACCTCACTCACCTATTTGGTAAAGCGTGGATTACACTGATTTAAATTCATACTAGGTGGCCTCTCAGTTCATTCAAGGTCTTGGATCAGATGCTTTTTCAGAAAGACCTCACCACCCTCTGTAAAATAACATCACACCTAAGTTTCCTCTGCTTTGTTTTCCTTTGCTGCTCTTATTGCTATCTGACATTGTCATATAAATTCCTTGAAACAACTCATCAAAACTGATACAAGATGAAATAGAAACTCTGACTGGCCCTCTCTAGGGCTAGTTTCTGGGTGGCTCAGTCAGTTGAGCATCTGACTCTTGATTTTGGCTCATGTCATGATCCCAGGGTTGTGGGATCAAGCCCCATGTTCAGCTCTGCACTAAGTGTGGAGCCTGCTTGGGATTCTCTCTCTCTCCCTCCCCCCTGTCCCTCTTCCCCACTTGCAATCTCTCTGTCTCTAAAATAAAAATTTTAAAAAACAAAAAACAAAAACTTCCCACAAGGAGAACTCTTGGCCAGATGATATCTATAAAACATTTTAAAAGAAATAACATCAACATTGCATAATCTCTTTTTAAAATAGGGGCGCCTGGGTGGCGCAGTCGGTTAAGCGTCCGACTTCAGCCAGGTCACGATCTCGCGGTCCGTGAGTTCGAGCCCCGCGTCGGGCTCTGGGCTGATGGCTCAGAGCCTGGAGCCTGTTTCCCATTCTGTGTCTCCCTCTCTCTCTGGCCCTCCCCCGTTCATGCTCTGTCTCTCTCTCTGTCCCAAAAATAAATAAACGTTGAAAAAAAAATTTTTTAAATAGAGGAAAGAAAAAAATAGAAGAAAAAGGAGCATTTCCTGATTCAAGGAAGTTCATTCGCAACCCTCTGTTCAACTGTGTCCTGGAAATCCTAGCCAATGCAATAAGGCAAGAAAAGTAAATGATAAAAGACATAAAGATCAGAAAAAATAAGTAAAACTTCCAGTATTCACAGATAACAAGACTGTCTATATAGAAAATCCTGAGGAATCTATAAAACAACTGCTAGATTGAATAACTTGCCTAACATTACACCACTAATAAAATCGAAACTAGAGGGGTGCCTGGGTAGCTCAGTTGGTTAAGCATCCAACTCTTGATTTTGGCTCAGGTCATGATCTCATGGCTTGTGAGTGTGAGCCCTGCATCAGGTTCTGCGTGGAGACTGCTTGGAATTCTCTCTCTCCCTCTGTCTCTGTCCCATCCCATGCACTATCTCTCTCTCTCTCTCTCAAAATAAATATATAAACTTAAAAAAAATCAAAACTAGAATGATTCCCAAACTCTTAACCCCTACACTATGCTCTCTACTTAGAGAGGACCAGGAGCTCTACTTGCATTAGCCCACAAACCTCAACATACCATATACTTGGTCTTCGTAATATAATTTAATGATTTGGAAACAGAAGTTCAGAAAGATTAATGATTTAACTAAGATCACATGGCTAAGATGAGAGTGACAGAATTTGAATACTGATCTGGCTGACCCTAAAATAAAGCTGATTTGAATATATCACATGTTCCAAATTGGAAGAGAGAAACAATGAGAGGATCCAGATCCAGATCCAGATGATGAGGCCCTGAAATAACGTAGTAGAATATAAAGGCCAAGAGAAGAAGTGCGTCTGGTTGGAGGTAAAAAGGGCCACATGAAAGGTCAAAGTTTTGAGAATTAGAGTAGTGTCAATAAAATAGGAGTAAGGAGGAGAAACCAATGGAGTAGAAGGCTAAGGAAGATGAAGTCCATTTGAGACAAATTGAGTATCAACTTGTTTGGTTAGGCATAGTTTTGACAGCAAATAATAGGAAACCTAACAAAGAGTGGTTTATGAAAATAGGGATTTTTTTTCCTAACAAAATAAAAAAATCAGAATGATTGACCTAAACTTAGTAGCTGAACAAAGTCAGAACTAGAATGTGTGTTTCTCCTGGCCTTCCTTCTGGGATTACAATATGGTTGCCAAAGGCCCAGGCCTTGGGTCATAATTCCAGATAAAAAGAAGAATGGGGGTGTCAAATACACCTGTGTCTTTTATCAATAAAGCAAAATCTTTCCTAGAAGCCTCTAGTAGAACTCTGCTATGTCCCATTGGCCAGAACTGTGTCACATAGTCACCTAGCCTCTAGGGTAGTTAGGAAAGTACATAGTTTGTTTTTCCAACCCCTATAGCAGAGGTAGGTGAAGACAAACAATGTCTGCCCCTAAATATAAATGGGGTATTAATGTGGGAATATCCAATGGAGAGACGAAAATGTATCTGGTCTAGGAGATAAACCAAAGATACAGGGTTTAAGGAATCTACATAGTTAAAGCACAGGACATGGAAAAGTACTCCAGGAAAGAGTATGTATGAAGAGAAAAGAGGGTAATAACAGCACTTTGTTTCTCTTTTTGTACAGGGGAAGGAAGCAGATGTGCATGGAAGCAACTGAGTAAACACAGTAACCAGGTGCCTCCTCTCCAGCCAGTCCGACTGTTTGCTTTCATGTTTGTCTGGGTCCTTCTCTGTCATCCTCCCCACCCAGTTACTTCCATCCTCTTTCTCTTTCCCTAGTCTCTCAGTACTCCCCAAGCAGTCTCTCCTCTTCCCTTCTCTCTTTCCCTCATCTGTGAATTGGAGGTACTGGAGGGAAAACTCACTCTTCACTGCCACCATTCAAGATGCATGAAGAGGGATTTAAATCTGACTAAAGGAAAACTAGCTGCCTTAGGTTGGAAAGATGGTATGGGGTGGGGGGTGGGGGGTTGACAGCTACTATGTAAGGGCTATTAAATGTTAAGAATTCACAGAAAATTAATAGGAAATTGAACTAAAAGGAATCTGCCAGTCCTACCCTCATTGGAATAGCCAGAGTCTATTTGGGGGAATACAAACTAAGACAAGGAAGCAAAATTTGCTTTGCTGAACATTACTCCTCCTCTGAAGACTCTTTTGTGTTCCCAGGTTATGTTCAGGACACCACACTGCAGGGCCATGGGTGTGATGGACTGGGCACCCTTCTCCAGGCCCACTGCTCCATGGGCACACCATCCATTCATGTGCCTCCAATATGAGTCAAGCTCTGGCTGTCCCTTTCCTTTCTGAAAATCCTAGGGCAGGTAGAATCAGCACCACGGAATTAAACCCTCATTACATAATGGGTTGTGTTTTCCTCTAATTGCTCCACATGTATATGCCATGTGCTCCCATGTATTTGGGGCTACAATGAGATGTCCTCCAAGAAGTTGCAGATAGGACAGTTAGCAAGCATTAAACTTTAAAAAATGATATATCACTAACATCATGAAAAGCAATCGTGTTGCAAGTAGGTAACACTTCTGTGAAGTATTGTTGCCAGAGAATCGTATCTAAATTCAATCAAGTTCTAGATCCAAATACCAATTTATGGGATATACAGGGGATAAAGGGACATATTAGAAGACAACATGGAAGGCATGATTAAAATTCAGACTTAAAAAAATGTTTCTTCAAACTTATTATAAGGCAGATAGAGAGAGGGGCACCTTGGGTGAATCAGTCAGTTGAGCAACCGCCTCAGGCTCAGGTCATGATCATGTGGCCCAGGAGCTGGAGCCCTGCGTCAGGCTGTGCTGACAGCTTGGAGCCTGGAGCCTGCTTCTCATTCTGTGTCTCCCTCTCTCTCTGCCCTCCCCCACTCACGTCCTGTCTCTTTCTCTCTCTCAAAAATAAACATTAAAAAAAAAAAGGAAGATAGAGAATCCAGAGATTAAGAAAGACTTAGAGAGGCACCTGGATGGCTCAGTCGGTTGAGCATCCAGCTTTTGATTTCAACTCAGGTCATGAGCCCAGGGTTGTGGGATCGAGCCCCACATGGGGCTCCATGCCAAGCACAGAAGCCTGCTTAGGATTCTCTCTCTCTCTCTCTCTCTCTCTCTCTCTCTCCCCCTCTGCCCCTCTCCCCCACTCACTCTCTCTTTCCTTCTCTAAAATAACAATAATGATAAAAAAAAGACTTAGAGACATTATCAACTATACAGAATCTACATGGATCCTAATAAAAACAAATTGCAAGAAAGAAAAAGTTACATCATAAATGGGTAAATTTGAACACTGATGATATTGATTATCTTAGGGAACTAATGTCAAATATTTCAACGTGTGATAATGGTATTGTTTGCTTCATAAGGAGTTCTTACCTTTTAGATACACACTAAAATAATTACAGATAAAATAATACTATGTTCTGGTACTTGAACCAAAATAATTCTGGGGATATTGGGAGATGAATGGGGGTATAACTAAAACAAGGTTGGCTGTGCGTTGATAATTATCAGAAGGGGAAGGGGCTATATAAGAGAAACATACTATTTTCTCTTCTTTTTGTATATTTTGAAATTTTCCATAATAACCTTCCAATAATAAATCAGAATAGAGCTACACAATGTCAATTTTTTTTTAAAGTAGTCACATCTGCCAAGAAAACACAGAAGTTACGGCAGAGACAGATGCCCATGGTGCCCACCCAAGCCTTTTCTAAGGCAAAGGGAGCTGGTGCAAGGACTTGCTTGCAAGGTTGCAGAGTCTACTCCATCCCTGAGGAGGAGGATGCATTTAGCAATCTCACCTTCATCCCATAAGCACCTTCTACAGTCACGGTGTTGCAGTGAAACTGAAGATAAAACGATGAGTGAAATACAGAAACTGATATCAAGGGATGCATAAGCGAAGTAAATAGGAAATTGTGATGGAGTCTGACTTACGATATTACAGTGTTGGACAAAGTGTGCTATGGGAGCACACGTAATGGTCATCTAACTGGAAGAGGTGACAGCCAAGCTGTCCTGAAGGATTCCCAGAACTGTCTTCTGATTATAATTCAATTCCCAGGCTCTGTCACTCTAGGAAGAGAATGAGCTGGCCAGAAGTTGTAAGTGCCCTGACCTCCTGGCAGCTTTGCTTCTCTCTGTAAAGGTACAACATGGGTTTCTGGAACAAGTGGATCTCCCACACAGCTTGCCTACAGAAGGAGTACATCAGCCACAGGGGGTGAGTGTCCACCTCTTTGATCTTATTTTCAAATTAATGAACGGTCTCTCTGATTTTTACAGTACCTGAGATCTTCATACCTTTGTATATGTCCCTGAAAAAAAAAATGTACTAATTTTTGATGTGCTGACAAATTAGGAATCTGAGATTGCAAAACCAGCCCAATCCCTGAGAATTCATCAGGGTAATGTCATCCGCTTTAGGGTGTGCCTGGGTCTGGGTCGACACCAGCCTTCCCCAGTGATAGCCTTTTTCTCTGGGTGCTTCTTTGATCTTCAGTATTCCTTAGGGGTGGGACCATGTCTGCCGCTTCTTTGATTCTGAGTCATCCTCTTTCACCATGCAGGCCTCAAAGCATTTTGGTTTTTTAACAGATTTGTTCCTTGATTTCTTCCCCTTTCATTCAATCACACCAAAATAATTAACATCTATTTGGGGATTAAGTCAGATGCAATAGACACTGTATAGGAAGCAGTTTTTAAAATGAAACATCAATGATTTTACTATGTTGACTTCATTTCCTACTTTGGCCTGTGATCACCGGCAGTCCTCAAATAAGCCCATCAACTGAGGATGTCCCTCCAAGCTACACTTCTAACTGAAGAATGAGAAACCAGAATATTATGAACTCCTTCCCAGAGGGAGACAATTTCTCTCATCTCCAGTGATTTCTCGGTCAATCAGCCAGATTCTTTCATCTGTAACAGGACATGGCAAACTTTTTCTTCAAAGATCCACACAGTAAATACTTTAAACTCTGTGGTCACACAGTCTCCACGGCAGCTACTCAAATCTGCCACTGTAGCGTGAAAGCAGCCGTGGACAACATGTTAACCAAATGAGTGTGGCTGTGTTCCAATAAAACTTTGTTCATGGACATTGAAATTTGAATTTCATATAAATTTAATGGGTCACAAAACAGTAATCTTTTTTTGGTTTATTTCCAACCATTCAGAAATGTAAAACCCATTCTTAGCTCAGGAGACACACTGACAGCTGGTAGATCTTCCCCTGCTCCATAGCAATGAATATCGGCAGTGATTCACTATACATCTGTGAGTTACGTGTGGTATCTTTGAAATACCTCCTTACCAACCATAAGAATTATGACCTATAAATGGGTCTTAAGTTCATAGGTGGCAAACTTAAATTCTTATGGGAAAAATATTTTCAGTAAAATTAAACAATGGTCAGACACAGAGCACGCACATGTATACATGCACATACACATACACACACACACACACACACACACACACACACACACACACACACACAAACACACACAGATACTGTACATATCCTAAATCCCAAATAGGGGGTAGTATGTAATACATTTCTTTGTTTTTTTATGTAATACATTTCTAATTACCTTCCCTGATTAGAAAAAAATTGTAAGATCAATGAAATAATGTAAGATCAATGAAAAATAATGTAAGATCGGGGGCGCCTGGGTGGCGCAGTCGGTTAAGCGTCCGACTTCAGCCAGGTCACGATCTCGCGGTCCGTGAGTTCGAGCCCCGCGTCGGGCTCTGGACTGATGGCTCAGAGCCTGGAGCCTGTTTCCGATTCTGTGTCTCCCTCTCTCTCTGCCCCTCCCCCGTTCATGCTCTGTCTCTCTCTGTCCCAAAAATAAATAAACGTTGAAAAAAAAAATTAAAAAAAAAATAATGTAAGATCAATAATGTAAGATCAATGAAATAATAAGTTTGTTTTGCTTAACGGTATGTCTGCTGAGACTTTTTTCAATGGCTTTTATCCATCCAAATGTTCAAATGTCTTTCTCATTGTCAGATTAGTATTTGTACAATCTCATCTCCTCGGTCCCACCATAGTCCAAGAACTTGGACAGTTGATACATTAAAACTTTGGATTTTTTTCTTTAATCTAACGCATGTATCTATATATTTTTCAACCCCCTCCCCACATGCAAGTTATTATAGCATTGCCTGCCTATGACAACTTTCTAGGTGTGTCTAAAAACACTTCTAAGGCTTTATTTTCCTTGTTTTGTTTGTTTCAACTTGTATTGTGTACTTCTTTACTCAGGAACTTTTTCCTTTAGCTCCTCTTTTTTATTTCCAACCCCTGGGTCCCTCTTTTTCTAGCTCTCTACAACAGGTGTCACTTGCATGATGCATATACCCAAACTACATTTTGCAGCTATGGAAAAGGTCCCCCAGCATCATATCCCCAAATAGTACATAGGGGTTCATTGTACCATTCCTTCTTTTTTGTGTGTGTTTTATGTTTAAAAATGTCTGTGATTGCAAGTTTTAGAAAAATAGAGCACACATTCCTATGCTCTCCATTTGGTTCCAAAAGGAATTTGTGGCTGGGAAGAAATTAGCATATGTATATGCCACACCTGTGTGTCTTTGTTCACACTGCTCCCTTTACTTGGCATGCCCTCCCCAAATTCTCTGCCTGATAAAATTTCCCTCAACCTCCAAGGTCCAGGCAAGAACCTGTAGGAAGCATCCCTGCCAAGCAGAGCTGATAACTGCCTCCTTGGCATTCCCAAAGCATTTCATACATCTCCATTAAAGCACTTACCGTTGCATTGTGGTTAGTTGTTTATGTAGCTATCCCATTCTGGCCACCCATCCCCTAAGTCAATGGCAACTCATTTTTTTTTTTTCCCCTGCCCCCACCACCCTCCCACACAGCCCCACAGTACCTGGAATAAGGTATCATGATTGCATTTCTCAGAAATACTGAGGGCAGTTTCCCAACTTCCATCAGCACCCTTAATCTTCCTCCTCCCCCACAAAATTAACAATCTAAGTAAAAATGCAACTTCAGAACAAGTACCCCAAGGCCCTCTTAGAATGAGATTGCCACTCCTATGTGTTCTTTAAAGGAATTCTAGCATCAACACTACAGAAAAATGCAAGGTTATCTTGACACCACAAAATAAAATATTTACATGGCACTTTCCAGTTTTCAAAGTACTACTTTCACCATTTGTTATTGTTATTTGATCCACTAATCCCTGGTAAGACAGTTCTATCCTCATTTTTCAGACACTCAGGGAAGTAAAAGTGACATCTCCAAGATCAGAGCTGGTGACAGTCTGGGCCTAAAACCCTTAACTTATTTATTGATCTATCCACTCTCCCATACTCCATGAATGCTAGGCTCAGTATTTGTGGAGGTTTATTTTTTTTCCCCCACCTTTGGTAGGTTTTTTCCCATACTGTGAATGGTGGTGGCATTAGATTGTGGCTCTATGTTCTAAAAATATATTCTAAGCAAAATCATTTGGGCAGATCCACATTATGAAAAGACAGAGTCAAATACACCCCACTTGTGTTAGTATTGCTCTATGATTCTGCCATAAGTACTTATTGACTAAAGGATTTCCAGTGAATTGCGGACTGTTCAGAAAAGGCATGCCACGCATTTCTGAAAATAGAAATATGTAATCTATTATCTAAAAAAATTCACTGGTGAGGAAGCACTACTATTTATAGGTCAAGTACAAGAGCTTGATTTTCTCTTCTTTTATAATTCATCTTTCCTAAACTATTAAATTTAGATTACTTATCACATTAGCAGCCTCTTCACTTAAATATGCTCTCAGTTCCTCTACATAATTCTGTATGATTTAACCATCACTTCAATTCTCTTACTATTTATTGCAAGCAATTCTTCTAATATTAGTACATATCATTTTCGAGTAAATAGGGCACTGTCTGCCAAAAAATCTTGCTACTGTGTGGTAATTGAAAGTAAAGATTATTTCTCAGATATATTAATTTTTCAAATGAGCCACATTTAGCTTTTCTCAAATTACTTAATTTTTTTCAACAAAGGCCTGTAATAGTAAAGTATTCAGAGCATGTCACATTTAAGATTTTCAAGTTTGATCTGGTTAGGAATCTGCTAATTGTAAAAAATTTCAATATGGCAGAGCCCAAAATATTTCACACAAACGCAAATAGAGATGTCATGCAGATAGCTGCAAGACATGAATCACTGCCCTGCCGCATCAAACCCGAAAATTCAGAGGCAGTTCACTCTGCAAGATCTCTCTGCTCAGTTCTTAAAAGTTCAGAGGCATCACCTTTTAATCAGGGTAATAAAGAATAATTGCTAACATACTGCGTACTGTTTACTGCTAAACCCACAATCTGGACAAACAGAGAATTATGCTGTCAGAGCCTGGAAACAATTGCAGTCCGCAGTTGTTACACGGGGACACCCTCCTTCTGTAGAGCTGTCGTCAGGAGTTAAGGATGCTTTGTGATTTTAATTTTTCAGAGTCAGGGTCTTTCCCCCGCGAGACGCAGGCACTCCGGGGAAAGCGGTCTCCCGCGTGACCTTCCTAACACAGACCTTGAGCAAGCGACTGCGGGGGCAGGAGCTGAGAATTTCAACGAGGCACTTGCTTGACAGCTCCGCTGGGTCCCTCACACTTTGCTTTCGGGGACAAAAAAGGAATTACTCCGCACCTGCCCTTCCCCTCACCCCTCCTTAAAACTTAAATTACATGCACCCCTACGGTCTGAACAGCAAGAAGAAAGGTACGGAGCTATCCTGCCGTCCCGTGAGGCCGAGGGGAAATCGCCCCCCACCCACGAGCGCAGCCTGCAGCGGCGGGCCGGCGGGTGGGCGCGCGCGGGGGGGGGGGGGGGGCGAGGAGAAGGTGAAGGAGGGCCGGGCGAGGGGGGCCCGGAGCGGCTGGCGCTGCCCCCGCACCCCACTGCGCTGCCTTGTCTCCACCACGTGGAAGAATCTCGTGCGGGTGGCGCGCGCCCACGGGAGGCGGGGGGGTGCGTCTGGGTGAGCCCCCCTCCCCCGGCCGGGACGCGGCCCCTCTCAGCTCCCTCCCCCGCGCTGCGCCCAGGTGAGGGGCAGGGGCGGTGCCGCCGAGCCCCAGCCCGGCTTGGGGGGCGGGGGGGACCCGAGCTACCTTTTATCCAGGCAGGCGATCCACTCGGCTGAGGAGGAAGAATGGGCGGCGTGCGCAGCGACCATGTTGGGCAGCGGCGCGCGGTGTCCCCGGCTGCGGCGACCTCCCGCGCTCGCTCTGCCTCCGCCTCCGCCCAGCCCGCGGCGCCGACCCGCTCCTCCCGGCCCGTCTCGCGACCAGCGCGCCGGCGACAGGCCCGCCCTCCCAGCGGGCTCCCGCGGCCTGCGGGGCGGGGGGCCGGCGGGGGAGGGGACTCGAGGGGCGGGACGCGGGGACCGGGAGGGCCCGAGCCGCCCGCCCGCAGCTGCACTGCGGCGCCGGGGGTGGGCAGTCCCGCGGTCCCGCCCGCTGCGGGGAGGGCGGCTCGGGGCGACCCAGCGTGGCCGGCCACCTGCGACAGGTGGCCGCACGTCTCGGGGAGACCTGGGCCTCGGAAGCGCGGACGGAGCGAAGGCGCCACGGGTGGGGAGGGGGGAGGAGGAGGGGGCGGGGGTGAATGTCAGTGTATATATTTTTCATACAGCGAATGCCACTAAAATGGCTGCTGCCTCCCTGTTTCCTTAGAAACCCATTAGTCTTCCTCGGCGGTGGTCGAAACTTGCTGGCGGTTTCTTGCTCACCTTTCCCGTTTCCCCTTTCAAAAGGGATGAAGAGGAAGGTTATCATGGCTTAGGGCCGGAGCACCCACGGTAGTCACCAAGTGTGGAGTCCAGGGGACAGTTTGTCCTGAAGGGTGAGGAAGAGCTGGGATGGAATGGAGGGGCAGTGAAGGCATGTTGGAAGCAGGATTGGGGGGGGGCAGCCAGTGGGCCAGAAGGGTCACCAGCGGTGACTGAGGGGATGCCTAGCCGAAGTCTCTGGCCTTGAACCTGGGACCTGCTTGGGCCTCCATCACCTGCATGGAGAGAAGAAACACAGTTAAGAGTGGGGAGTAGTGGAGCCACAAGCAGAACTGAGGTTTGGGGTCTGGGAGCCAAGATCCCAAGGCACGTGGGCAAACTTGCATGGTTGGCCCCACGTGCCGGCCCTTTCCTTGGCTGGAGTGCTGAATGGGTAGGTGGTCACTTCATCCTGTCCCTGGTAGGCGTGCACAACAAATGTTATGCCTAGAAGTTGTTTGGTTACGTTCAGCCAAAAATCAAACTAAGCTCGAATCGTTATTTAGGAATTTGGGGACAAGTTAAATCTTTCGGACTACTACCAAACCCTGTTTTGATATTTATGCTGTACCTTTAGGAATAGATCATGGGAAAAGAGACATAGCACTGCTAACCTCACTTTGGTTTTTTTCTCTCCTGCCCTGCCCTTACTCCCCTGCTCAGAGGAGGTTCAAGGAGACTGGAGAATGAAACAGCAGGTGCATTCTGGGATGCTTTTATCCTAATAAAACTCCTTCAAAGACTTTGCTGTTTTCCCTCTGCTCAATAGCCAGGATCTGGTTTCAGACCTGCCACCCCATTCTCTCAGCAACACCTCCCTGCTTGGTGCTTGTCCCCAGCTGACCTGCATCCATTTCTATCATGTTTTAGGTAAGTACTATTTAAAATGTTACGCCATACAAAGAGTAGCAAAGGCATTTCTGTTGCTGCTTTTCTTTCTGATAGAGGTATGAGGGAGGAAATGGGTCTCATATTTATTAAGATTTGTTTATAAAGAGCTCTTGAGAACATTTCAAGGTTACCAAATGCTCTCTCAGAATGCCTTTACTCAAGAATAAATGTAAGGAGCTAGAGGAAAAAATGACTGCATATGATGTTCCATTACCAGAATCTCAGAGTTGACATGGTTTTTGGCCATAATACTAAGAGTCACCATTTATTGAATATCCGTTGGTGTCACAAGCTATGCAGAGATCTCCACAAGTGTTATCCCACTTAATCTTCCAAACATTCTATGAAGCCAAGTCAGAAGGAAAGCTGCCCAGGCCACTACTCCACAAAAAGGGACAAAAATCTTGGAAAATGAAACATAGAAAATTATATTTATCAGTCCTTTGAGGGAGAGTGTTGTTTGGGTTAAAAGAACCCTGATGAGCTACTTAACATGGCAATGAGAGCCCAAGAAGTCAAATGTGCATTCTAAGGAGCATAGGTCTAATGAACTGCAAGGCATCTGTTTTGCTCTATGGAAACCCTGTCTTTCCTCAAAATAGACGTTGAAGAATTATTTAAAAAATATTCTTTCAAAGGAGTACCAGCAATCATTGGCTTACCCAGAGCCCTCTTATGTTCCCATTTAGCTGTGGTCGTAGGTACCAGTAACTCCAATGTACTCACCAGGACAAGGACACTGAGCCTCAGGAAAGATTGATAACTTGCTCTTGAGAGCCCAGCTACTGGCCTCTCAGGACTGGGGGTTCCTGAACCAGACCCAGGTCTGATTCCAAAGCCCTTGCACTTCAGAGATGGAGTCACTGGTTTGGTCAAAAGAATCAAGAGTAGAAGGCAAGTAAAAAATGACTGCCCAGGTGATAAGAGTAAAATAGTTATATTTTTTTTTATATAAAGAAATAAGGAAACTTGTGAGAAACAAGGATAGGAGAGACCCTTGAAATATCTGGAATAAGTTCACTGTTCTACAACTTACTCTTAGTGTCTACAAGGGATTTGAGTCAAGAACTACGGAGGTAAAGAAGATGTTGTAACATGATTATGCTATTATGAAGAGGAAGAAAGTAGGGATTTTCTTTGGTTTTGATGCAAAAGGCAAAGAACCAGAGAATATTTATTCTTTTTCTTTCTTTAAAAGAATGTAAATCAAGCCAGACTAAAAAGACCACATATGGTATGATTCCATTTAGATAAAATGTGCAGAAAAGGCAAGTCTATAGAAACAGAAAGTAGATTAGGGATTGCCTAGGTCTGGAGAGTGGGAATGGGGAGTGACTGCAAATGGGCCCAAGAAATCTTGGAGTGTTGGAAATGTGCTAAAATTTGCTTGTTGTGATGAATGCACAACTCTGTAAATTTAACAATATCATTGGTGTATTTAAAATGAGCGAATTTTGGGGCACCTGGGTGGCTCAGTCGATTAAGCGTCCGACTTCACCTCAGGTCATGATCTCACAGTCTATGAGTTTGAGCCCCGGGTCGGGCTCTTTGCTGACAGCTCGGAGCCTGGAGCCTGCTTCAGATCCTGTGTCTCCTTCTCTCTCTGTGCCTTCCCCACTTGTGCTCTGTCTCTCTCTATCAAAAATAAATGAATGTAAAAAAAAAACTTTTTTAATGAGAGAATTTTATGGTATGCAAATTATATCTCAAATAAAACTGGAAAAGCAAATAATAATAATAATAAAATAATAAACCCATCTGGTAGGAGAAATAAAAAAGAACATGTATTGATCTTTTGGAGGAAAATAAAGTACAGGAGAAAAAGTAAAAGCTACCCATAATTCCACCACCTAGAGATAATAACTTATCTCTAATACTTTAGTGCATTTTATTCTTAATTTCCCATTTGAAAAAGATATAATCATATATACACCCATAAAAACATGCATATAACTAGCTACTTACATTCAATTACGTGTACAGTTGACCCTTGAATCGCTTCAGGATTAGGGGCGCTGATATACACACCACACACACCTTCAGCCTCCCACCACTGCCTCCCCACCATCCCCACCTCCATGCAGTCAAATCTGCATATAATTTTGACTCCCCCCAAAACTTTACTACTAATAATCTACTGTTGACCAGAAGCCTTATCAACATCAGTCCCCTAATTCTCATTATGTATATGTATTGTGCACTATATTCTTAGAATAAAGTAAGCTTCAGGAAATAAAATATTACTGAGAAGATCATAAGGAAGAGAAAGTATATTTACTGTACTGGTCATATTGATCAAAATAAATCCACATGTAAGTGGACCCCCTGCAGTTCAAACCCAAGGTATGCAAGGGTCAAGTGCATATGTCTATAGATACATGCATTCATACAAACTTGAAAGCATTAGTATTTTATGTAACTTTTTCTATTTGGAATGGAAAAGTGCTTTACATGTTTAAAATAATCTTCATTAAAATAATAGCTACAAAATATTCTAATGTATAGATATAATTTACCTAAAGTATCTTCCTTTGAGGCTTGTTTTTTCATTGGCAAAAAATATTTGTTTAATCTCCTTCCTATAGGTTAGTGAATTCTTTCTCTATGAGAGAGCTGAGATCTTCATTGAAGATCTCCAATGAGATAAGGATAGGTTACAAGACCCAAGTTCGTTAATGCCAGTGACTACTAATTGTAGAACTTTGAATGAGTTACTTAATGTCCAAGTTCCATTTTGTTCATCTGAGCAGAAGTTCAGGGTTAGGAATTTGAGAAACGGTTGAGATTAAGTTGCAGTTCCATCCTCTATCTACAGTTTGACCTTAAGTGAATTACTTAGCCTAAGGCCTTGTTTCATCATCAGTAAAGTGGAGACATTAATGGAATTATACATGAATATGATGGTTATAGGAAATTTAGCATAAGTTCCAAGTACATAATGCATCCTCAATAACTGTTAGCCATTGTTGTTGTTGTTGTTGTTGTTATTGTTGTATTATATAATATTATCTATATTATATTATAGTTATTACTTTCTGTATAATGCAGATAAATAGCATCTGCTATTATCTGAAATGCCCTCTGCATTTCATGGGAACCTGGTGACAATCAATTGAGATCTGTTATACTAAAGGGCCTTGGCATCTGTTAATTATGCATTTTGGCTGTGTGAGATATAAAGGATGCATCTGCCTCCATGAGAAACACTAAAGTTTCCTGAAGACTATTTTAGACTTGGTCTCACAATCTTTTCTCCATTCACTCTATGCTTACCTGGCTCTGTCATTCTTCATATTATAATATAGAGATCAATAGCACAGTGACAGAAGCACAATAAGGCCTCACATTTTCCCAGTCCTGGGAATTCTGTTATAGATTAGACATTCATTAGACATCCCCATATTTGTGTATAGGGAGAATTTGATTCACCCTGTTTTAGCTACCTCACTGGAAGGTGGGTTATAAAAATATATCCATCACTCTTGCTGGTGATACAACCAATTTATTGAAGAAGCAGGACTTCTGGGTGAAATTATGAAAGCAACTTTATTCATTATAAGAAAAAGTTTTTGTAACCATATGTGGTAATAGATGTTAACTAGACTTATTGTGGTGATCATTTCACTTATTATGGTGATCATAATAATATCTAAGTATTATGTTGTACATTTGAAACTAATATATGTCAAATGTACTTCAACTTTAAAAAAATAAATAAAAGCAATTTTAGTGTTTTTTCTCTCTGCTTTAGACTTGTTCAGTAGGGTAATTCTACTCTGCCACTGGATATATAGCTTTTTTGGTCCCTTTTTTTTTTTTTTTTTAAGTTTATTTTGAGAGAGAGATGTGTGCACATGCAAGTGAGAGCGCACAAGTCGGGGAGGTGGAAAGGGGCAGAGAAAGGAGGACAGAGAGAATCCCAGGCAGGCTCCGCACTGTCAGCACAGAGCCCAACACGGGCTCGAACCCGTGAACCATGAGATCATGACCTGAGCCAAAACCAAGAGTCTGATGCTTAACTGACTGAGCCACCCAGGTGCCCCTATGGAGTCCCTATTAAAATTTTTAGGAATTAGTAGTCCTTGGAATACATTTTGGGAAACTTTGCTTAGCTGACTGAGCCACTCAGGCCCTTTTTGGTCACTTATAGATGATAGAAAGTACTACAGTTTTTCTGTTAAAGTGTCCAAACCAATATATTACTAAATACTTCTATCTTTATTCATGGAGAATTCTCTCTTCCTCCCCCATTTAGAGCTGGCACAGGCTGGTTCCAGTCTTTAGGAAAGAAGATATGGTCAGCTTCTTTTTTCCTTGCTCTTTCTGCCTGTACTTAATGCCTGCTAGTTTTTACCCTTCTAGAATCAAAGAATTAGGGAAGGGAGGAGAGAAAAGGAGAGGAGGAAAGGAAAGTTCTCCCTTGGCTGGGACAGTTGGCATCACATTTTCCAGGCCTGACAAAGGTATCAGGTCAGCTCTTTCTCTCGTGGGTATTTCACATATTCTTGGTCAGCCTTCCTGCTGGGCCTTCAGTGTAGGCAAGTGCCACTGTTTTGGCTACCTGCTCCCCCTTCGGGCCTGGCTTCCCTGAGGTCCCCTCCAAACTGCCTCCTTCTGTACCATCCGAATTTACCCTCCACCCATACCCAGCTGTCTTTTTTTTTTTTTAATTTTTTTTTCAACGTTTATTTATTTTTGGGACAGAGAGAGACAGAGCATGAACGGGGGAGGGGCAGAGAGAGAGGGAGACACAGAATCGGAAACAGGCTCCAGGCTCCGAGCCATCAGCCCAGAGCCTGACGCGGGGCTCGAACTCACTGACCGCGAGATCGTGACCTGGCTGAAGTCGGACGCTTAACTGACTGCGCCACCCAGGCGCACCTGCCAGCTGTCTTCTTGAGCAGGACTTATAGGGACTGCGGGATTGTTCTCTCCTATGTGTCTCACATCTGGTCCATAGAAATATTTGTGCCTATTCCCCCCACCCCCCGATAAACTCTGAAAGCACAGACTAGTCCTAACAACAGCACTTACCCCCATTGCCAAGAAATTCACAAATCCTCTCCCCTGGTCTGTAGATTCCAAGGTTGGAGTCAGACATGAATTCCCCTTGCTCTTGACTTAGGGAACTGTTCTCTGAGTGGCCCAGTGGAGCCTTCCCTACCCCCCACCCTTGGTGGTAGGAATCATAGCACAGCTCTCACCAAGAAAATACTCCTTAGGAAATCCTCCTTGAGTTTCCACTTCCTGGACACTGTTATTTCCTCCTGCGATGAGAAGTTTTAGACTCATGGAGCTGATCTTTGTCTTCTTTGGTATTTTGATTGAAGGCCTGCATCTTGGCACCTCACTTTGGGATTTCATATCTATCCTAGTTTGGTGCCTCAGGTGAAACTTGAATTTAGCATCTGTGATAGGCTAGTGAAAACGGAATCAAGCCAACTTCCTTTTCCATACCTTCAACATTAATGCCTACTCAACTAAGACAATTGCCTTTCCCAGGCAAGGCTATTCACCTGGGAGTTGTAAGGACTACCACAGGAATACCACACTCATTAGGAGAGTGTAGCTCACGTGGTCTCATAAGCTTTCTAAAGAAGAAATGCATAATTAAAACTGTCTGATCAGGAGAGGCCCAATTTGTGGTTTATAATAAACAAGTGTCATGGTCTTGATTTAAAACTTGGAAGATTTGTGAATTTGGGGGAGTGTATTTGTATTAAAATCTTAAAACAATAGGCAGGGATAGGAAAGTGGCTAACAATTTGGTGATGATAATATAAAAATTTTATCAATAAGGCAAAGTCACAATGACCCATTTTTAGAACCTCATATTAGGCTTCTTTGTGAGTTTTAAAAGTAGAATTGTTTGTTTTTGGTATATGTATCATTATCGCATGTAAGAGCCAATTAGAGAGGAATTAGCTATGCAGTTTGAATTGCACTTTAGATATATCCAATTTGGGGGCACTGGAATTAAAGTAAACATTGAAATATTATGAAAAACAAGGAAAAATAGTCTTGGGATTATCTAGTGACTGCCTTCCAATTTCCAGATTCATGATGAACTAATGTAAAATTTTAAGTTGTCAGTTTTTATAGTCCCTAAAAAGAGGCTATGTGTGGTAATAGTCTTCTGCAGAAAGGTAAATTGTATAGTCAGGAGACATAGTTAAAATGAACCTTCTCAAAAAAAATATTACTCAGAGATAAAATGTATGACTTAGTTACGGAAGCAAGTCCTAAAAGAGAAGAAAAGTCTTTTGCTCCAGAAGTAAAATTGTATTATAGAGAAAGATACTGACCTCTATAAAGAAAACTGGTAGTTATTTGCATTAGTTCATATATGAACCCCCTGCCTAAGGGGAATTGGTTATGAAAGAGTTTGAATGCTCCACCTGGCCATGTTTTCAGAAGGGACAGTTCCTCTGTAATCAAGAACTGTGAAAATCACTGATAGGCAAATCACTCTGGTCTAAATAAGGAGCAGGTTCAACACCCCACTGATGGGGTTTTGGGGTGATGGTGGGGGTTTCAGGGTTGACAGCCAAGAAAGAATTCTTGAAGACATCTTTGGTGCAAAAAGGTGATTTTATTAAAGCATGGGGCCAGGACTCATGGGAAGAAAGAGCTGCATTGGGGTTGTGACAGGTAACTGATTATATACCTTCAGGTTGGGAGGGGGTTAGGGATAGAGTAAGTCTCTAAGGCACTTTGGAAACAAGGTTTCCAGGACCTTGAGTGGCTAGCTGCTGTTAGGAAAATGCCATTTATTACCATTTAGTAAAACCTCAGTCATGAGACCCTTCAGATGCACATCAGGGAGCCATAAGCTTGGAGTATGATTGCCAGCATATATCTTGGGGGAGTTGAGATAAAGGAAGTTTCTAAAGGAATTTTTATATGTTAAAGTCAACTTACAGGATCCTGGGGTGAGAGTGGGGGTCCAGGATAATGTTAAGCCAAGAGTCCCTTTTGCCCCTAGTAAAGTGTCACCATCGAGGCAACTGCACTCCTGGAGGGAGGTCTCTCTGCCTGTTTCAAGGACTCGTCAATGGGCTGTTGGCAATAAGGGAATTTAATTTTTCACTTGCCTTAGTTTCCCATGCCACCATGGCAAGCACTTAAACCCCTTTCCATCTTGATGAGGGTGATATTAGGGCTCCTGGAAACAGAGTCGATAGGTTTCCAGAGATCAGGCTATGGATAAGATTGCCTTTTTCTTGCAGTTTACTAAGTTATCCATAAACTTATGGATAGGAGACGCCTGTCCTGCATGACTGTGATCTCTGTCAGCCAACCATTTGCTTTCTTTCCTTTCCCTTGTTCTTGGGCATCCAGGAGTGTCTGAGGAATATCACACATATCCCACCTGGGGCAGCGGGGGTGCGTGCTGTTAGCCTGTACTTTGCCCTCAGCTTGCCCCATGCTCCCTCATCACCACCAGAGCCAAAACCTTCCTTACCTAAACAAATGTCCCTCCGTGTGTGGAAGTGTACTATCTGCTACTTGTTCAGGTTGAGTTGGTTAGAGAGGCAGTAATGAACTTGGTTAAATAGTTTGGGGTGAGGAAAATGTCACCATGTCACAGCATTAGTCTTAGGCCAATTTTCTAGTGGAGTATATCTATTTTGGTGAAATAACAAGCTACTGTTGCTTTTTGATATTATGCAAGAGGAGCATAGTATATTATTCAAGTCAGAAAATCTCTGTCTTTGTTATTATACACATTTTTCACACTAATAGGGAAAATTATCATGAAAACAATTTCAAGTGAATTACAGCCACCCAACATTTGTTACAATCTCCTTTTCATCTGTAATCCAATGTGGGCTCCAACATATTTCAAAAATAGATTGCTTTATATAGTGGATTCCGTAGAGAAAATAAGCACAGAAAGGAGTTTATGACTAAAAATCATATTGATTATATTAAACCCAAAACATGCAGAACCTGAAGGAAGTAAACAGAGAATTGTCATTTAAAGTGAGACATAAAATTTTGACTGGACAATGAAGTAATGAGTTGAGCTCTTTTGCTTAGGTGTCCCAATTTTCACATAAAAAAATATGGTAGTGCTGTGCTACTAAAGAAGATACATTTACTGGCATTTCTGGATTAGAAGTACTAGTTTAGTTTCAGAGGCAGAAAATAACTCAGGAGGCTTAGAAGAAGTCAAGAGGCAAAGACAGGATTCTTTACCTGCTATGACTCTGCAGGGCAAGGGGGACCACACACTTTCAGCTCTCCAAGTTCACAACAGGGAGATCCCAATTCTGTCAGTTCTTTCCTCTTCCTGATGGCCCTGAGGCTTTGCAGCTGTGATTCTGGCAGCTCCTCACCAACTCTGGGAGCCGCACAGTTTAAACCCTGGAAATGGAGCCTTCCCCTCAGGTGAAGCTAGGCCCTGACCTGTTTGTGATAGGTGTGTCTGTGTCTAAGATAACCCCACTGCCACCCACTCAGTTACCTCCCAACAGGAGGTTCGTTTCTTTACACCATTAATTCATCTAGTCATTCAAGTCAGTAAATATTTACTGAGCTCCTACAAATGTGCCAGGCACTATGCTAGGCACTTAGGGAAGAGAACAGACAAATGTCCTACTTGCATGGAATATTGTAGTGGGTAAAATAAATATAAGCAAATTAACACATAAATATGTCTAGTGGGGACAGGCTATGAAGGACAATTAAGCAAAATAAGGTAGTACAGAGATGGAGAAGGGGCTTCTATTTGATACAAAGTAGTCAGAAAAGACCTCCCTGAGAAGGTGACATCTGAGCAGAGTGTGGGACCTGTCTGTACACCACCTGTCTCATCCCCAGCCACTTGCTCCTCTTTGGTTGCCACAGCAAAGTCTTGCAGACTCCGTGCAGACCCCTGTGGTTTCCCTGCCTGAGGATCACTAGCCGCAGGTCTAGAATGTCTGACTCCTCTCCCCATTCCTCTCCAAACTCAGCTGAAACGCCAAACTGCAGGGCTTTGTCTCCTGAGCAACTGCCGATGGGGCTAAAGGATGAAATACGGAAATGCAGAGGATTTAATTCCCCTGAGTGAATTGTGACCAGTGGGAGACAAGAGATTGGAGGATACTGGGCAGATAAACGTCCTCTCCCTTTTTCCCTCTGATGAACTGTTCCAATATATGATTTCTCCATACAGCCTGTCAGAAGTCGACCTCTGTGACCAAGCCTATGTGCTTACTGACTGCTGTAGTTTGGATTGTGTTCCCCAAAAGATATGTTGAAGTCTTGAACCCAGTACCTTATTGGAGAGAGGGTCTTTGCAGATGTAATTGAGTTAAGATGAGGTCATCAGGGCAGGTCCTAACCCAATATGATTGATGTCTTTATAAGAAGAAAAGACAGAGACACAGAGGGAGAAGACGGCCATGTGATGACAGAGACCAAGGTTGGAATGATGCATCTACCAGCCAAGGAACACCAAGGATTGTCAACAAACACCAGAAGCTAGAAGAAACGAGGAAGGATCCCCTACAGGTTTCAGAGGGCATATGGCCCTACCAACATCTTGATTTTGAATTTCTAGCCTCCAGAGCTGCAAGACAACAAATTTCTGTTGTTTTAGGTGACCCTGTTTGTGGTACTTTGTTACAACAGCCCTAGGAAACAAATATACTGAGTGACCAGCTGTGTGGGATTTACCTTCCAAATAGAGCACTAACAGTGCTTAAGTCCATGCCTGGAGCTCTGTTCTCCAGAGAGCTGTGACTGTGACTGGAACCAAAGACCTGAATAAAATGAAAGGTGATATTTGAGGACAGAGATTACAGACAGAGGGAAGAGTCAATGCAAAGGTGGCAGCATGCTTGATGTGTTAGAGGACCAGGAAGAAAGGTAGTGTGTTTGGAAAATTAATAAGGGGAAGAGTGTCAAGAAATGAAGTCAAAGAGGGAGCCAAAGAAGACACCATCCCTAGGGCCTTATGGACCATAGAAAGGACTTTGGATTTTTTTAAACAATGTATTATTGAAATGTAATTTACACTTAGGAGTAAAATGAACAAATCTTAAGGGTATGGTTTTGTGAATTTTTTTTACATATTGCTCTGGTTTGAATATGTCCCCCAAAATGCATGTGTTGAAACCTAACCCCCCAGGTGATGGTATTGAGGTTGGGCCTCTGGGAGGTGATTAAGTCACGAGGGCAGATATATTGTAAAAGAAACCCAAAAGAGCTCCCTTGCCTCCTTCTGCCATGTGAAGACACAGGAAGTCTGCCATTTGGAAGAAGACCATCACCATGCCGGTACCCTGACCTCAGACTTCCAGCCTCCACAACTGTGAGAAATAAATTTTCATTGTTTACAAGCTATCCATCTCTGGTATTTTGTCATAGAGACCCGAATAGGCTAAGACACATATGTATAGCCCAGTGTGACCACCATCGAGATCAAAATATGGAACACTTCTATCACGCCCGAGAATTCCCTCCTATCTTCCAGTCAATACAACTTATCAATCCTGGGGTAACCACTACTCTCACTTTTATCACCACAGATTGGTTTTACCTGATTTTGAAGATGATGTAAATGGAATCATATGGTATATATTGCTTTTGCTCGAAATGGTGCTTTTGAGATTCATCCAAGTTGCTGCATAGAAGCTTCACTTATGTGTACTGCTACATAGTATTCCACTGCCTGGATCACAATTTGTTTCCTGTTCTCCTGGTTATTTGCAGCTTAGGCATATACTGAAGGAAGCTGCTAAGAACATTTATGTACTCTTTTCTTTTTGGACATATGCAATCATTTATTTGTTATAAACCCAGGACTGTACTTTCTGGGTCAATAGGGGTAGGTTTATATTAATTTTATTAGTTTTTCAAAGTGATTGCACTGTTTTATACTCCCACCTGCAATGTATGAGAGTCCCGATTACTTTACATCCTCATCAACACTTGAAGTTGTCAATCTGTTTGATTTAAGCCTTTCAGGTGTGTATGAAATGATATTTCATTGTGGTTTTAATATGCATTTTCCCAATGCCTAATGATGAGCTCCTTTTCATAAGCTCGTTAATCATTCAGACATCTTCTTTTATGAAGTGTTTATTCAAGTCTTCTGTCCACATTTTATGTTTTTTTTAGACCACATCCCATTTCCAAATTCTGTATTAGTTAATCTGTAGCTATGTATCAAATTACTCTATACCTTGACAGCTGAAGGCAACAAACCTTTATTATTTCACAGAATCTCTGAGGATCAGGAACCTGAGAGCAGGGTGGTTGGATTCTGGCTCAGAGACTCAGGTTGCAGGTGAGCTATTGGCCAGGGTTTCAGTCATAGCAAGGCTCAACTAGGGCCAGAGACTGCACTTCTAAGCTTGCTCACACGTGCTTAATTGTAAATAAACGTATGACTTCTGTTAGGCCAGTGAAATGTTGAAAAGATTAAAGACCCCCACCTCTTGGTGCCCAGGATCTCAGTTTGAAAGAATTCATCTAAAGGAATAGATGGTGGCAAAGAAAGACCCAGGGTCCTGCAAGCAGTTGACAGGGACGGGGCAAGGAAGGAGCATTAGAAATCTAAAAATATTCAGACCCAAAGAAGTGTAACTGTTTAAAATAGCTCACTTTCATTAAGCTCCCACTATCTCAGAGTTTAAAAGAATAAATCATGGCAGAGTGTTTAGTCCTCCATAAACGGTCATTAGATCAAGCAACCTGACCTGTGGAAACCTACACCAATATTAGAATCCACTATGTGGAAAAAGCCACATGAGAAAACATTCATTGAAGATTACTTATTAGAAAACTAAATTGTGGAATTGTTGAAGAAAATACATATTTCCTCAAAAGAATACCAAGAAACTATTAAAAGTGGTTGTTGTGACTGCTGAAGATATAATATTCTAGAAAATACTTAGGAGGTGCCTGGGTGGTTCAGTCAGTTGAGCATCCAACTTTGACTCATGTCATGATCTCACTCACGGCTTGTGGGTTCAAGCCCCAGGTCCAGCTCTGTGCTGACAGCTCAGAGCCTGGAGCCTGCTTAGGATTCTGTCTCCCGCTCTCTGCCCCTTTCCTGCTCACACTCTGTCTCTCTCTCTCTCAAAATAAATAAATACAATTTAAAAAAAGAAAAAAAAAGAAAATTCTTAGGACATAATATTTGGTGGAAAAACAGATGAAAATTGTAGCAATGTGATGTTATTTATAAATGCACATAGAAAAAAATTGAGAAGCAAGAGAAAAGTATAATATTTGTATTAGAAATGACAGGGTAATAGGTAAATTATCTCCCTACTTCCCAAATTTTCTATATATTTTTATAAGTTAAAATGTCTAAAGTTACCAATTGCCATCAGACATTAAATTTGATAAAAGCTAAGTATAAATTATCTGAATTTTTTCTCAATTCATTTATTTTCCTCAATCTTTTCATGTGAAATTTTCAAACCTACAGAAAAGTTGTAAAACTAGAATGATAAGTGCCTATGTATCTTTCACCTAGATTCACTGGCTATTACCACATCTCTTTTATGTCTCCATGTATAATACACACACATATTTTGTTTTCTGAACATTTGAGAGTAAGTGACAGACATTTTGACACCATGGTCTTAAATACTACAGCACATATCTTCTAAGAAAAAGGACATTCTTCTACCTTCTATGATTATCACACTCAAGAAACTTAACATTGATACAATTCTATTATGTAATATAAAGTTCATGTTCATATTTCTCCAATAAATCTCTTTTATGTCTTTGTTCAGCTTTATCTAAGATTCAAAGATCACACATTGTATTATACCTTTTTAGTCTCTTTTGATCTAAAACAACCCCTTCCCAGTGTTTTTTCTTTCTTTTTTCTTTTTTCAATTCCTTCATGACACTGACATTTTAAGATTCTAGGCCAGTTATTTTGGAGAAAATCCTTCAATTTAGATGTGTCTGACTGTTTCCTCATGATTAAAAACTACCTGAATTTCTTGGCTAACTTATCAATCTTATTTTGTGTTGAAAAGTATTATTCTTTCCCAGGTGGCCAGTATTTTCATGTCCCATGAACATAGGAAATCTTTAACGTGTTTCTTTACAGATCAAGCTGATATTTTTGGTGGGTGCACTATTAGTTGGACTCAGATATGTGCATCTGAACTTTATCATTTTGTCATCTAGAAAATAGTAACCAAGAACATGTAGCTTGGGGCACCTGGATGGCTCAGTCGGGTAAGCGACCGACTTCAGCTCAGGTCATGATCTCATTGTTCGTAGGTTCAAGCCTCACATCGGGCTCTGTGCTGACAGCTCAGAGCCTGGAGCCTGCTTCAGATTCTGTGTCTCCCTCTCTCTCTGCCCTTCCCTCACTCACACTGTGTCTCTCTCTCTCTCTCAAAAAAATAAGATAAACATTAAAAAATTAAAAAAAAAAAAGAACACTTAGCTTAAGAAATCCAAGCACTTGAGAGCCACTGTAAGTAAACTCTAACTTCCACAGCAGAAATTATAGAGTTCTGTCTGCTTTTTAACCACTTACAGCTTAACCAGGGAATGTCTCCTATTCTTTGTTTCCTTGTATTTTAGGCCAGTCTAAAAACCAAACTGGGAGTTGCTTGGTCATCAAATTAAAGATATGTGGTCACAATCCTAGAAAATAAAACCATTTGCTTAGCCACTGCTCATCTGGGGGGAGTATGTGTGCCTTCAAAACTGTCTTACTAGAACTTTTGATCCCTGAAAATATCTGATTTCTGAACTAAACAAGCAGAATCTAGACAAAGGGAAGTCTGAATTACATTCATATCTTTGCCTGTCAAAGTTGCCAATAAATCACACAATTTGTATAAATGAAAGCTATGACAACAATATTGCCTGAATAGTAAGTGTCTCTTACTTGAGACTTAAAAAATCTGGGTTATATTTCTAGGAACAGCCTAGTAAATGCACCCACAGACATTGGCTTAACCCCAGGGATGACGAAGTTTTTTGAACCCGGGCCATCACTCTTACCTCACTTGCCCATGACAGTTATTGCCAATTAATCACAGTGTTCTTTTCTATTAGCCCGGACACTGCCTCAGAAAATTTTCCAACACAGCACTATAGGCAACCACTGATAATAATTTTGAGTCAGTACATCACACAAGATCTTTATAACACTGAATAGAAATAAGAGTATTTTCTAAATCTCTTCTAGGTTTTAGCTTCTCACCTTTACCTGCACATGAATGACAAGGGCCTAGGACAGTGTTTCTTATGAATGACCTATAGACAACTGGTAAACCTGGTTAAAAAAAACAATCTCATAATCAGAGCATGTTAATTAGGTAATAGGACAAGGGAAGGAAAAGAGAGAGTTAGGGTTAGCTATTTGCTGTGGTAAATTGACTTCAATCTATATAATAGCTGAAACAAAATAGAAGTTCATTTCTTGATATTAAATAATTCAATTCATTCCAGATTGTGGGGATGGAAGTGTGTGAGCTCCATTCTACGCTCCATTCATCATCAGGGATCCAGGCTGATGGAGCTTCTGCCATCTTAAGCACCAGATCGCTGTGGGCATTTACATCTAACTGATCTAGGAGAAAGAGCATGGAGGAGCTTTGAATGGTCAGCCTGAAAGTAGCTCACAGCAATTCTGCAATATTCTGTTGGCTAAGACACAGTTACATGGCTGTACTTAACTAAGTCGGGCAGGAAAGTATAGCACGTGATAGGGCAAATTCTTCCCAATGGCACAATATTATAAAAGGGAGCATAAACGTTTGGTGGTCAGCCAGCCATCTCTGCCTGCAAAGACGAACTTTTCCTTGAAACTCCATGGATTCTTATAGGACAGAGGAATGGTGGTAGCACTGGAGCATGCCTAGCAGTATGCCACAGGCTTAATATTTGAGCCTTTTCATATCTCCAGCCCATATGGCTCAGCCAAATGTGAAGATGAAATTGATGATAGTGAAAATTATTAACCCTACACTGCATTACTGAAAGTTTTGTGGAATTTTAGTCTCTAGGATATCTTTAAGATGCATAGAGTAAGAATTCCATTTCTACCTGCAATATAGAAAACAAACAAGAACATTATTCCCATCCTAGAAATAACAAAAACTACAGATAAAATACAAAATCATCATTTTTCTTGAACCCATCAGATAGCTGAGGCCATTGGGCAACCAGACAGCCTAGAATCCTAAGAATATAGGGTACAAACTCCGGCTCACCTTTGGCAGAGTATAGGAAGAAGAGATGTTGATTGTCAGACAAATACATAAGAATTAAGCTAAAATTCCTAACAAATTGCAGAAATCTGACTTTAGTCTAACGGACAGTATGGAACCTCTGGGAGACAGAGACAAAAGAGGAATTCACACTTACTCACAAGCTTTTCTCCACAGACCTCCATCCATGCTCATGAGAAAGATTGGAGTCAGGGCAGGGAACCAGAGTATTTCTCTTTGGTACAGGCTGGAGAAGGGGAGTACAGTTGCTGTGGGGAAGTCACAAAGCCCCACTTAGATGCTTTTCTAAGGAAAAAATGCCTCAAGCCACTGGGGGAGGGGCAGAAATAAAGACTCACTGCAAAGATAGTTTGACTGCCATGGAAAGGAGAGGCAGAATCACTTAGAAATCCCACCCTTCTCAGAAATACAAGAAGACTGAGGTTGGAACAGAGTTAACACCCAGCAACACTAAGTAATAAGCAATGGCAGTCTACTCCTTGGGGATAGGCAAGAGTGGTGAGAAAGTCACCTTTGTGGTGCAGGTACACAGGAAGGCTAAAATCTGAGGGTAGAGCAGCAACATTGAGAAAAGTCCTCTGGTACCCAAGCCCTAACCTGAGTACAAGCTACTACTAGAGGACTTCGAAGCCAGTTGTCCGCAGAAGCTAACCACTGCAACAAAACCCGGTTCAACTGCTAATAATTCAACCCCACACACAGAGTCTAGCAGAGGAAAAGGGATGTCCATTTCCAGGCAAAAAAAATCCACTTATCTCTGTCACTAGTATCCTACATGCAATGTCTGGTGTTCAATCAAAAATGATGAGACAAGAAGATGAGGAAAAACAGTCTACTGTCGTGAGATAAAGCAATCAACAGAGCTAGACCCAGAGATGACTCAGATGTTGGAATTAACAGACAGGTAATTTAAACTATTGTTAATATGCAGAATGTTCTAGTGGAAAAGGCAGATAATATGTATGAACTGATATGGAATTTCAGAGGAAAGATGGAAACAGTAAGAAAACATCTAAAGGGAATTGAGGAAACAAAACAAGCTGGAAACAGAGATAAATAAATATTTCTTACATCTGACACTAAGTTAAAACCCACTGAGATGCTACTACATACCTATCAGAATGTTTAAAATTAAAAAGACCTGACTATACCATATGCTGGCCAGGATGTAAAGTAACTGGAACTCTCATACATTGCTGATGATACAAAATGATACAGCTACTTTAGAATACTTTGTATATTACTTACATATATTTATATAGATAAGCAAGTTCTATATATTTATATAATAATATTTTTTAATTTATTTTTTTAACGTTTATTTTTGAGAGAGAGATAGAGCATGAGTGGGGGGAGGGGGTTGGGGCGGAGGGGCATTGGGCAGAGAAAGAGGGAGACACAGAATCAAAAGAAGGCTCCAGGCTCTGAGGTGTCAGCACAGAGCCCAACGTGAGGCTCGAACTCAAGAACCGCGAGATCATGACCTGAGCTGAAGTTGGACGCGTAACCAACTGAGTCACCCAGGCATGCCACTTAAGTAATATTTTTAAAAATAAAGTTAAATATACACTTGCAACATTGACCCAAAAACCTGTATGTGAATATTTATACTGACACTATTCATAATTACCAAAGGCTGGAGACAGCCCATTATCTTTCAGTTGGTATATGGATAAACAAAGTGTGGCATATCCATACAATAGAATACTACTCTGCAGTAAAAGAAAAAACCACTGGTACAACCCAGCAAGTTGGATAAATCTCAACTGCATTATGCTAAGTAAAAGGAGAAAAGCTGGAAGAGCTGTATACCGTATGACTCCATTTATAGGGCATTCTGGAAAAGGCCAAGGTATGAAGCCAGAAGCAAATCAGAGGGTGCTAGAGCTGGAGGTACATGGAGGTCTTGACTACAAAAGAAACTGTCTAGATGATGGACCCATTCTATACCTTGGGTGTAGTGGTAGTGTACAACTTCATGCTTTTGTCCAAATTCCTAGAAATGTACACTAAAAAACATCAAACTATTACACTAAAAAAATAATAAGCAATTGCATTAAAAAATACAATAAATGAGACAGGAACTCTGCCATACAATTTTTTTTTTCAATCCTCTAGTATACTCGCTTGAAAAAAATATCAGGGGTGTCTGGCTCAAGGGTGCAGTCAAGCCAGGCTGCAGCCATCTCAAGACCCTACTTGAGCTTGAGGATCCATCTCCAAACTCACTCATGGGAGCACAGCATTAATTCACCAATACACAGGCACCTCACAACAGAGCTTCCCCTAGTTCAAGTGATGAGAGAGAGCTCAAGCAGTATCTTTTACAATATAGTCTCAGAAATAACATACCACCATTTTTGCCATATTCTATTGGCCAACCCCGGTATAAGGTAGGAGGGAACTCCACAGGTTGTAAATATCAGGAGGTAGGGATTATTGATGCCATCTTGGAGGCTGGCTATCATAGGTAGGGATCTCTGCATTTATAAATAAATACAAGTTGTAATTTTATTGAGTTGTAAAGGATTCTTTCATAGGACTTAGAGGAACAGAAATCATTGATAAAGTGTTATTCCAACCAAGGAGAAACTCCTTAGCAACATAAAAATATTGGTTTAGTTATCTAGACTCGGAATCGCAGTTCATTCAATGTCTATTTTTATCTCTGTATTTTAGATTTATTCAGCTGCTGAATGTGAAGAAAGGCCCATTTAACATTATCACAGGTATATGAGTAAATCTGAAAAACACACTTTTTGAGCTCACACATATAGTAATTCCAGTAATAAGAAAATTGTTTATTAAATTAGAAGATTAAGCCAACCTAATCAGATAGTTTACTAATGAGTGTCTATTTTAGCCACACCTGCAGAAACGGTATAGGCTGAGAAAAGTGAAGGTGAATGTGTGGGCCAAGTAAACATTTAAAAAAATCAAAGCCCTATTTCTTTTTTAAAATTTTGTTTAAAAATGTTTATTTATCTTTGAGAGACAGAGAGATAGAGTGTGAGTGGGTGAGGGGCAGAGAGACAGAGAGGGAGACACAGAATCCAAAGGAGGCTCCAGGCTCTGAGCTGTCAGCACAGAGCCCAGCTCCGGGCTTGAACTCACTAACTGCAAGATCATGACCTGAGCTGATGTTGGATGCTTAACCGACTGAGCCACCCAGGTGCCCCTCAGAGCCCTATTTTTAACATAGTTCCACCATCTTTTTATTAATGAGCATGCCATCTACACATCTGCATTTCCTAAATCTCAAGGGCAGGTTTTCAATTTTATTCATTTCTGCTACTGGATTGAATTTTTTAAAATTATAAATGCTTTATAAATTTGTGGCAACTTTTTTTTTTTTTCAACATTTATTTATTTTTTTTTTGGGACAGAGAGAGACAGAGCATGAACGGGGGAGGGGCAGAGAGAGAGGGAGACACAGAATCGAAAGCAGGCTCCAGGCTCTGAGCCATCAGCCCAGAGCCTGACGCGGGGCTCGAACTCACGGACTGCGAGATCGTGACCTGGCTGAAGTCGGACGCTTAACCGACTGCGCCACCCAGGCGCCCCTGTGGCAACTTTAAAATAAAGGCTAAAATTAAAATATAATGAAATGTCTCCTGTCACCTTAAAATTATTAATCATAATTATGATATTCCAGATTGTAATATACACATTTATTAAATGCCTTAGAAAAATAGCATGATAGTTTTAATTATTTCATCTATAGATCACTATACAAAGAATACATATTTAACCATTGAAGTCCAGCCCTTCAAAGCTTCTTAAAACATACATTTTTGAGATGATTATGATTTTGTCTGGATGTTGCCGTTACATTCTGGTTTTTATTATACTACTTTTTGGCCAGCCAGTTCACGTAAAACAGCTTTCATTTTTTCCTTATAGAAATAAACTTTCACTCAAAGGTGGAAATGTATTAAAAGCACTGAATAGTCTTCCACCATGTTTTGTTTTCTCTGTGTCCTACCCTACTGATTCAGTATCCAGTCACAAAGGTTGTAGTTCTGTGAGGGAGGCAGTTGTCACATAATGCTTCAAGCTTATGTGAAGGTTTCTCACAAAAAGGCCCAGCCAGGTTTTGTGTTCCTGGGCTGTCTAAAAAGTTTAGATAAAATACACTGTGGGTCTGAGAGGTCTCCATTGTGTTCTTCAAATTAGTGGTTGTTATAGGAGCTGTGTGAGTTTAAAGGGGATTAATTTCTGGGTCTTCAAATTCTATATTATTCATGCTTAAATCTGACATGTCTGAGAACATGTGCTTGATCAAGGCACTGTGCCAGTCTCCTTTCCAGCTTCTCATTCCCGGTGACCTTTACCCTACTGCATAAAATAAGGGCAGACTCCTCACTCATTCGGAATCCCCAGGGTACAAGGGCCTCCAGGGAAGCTACTTTGATCAAAGCAGTGATTTGTGTCTCAGCTGGATAATTTCAAGAAAGAGGAAATAAAAATTCCCACAAGTATTTCTGCTGATGAATATTACATTTTCAAGAATTCCAGACATATATTGCAACTGAGTTAGTATTTTATATTTTCTTGTATATTCATTAGGACTCATAAGAGAAAATTTGTAATTGACTGTTTCACGAAGATAATGAAGGAAAATCTATATTTGTTTTTTACTTGGATACAGTTCCTACTTGTTCTTATTGGTCAACAACTTCCGACCAGTTTATTGTTATCCTGTGATGTGGTTATCAGATGTATGTTAGCTTAACAAGAATGTTTTTGTGGATTCTACTGTAAACAGTCATTAATACAACTTTTGAAAATACTGTGTGTAAAAATACCTAATAGTTTATTTTTGCCACCAATTTCCACAGAATCCAGTCACATTCTAGCAATATATATCTATTGATACATGCACTAATTTAAAAAGGAAAAAGAGATCCACCTCATTAAGAGTTATACTTCTAGTAACACTCTACTTATTATGCTTAGTAATTATTAAATTTAATAGTGCATTTATGTTATTATGTTTAATTGTGTCTAATAACTGTGATGATACCTTAAATCCAGGAGAAAAATTTAACACTCAGCTTTATCAATACAGGAAGCATGTATTTTAAATAGCAACATATACATATTTTTTACTGCAGAAAAGTATGATGAGATGATTAATTTTTTTAACTTTTAATATAAAGAACAAAATTCTTTCGTTCTAAATCAGTGGTTCCAGTATTCTGTTCCCAGATCTATTGTAAAATCAGGCATTTCTTTTCATTTCTCCATTTGTCTTCATTTAGCCAAACAGAAAATAGGCATGATAATAATTTTCCTTGTGGTAAGAGATATGAGTGGAATTCCTATATGAAAAAAACCTATAGGATAGTAAACCACATTGTATGCTAAGTTACATGTGAACTACTGACAGGTTGGAATTTAAAAAATTCACTTACCTTGTTCTTTTTATATTTGCTAGAATTTATTACAGAAGAATCTGAAAATAGATGAACAACCACTGTCCCAGGGTTTTAACAAAAGAGATAATTCAGAATCTCAAAGCTTTAAGACAGGATCTTCTAACTATAGCTTTTAAACCTTTTCCTTTTACCATCTTACTATGATGATATTTTACATAAACACACATGTATTCTTTTAACAAAATATGAGAAAGGCAGATTAAGAATTTTAAAATTTCATATTTTTAAATCTTCTATAATCTCTGCCCCTCCTTTTGAGCCAACAGTTCTTAACAGCCTTCTAGAAATTTGTAGATACATAAATTGCCTGGACCACAATTCCTATTTTCATCACCAAGTGGTACTAACTATAGTTTCTTCATTAAGGAAATGAAATATATTATTTTATTCACACATTTAACAACAACAAAAAAGTAGTCAGCATTTCCTGTGGACCTAGCCTGTGCTAAATTGCTAGGCAGAGAAGTGGTATTACCTTATGTGGGAGGGTAAACTGGAGGGGAGGGGTATGTACAATTGGGGATAAAAGTGATTAATGCAATATGTTGGTACTCAGAGTCTGGAAGTGGATCTGGAAGGTCTGGAAAGAAACTGAAAGATTATACAGTTCTTAATCTCAGTCACAAAAGGTATCTTTAATATTCAACATTGTCATGAGGACAATTACAGAAATCGAAGGAGAGAAGAAAATGTCAAGTGAAATTTGGCATAAGTCAAAAATTCAGTCTAGGCTTAAAGATGATTATCTCCAGGGGTGCCTGGGTGGCTCAGTCTGTTAAGCATTTGCCTTCGGCTCAGGTCACCGATCTTGTGGTACGCAGGTTCGAGCCCCATGTCGGGCTCTGTGCTGACAGCTAAGAGCCTGGAGCCTGTTTTGGATTCTCTCTCTCTCTCTCTCTCTCTCTCTCTCTCTCTCTTTTTCTCTTTCTCTGCCCCTCCCCCGTTCATGCTCTCTGTCTCTGTCTCTCTCTCAAAAATAAACATTAAAAAAATTTTTTTTAAAGATGATTATCTCTGAGCCTACCTTTACAACATAGGAAAAAATTTCAGGTATGCAGTAAAAGTAAAAATAGTTGAACAAATAACTTTCCACATCTCTTCCAACAATAGACTTGTATCAGGTTATACTCCAAGCCCAGAATTAAATTAAAAGAGTTTAGTTATGTGGTTGTGCTTGCTTAATGGCATCAGTCTTCACCACAATGTGGGTATAATAGCTAATCCAACTGACAATTAGAACATCCTTGCTTCTAACGGGAAGGCTTTGCACCCCTCAAGGGTGAAGGGTAGGGCAGGGTTGAATAAAAGACTGAGAGCCACCTGTGTGTAGTTTGAGTCCTTGGACAAGGTCACTAATTTTGACACCTCCAGCAGAGGGCAGGCAGGTATAGGGAAAAGAGAGATTTCTCAATTTCATTTACAGGCAGTCCTTGCTTTGCACCACAGTGCACCATCATAAAAATGGCCGTGCAAGCTGAAACTGCAAAGCAAACTTAATAGGTGGTGGGAAAATTATGCTTGTTCTATGATCTTTAAAATTTTTTGTCAAGACATTAAAACTCTCTTACTGTTAGTTATAGATATATGGGGAAATAGTAAAATTAGTATCTATTTAGTACATTATGATTTAAAACATTAGGAGCATTGAGTTAAAGTGTTTTATTTCTTTGTTATCAAGAGTACTTTGAACAGTGCTTGCCTAACTGTTGTTGAACTTAGGAAACAAGTATCTTTTCTGTGCCTTCCCTAATTTCTAAATTTGGGTCAGCTTCTAACATGTTATCCTTCAGACTTTCAATGTCAACATCTTCAAGATCTTTAACAGTAGCTCTTTGGGACTAGTGCTCTGGAAGGATACCTCACACACTGTTTCAATAACTAGTCTTGCCTCAGGTACCAAACCAATGACCTGGATATGGAGAATTTATGAATCTCTGCCAATCCCTGCCCAGACCCCCTGCTAACCTCTATCTAAACCACCCCTTGATTAACTCCTCTGCAACTGACCTTGTGCAACCCAAGTACTCAAGCCCTTAAGGAACTCATTTGATTAAATTCATTTGGACAATTGCCACCTACCAGACAAGTTTCTATTAAACACAGCTTTAAAAATTTTTTTTTACTCAAAATGTATTACCAGTTTTCTATCAAGACAATGTTTTGCAGGGACTTTGACACACAAATATGGATAGAAACATCAGAAGAAATGGCTGGCAAACCAGAAAATGCTTGTATCTGGGGAGGAGAAATTAGACGGTGAGGGAGAATGGAACAGGTGACTATTTTTGTTATAAGCCATGACTTTTTACACCATGTGCATCTATTACATGGTTACAAATAAAAATTAAAAAGGAAAATTCTTTAAAAGCACATTTATTTCTTCTGAAATAGTGCAACAATATTCAGTTAAATTTGGTGAATGTTTATGGAACATCTATTACATGCCCAGTGTAATGCCAGGCTGCAGGGAAACAAACCTGACCTGCAAACAGGTCAAACAGGTCACAGTCACCTGAATTCCTCGAACAGAACTTGAATGGCCTTGTGGAATGAGAACCCGGTACACTGCATTTAACTTTCACAATTGGAGTATTAAAAAATTTATGGGGCGCCTGGGTAGCTTAGTTGGTTAAGCGGCCGACTTTGGCTCAGGTCATGATTTCGTGGTTTGTGAGTTCGAGCCCCGCGTCAGGCTCTGTGCTGACAGCTCAGAGCCTGGAGCCTGCATCAGATTCTGTCTCCGTCTCTCTCTGCCCTTCCCCAGCTCCTGCTCTGTTTCACTCTCAAAATTAAGTAAACATTAAACAAATTTTTTTTAAAATTCAGACAGGGTCTGTATTTGAAATCAGGTATCTTAGAAAAAATATGAAAGATTCTATGGTGTGTTTGAGGGAACTGAATGTTGTTCCCAAGCCTACATTTATTTATAGTTAAGATTCGCTGAGAAGTTCTGGTTTTATTCAGTTGAGGTCTTCTGATAATTACTCTTTTGATAGTAAGTTTTCCATGCCATTTATTAAGTTCTTGCTGTGTTCATATCTTGCAAATTTTTATTCTTTCATAGAAAATGGTACACTCATCTTGCCACAGAAATTGCCATAATTAAATTTCTAGTGACCCAATTGCAGCAACCAGAAATGAAAGATTTCTGTTATTATGACTCCTATAATTTTTTGTTTCTTGAATACCACAAGTTCCAGGGACATGAGACATACTCTAGTGCATAATAGCTTTTGAAATATTCTTTTTTAATTAAGCTCCACGCCAACATGGGGCTTGAACTCACAATCCTGAGATGAAGAGTCGCATGCCCCACTGACTGAGCTATCCAGGTGCCCCTAGCTTCTGAAATATCTTTAATGTCCCTAAAATATTAAGATATGCATTCCTTACTAAAAAGATGAAATCTCTAAAGAAAGTTTTTAGTCAAGACATTCTTTTTAAATCTCACCCCAAATTACATCTCTGTTAATCACCAACTCCTCCTCCTACGGCAGCAGTTCTTAACCTTGGTCACATGTTAGAATCTCCTGGGAGCTTCTAAAAAAAAAAAAAAAAAAAAAAAGACAAAGAGCAGTCCCTAGGGTCCAGCCCTTTAGGGCCCACCCCTAAGAAATTCTGATTTACTGGGTCACGGGAGGAGCTTAGTCATGTGTGATGCTTAAGATATCCATAAATGCAGTCAGGGTTGAGAACCATTACCTAAAATAATGTTTCTCAAAGTGTGGTCCTCAGACTAGCAGCACCAGCATCACCCAGGAACTTGTTGCCCATGCAAATCCATAGGCCCACCCACCCCACTAAATCCAAATTCTGGGGAAGGAGCCCAGGAACCTGTATTTTAACCAGCCCTCGAGGTGATTCTGATGCTCACTAAAGTTCAAGCCATTAGAATATGAAAACAGGAATTGTCAGACGAATGGTGTTATGGAATCAGGGAGAATGAAGCCAGATGGGCTGTCTTCCTGAGGTGTAGGAAGCTCTGTCATAGTCTGGGTGCAGGAGCAGGCCTTGCTGATGACGATTCTTTTTATATAATAAATTTACCCGGGATTCATCACACTTCGGTGAAGTGAGTCACGCTAACAAACTAGCCCAAGCCTATCTTATATATTTTTGTATGAGATGAGCTAGATTCTTTGGGGATAGAAGAGGAAGGAGAAGGAAAATATTGGAAATCTGGGAAGCGTGGAAATCAGGGGCTCTAAATGTAGAACATAGTGGGGGAGAAGTGACGCTGCACACCTGCGTGTAGATGCGCAGAAACAGAATGAAAAATTAAATTGGCTGGTTTTAGGAGATAATTTCATCCAGCTCTCTAAATGACACCCTGATCCTTTTATCTTTATCATAAAAGTTACACAGTAGACGGGAAGTCCCTTGCGGCAAAATAGGATCATTCATCTCATACCTGGACTATACTTCAGAATGAGCAAATGCTGACATTCTGATCATTTTATAGAATTTCCAGCATTCCATTGTGGCATGCATGGTGAGTCCCTTTGGACAATATTTTAAATTCCCTTTATTAGCAAGTAGCAGATGGTGAGGCTCCACTGTGCAGTTTTTGCTAAAATAATATCTGTGGCAACATGCAGTATGAATGATAGGCAGGCAGTTCAACTCCTAGTGAGTGGAGCCAGTAGCTTGGAAATGGGGAGGTTTCTTCCACCATGTGGCCTCAAGACAAGGATTACCTATATTTATTGAATTGTTAAGGTGACACTTACTGTTTTTAAATGAATTCCCAATCTTGGGAGAATCTACTTAATTGTTGTGGGTAATTAACATCTCACATGATCTCAGAAAACTATTTTAAACAGCAGACATTTGGAGTTGAGTTTGGAACCTAAAGCATCAGTGCTCAGCACATTCTAAAGATAAGGAGGACAGTTGCTCAATCCATCCTGATTAATATGATGAGTGCTGTACTCCATATAATCAAAATCTACAGAAGAAATACTCTTCTTGAAATGTCAGAGGCTCGTTCAAGCTGAATTTTTATAAGAAAAAATAATGGCAGGAACCTACCTGGATAGATTGCCAGCAAATTTAAAACTAAAAGCAGTATTTAATCTTTACTTCTTCCTGTGGTTTTTCTCTGACACTCTACAGATAGAGCCAACCACAGATCTTGGAGAACTGGCCACAGAATTATTTGTTGGCCAAATGATTTTGGCCCAATGGGTTTTCCCAGGTAAAGTTGACAAATGAGAGAATTAGATTTCCTTAGGGCAGAAAATGAGTAGCATTAATATAAAGAAGTCCTCTCTAGTCAGGGTAATGTCATTGCAAGGACAAATTGGCAAATATCTTTTTATTTATCTCTTAAGTATCTTTTACAATAATTTGCCAATTATTCAAGCATAGGATAAATGGATTTATGTTAATAAATAAATTCATTTAGTAAAGAAACTTAGAAAAATACTAATTGTGATAAAGGTCTAGAAATAAGTTAGAATATATAACTTGTGAGGGGTGCCTGGGTGGCTCAGTCGATTGAGTATCCGACTCTTAATCTTAGCTCAGGTCTTGACCTCAAGATCATGAGTTCAGGCCCCACGTTGGGCTCTGGGCTGGACATGAAGCCCACTTAAAAAAAAAAAAGAATATATAACTTGTGAATATTTGGTAGATTGATACAAATGTCACCACTTTCTTCTTTTTTATACATTATATTTGTTTGAACGTGTATAATACTCTAAGATAAGAGAGAGAGGGAGACACAGGGCCTGAAACAGGCTCCAGGCTCTGAGCTGTCAGCACAGAGCCTGATGTGGGGCTCCAACTCATGAACAGTGAGATCATAACCTGAGCTGAAGTTGCACACTTAACCAACTGAGCCACCCACGTGCCCCTCATTGTGGTTTTGATTTACATTTCCCTGACAATGAGTGATGTTGAGCATCTTTTCATGTGTGTGTTGGCCATCTGTATGTCTTTTTGGAGAAATGTCTGTTCGTGTCTTCTGCCCATTTTTTAATTGGATTATTTGGTTTTTTGATGTCGAGTTCTAGAAGTTCTTTATATATTTATATATTTTATCACCTATGTCATTTGCGAATATCTTCTCCCATTCAGTAGGTTGTCTTTTATTTTTGTTGGTTGTTTCCTTTGCTGTGCAAAAGCTTTTTATTTTTATGTAGTGCCAATTGTTTATTTTTGCTTTTGTTTCCCTTGCCTCAGGAAACATATCTAGAAAAATGTTGTTACAGCTAATGTCAGAGACATTACTGCCCATGCTCTCTTCTAGGATTTTTATGGTTTCAAGGCTCACACTTAGGTCCTTAATCCATTTTGAATTTAATTTTGTGTATGGTGTAAGAAAGTAGTACAGTTTCATTCTTTTGCATGTAGATGTTGGATTTTCAAAAAAAAAAAAGCCATTTGTTGAAGAAGTTGTTGTGTGTATTTAAATGAAGCAAAAGCAGGGCTTGGAAAAATAGTAGACCCTCAACACACAGAATAAAAGAGTATTTCTTTTATTTCCTATCTTTCCATTCCTTTTTTTTTTTTTTTTTAAGTACCTTGAAGGAACAGGATCCTAATGGCTTCTGTCATAAAACAAAATCAGGATGCTAAACTCTTAAATTCTTGAGAGGTCTCTTCTAGTCTTACAACTTTGAGAATATTGCCTTAGGTTAGCAAAGGATATTTACTTAAAGGTAGTACAGAATATAATTTTCTTAATTCAGTGCTATGAATCAGGAACGGTTTTTACTCTGGAGACTGGGAAATTCATTTCCTATAATTGAGGATAAAGAGAGTTAAGGATGGACCAAGAGTAGCTGGCTAGATCCCTCTGCCCTCCCTTGTCTCCTGCCTTCATATCTCTCTGCTGTGGTCACCCCCAGAGATGGAACAGACCCCTCACTCAAAACTGGGTCAGGTGTCCAGACTAGTGATGAGGCACATGCACCAAGAGGGTATGAATAGGTTTATTTCTCACATGTTGTGTCCTTTCAGAGAAAGCAGGACAGCCTCCCGAGAAAGACTGAAAATGGCTTGAGAGCAAGAAAGGGAGACTGGCTTTGGCTTTTATTGCGGTTAGGCAGCCCCCAAAAACAGAGTTCAAAGTTCCTTGGCAGCAGTCATAGCTTGCACATTCACCTTCTATGGGAATTAGAACCTCCAACCCTGCAGAGTCTGGAATTGTGGGGATGAAAAGTACACAATCTTACCGTGGGTCATTAAGAATGATGGTAAGTGGGGCTACTTTTCTTTTGCTCTTTGTTCCCAGAAACACATATTTTATCCCTTTGAGGACACAGTGGTATACAGGTCTCTGATTTAAAAGCCCCATCTGACCAATTATTCTGGACCACTCTTGGTACTACCTGTGTTAGTTTGGGTTCTCTAAGAAGCAGATGCTAAAATGGAATTAGATATGTAAAAGAATTATTGCAGAAAACACCTGTTAAGGATAAAAGAGGAGAGCACAGAAGGAGGCAGAGGGGCACCTTTAGACCATGATGCAGATCCGACACCTGAAAAAGGAAGGAAGATCAGTGCACTGTTCTCATACCCCTTCCTGGTCATTTACTGACCAAGTACAGCCCAGCAAAAGTGTGGCCTCAGTGTGAACATGGTGCAGAATCCAAAACTGTGGCAGCTAGAGGCTGCCAGTCAACTGTGCTCCCCACAGCATGTTTGAAGGGAGATCAGAGCAGTGTACCTCCATGACTGCCACAGACAATGTGACGTGTTTCCAGGGTCATGATTCTTGTTAACACCCTTTCAGAGACTGTATAAAGAATTACATTCTTTTTTTAATAATATTTTGACCAATTTGGATTTTGCTACTGAAACTACATCATACAAGGCTTCAATGGTTAAATTTAAATATCTACCTGGCACAAAAACAGACACATAGACCAATGGAATAGAATAGAAACCCCAGAACTAGACCCACAAACGTATGGCCAACTCATCTTTGACAAAGCAGGAAAGAACATCCAATGGAAAAAAGACAGTCTCTTTAACAAATGGTACTGGGAGAACTGGACAGCAACATGCAGAAGGTTGAAACTAGACCACTTTCTCACACCATTCACAAAAATAAACTCAAAATGGATAAAGGACCTGAATGTGAGACAGGAAACCATCAAAACCCTAGAGGACAAAGCAGGAAAAGACCTATCTGACCTCAGCCGTAGCAATCTCTTACTCGACACATCCCCAAAGGCAAGGGAATTAAAAGCAAAAATGAACTACTGGGACCTTATGAAGATAAAAAGCTTCTGCACAGCAAAGGAAACAACCAACAAAACTAAAAGGCAACCAACGGAATGGGAAAGATATTTGCAAATGACATATCAGACAAAGGGCTAGTATCCAAAATCTATAAAGAGCTCACCAAACTCCACACCCGAAAAACAAATAACCCAGTGAAGAAATGGGCAGAAAACATGAATAGACACTTCTCTAAAGAAGACATCCGGATGGCCAACAGGCACATGAAAAGATGTTCAACGTTGCTCCTTATCAGGGAAATACAAATCAAAACCACACTCAGATATCACCTCACGCCAGTCAGAGTGGCCAAAATGAACAAATCAGGAGACTATAGATACTGGAGAGGATGTGGAGAAACGGGAACCCTCTTGCACTGTTGGTGGGAATGCAAATTGGTGCAGCCACTCTGGAAAGCAGTGTGGAGGCTCCTCAGAAAATTAAAAATAGACCTACCCTATGACCCAGCAATAGCATTTCTAGGAATTTACCCAAGGGATACAGGAGTACTGATGCATAGGGACACTTGTACCCCAATGTTTATAGCAGCACTCTCAACAATAGCCAAATTATGGAAAGAGCCTAAATGTCCATCAACTGATGAATGGATAAAGAAATTGTGGTTTATATACACAATGGAGTACTACGTGGCAATGAGAAAGAATGAAATATGGCCTTTTGTAGCAACGTGGATGGAACTGGAGAGTGTTATGCTAAGTGAAATAAGTCATACAGAGAAAGACAGATACCATACGTTTTCACTCTTATGTGGATCCTGAGAAACTTAACAGAAACCCATGGGGGAGGGGAAGGAAAAAAAAAAAAAAGAGGTTAGAGTGGGAGAGAGCCAAAGCATAAGAGACTGTTAAAAACTGAGAAAAAACTGAGGGTTGATGGGGGGTGGGAGGGAGGGGAGGGTGGGTGGTGGTTATTGAGGAGGGCACCTTTTGGGATGAGCACTGGGTGTTGTATGGAAACCAATTTGACAATAAATTTCATATATTGAAAAAAAAATTTAAATATCTACCACGTAACACAGATCTGGGATACTGTAGAAATCCAATAAATTTTGTTTGAGATTAATTTTTCAGGAGCATAGTATATATCCCGAAGAGACTGGAAATGTGAGTGCCAGGCTGGAAAATTTGAACTTGATTTCAGTCTTTGGAGACAATGAAGTGTTTTTGAGCAGTAGTGTGATGCTATCAGTAGCCGTGCATAACTATCTGTTCAGCATCAAATGAGGTGGTATGGGGTTTTGTAGGTAATTTTATAGAAATAGTCACCCAAGATAATTACAGCCCAAACTACTGTTTTATCATGAATGACAAGTATGTATTGGGTGTATGCAGCAGTTTCTGTGCTAAGTGCTGAGTTGGTTCATTTACAATGATCAAAAGTATCATGCAATGGTATCTTACTGTTTAACTTAGCAACATTCCAGTGAGGGAAGAATTATGGTTCTCATTTTACAAATGAGGAAACTGGGACTTAAAATATGTAAATAACTTACCCAAAGTGAGGTTGTATCTTAGCCTTCATTCGTTCATTTATTTACTCATTCATTTATTCAGCAAAATGTTTTTTTTTTTTTTTTGTGCAGAGGTGATGAGGGAGGCAGAAATCAGATCATATACAGCCCAAGTCGAGCCTTAGGATTTTAACCCAGGAGGAAGAGAAGTAGGGAAGTGATGTAAGATTTTATTTTAATGTTTATTTATTTTTGAGAGAGAGTGCACATATGAATGGGGGAGGGGTGGAGAGAGAGGGAAAGAGAGACTGTCAAGCAGGCTCTTTGCTATCAACGCAGAGCCCAACATGGGCTTGATCTCACAAACCATGAGATCATGACCTGAGCCAAAATCAAGAGTCAGACACTTAACCAACTGAACCACCCAGGTGCCCCAAAATATTTGTTTTTAAAAGCCTCCCACTGCCTCCAGTGTGGTCAGTGAACAGAAGGAACAGTGGGCAGCGTGGGAGTTATCTGTTTTAAAGAGACCAGTCAGGAATGGTTTCAGTGGTTCAGGTGAGAGGGTGGCATAGTGGATGGAGGGGATCAGGCAAACCTGAGAGATACTTAGTATTTAGAAGACCAGAATCTTCAGCAATTGGTGATTGGTTGGAGACAGGGCAAGGAGATAGGGGTATTAAACATAATTAACAATTTCTGACATGAGCAACTGAGTAGATAATGATGCCACTTGCCTGAGATCAAGGGCACAGGTGAAGGACTAGATATGGAGGGGATGATTGCACTTAGTTCACCTCTTAATCTGAGCTTGACTAAAGTCACTGGGTTATTGATCTCAAGGCCACTCAAGATGATTGACTCACCTCCAGCTTAGTTTATTAGTCTCAGAAACACCTACTAATTTTTCATCTTTTCCAAAATACACCCTTCTCTGTCCCACCAGTTCTCTTTAAAACATGGAACTGATTATCACTGTTGCTCAAAAAGTATTTTTATCTCCCTCTTCCCTTTGGGGGAACAGAATCCAAAAATTTCCCAGCCTACCACTGTTGCCTCCAGGGCATTCTCTGCCCTCTCAGCCCTTTCCTGTTGGGCCCCAGGCCCACTGGTTGATATGAGGTATGGGCCACAGTCTCACTGGTTGACATGTCTTTCTCGTGCTCCCGAGAGGCAAGGACACATCTTGTGGGTCCTGATCTTTAGCATGGAGCTCTACACATCTGAATGTATAAGTCAGTGTCTTCCAGCATATCACACTCTCCTGTTTCTCCTACTCAGTCACTTTTGCTTATTTCTCCCCATTTGCCCAACCTTGTAAATATGAAGGGGTCCAAAATTCAGCCCTTCGACACTTCTCGTAACTGTCTTCACTCCCATAGTGACCTCACAAATCTACATACTGATGACTCCAAATCAGTATCCCTGGCCAGACATCTCCCCTGAACTTCAAACTTACACATCTACATATCTATTCAACATCTTCACTTGGAGACTAAAAATCATCTCAAATGTACACATCCGTAATTCAACTCCAATTTACCCCCTCAAGTCTGTTTCATCTGCTGTCTTCCCAACCTTACAATGTATCAGCCCCAAAGCCATAACAGCAAACTTGCCTCCCCTTTTTTTTCTTATACCCCACATCCAATCTGTCATAAATTTTATGGACTCTAAATTCAAAATATTTGTAGGATTTCATTTTGTGCTACCTTTACTGCTACCACCTTGGTCCAAGCCACCATAATCTCTCACCTAGACTAGTGCAAAGACTAGTCTTTGCAGAAAACCTAATAGGTCTTCCTGGTTTCGCCCTTGACTTTTGTCTTAGTTAGGGTAGGTTGGGTTTCCATAACAAACGGACCCTGAAATCTCAGTGGCTTACAGAACAACACCTTGATTTCTTTCTTATGCAATAGTCAAGGGCTGGGTTCAGGTCTGCAAAGAATAGTCATTCAGTTCTCTGGCCAATGGTGGCTCTGTTCTCTCCTAGTCAGATGACTACACCTGCATGGCAAGAGGGGTAGGAAATATGGTCCCTGGCTGGCCAGCTGCTTTCACTGACAACTCTACACTGTGGAAGAAGGAGAATGGATTTGGGTCACCTGCCAGTCATCTCTGCCATACCCCTTAGACATCATTCTTGACAAAGCAGCCAGACTTTTGAAAAAACTCAGATAAATCATTGCTCTGCTCACAGAGGACTTTTAGGGACTCTCCATACCTCATCTGTTCTACCTTCCTCCCTCACCCTCTACTCTTGAAGCACAACACCTTGCTGTTTCTCAAACATGCTAGCCAAGTGCCCATTGCAGGGACTCTGTGTAGCTAGAATCTCTTCTTCCAAATGCCTTCTGAACTCACTCCCTCACCACCTTCAAGTCTCAAATGCCATCTTCCAATAAGACCTACACTGACTTCCCCATTTAAAATTGTGACTCCCCACTCTGCCTACAGACACTCCTGTACCCTTTATCCTGATCTTTATTTTCTATCACTTATGACCTTCAAATATTCTACCCAATTCACTTATTTAATGTTTATTGTCTATCTTGCTTGATAAATACAATCTCTCCTTTATTTACTGTTATTCTCCCAGCACATAGAATAATACCTGGCCCCATAATAGGTGTTCAGTAAATATTTGTTGAATGACAGAAGCCAAGAGTGAGGCCCAATCCTTATGGGTGGTAAGAACTCAAATTCCATCCTGTGGTTAGGAACTACTACTTCTCAGATGTGTACCAACTCTCACAAAGGGAATCAGGAAAGGAAACACTAATAGGACTGGTACAATTCTATCCCCATTGCAACAACAAAAATAATCAAAATTAAATAATGCACATGCTGGCTACTAGTGACCAGAAGTGTCACCTTCATTGAGATTGGAGCACATTATGTAATAAATAGGGATATTGTCCCTGGTTCAGAGCATCACTTACCCTTCTTTTGACTCTTATCTCCTGTGACCACCACCTCCTCCCTCAATAAATTAAATACTGTGGCTAATCTAAATGATGCTACTGAATTCTTACCAAAGAGAATGAAAAACCCTCATGGTTATTACAGTCTGAAACAATAGAGATCACAATATCCAGGCAGCACATACCAGCTCAGAAATAAGCCAGATTTACTAAGCCTGTTGCCAGGTGAAGGATATAGTGCACTTTCTTGCTGTAATTTATATTTCCCCTGAGTTGCTTCATAGCTTAGACAATGAGCTAACAGTCACTGAAAAGAATGTGAAGTGTTGATGCCTGAAGTTAATCCTAGGTTTTTTCTTTGTCTAATTGGCCCCAGGCCCTCTGTAGTTGCTCCTGAGACCTGCCTTAAGCTCCCCTAAGCTGGGAGAAATGCCTACAAGCTGTGACAATACTCACTGTCTTGTTCTGTCTGGCTGGAGAGCTTTGACGGTTGCCAAATTCACAAATTTATTGTCTGAATCAAGTCTTCAGTGAGCACATGTTGTTTTCAGAGACAGTGGCTCCTGTAGATATAAAGTAAAAAAAAAAAAAGAATAACATAATTAATTTATTCATTTATTCAGCAAATATTGATTGAGCACCCACTATGTGCCAAGCACTGAGCATAGGGCATTCAATGATGAGCAAAATAGAATGGCATCTTCCCAGAGCTTGCAATTTAGTGAAAGATACTGACAAGAAAACAATTACATATGAGTGATAAAGGCTGTGACCAAAGGTGCTATGCATAAGAGAAACATTAGCTGGAATTTGTTATGTACGAGATAGACTTTGGGGATCAAGGAAAGTGTCACAAAATAACTCTACTACAAAGAATAGACCTGGTATAAATACTTTCTTAAGCATTGAGAAAGCATGGTTTCAAATTAAGAAGAGTGATTTTATTATTTTATTTTTTGTGTTTGTGTTCTTAAAAAGATTAATAAGATCAGGTCAGGTATGCTGAGTTCAACTTGATTTGCAGTAGATTCATCTGTGTTACTGCCCTTATTTCTTTCTTGTTTCTGTTTTGCTTCCAGTCCCATTTTTTTCTTTCTCTCCCCATTTTTTCCATAATAATTTCAATTTAGAGGACAAATATGCTGAGAAACAATGAGGTGGAATTTCATGACCTATTGGTCCTATTTCTACTGCAAATAACTCTGAACTGATTGTTTGCTCTCTGGTGTTCATCACCTATCCAAGCCCTCCTAGTATAGCACATTAGGTTATGAAAATGCTTCCCGAAAGAAAATGTTTTCAGTCCCTCTTTCTCCAAGATTTAAACTTATTGTTCAAATAACAAGAAAGAAGAGACTCTTTGAGTATGAAAATTTGGGAAAGTTACAAATTAACAGGCATCAATTTGGCAGTAAAAACATACCAAAAAACAGAAACAAAAACAAAAATGAAAAACCCATCGTCCCTAAAGGCATGCATTACAGTCTATGATTTCTAAAAGTTTAGTTATTATCATTTTAGGTACAATTGTCCGAAAGGGATCTGCGCAAGAGTGTCAGAATTCTCTCTAAATTTTGTTAAATTTTTTAAAGAGTTTACATTTTGTAAAGAGATCTCCCTCTTCCAAGTTGCCTACAGAATCCCCATCTAGTGAATCTCACTCAGGATAAGTCTGGCTGGCCATTACACCTGTACTTGAAAATATTGTCTCATAAACCTGGCTTCTAGAAGATTCTTCTGCCTTTGAAAATATTAGCAAATCTTTCTTTTATTCATTAACAAATATTTAATATGCATCCACTTTGTGCCAAGGCCCTATTTCAGAGACAAAACGAACCTAGTATTTACTATCCAGTTGCACCCTTCCTTGAGGGAGAAGCATCAAATGAATAGTATAAATAAGTATTATAGGAGAGCTCAGATATGGCCCCTTGCTACAGTAAAGAACATTCTGGTTCATACCAGCAAGAATTAGGCAATACTAAATCTCTACATTTTTATTTTTAAGTTGATCAATACAATGTATAATCATTGTTTTAAATCAAATAGTATTAAAAGACTTATGTTAAAAATCAGCAGTCTCCTGTTCTACTCTCTCCCCACCAATCACACTCCCTAGAGACACTTTCAACTTAATGAGCTGTCTCATTGGCATTTACCTCTACATTTAAAATAATATGCCTATAATTAGGGTGACCATATACCAAGGTTTGTTTATCAGTTCCAGTTTATACCTATTGTCTTGGCATAATTATTACTAATGGTTTCTTCACTAGTTGTGACTGCCATACTTACCACGAATCATCATGATTTGTTGTTAAAACACGGGATCAGGATCTATAAACTTTCATTATGGTAGTTGAGCCCTCTTATACCCTCCAATTTTCCTTGAATTCATTCTCCCAATGGAGCTATATAATTTGGGGTCAAATCCTATAATCAATATTTATCCTATTTTGGCTAAGTATTATTCACTTCTAAACCAAATACTTCACTGTGATGTTTTCCTTGTCATATAACTTTTCGTTTGTTTGTTTTTTCTGGTGTTAATAATTGCCTCTTTTTAAAATTTAATTCTTGTGCACCTTTATTTTTCCCCAGATGCTTTAACAAAGCTGTGAAATGCATAGGCAACAATTTTTCCATATGCTCAAATACTTCAGATGATTTTTCCCTTCTTAGCTCTCTTTCTGCTCCAATCCAGACCCATTTGCTCTCTGAACCTGTTGAACAGCTGTTGTCCTGGGACTTCTCTTCAAATTCTAAAAAAAATGTATTTTTTTCCTTAGAATTCAAAACCCAGACAAACAACTAAAAGAGAAAGGCAGAATGAATACATTCAAGGAATCAACAAATATGCTCGGCAACCTGCTGGAGGAATGAGCTCAGGAAATAAAATATATGAAGAAGGAGAGAAGCATAACATATTGGTACCCTAATTAATAAGATCTCAAATATTTGTTTCTTCCCACGGAAGTATATATGCTACTTGCTACGCTCTCCAAAAATGACACAATTTAGCACAATGAAACAAAAATAAAAATATAGGGAGTTCTGTCTTTTTTGGTCATGATCTAAAACTCCAAATCCTTAATAGTTGTGGAAATATGTTTGAAATTTAGACTGTAACAAGAACATTTAAACCAAAATGAAATTTACTTGGCAAGGAGTGTAGGAAAGAAGGTATGTTATCTATCAAAACTGTTTGGTGATTCATGGATTTAAAAAAATTCACTGAACACATAAAGTTGAGCTATGACTTAGCAAGAGATTTTGTTCTGATGTAATGATGCTAATTTTAAACTTTAAGCAGCTTGAAAAGGGAGATGGAATGAAAATCTCAGCTGATTCAGAGATAAAGAATATAAAATCAGTAGTTCTGGGAAGGAGCCACATTAGTCTTCCTGTCTGCAGACCTACTTGCAGTCCAAGAATAATTTTCATCTCTATCAAAAGCCAGTAAGCTTTTTTTTTTTCAATCAATACGCCCATCTCAACCAACTCATTGTGGTTATCCTATTCCTAAGGTTTTCTGTAGAAATGTTAAAAGAAAAAACTTGCTGACTTTCTGTTACCCTAATTTGTTCATTCATGGAATAATCATCCACTGAGAATCCATATTTCTCAAAGTTTACATTTAACTTTTTTTTCCTCCTCTTAAATGCATCTAAATTTTTACTGTGTTACTTGTCTTCACTTTCTTTGTATCCTTTATGGGGATATCCTGAGGGTGATAATAGAATTTTCTTCTAAGACAGAAACATTGACTTTTATCTTTTTCTTCTGCAATCATGTTTCACCAAAGACATACAGACACAGAGGAAGGTAATGCCCCCTTACTATTCCTTTGTGTCAAGATTGGTTGGTTTAATTACAATATCAGTATGCACTATATCAAGAATAGCCCTTATATCAAATATTATATTGTAGACAGTAGTCTAAAAAAGGGTGTTATAGCCATGAATTCAAGTTATTTTTATGGTGTCCCCCCAAATAGGTGGAACATTATAATTCTCTGAGGAAAGCAATGGGGGTCTAAAAATGTGAGCTTGAAAAAAGCAAAGGAATTGTCTCGTAGATATATTCCAATCTATTTGAGCTGTTTTAGTTTGAAAATTCCTAAAGAGCAGGAACTTTATCATTGCAATTATTTCTCAACTGTATATTCATATAACTCAAATATCAACTGTTTATAACCATAATTTTGTTATAGTTATATCTAATATTTGTATATAAAGATGAAAAAAATCTTAAGTTCCTCAATGGTTGGTGAGAAAGAAAACAAAGTTACCCAAAGGCGAATGATTTACCTAAGGAAGCTCAGGATGATTCGAAATGAGTAGTCCCAAAATAGACTTCTCCTACGTTGTATGATAAAGAAAAGATACTCAGAATAACAACTGCAAAGAATGCATATAAAGCTGTATTTTTTTTTAAAGACACCCAAACAGATTGGGAAAGTATATTTTTTATCATTTGTACCATGAAGATGAGCCACTTGAGGGGATAGATTAGATCACAAAAAATTTAAAACTTATCTGATGGATCAAAGTCAATAATTTCAGCAATCTGTAGTTCCTGAGACAATGGATAAAGTCTAACTATTTTTTAAAAAAAGCTTATCCAATTGGATGATGGACTCAAGTAAGTCACCTTGACATGCATACTCGTCTTTTATCTCAAGCCCTGAATCATAGATTATTAACCTTTTCCATAACATTAGAGATTTTGAGAGGTAAACCTGAAAAAGAATAAGAATTAAATAACGACAGTTAAGAAATATATCTAAATACACTGTACAAACACTTTTGTAACAAAGTGTGCTGGTCAGTGTTGCAATTATTGTAACAATTACTTGTTTTTCTATTTTCCAATATGTTTAAAACATTTAAGAAAATTTAATATATTAGACTTGAATGAAAAATGTTAAATTTAGCATCAATATATACGTACAGAAATTTAGTTTGTTAAATATATGAAATTTTAATGTATAAGTTGTTTTACTAGTGTGTGAATATTTGGAGCCGTATTAATTGTCTAAAAGTTTATAGATTGGACTTTAGACAAAGTACAAATGGTGAGCTTCACACAGGAGTCCTTTGGACATTAAAGAAGTTGTTAACAGTGATGAAATGTTGCAAAGTGAGAAACCTCAAACTGATTTCCACATCTGCCTATGTCATAAGTGTCTCACTAGCCAAAAAACTTAAGGCACTTACTTCAATCACTGAAATGTACAGATATGACATAGAACATCTAAAAATCAATTTCCCAAGGGAGAGTAATGTATCCACATTGAACCTTTACATTGAGGTGGTGACAGGGAGTTTTACATTCTCAATCATAATTGCCATTATTTTTGCGGGTATTCCATGTTGTACAAATGTTCCTTTTGATCAGTCCTAGATTATACTAGTCTTAGCTTATCTGTATTGAGTATAGCTTTGTTGTCATTGTTGTTTTTTTAAACGTTTAACTTTTGTTTTTTAATGTTTATTTATTTTTGAGAGAGACAGAGCATGAGCAGGTGGTGGAGAAACTGAGACATACACTGTACTTAGGATGACCAGCAATGCCCCAGGACCAGCTCTGATGAGGCTCCAATGACCAACATGTGGCAGATAAACCTGACTCATGCACTAGGTGGCCAGCATCACTCTAGGAGATTACATTCAGGGCCAACTCCTATGGCGTCTATTCCACTCTGTGTCATTGTTATCAGATTCATCTTTAGAGCAGTTCTTCTGGTCATATTGCCTATGCTTCTGTGTTTCTGGTTTTTCATATCCAGAGCCACACAGCATTACATTCTGAAATATTACTATTGCCTGTCTTCTGTAAGAAATAATTTCATTTTCACTAATATCAGATCTAAAGCAGTCATGAATTTTACTTTACAACTTTTTCATTTTGAAACAATATTTCTATTTTGTGACTGACTACATGTAACATTTGCATATTTGTTCTCTACCCTTACCCCCACAGTTGTTTGAGTCTTACATATACATTTATAGATAGATAGATAGGTACTTTTTTAGAAATACTTAAAAAATTTTAATGTTTATTTATTTTTGAGAGAGAGAGAGACAGAACATGAGTGAGGAAGGGGCAGAGAGAGGCAGACACAGAATCTGAAGCAGCCTCCAGGCTCTGAGCTGTCAGCATAGAGCCTGACGTGGGGCTGGAACCCATGGACCATGAGATCATGGCCTGAGCCAAAGTCCAATGCCCAACCAACTGAGCCACTCAGGTGCTCCTGTTGCCTTGCTTTATATGTTGGTTTTCAAATATCTGATGCTAGTCTAATTTTTTTGTCTCTGTAAGTTATTTGATATTTCTGCCTGGAGACCTTGAGGATTTTGTCTTTGAAATCTAATGAGTCTTACTAGCATATGTCTCAAGAGTTTAGTCATTCTGGATTAATTTTTCCCAGTACCCAGTGAGCTCTCTGAACATATAGATGTAAGTATTTTTTTCACTCTATAAATTTGCCTTGGATTATAGTTTAAAATATTAGCTTTGCTTTATTGTTTTGTTTTGTTTTTCTTCTTCAGGGGCTCTGTTAACACAAAAATCATTCCCTTTTTGCCTGTCTTTTATGTCTGCTGCTCTCCCTCTGGCCCTTTTAACTGCTTTATTCAAGCCATTTTCATTCTCCCCATTGTTTTCTCACCCTCTTTCCTTACCCTTTATTAAATTTTTGTTTGAATCTATTCTCACTTGGGCAGCTTGTAGTTTATTCTTTATTTTTGAGATAATTATGCCGTTTTATTTTTTTTTCCTGTATGCAATCAACTCTTTTCATTTATTCCTGTTTTGTCCATTTTATTTTTAGTTTTTTTTTTTTTTTTTTAATTTCTTTTGCGAAAGAGAAAGAGAACACCAGCAGGGGAGGGGCAGAGAGAGGAGAGAGAGAATCCCAAGCAAGGTCCACATTGTTGGTGCAGAGCCCAATGTGGAGCTCTATCTTCCAAACCTCAAGATCATGACCGGAGCTGAAATCAACAGTCAGACGTTTAACTGATTGAGCCACCCAGGCACCCCTAGTTTTTAGTATTTCTGATTTAAAACAGTTTCTCATATTTTCAAATGCTTGTATGAGAATTCTTAATTCTGCTTGATGTGTGAACTTACAGTTTTCTTTACAGTTTTCTTCTTTACAGTTTCCTTCTTATTCTTGGTTGTTTTATCAAAGGAGAATTTGCCACAGTCGATAGGTGTGAAATTTCATTTCCTTGTTTTCACTGTATCTCTGTATAGACTTTACTTTCCGTTTGATATTATAGTTGGGGTATTTTTGAGATTCTTGATTTAATGGCATCATTTCATACTGGTATAGCAAAGTCCAGGTACTTTGGCTATTTTGGGGACGGGGCGTTTTTATGGAATAAGAAAGGTTTGCGTCCTTTGCTTTTATGTTTCTCCTTTATCTTGTAGGAACAAAAGACTTCCTTTTTTTCTTATTTTCTCCTTTTCTTTTTTCCCTCTTCCCTCTTCTACTTGACAAAGGGCATTTTTTTCCTTCCTTTTTCATATTTATTCTTTTCCCCAGAGTTTTGAGTTTCAAAGAGTGCCATTTTAAATCCTGCCTGTCCCTTTAAATCGCCATACTTCCAACATTCCTTCCCTGATTTCTTCTTTTTGAATAATGTATTGTTACAGAAAGGTACCAGGGATTTGCTTTAATTAGGTGTGGTGGTAAGACACACAGATGCAGAAATGACTGTCATGAAGGATGAAGCTTTTTATACCTATGCTAATGCCTGGATGCCAGGCTCAGAATGGCCTTAGTCTTTCTGGTGGTAGAATAATTTCAAATTAGGATCCTTTACTACTCCCCTCTTTCGCCATCCCTGCAGTTCTGGGTCTGCTTTTGCTCACCCAAGAGCCTTACAGCAACATGATTGTGGTGGGAGTGTGAGAAGCTGCATTCTGGGATTCGATTATTCTTTTTAAATTCATAGTTGTTTCGACATTTGGACATTTTCTGTCTCCAGGTTGTGCTGAAATGTGGTTTGCATATAAGTTTACCTTTTCTTTCTGCTATCTGTACTGTCTGGGGAGGAATGTGAGGAGGCTTGTGGGATGCTGCTGCCATTGTCTGAACCTACCAGGAGGTCCATTAACTGCATTTTTGTTAAAAAGTGTGGCAGACGCTGGGAGTTGCCTACCAGTTTCCATTTTTCTCTCGTTCTTCCCTGCTAACAAAAACTTGATTTGCAGTGGAGGAAGTAAATACATAGTTGTTTTGTTGATGTTGTTGTTGGGTGTTTGTGTGTTTTATTCAATTTTTAGGCTCCTATGGCCAAGTGACAATTTAGTCAAAGAGATACAAGCAGAAAATACAAGGGTGGATTTTGCAGGGAAGTCTGAGCCTCAATAGAAATGGTTAGACTCAGCTGAAAATGCCTTCTTGCCCTTTTCCCTTTCCTCTTTTTTTCTTCCTGGAACTCACACATGATGTCTGGAGTAGTAGCAAATATCTTATGACCACAGAGGTAAAAGCCAAAAGCTAAGAGTGATAGAATAGAAAAATAGAAAAAGCCTGAGTATTGGAGGAGCTATATCAGTCCTGATTGCCTATCCCCAGATTTCTGGTTATGTAAGAAATTTAAGCCCCTTTCTCAGTTAAAGTACTATTCTGTCAAGTCTCTTTTCAGAGTTAAATATCTTGAACAATACCTGGATTTGTTGAGACATTTCCTCCTTTTTAGGAGGGCTGCAGAAATGATCACTTTCCTAGCTCATTGTGTCAAGGACCACACTTACCTGTTGCATATGCTGTTCTTTGTGCATCAGTTATATGTTAAGCGACTCAAGATTTACACCACTGAAGAGTGCAGAAAAGATAACAAACATTCCCACAGTTAACCTTTCTTCAATAGTTTGTGAACTTTTCTTCTGTATTTCCTTTTGACAATAATCCCTCCTATCAGTTACAAATAAGCAAGGCTTAAATGCCCATAAAACAAGTAACTAGCCAAGTTTCTTATTAACTTATTTATTCATAGTTAATTATGTGAAATACAAAGCTTGCTTAGCCAGGTATCAGGTGGGTTGTGATGTACCCATGAGGGGTGTGTGAGTGTGGCATGAGCATGCCAGGTATAGGAGCAGGTGCACCAAGGTGTGATATACACCTGCTAGGGGGAGGGGGAAGATAAGCTGAGAAGTGCTAATTTGGGAAAACGGGGCAGGAAGGCAGAAAGAAAGTTACAGCAGGTAAATAGGGCTCCAAATAGGTAAATGCAGAAAAAATGTCAAATTGAAATTGAAAATAAAATAGAAAAATGCTTGAGATATATAATGCTTTGTCTCTTTTGTTTCTGTTATGACCAGGTGGTTTTACATTCCTTGAAGGAATTCCTTTAAAAAAAAATTTTTTTTAACGTTTATTTATCTTTGAGACAGAGAGAGACAGAGCATGAATGGGGGAGGGTCAGAGAGAGAGGGAGACACAGAATCCAAAACAGGCTCCAGGCTCTGAGCAGTCAGCACAGAGCCCAACGCGGGGCTCGAACCCACGGACCACAAGATCACAACCTGAGCCGAAGTCGGACACTTAACCGACTGAGCCACCTAGGCGCCCCAGGAATTCCTTACACATAGGGAGTGTTCAATCATGATTTTTGAGTGAAGGATTGAATCAATAAACTTTGAGGTGAAGAATAATTAGTTTTCAAACAGACTATGTAATCTTGAACTATCTAAATATTTTAAGCTTGATTTCTCCATTTTTTAATAATATATTGTTATAAAAGTATACCCAGGATTTGTTTTAATCAGGTATGGTAAGACATACAGACTATCATGTTTTTGTACCCACACAAAAACAGGAGGCACAGCACACCATGCAGGGCCATATGAGGAAGTATCAGGGTTGGTCAGGAGGCAGAGGAAGCAGGGGAAAAATACAGGCAAGAGCCTTTATTGGGGTTTCTATGAGACGTAATGGAAGAGAAAGGGTAAGCATATTAAAGATTGGCTAGTTTGAATAATTTCAGCAGGTTCTGGGGCATAGAGGGCTGTCCCAAGTTGTCTGATATCTGGCCCTAGAGTGATTAGCACAACAGTGATTAAGGAAATAGTGGCCTGGAGTGTAAGAGTCTGAAAAAGACTGAAGGTAAGGGCTCTGCATTGGGTGGTTGCCTATGAAAGGGGAGTTGTTTGCTATCTCTAGGAGTTAGTGAACCCTGGAAGGGGCAGTCCCTTCAGGGTCAGCAAGGCCCCAGATGTAAAGATGCAAATACAAACACTATAAAACATGGTTATTATTACATTTTGGCAGTTACCTCGATTTCCTATTATTGGTAGATATAAGCTATCCCAGAAGGTAATTTTATATTCTGTAGTGCTCTCTACTAAGTATGTATACTAAAATCTACACACCATCAGATACTAATACAGTTTCTGGTGTTGGGCTATCTGCCTTGTGAGCTCTTAGTAAATAAAGTTTAATGCATGCTATAGAGACTTTCAATAAAATATTAAATGCAACCAATGACAGCACAGGGAACCAGTGGTGAAACCAGGAATTGACCCTAGGCTTCCTGCTTCCTCATGCATTGTGTTATCCAATAAGGTCATGCTTTGATCAGAGCCAAAGTCTATGCAGCTGCTCTAGAGAATATACAAATAGTAAACTTTAGGCAAAAATCATCTCACTTGTGGTCAGAAATCAGGAGCCTATTCAAAACAACTGACTGGGAAGATCGAGGGACATTCCAAGAAGAATTTTCTCCATTTCTGCCTTATGGACTTGCAATGTCCTATTGAATTACTTCCCAAAGATGAATCATGGCAAGCCTGATTGAAATCTAGACAGTTGTTAGTCTTCTAAGCATCAATAATAACCGCAAGCCAACTGCTGCTAGAGCAATTAGCAAAATCCCAATACCCTAAGCTGATGGTCTCTCCACTTCTTGGCATAAGTAAAGTTTAAGAGACCTAAAAAACTCTTCAAGGTCGTATCCTTATTCGTTCCCAAACATGCCACTTATACCTGTACTTCCTAGAACAACAAGGCAGTAGTTATCTGTGAGTCATCAACCTTGTGATTCAGTTCTGCGATTATTATTTTTCTCCAACTAAATAAACGTCACAATTTAATGAATTCATAATTTAATTGAACTCAAGTGGCCTACTCTTGCTGCTTAGCTACGGGCAAAATCTTGGATATTAGTGTATCTAAAATGTTGGTCTCTCATCTTAATCTCATCTCATAGGAAATTGTGGCTTCATTGGATGGTTGCTCTGTAGGCTGCAGGCAGACGTCAACCAACCCTGGCGAAGATTGTTCCATTGACTGGCAACCAGTCAGGCTAATATCATTTGTATTTCCAGGAGAATGAAGAAATTTTATTTTAAATCACTACTTTAATCATAGCAGAACTCTTGGTTTATCATCTTCTCAATACAGATAGACTTTCCCCATTACTTAAATTATAAAACACCATTCCACTTATAAGCCATTTAACTATGTGTAACTAGAATAATCAAAATTATTGGATTTATTTCTTTAAATATAATATCAAGAAAAACATGCATAAAATGGGTGTTAATGGTACATGGTCCATCTTTTTTTTTTTTTTTTTTTTTTTTTTTTTAAGAAGAGGGGCACCTGGGTGGCTCAGTTGGTTAAGCATCTGACTCTTGGTTTCAGTTCAGGTCTGATCTCCTGGTTTTTGAGGTAGAGTCACACGACCAGCTCCCTTCTGACAGTGAGAAACCTACTTGGGCTTCTCTCTCTTCTTTTCTTTCTGCTCCTCCCCCACTCTCCTCTCTCAAAATAAATAAACTATAAAAAATTAAATAAAGAATCATAGTAAGGAGCTTTCTAGCACGGATAATTCTATGTTGCATGGGTGTTGTTTTTATTTAGCTTTTGCTTTTAAAGAAAAAACTTGGGGAGCCTGGGTGGCTCAGTCAGTTAAGTATCCAACTTTGGCTTAGGTCGTGATCTCATGGTTTGTGGCCTTGAGCCCCACTTCAGGCTCTGTGCTGACACCTCAGAGCCTGGAGCCTGCTTCAGATTTTGTGTCTTTCTCTCTCTCTGTCCCTCTCCCCTAGTGCGTGCTCTCTCTCTCAAAAATAAATAAACTTTAAAAAATTTAAAGAAAAAAACGCATGTTAGGAATAAATGCAGAATTTATAAGAATCTGTAGAACTGTGGAACTTTATGGCATTTTATAAATCATTTTCACACTAATTATTTCATTGTGACTTACAGAAGCCCTATGAGAGAAATGGGGCAGGCATTACAGTCTCTATTCTAGAGTTGAGGAAAACTTATATAAAAGTAAAGCATATCCTTTGCCCTTAGCAACATGACAAATTAACAGTAGAGCCAGGGTCAAACCTAGACCTTATAAGCACAAGACTGGGTTTCTTGTTGGAGCTTTTTTTCTTTTTACTTAAACTACACCCAGACTTGAGAAATTAATTCTTCACTCAGAATAAAAGTATACCTATTCTCTTTCTGCACCAACCAACACTCTCACCAACCCATCATCATCACCTTTCTTTAGTGATCTAATAGTTTAGTCTCGAAAAACAACCATTCATTTTGGCCCTAACCTATTACCAGCCTGTACGGCCATCTACTCAACTGTTATGAGCCAAATTAGATGAGGACATTGACACATCAATCACAGATCACTTCTCTTAATTCCCATCAATCTGTTAAAGCACTACTAAGCAATTCTGGCCTCTCTCCAGCCCATGGAACCTCTGCCTTCAGGTTCCATTATTTTCTTTAGTTGCCCAGAATGATTACCCAACTCCATAATAAGCAGAGTTTGCATGCAGCTTCAAAACATCAACATCCTGTGTCTCATCCCTCCACATTCCTGCTGGATGAAAACCTCAGTTATTGGACTCACCAAGAATCTAACTGGCTAATTCTACTGAAGTGTTTATGGTTGTTGATAGCTTGAAAATACCCCTTCCCTGAAAAAGAGTTGCTCTTTAACAAAATGCCTTCAATAACTTACTCCAAACGGATTGATTATGTAGGCATTTTACGTCATCTAGGCAGGGCTAGAAGAGGGCTTGTTAGGTATTTTCTTAATGTGTGGTTCTACCCCTACCACATGGAGCTTCAATAAAATGGTTTAGTTTTTAAAAAATTACTTAGAAATTCTGAAAGCCCTTTTCTAAAATAAGCTGCCTAAGGACAATGTCAAGCCCCGAAGAGAGAATGATAGAAATGATCTGGAGTGGATTTAATGTGGACAATAAAGTTTCTCATAAAAACAAGGCGATGTTTAGGCACAAACTGTAAAGGTACAGAGAAGGAAAACTAATATTTATTCATTTATTGAATACCCACCATGTTTAAAGTGTTTGGGTATTATAAAGAAACCAAGCTTCATGCTGAATTTGTGTCAAAAACAAGCTAGAATTAATTCTTTACTCCAAACACTATAGCCGCTGGAAGAAAAACAGATTCAATGCTTTTTTCTTCCCACTCATAGCTTTTCAACATCCAAGGAACACAAACAAACAAAAAAGTGCAAACAAAAGCCACCCCCTAATTTTAATTTTGTGATAGAATTTACAACTTAAGGGAAGAATCAGACATAAAACCCAGAAGCGCCACCATTTCCTACCAAAGATGTGTTTAATGATTTTCAGCAACTCTCTCAAGTTAGAGGTTAAAGGTTCCCCAACAGAAATTTAAAGACAGTCTTAGTAAAACAAACTGACAACAAGAGGAAGTTGGTCAGTTGGAATGTAAAACAAGGCATAATTAAATTTAGTCTCATTGAAACCTGGCTTTCGGTTTTGTTTGTTTCCCTTTTGGCTCAAGTAAGGCTACTGAGAGATCGTTTGTACAAATAAAATACAATGGGTCCAGAGACAGCTTTCACTCTGCAAGAGTCCTTATCTTTAGATGTTCCCTTCTTCCTTACGTCTGGGCAAAAAAGAAATATAAGATTGTTTTTATGATATGTAGTAAATGAGAGACAAATTTTCAATTCTACATATACGTTATTTCATGTAATTCTCATAATAATTCAGAAAGTTTACACGTATTATTTGCCTTTTTTTTTTTTTGTCATTGAAGACAGAAGCATGAAGAGACCTGTGTGAGGTCAGACCGTGAATGTCACAGCCAGAAATCCGTTTCCACCACTTCTGCTACCTTCTCCATCATGCCACTTCCCACAAGGACCAGGGCAACACAGATTAGCATCTTTGCACCTTCTTGTGTGAAGCACAAGTTAAGTAAAACAAAATATAAGCGTGGTTGTGCAAATGAGAAATATAATGGAGTGAAATGAGCTTTTCCTGTTAGTAAGAATAGCAAACAGCAACCAAAAGGAAACCAGTGGAAGTGAATCAGCTTGGCTTTGAATGATTGGATGTGTGACAAAATATCGACATGGGGAAAATGTGCACACGGCTGCCTAAGGAGCTTTACATTTAATAAAATGCTGTCTAAAGGAATAGAATATCAAAGCTGCTACTGGGGACAGGTTATCTCCTGAAAGCAGAGAGCCCCAGGCTGTGGAAATCTGCTGGCTTCTGCTACCATGGCAGGGTGGGGCTGAGGCTGAGTGGCAATGGTGTCCCAAAGTGCGGGTCAGGGGCCACAGAAGTTCCACATAGGGTTCAAAGTCCAAGAAATCCGACCGGAGACTCGGGCTCCCACTTTTGTTTAGCAGCTCATGGGGAGGGGCTGCCTGAGTGCAGTGACAAAACCCTCATCCCTGGAAGGCCACTGGACTCTTGTTTGTAAAGCCTTCTCTGCTTATTAGGTCACCTCCCAAGTGAAACTAGTTCTATAGTTTATCCATAGATTGGTGAGGCAAACAGTAAAGTTGCTTAGGGAACAGGGATTTTTTACAAGGTAGAGGCATTGGAATTTTCAAATTCTATTTCAAGATAATTTTACACTGACAAAAAGTTATAATAATAGTGCAGAGAATTACCATATATACCTTAACCAACTTTGCCCTAATGTTAACATCTTATGTAACCATGGTACGATAATCAAAATCGGGAGGTTAACATTGTTACAGTACTATGTTATAGTACTAAACTATAGACTGTTACTTGAATTTTAGCAGGTTTTCAAAATGTTCCTTTTTTGGTCCAGGATCCAATCCAGCATCCCACATTGTGTGTGGTTTTCATTTCTTCTTAGCCTTCTCCAGTCTGTGACAGTTCCTAAGTCTTTATTTGTCTTTCATGGTTTCGACACTTTTGAAGTTATTATAAAATAACTGACCGCATTTTGGAATTGTCTGACATTTTCTGACAATCAGATTGAAGTAGGCAGATTTGGCACAAATACTAGGGAAGTGTTGTGTCCTCTTCAGTGCATCATATCAAGAGGTACATGATGATGTCTTATTACTGGTGATATTCATCTTGATACTTGGTTAGGGAGGGGTCTACTGGGTTTGTCCACCATAAAGTTACTGTATTTCCTTAGAAAATAATACATATCTTGTGGAGAAATACTTTGAGACTATGCAAACATCTTGTTTCTCATCAAATTTTTATCCACTAATTTTAACATCCATCAGTGAATTTTTGCAACAATTATTAGTGTAGTGTTTGTATAACGCTACAACATAGAAAACATGATTTTCTCTTTCCTTCATCTCTTTTATGTTTATTAATTGGGATTCTTCTTTAAAGTTATCTCATATTTATTCATTCAATAATTTATTTGTGTATGTATGGATTCATAGATATTTAACTTTTTTCTAAGGGTTATAATGAAATATTGTCATTTATCTTATTGCTCAAATTAGTATTCCTTTGGTCATTGATTGGCTCCTGTGTCCTTTTGACATGCCTCCATCTTGAGCAGTTTCTTGCTTAAATTTTATGGTTTGTCTCTTTTCAGCATGTGTTTCAAAATGTGGTAGCCATTAAGTCTCATCTGTCCTGATGAACAAACTGGGTTCCCAAGAATAAATAGACAGGAGCCCCTCAACTTCACATTATCTCAGATTCATTATATTGTTTGGGCCCACCTCTTAAGATTCTGATTTAGCAGGTCTTATGTTGGGATTCTATCTGGATTTTGTGAAACATTCATTAACTGATAATTCTAAAGCTAACCGTGTTTGGAAGCCACTGTCCTGTTTCATAGATTATGGGAGTATATTTCTTTTCTCTTTTTAAAAAAAATTTTTTTAGTGTTTATTTATTTTTGAGAGAGACAGAGACAGAATGGGGCAGAGAAAGAGGGAGGCACAGAATCTGAAGCAGGCTCCAGGCTCCGAGCTGTCAGCACAGAGCCCAACGTGGGACTCAAGCTCACAAGCTGTGAGATCATGACCTGAGCCGAAGTCAGATGCTCAACCGACTGAGCCACCCAGGTGCCCCATGGGAGTATATTTCTTATTGGTCTCTAGCTGTGCTACTCAAAGTGTGGTCTGCAGACCAGCAGCCTTGGCATCACCTGGGAGCCTATTAAAAATGAAAGTGTTTGGGCTCCTCTCAGGCTTAAAGAAGCAGAATCTCTGGGGGTGGGGCCTAGGCATCAGCATTTTAATGACCTCTTCAGGAAATTCTTATGCACACTGAAATGGGAGAAGTACTGCAAATATACTGTGTTGTAGCTGGTAAAAATCACAGACAGGCAAACAAAATTCATCCTTCCAGCCTAAATCCTACTTGAAGCAATACTACTGACTTTTTTGTTGTTGTTATTTGTTTGTTTGTTTGTTTCTTCCTGGAACATGTTTACATAAAGATTCTCATAATCCAGTGCTATATTTTTCTTGGGTATCATCCAAATTGTACCAAACATATGCCTAGGTGCTTCTATAAAGCTATCAAATTAGAGAGGAAAAAGTGGATTCTTGTTTGCAAACAGTGATACAGACATTCTGACACACAGAACCACTTCCTTTTTCTGTGGAGTTCCAGTGTCTTTCTCACACAAGAAACAATGCCAAAAAAAAAAAAAAACAAAAAAAAACAAAAAAACCCACAAAAATGTAGTATATATGGGAATTAAGTTGTCATATAATTTAAACTCTTTTTGTACAATGAAAATCACTCTCTGACAGACATATATAAGAAGTTGTCTTTCCTGGTATGTCTCAATTTATCAATTGTGTACATTATTATATATCCATGACAAACCCTACAGCAAATTATAATAATCCAGTGGAGCCAGTATACACTGTGCAATTATGCTATTTTATTTTGTATTTTAAAATTAGGTGTTATTTGCTTCATTATCATAGATACACGTGCAGAGAAAAAGGAAAGGGTAATACTGGGTATTTTGGCCAAGTTTATCCACAATAGCCTGATTCAATCAACTGGTCAGTTAAACCCCTTAACAATCACTTTTTAAATGTGTTATAGAAACAATCATACACATTAGTTTACTACTGCATGACCAAACTGATTTATTCAATTGCATAGCCAATAAACATCCATCCATTCTGCCAGGTATTGTGCAAAAGCCAGGGGAAATAAAGCTGAAGAAAGGGTCCGAAAGAATGGAGAAGGTTGTAGTACCTGCCACTCGGTGACTACAATGACAAATGCTCTCCTTGCTCTGTCCTCTGACACAGTCAAAGCTGCCCTCTCTTACCTTCAGTGCACAGCCCACCCTCTTCTAGTAGTGCATTATACAGAGCCTAAAATAGATGTAGAAACACATTAAGAACTCAGTAAACAATTAAAAATATTTAACTTAATTTTAGATCTTATTTTGTGATGTGTACAGTGCTAAGCCTTTTAAATATTTATTGCATGTAATCAGTGTTATACTGGAAAATGCCTCTCGGGGAAGAAAAGGGCCTGATTTATAGCCTTTGCTGATCTCCATGGCAAAAATACTCCAACCATGAGATCATGACCTGATCTGAAATCAGGAGTTGGATGCTCAACCGACTGAGCCACCCAGGTGCCCTAGAATCTGTATTTCTTTTTTTTTTATGTTTATTTATTACTTTTGAGAGAGAGAGAGAGAGAGAGAGAGAGAGACAGAGTGTGAGTGAGGGAGGGATAGAGAGACACACACACACACACACAGAATCCAAAGCTGGCTCCAGGCTCTGAGCTGTCAGCACAGAGCTTGAAGTGGGGCTCAAACTCATAGACTGCGAGATCATGACCTAAGCCGAAGTCGGATGCTCAACTGACTGAGCCACCCAGGCGCCCCATAGAGTCTGCATTTCTAACAAGTTTCCAGGGGTGCACTGATGCTCTTTGTCTGGGGACCCCACTTTGAGAACCACTGCTCTAGGGTTTTCTTACAGATAGTCATGTACTGTATTCACAGCATGACTTCTGTCTATCACTGCCTCTCCTCCCACCTACTTAGTTACATAATCGATAGCCCATCTTCATACCAAGTAACCATAAAGGAGATTAAAATAAACTATGTAAGCTATTTGCACACCAAAAAAAGCAAAAGCTGCAATCACATAGAGTTTTTCAAGTTAATGGTAAATTTCAAAAGTCTTAATGATAATAACATCCTTCTTCTTCTTCTTCTTCTTTTTTTTTTTTTTTTTTTTTGCTCCAGACAAAACCTTGGATGCTCTGTTCAGCCCTGTATTCTTCCTAGACATCAGCACATCCGGGAGATGGTTTATGCGAACTAATGTCTAAAAATAGTGACTTTCGTAATTAGCCTAAATAACCCAAATACCTCTAACTTTCTTCCAGATTTGTTCCTTGTAATGTGACCTAAACCCTTGCTGCTTCTATTTTCAGCATATTATAATCTCTAACAAGAACAGTTACCTCTCCGTGTAAAAAACCAGCACCTATGTGATTGGCTTTGAGCAGAAAGCTGCATGCTATAAGCACAGACCCATGGCATTTAAGCAAAGCACCCTCAACAAACAGGGAAGCTGAGACCTGACACCTGTTTAATTTCTAAAGGATCGTTAAGGTTTGGAACAACACTGTCTATCATTTAAACCACATGTATTGTTTTTTTCTCCCTTCAGTCTATGTCTGTATTCCTTCTTTGCAGCCCTTTCTTTGCCTTCTTGGCCACATCTGCCAATGAGCAGGCTGAGTTACTCAGGCAGTTAGGTTGGGATGTCTCTGCAGGACAGGGAGGCAAGACCCAAAATGGGACATAGTGTCACATCCACCCTAAAGAGACACTTATAAATAAATTTAAGACATCTTTTCCAGCTACTCAATTTCTGGACACCATACACTAGTTAGATACTATCCACAACTGTAACTTTACTAAAATGTTTAAATTCTCCACTAAGTACCTTTCTGCCCCTTTTCAAGGGGGGAAAACCCCTAAAAGGATAATTTTAAAGATAAACCACATTTTCTGGTAGTGGACCATTGTCCACTATCAGATTGTGTATTTTGCAGTATTTCTCAAGCTTTCTGGTTTGCTCCCTGGTTTCCACCATGCACTGCAGGCCTCCTTGATCATATCCTGCACATTTGTTCTCCTTCTGTTATTGCTTGTGCTGAGGCCAATGTCCTCACTGATTCAGCCTGCATTGATGGCCATGCCTTGTTTACACAGACCAAAGCCACAGTGATCATATAACACCTGACAGGTCTTCCCTAAAACACACATAAAAGTTGGAATTCCTCAGGACACAAATCTGATGAAATTGCCATCACTATGAACTAAATTCGTATTACCAGCCCCTGATGTCAACAAGATCAATGTGAAAGTTAATGCAGTTTAATCCAATTTGACTCATTCATTTTGCTGATATTTTCACAGATTTTAGTCCAGAAATATTTCACGTGCACAGTTTTAATCCTACAGTTTTCAAGCTAAATCATTTTTAACAAAAATACATTTCTTTCCAATACAGCATGTTTAAGCATCACTTACTTTGTGAATGAAAATATATATGATTTACTAACTAAAAATCATACCATATTTTATGCTTTTTGTGTGCTTTTAATTGCAAATAATAGAGAACTCTGATTGTCTCAGATCAGGGGAGTCTATTATAAATCTTCTTGTCCAAATAAGGAAACAAGGATCTCAGAAACACAGGTAGGACACATGGGGATCCAGAAAAATCAAGTTCTGGAAACACACAGAAGAACAAGATATCAGCCAGCCCTTATGGGACTGGACACGCAGGCCATTTAGTATACAGGTGGCTCCTGGATCCATATAATTGTGTGGCCCTCTCCACAGCTGGCTACATAATTTGCAGCAGCAAACTGAAAATGTGGAGTCTTTAGATCAGAAAGCAGGTAAAAAGTGCTATTATAAGTCCTAAGATATAAAGCTTTTTACTGTCTTTTGCTGTCTCTCTCTCTCAACTTGTTATGATTTAAAAAAAAAAATTGTTGGGGCGCCTGGGTGGCGCAGTCGGTTAAGCGTCCGACTTCAGCCAGGTCACGATCTCGCGGTCCGTGAGTTCGAGCCCCGCATCAGGCTCTGGGCTGATGGCTCAGAGCCTGGAGCCTGTTTCCGATTCTGTGTCTCCCTCTCTCTCTGCCCCTCCCCCGTTCATGCTCTGTCTCTCTCTGTCCCAAAAATAAATAAAAACATTGAAAAAAAAAATTAAAAAAAAAATTGTTATTTAACATCATTCTAAGTAAAGTTAACATTTTAGATTATCAGCATGGTTTTTACTGTTCATCTTTATATGCTGTGATGTCCATTTTAATTACAAAAACAAGAGTATTTAACTCATAGTGGAACCCTCAAAATGGTACAATACCTATTGTATGGGCATATGTATTGCATTCTTACCAGAGCAATGAAAATGCTGCACAAAACTAACTCAGTTGATTTTATTTTATTTCCTCATTTGTACACATTCTACCAACACCCTCTACCTTCAGCTTCCCGATGAGCAGGGAAGGAATCAAAGACAAATGACTGGGTTGCCCTAGATTTCCTTTCCTTTCACACCTTCATTTTCAGTGGAAGTGGTTGACCAACTACGGGGAAGTAATATGAATAAGAAGGAATATGATAGGGTTCCCCGGTCACTTGTGTTTTTTAAAACACATTGCATGCTTCGCCTTTTCAGAACATGTTCTGGTTCTGATGCAAAGTGTGGCCCTTTGGGGGTATAAGTGCCCTGCTTACTCACCTTAAACGCACTGCCTTCCCTTTTACTTGCTCTGAGTCTCTGCACTCACATCACAGTTCCATAGGATTCTGTGCTCCAAGGACACTATGAACATTATATATAATGGGGCCAGAAGAGTGGCAGACATGCCTATTACGGCTATCTCAAATTAATAAAAATTTCAAGACAGAGACAGCAGAAGATTAAATCAAGTGCTGGGCTGTGTTCATGGTCGCATATTCATGAAGCTGGCTGTGGTCCCCTCACTAGTGGGAAACATGGTGGCTCTTGTTCACCATGTGGTCTAGCCGTGTCTGCTCCTACTTCTCTTGTTGCTGCCACCAAATACCTCACCCTCTATTTGTGTCTTTCACATAGTTCCAACTTCAACTTATTTGTAGGCTTTCATGGCTCCTTCTCTGTATTTCTTCTAACTTCTCCTCCTGATGCCAACTGACCCATTCTCTCCACATTGCCACCTACACTACTGAAAGAGAGACACTCAGATGGTCCTTTTCTGGATGGGGCAGAGGGGTTGGGGTAGGAGAGGTGGAAGTGGGGAGGGGAAGAGGAGAGAAATGAAGGCCCTTGAGTTGAGTTCAGGAACCTGAAATTATTTCCTTTGTCCTCAGATAATGACTTTTCCATCCCTAAGTGAATGACTACAGAAAACTGAAATGACAATGGGTCATTGAAAAGAGAAATACAGTTTCATAGACACATTACAGCTAAAAATCCGATGGTTGTTCAAAGATTTATTAAAAAGATTTGTGTGCGTATTTTCTAGTTTCATGATACATAGAATACCATGAGGGTTTTTTTGTTGTTGTTATGGATAAAACCCACTATATAGATTTTGCCTATATGATTAATTTTACTAAAGAAATAATATTATCTGCACGTTAATATTTCTGCTGGGTTCAATTAATAATTTTCAGAGTTTTTTCCTCCCACTGACTTCAGGAGGCAAGAAGTTCTGTCTTCAGGAATGTGTAGGAGCAAAAATGCAAAATGGCAACTAAGCATTGGTTTTGTTTTATTATTTGTTTATTTTTATTTTTGGTTTGCAGTAATGGATAACGTCATTCAAGGCAATCCATGCATGATTATGCAATGCTATTTTCTTTGTGAATTCATTTCTTAATAAAAATACCATGTCTGACCATGGCAGAAGTCCATCGTGTTTCTTTTTTGGGACCATGCTTGGGAATGTTGGTTGACTGTCAGTCAGTTCCTTGCATGACTATTTCTATCCAATTAACAATTATGAAAATAAACCCAATACTATGGAATTCTTATCTTCACTGTAATGTTGATTTTATCTGCCTTCTCCCCCACCACATTTTAAAAACATAAATGCAGTCTGTTGATGTAGAAATAGAAAATGGAACAGAGCAGAATGGAAAATACCAGCTTATGGGGGCACCTGGGTGGCTCAGTTGGTTGAGCCTCCAACTTCAGCTCAGGTTATAATCTCATGGTTTGCAGTTCATGGCTTTGAGCCCCAGGTCAGGCTCTGTGCTGACAGCTCGGATCCTGGATCCTGCTTCAGATTGTGTCTCTTTCTCTCTCTGCATCTCCCCCGACCCCCCACTCATGCTCTGTCTCTCTCTCTGTCTCTCCCTCTCTCTCCCCAAAATGAATAAACATTTAAAAAAAGGAAATACCAACTGACGTATTTACTTAATTAAAATTAATTAAATTACATTAACTAATTGAACTTAGATATATAAAATTAAACAAGTGGATGAAAATGGGGAAAAAAAACCCAAAAATTTCCCATTTCAAAGTTTCTGAAGAATAGTAAAGCATTTCCTAGACTAAATAGTACCAACGTTTATTCATTTTTTTTTTTTTAGAATAGATTACTTTTAAGGGAGTTATGGTGTGTCCTGTATGGGGTCACCTGAGAGTGTTTGATAGACATTGAAAGAAAATTCAATGAAGGAAAGTTGGCAAAGAGCAGTAAATGATCTATGTAGCAGTTCAGGGGTGAGAGTGTGGTATGTTCCAGCATGGTGGAGGGGAACCCTTCGTTACACAGTGTGCTCCAAAACAGGTGCCAAACTGCTGATAAGCTACTCTGGCATTGGCCCAAGTGGGGACTAAGAAATATTTGGAAACACCAACCATTTCTTGAAGTCATCTATAAGGTTGCCTTGCATAGAAATCATTACAGTCAGGTGTATTTTCAGATTCATTCAACTTTCCTAGACTGTTCTTTCTCATAACCATTATTTAAATCTTGTTATTGAATATCATAAACTATCATATAAAGAACTAATATGTTATATATTGAGATAGATTCTGGGAACTTAAAAGTCTGGAGTAGGAAGGAGACTTACCTTTTACTGTTTGCCCTTTGACATATTTTGATTTTTATCTTATGTACATTTTTATTTTTAAATTTAAAAAAAGGAAGAGGGGCACCTGGGTGGCTCAGTAAGTTAAGCGCTGACTCTTTATGATCTCATGGTTGTGGGATCAAGCCCTGTGTCAGGCTCTGCTATGAGCACAGAGCCTGCTTGGTCTCTCGCCTTCTTCTTCTGCTGTTTCTCTCTCACTCTCTCTAAATAAATAAACATTTTTAAAAAGGAAGAATATGGATGGAGGACCCTGCAGTATACCTCCTGTGGAAGATAGAAATGTAACAAAATTTGTACAATTAAATATTAATATGTAATATACGCACAATTTGTTAAATCTACCTTGTTGCTATAGAAATGGGTGTAATATAAATGCTCAGATGCATACTAGATTTACCTATTGAACAATGCAGTGATATTGTAGACTTAAGCACAAATAACAGAAATTTCAATATTTCTGATGAAATGGTTACGCAAATCTATATTTGCCAAAGGAATCATATGGAAAATGATAAGGCTGTGCTTGCTTTTGGGGGAGAAAAGGACACAGGGAGTTTTCTAAAAAATCATTTCCAGTTGAATAAAGTTGACATTTCAGATAGGAGCTTTTTCATGGAATGTAATTACAACGACCATCCTCATTATAATGCACTAACACACTGTAGTTATTTCATACAAAGAGGAGAAAAGACGTTCTTAGAGCTTTTACCAATTATATTTTCTTCTTGAAAAGAATAAGAGAACTTGTCTATTTTTTTCTCCTAAAGAACAAGATTGCCTTTATTGAAGAACAAGAGGTGGTTAAGAAATTTTTATACCTGAACACGAGCAAGGAAGTATGTTCAGAATTCATGGCCTCACTGTCATATAGGTAAAAAGTTATTTATTTATTTATTTATTTATTTATTTATTTATTTTTTATAGCATGGAGCCCAAAGCAGGGCTTGAACTCATGACCCTGAGATCAAGATGTGAGCTGAGATCAAGAGGCAGATGCTTAACTGACTGAGTCACCCAGGCACCCCCAGGTAAAATGTTAAAATTGACAACACAACACTATATGTTACTTATGAATTCAGTGATATATAATAAAAATAGGCAAACTATGGATTGGTGACACTCCAAAGTCAAGAAAGTGGTTGCCTCAGGAGAGGTTTGAGAAAGGAGGGTAGAAAGGGAAAAACAGGGAACTTTAACTTTGTCTGTAATAATAATTTGTTTTTAAATAAATTAAATCGATAAAATCGAAATTTCATTATTGACTTTTTAATATTAAAAAGAAAAAAAGAAATAGAATGGAAGCAAATATAAAATGCCAGTATTTGTTCATTTGGGAGGTTGGCTTATGAGACTTTGTTATGTTATCTATTGTACTTTTCAAAAACGTTTCATGAAAAAAACTGCAAGCAAAACAAAAAATAGATTTGCTCTATCTACAAAAATTGTAGAAATGCACCCTTACTATTAATCAATTATTAGAACAAATAGTAATGTAATAATTTGAGTATTTCTAAACAGTGGTCAGTTTTTTGTTTTTTTTTAAAGTTTATTTATTTATTTTGAGAGACAGCACACACGATTGGGAGAGGGACAGAGAGAGAGAGAGACAAAGAATCAAAAGCAGGCTACACGCTGTCAGTGCAGAGCCCCCTGTGGGGCTTAATCCCATGAATAGTGAGATCATGACCTGAGCCAAAACCAACAGTCAGATGCTTAACCAACTGAGCAACCCAGGTGCCCCTAAACAATGTTCAGGTTTTATTTTGATCAGTTGGAAGTTTCAAGGGAATAAACAAAAGAAACCAAAGACAAATAAAAGCAACAAGTAAAAAATATTAAATAAAAATATATACTGTATTTTTTTAATGAAACCATATATGGTTCAATGTATCATTATTTTATATACCACTAAGGGGACAAGGTGGAGGTGAATATGGCTGTTAGATGTCATCAATCCAAAGATGAATCCAGATTCCAAACATGTTCAAATGTAAATCAAAATAAAACAAAAACAAAGTGTATCTTAGAATTGGTAAAATTCAATAAACTGGTGTTCTAGATCTTGTATCTCAAATTACCCAACAAAGAATGCATGGGATTTTTACTGGAAAAAATTTATTAAAGCTAGTTTAAACTCTTTAATGAAAGAAGACCTAAATAAATGGAGAGATACACTATTTTTGTGATTGGGATGACTTAATATTTTAAAGACTCCACTACTGCTCATATTAACCTATAAATTTAATGCAATTATGATCAAAATTCCAGAGAAGGTTTTTAAGGAGCTTGAAAAACTTATTCTAAAATTTATATGGAAAAATAAAGTCTAAGTAAGACAAATATGGAAAAGAAGGGATAGGAAGCCTGATATATTCAGACACAAATATCAGAAAACTCTACTATCAGGGATTACACAGACAGAACGATTTGATTTATGTGTCAAGCCCAGAGGGAGTCTGGGATTAATACTGACAGCTAAACAGCTAAAGGACCAGGCTCTTTCAGTTTTTCTGTCCTGCCATTCTTAATATGTAGACCTTTGTCCCCACGCTTGTCACCTCAGAACTTTGTTCCTCTAGGCCTCATATCTACATTCTAGGCAAGAAAAGAGGGAAATGAGATGAATGGCTTTCTCATGGTACTCCTTTCTGCTTGGGAAAGGATACTGTCCTTAGGAAATTTTGTTCCATCTCATTATTCATACCTGTACCACATGCCCAATCCTTGCTGCAAGAGAGGCTGAAAAACAAATATTTTTGGCTAGAAATGCTGCTATTCCAAACAAAATTGGAGTTCCGTTTGTAAAAAGGAAATGCAGAATGGATATTGGATAGGTAATTAGGAGGGTCTGCTTTGACGGATGACTTGCTCTTCTGATAATAAACAAACAACTAAACCATCAGTGTACTTCTGGCACATGAGATAGAACAGGATAAGAAAGGATAGTATGAGATGGAATGGGATGGGATGGAATAGAACAGAATAGAATAGAGTAGAATAGAATAGAATAGAATAGAATACAATACAATACAATACAATACAATACTCAAAATAGACCCATGTATATATGGGGACTTATTATTTGATAGAGGTGGCTCCACAAACCAGCAGGAAAAAAATGGATTGTTTACTATATGGTATTTGGAAAACTGGTTCACTGTACAGAGAAAAATGAAGTTGGAACTTTAGGTTACCCCATGTATAAAGATGACTTCCAAATAGATGAAAGGCCTATGTGTAAAAGGTAAAGCTACAAAGTGAATAGAAGAATATGTAGAAGTGGAGAAGGACTCCTTAAGATCCCATGAGACTACGAAAAATTGATATGGGTACATGAATATTAAAGATTTTTATTCAATGAAGGACAAAATAGATAAGATTTATACTTGGTTGATCATTTGGGAGAATATATTTGCAATGTTAAAAAGTGACAAGGGATTAATATTTAACAGTGCTGTCCCTTAGAACTTTCTGTAATCAAGGAAATGTTCAGTGTCTGTGCTCTCCAGTAACTGACACTACCCACATTGAGCTACTGGACACTTGAAATGGAGATAACGTAACTGAGAACTGAGTTTTTAATTTTTAAATTAAAAAATTTTTTAATGTTTATTTTTTGAGAGGGAGAGAGACAGAGAGTGAACAGGGGAGGGGCAGAGAGAAAGAGGGAGACATAGACTCTGAAGCAGGCTCCAGGCTCTGAGCTGTTGTTGTGGGGCTCGAACTCATGAACTGTGAGATCATGACCTGAGCTGAAGTCAGACACTTAACCGACTAAGCCACAGAGGCACCCCTTAATTTTGAAGTTTTAATTAATTTAAATTTAAATAGCCACATGTGGCTAGTGGCTACCTAATTGGACAGTGCTAGACCTAGAATGTTCAAAGAACTCTAGCAAATCAACAAGAGAAATACAAGATTGTCCAATAGAAAAATATAAATAAGTTGATAGAATGGGAAGCCCAAACAGATAGCAATTACATGAAAAGATCCAAAATCACAAATAATTGGAAAAATGCAAACTAACATCATAACATAGTATTACTAAAAAGGTAGAAAGTCACAGAATACCAAGGGTTGGTGAGGATGTGGGGAAAAGCAACCCTCATTTACTGCTGAATGTTGGGGGAAGACTGATGGCCATTTTGGAAAACAGTCTGGTGAAATTAAGGATGCATATATCAAATAACCAATCAATTCTTCTTATTTTCTGTAGAACAGCTCACACTGTCATCAGGAAGGTGCATGATTGGGACACCTGGGTGATTCAGTCGTTTAAGCATTCAACTCTTGATTTCAACTCAAGTCATGATCCCAGGGTCATGGGATTGAGCCCTGTGTCCAGCTCCATGCTGACCATGGAGCCTGCTTAAGATTCTCTCTCTACATCTCTCTGCCCCTTTCCCCTACTTGGTGCCCTCTCTCTCTCTCAAATAAAAAAAAAAATGAAAAAGAGAAAAACATAAGAAGTTGCATGATCAGAGACATCCATCATGATGTTGTTTATGACAGTAGAGATTTAGAGGCTGTATAAGTTCATGATGGTGGAAATGAAGAATTAGAATGCAGGGGAGACATACTATGGAATACTCTGCTATAGTCAGAAATAATGAACCAGAACTACATACAGCAACAGAGACAGGGCTTAAAAACCTAGTGTTTGGTGGAAAAGGCAAGCAACAAATTGAAATGTGTAGCGTAATCCTATTAATGTATGTTTTCAACATCAACTGACACAGAAACAGCATTGCATTTTTCAAGATGCTCAGATATCCAAGGACACATTCCACCCATATTACTCTTGGTAGCTATGAAGGGGAAGGGTGGAAGGATAGCAGAGAGCAGGAATGAAGGAGTAAAAAGAGAGAGGGCTGCTGCAAAAAAGACTGATAATAGTGTGCCGTAAATGAGAGAATATGATTGACTTAACTCTGCACCCAAAGGAGAGGGGAGCAAAATATAACCTGGTACCTGAATTTCCTGGATCTAATCATTATCAATGGCTTTCTTCATACTGTGCATATTTTTATGAGCTAAATAGAAGCATACTTTGTGTTCTATTGCTTCTTTTATGTCAGTGCTTGCTTTAAACACAAGCATGCTTATAATTCATTATATTGGGCTCTACTGGTTTATGTGAATTCCACCAGCTGCTGTTGCTTTTGTACAACAGAATATTTTATGTTCCACTCCAGTATTTCCCTAAAGAACATAATGCTTTGTGAAACCTCTATTGCTGAAAATATGTAAATACTGAATTGAAACTATAAGAACTGAAGAGCTAAAGGGTCCAGAAGAACAGAGCAGGTGACAATTCACAGGCACTCGCGGTGGCTGCTCTGGGTGCAGGTTTAGATACTATTCTTTCAGACAAGGTTCTCAGCCGAGTGTATTAGATAATCCACTGAACCTGAAATGATTTGCATAATCATGTGGCTGGACCTGGGATTTGATTCCTATGGCAACTTCGAAGCTTTTTCAGATTCTCTTGTCTTTCTTTCTTTTTCTTTCTTTCCCTTCCTTCCTTCCTTCCTTCCTTTCATTCTTTTTCTCTCTCTTTTAGAATTTTTCAGGAAATGATTTGTAGGATTTTTTTTCTTTATGCAGAAGATGATCTTGTAAATCTGCCACAAATTGAAAAGTGTTCAGAGCTGCAAAAGAAAATAATTGCATGCTATTGTGTTTTACTGCACATTCCCTAGGGCATTATCATGACCTCTTTGTAAATTGGCTTACCTTCTTGTTTTTATTTTACTGATTTCTTAAATAAATTAGTGACCTCCCCCAAAATAACATGTGACACTTCAACTTCAAAGTATATCATTAAAATAATGGAAATTAATGTTTATATGGATTTCCAAACTGTAGCCAGAAAAGCAGTTTCTTCATCAATGTTTATAAACTTTTCCCTTCTGCAAAATAAGTATGCCTCTTGAATACTGGTAAATGATACGTTGGCAGAAGTTTTAGGTATGCAAATTTATTTTCATGAACTCCCATTAATACCAATTATCACCCCCACTTCCAAAAAAATCCAGTGAAATTTAGCACATATCTGACTTAGGCTATTAAGGATAGAGCCTCAGCAATTAATCAATTTAAAAATTAAAAACAAAAACACTGATACATTTTCTTTTTTTTTAATTTTTTTTTTAATGTCTATTCATTTTTGTTTTTTTTTTTTAATTTTTTTTTTCAACGTTTATTTATTTTTGGGGGGACAGAGAGAGACAGAGCATGAACGGGGAAGGGGCAGAGAGAGAGGGAGACACAGAATCGGAAACAGGCTCCAGGCTCCGAGCCATCAGCCCAGAGCCCGACGCGGGGCTCGAACTCCCGGACCGCGAGATCGTGACCTGGCTGAAGTCGGACGCTTAACCGACTGCGCCACCCAGGCGCCCCAATGTTTATTCATTTTTGAAAGATAGAGAGAGACAGAGCACAAGCAGGGGTGGGTGGAGAGAGAGGGACACAGAATCAGAAGCAGGCTCCAGGCTCTGAGCTGTCAGCACAGAGCTTGACGCGGGGCTCAAACTCACGAACCGTGAGATCATGACCTGAGCCGAAGTTGGACGCTCAACCGACTGAGCCACCCAGGCACCCCAAACAAATACAGTTTCTTAAATGACAACATTAGTTCGCATCTCCCAAGCCAGGGAAAGAAAAAAAATTGTTGCAGAGAATCCAATATCACTGAGCTTTGAAATATTTCTAAAAAAATGTTTTTGCTGCTACAGCCTTGCTAACTTTGGTTTAAATATAAGTTACTACAGCTTGCATGGAAGGAGGATCTTTGTGGGGGTTATATATATATATTTTTTATATCTTTGTTTAGTTCTTTTTTTTTGTCATTGATTCATTCGTGTCCTCAACACATAGTTTTGATATGATGAGATGAACATTTCAGAAACATCATTCTGCCTGCAGAATGAGCATGGAGAACTAAATCTGTCGGGTATCCCAACAAAAGATGAACTACAGTAATGCAGTAAGAATAAAAAAAGAGGATTTATGTAAAAGGTAACTTCACAAGATAGCTGGTTGAGTAGCTGTTGGGAGATATGCGAGTGGGGGTTGGGGAGAGCAGCAGACACCAGCCCCTTACTTGAATTTTATTCATGGTGAGCAGTTCTATGAGGGACTACTATATTAGTCAGATTCACTGATACTAGTTGCTGTTACAATTCCAAATCTCAGTGACTAAGCACAATAAGCATTTATTTCTCTCTCATCTCACAGTCCAAAGCTGACAGGTTCTGCTCCACACAGTGTTTCAGGGATCTAGGCTGACAGAAGCTCTACTATCTTCAATTCCTGGTTGCTCTCGGGTCCAGACAAGGGATGACAGATTGCAAAGAAAGCATGTTTGCTCTCAACTGCCTCAGGCCAAACAGAACACTTTGGGTCCACTCACGGCTCACTGCACAGAACTCAATCACCCCCATCTAACTGTGGGGGAGGCTTGGAAATGAGGATAGGCTATGTGCCCATGAGTAAAATGAAACAGGCTTGAGGAACACACTGAACCATCTGTGCTATAGTTGCCAACCAAAACTGACTTAATTTCCAGAATCTGAGCTCCATATTGGTAGGTGCAAATCTAATACTGAAACATTTATGTTCACCATTTTTCTAGGTTGAAGAACATCCAAAGGTTGAGCAATCATTTGGAGATTCCATGTTTACACAATTGTGTGTTTTCACTTACATCTAAGAAAGTCTAGTCCCACTGTAAAGGCTATGCAATCACCAGTGTTAAACCGCCCAAATAATTCTGCCACCACTTTAATTTTCTGGGAAAATAGATTTTGACTGTATATATATAACTCCATGTTTTTTCTTTCAGCAAAATATCTATCATCTCAACTAAGATGACCATATTATTACCTAATACTATTTAACAATCACGCCAAAACTTAGTGGCTTAAAATAAAAACAATCTTTTGTTGTCTCTCATGGTTCAAGAGGGTCAGGAATTCAGACAGGGCACAGTGGGAAGCATGATGGTTGTATATAGGACCTCAGCTGGAAGACTACAAGTCTTAGGAGTAGAGTCAATCTGAAGGCTTGTTTGCTCACATGTCTGGAAGTTGATGTTGACTGTCAGCTGGAACTCTCAGTTCCCCTTTCATGAGCCCCTTCATGTGGGCTGGTTTGAGTTTCTACACAGCAGAGAATCTGGGTTCCAAGGGCAAGTGTCCTGAGAGAGCCAGACAGAAGCTGTATCCTTTTTATGGCCCAGTTTCAGATGCCAAATGTTATCTCTGCCATCACTCCCCACTGATCAGGGCTATACAAGCCCCATCTGGACTCAAGGAAAGAGTGTCTAGATTCCATCTCTTGTGGGGAGGAGTGTTAGCTATATCTCTCAAAGAATATGGGAAATAGGCTAAATACATTTTATTATTGCATCACAATGATCAACTCATTTTAACTTGGAAAGGAAGCTCAAATCCCCAGACAGGTTTGGTGCTCAACATTCTTTCTTAACTAGTGTGCTTGCATGGGTCACTCTTCAAAAATAAGTAAATGAAATGGATGACTAAATCTTCAGTCGTCTCTTAAGTTTTCAATGAAAAGATCTCTTCTTACTCAAGGTTACTAGCTCTTTGAAGATAATTACCAGAAAATGAAACAGAGATAAACCAATAACATAAAGGTAACTGTTATGGCTAATTAATTAGGACTCTTTGGGTTGCAAGTGACAGAAATGAACTTAAACTAGTTTAAGTAGACAAGAATTCATTGTCTCATGAATCTGAAAAGTCCAGGGCTTCATATGGATTCAATAATAGCTGGATTCAGGAACTCAAAGGATGTTATAAGGTCTTTGTCTCTTCCCACTCTTTTCTCTGCACTGGTTTACTCCCACGGAGGCTTCTTTCTTGTGGTGACAAAGACGAGTTCCCAGTATCTTCAGACTCAGTCTCTAGTTCTTGTGATATCAGGAGATAAGCTTCCCTTAAGCCTCCTCTTAGCATTCCTAATAATCTCTGAGAAAGATTTTGGACTTGTTTGGGTCAGATGGGGGAAACCACTGAACAAGTCACTCTTCTGGTGTGTTTTAGTCAGGATTCTCAAGAGAAACAGAACCAATAGGTATGGAGGTCAAGAAGTCCCATGTATTGCCGTCCACAAACTGAAGAACCAGGAAAGCTGATGGTGTAATTCAGTGTAAGTACAAAGGCCTGAGAAATGGGGGGCTAATGATATAAGTCCCTGTCTGAATCCAAAATCCCAAAAACCTGGAGCTCTGATGTCCATGGGCAGGAGAAGATGAATGTCTCAGCTTAAGCAGAGAGAGAACTTGCCTTTTTGATTTGGGCCCTTGATGGACTGGATGATGCCCACCCAAATTGGTGAAGATGATCTTCTTTACTTGGTCTTCCAATTTAAATGCTAATCTAGTCCAGAGACATCTTCACAGATATACCCAGAAATAATGTGTTATCAATTATCTGGCATCCCTTAGCCCAGTCAAATTGGCACATAAAATTAACCATCATGAGTGGATGGGAAAACTTGGCCAGCTGGAATCATACCCCAGTGAAAGTTGAGGGGAGGTCCTATGATAGCCCCATCAGGTGTCAGAGGAGTAGTTCCTGAGCAGAATAGAATGGTTGTGATACCAGATGGCAGGGGTAAGTAGTTGAGCTGCAAAAACAGCTGTGACCAAAGGTAGTATGTTTAATGTCTCCTCAAACATTAGTCTAGAATTTTAGTAGAGTTGAATGGGAAAAAGTCAACCTACTAAATCTTAAGTTGGGAGAACCAAATAACCAACCTCCTGTGTTCTTATGCTATCAAGTGGGATGACTAAAAAATTTCCACTTTGTAAATCTAGAATGTCACTTTTTTCATATCTATATGTTCATTGCTATTTTATCTTTGAAATGGAGTGGTTTAACCTCAGTCTTTAGCCTATCCTGGGGGTTTATAGGTCTCCTGTGGAAAGCTGTATTAAATCACAAAGGAAAAACTACCTTCCTTATCCTGTTGGAATATGATTTATGACTCCATGCTTCAGTGTTTTATTACTATATATCATAACTTTTATTAGTGCTTCCATTAATATTGCCAGTCATGAGTCATAAAATCAACTCTGGGTGTATCCACGGACTTTTATAAAGCTCTTTCTGAGTCACTAGTTTTTCTGTAAATCATGTAAAACATTTTTGTAAAAATGTGGAAATTCTCTTGGTTTTGGTTTAGCACTCACATTTTTTTAGAATAGAATCATAGCTGCTCAGAATTGTGGGACCTCTTGGAAGTCATCTGGTTTCACTCTGTGTTTCTCTATGAATGGAATGTAGGCAATCTGTACATTGAATAGAATGAAGGAATCTACTCTATAACGAAATGCTGCTGATAAACACATTACCTCACAACGTCCTAGTGGTTATTTTTGTTGTTTGTTTTTGTTTGCTTTTGAGACAAATTCTAATTATCAGAAATTTCTCCTAGTTCGTTTGTTTGTTTTCCTTTCAGCTGCACAGAACTAGTGTATGAATGATAGGTGCTTAAATTCCTCATTTTTAGATTAGTGTGGGTTCCCTGGGGCTTCTTAAGGCTTCATATCCTCAGTTCTGTCCAACTTTCTTTATGTGGCATAGTTTCCATAGTCACCTCTATCTTGACCACTTGACTTTGACCCTATTCCAGTTGTTACCGGGGGTAGTTGTTCATCATATCACAAATCTACTAGCCCCTCTGCTTTCTGGTCCTCATTTATACAACTTATTCATCGCAGTATCACCAGAGACTGTTAAATTATTTCCTGCAGCCCAGATACCTTATTTCAAGGGATTTGCCTGACCAAGACAAACTATAGGAAGAAAGAAGAAAGAAAGAAAGAAAGAAAGAAAGAAAGAAAGAAAGAAAGAAAGAAAGAAAGAAAAGGAAAAAGAAAAAGAAAAAAAGAAAAAAGATGAGATGAGTTTTATCTGGAATTTTCCCAGACAAATGGGAACATTTGGTTACCAATCTATGATTTGCAGCATCCTCTTTCTTCTGACTTAAAAAAAAAGTTGAGACTTTTCCTGGCTTTGATCATTTGATCATCTGGTCTTTTTCCCTTCTCCCTAAACCATCAAAGACTATAGCAAAGTTTCATTGATCTCATCCATAGGTTCTGTTAGGATCCTTGGATGTAATTGTGGCAGGATAATATTTTGAGATGTTACCTAAGATTTTCCTTTCTGAGTTTCTTTTACTCTTTGCTCTTTATGCATTTAGTCAGTGCATTCATTGCCTCAGGGAAAGGTTATTACAGCAGAAAAGCAAAGAAAAGCCTTTTTAAGTTTCTAAAGCTGTGGCTTTGGACATAAAAAAAATTCTAGGCCCAGAGGGAACTCAGGCCATAAAAATTAGGTGAGGAAAAATTGTGTTATCTGTAGTCAAGGTCTGCTTTTCTTAATCCTGACACACCCCCTGCTTCCCTTCCTCTCCACCTGTGATTTATTGAACTACATAATTTTGTTCAGACTGGAGAAAGCGAGAGGAGAAACACACAAATAAGTTTGGAAATCCAAGAACAGAGGAGAATGTGGGCACCCCGGGAAAGAGGCAGGCGTGAGTCTGTTCTTATGCCTGGAAGGAGAAGAAGGAGTGAAGTGTCTAAATGATATATCCAGGTGACCAAGGACAACTTCACAAATCCCTACTCTCCCCAGTGCAACTTGGGGAGTGGCAGAATGATTTCCCCTGAGCCTGAGAGTAGCATGGAAGTGGTGAAAGTCATGCTAACATGGAGACTTAAAACAGAAATTAATGAGTGCTAGAAAGGCAGCAAGAAAGGTCATACAGGAATTGTACTTCTATGTGTTTCTCCAGCATGTCTTCTGAGGAAGTCATGGAGGTGTGCTGCTCAGATCCGCCTGAGGGACTTACCAGTCAGCTGGAAAGGGCACAATTAGCCAATGTGCTCCATCTGCTTCACTCTTTAAGTTCTGCTCTGCTTCACTTATAAGGCCTCCTTTACAGGAGTGAATGACTGAGCATGGAGAGGGTGCCAGCCATTTCTTCCCTGAGTGGGTGTCCTCCTGGTCAGTCTTTGCTCCTGGCCAACTCATTATCTTAGCCAAGACTGTGAGACCTGCATCATCACAGTCTGGGGCTCTTCCTGATCCATACTGTGTGCTCCCCAATTCATCTCTAAATTTTGTTCTAGTTAACCCTCACTAAACCTTTGCCATTCTAACTCTGTCTCAGCATCTGTGTTGCACATTACCCAGATGACACAACTTTTCAGTAGCAAAGGCTTTAATTTGCTACCTGAGCTGAAGTCGGATGCTTAACCGACTGAGCCACTCAGGTGCCCCGTAGGTAAACTTTCTTTTTTTTTTTTATAAATTTTTTTTTTCAACGTTTTTATTTTATTTTTGGGACAGAGCGAGACAGAGCATGAACGGGGGAGGGGCAGAGAGAGAGGGAGACACAGAATCGGAAACAGGCTCCAGGCTCTGAGCCATCAGCCCAGAGCCTGACGCGGGGCTCGAACTCCCGGACCGCGAGATCGTGACCTGGCTGAAGTCGGACGCTTAACCGACTGCGCCACCCAGGCGCCCCTAAACTTTCTAATCAAACTTTTGATTGACAGATTTGATTGGATTTACAAGAGCATAAGAGCATTCCCAGCACATAGGAACTTGCATTTGAGAAACTTATCCATAGCTTGAAAATGGTTTATATTTCTTAAAGAAAAAATTTACCTGTGGCAGTAATCAATGTAGAAAACCTCATGACATCATTAGTTTACAGTACTGAAACTAATGGCTGTCATTTGTTGAGTACTTACTATATGGCAGGAAATGTGCTAAGCATTTTACATACATCATCTCATTTAGTTCTACAGGCTGATGTCTAAACAATATTAATTCATGAATTAGTTAATTTGCTCTTAAGAGTTTCAGCTTTAGCCAGAAAGTACATTAGCACTTGAACTGGAAATTGCTATCCTGGCTATATAATGAATGTATTCATTCAAATGTTAATGTATAATGGTGGATCTTGGGAACAGAAATATTATTACTTATATAAGTACTTATTAGCTTAATCCAGTAAAATGTACACCAGAGGAGTAATTATGAACTTTCCAACTACATTATTTATTTAGAAAAGTACTGTTTCTAAAGACATTTTTAAATTGTAGCTTGGAAAATTATGATACGGTAAATTTGTGTTTGATTTATACCATTTCCACCCATGTATTTCTTTTAAAATCTGACCTCTTACTTCACAAAATGAGGTGTAAAAGCATTGTTTTTACATACGGGAATATCAAGGTTGGGTAAAGTTGCCTGAGTGGAGTTAACACTATCAGATCCCAACTAGGGATCCTGACTATTTTGAATGTGTTTGGATTTCGTCAAATGGTTTTTCTGTGTCAGTTGATACTATCATATGATTTTTCTTCTTTAGCCTGCTTGATGTTGAACCAGCCTCACATATTAGAATAAATCCCACTTGATATGGTGTATACTTCATAGTATGTTCTTCTTTATATACATTGTTGGATTAGATTTGTTAATATGTTGAACTTTTGTATCTAAGTTCATGAGAGGTATTGGTCTGTAGTTTTTTTTTGTTTTTTTTTTTTAGTACTGTTTATCTGGTTTTGGTATCAAAGTAATACTGGCCTTATAAAATGAGTTGGGAAGTATTCCCTGCTCCTCTATTTTTTTGAAGAGCTTGTATAAAACTGATGTTGACCTTTTAAAAATGTTTGGTTGAATTCTCCAGCGAAACAATCTGGGCCTGGAGATTCTTTTTTGTAAACTCTTTTGATTTTTTTTTTTAAGTTTATTTATTTTGAGAGAGACAGAGACAGTGCAAGTGGGGGAGGAGCAGGGAGAGGGAGAAAGAGAGAGGATCCCAAGCAGGCTCCACGCTGCCAGCACAGAGCTGGATGCAGGGCTCAAACTCACAAAACCACAAGATCATGACCTAAGTGGAAATCAAGAGTAGGATGCTTAACTGACTGAACCACCCAGGCGCCCCTCTATTTTGTAAACTTTTAAATTACACATTCCATTTCTATAGTGGGTAAAGGATGATGCAGATTATCTAGTTCATCCTGGTTGAGTTCTGGTATTTTATGGTTCTCCTTTCAGCTATTTTTTTTTTTTTTAGTATAGTTGACACATAATGTTTCAGGTGTACGACTTAGTGATTTGACAAGTTTGTAGATTATGCTGTATTCACAAGTGTGGCTACCATTTGTCCCATTACATTGCTATTACAGTGTCATTGACTATATTCTTCATGCTGTGCCTTTTATCCCCGTGACTTATTCATTCTAAAACTGGAAGCTTGTGTCTCCCACTCCCCTCTTTTTGTTTTTTTTTTTTAAAGGGAGAGAGGAAAACACTCAGTAAGGGGACCACATATAATGTGAAGATCTGGGTAGTAATTTGATTTTATATTTACATTTATAGAATGTAAAGTATTTGATGCTCAGGATTCAACTTGTTAAAATTTTTTAAGTTTATTCATTTATTTTGAGAGAGAGAGCAAGCACGAGTGGGATAGGGGCAGAGAGAGAGGGAGAGAGAATTCCAAGTGGCCTCCACACTGTCAGCACAGGGCCTGATGAAGGGCTTGATCTCACAAACTGGGAGATCATGACCTGATCCAAGATCAAGAGTTGGACGCTCAACCAACTGGACCACCTGGGTGCCCAGGAATTAACCTGTTAAAAAAAAATTTTTTTTAACGTTTATTTATTTTTTGAGACAGAGAGAGACAGAGCATGAACAGGGGAGGGAGAGAGAGAGAGGGAGACACAGAATCTGAAACAGGCTCCAGGCTCTGAGCCGTCAGCACAGAGCCCAACGCGGGGCTTGAACTCACGGACCGTGAGATCATGACCTGGGCTGAAGTCGGACGCATAACCAACCAAGCCACCCAGGCGCCCAGGAATTAACCTGTTAAATGGACTTGTTAATCGTGAATCTAAACAACTGCTGAATGCAATGTTGAGGGCTTTGTTTGTTTGCTTTTCTTTCTTCCACCCTAAATCTCTGATTTTCTGGGCCCTGGTTTTAAATTATTGAAAGTAAATGATACCATTTTGAAGACAGAAATTAAGTATTTCTAATAGGGGGTGCCTGGGTGGCTCAGTCGGTTAAGTGTCCAACTTTAGCTCAGGTCATGATCTCATGGTTCCATGAGTTCGAGCCCCGATCGGGCTCTGTGCTGACAGCTCAGAGCCTGGAGCTGCTTCAGATTCTGTGTCTCCTTCTCTCTCCGCCCTTCCCCCACTCACACTCTGTCTCTCAAAAATAAACAAACGTAAAAAAAATTTTAAGTATTTCAAATCGAAGAGACTTAATGTGAGGAATTGATTGCACAAATGACAGAAAACTAAAAGAACAAAAAGGCCATTGTGAGGTAGCCCAAAGATTAATACCTGCAAGAATTTTTCAGTCCCATCTGGGGCTGGAGAACAAAAGGGAAGACGTGATGCTATGAAACCCTTGGTGCAAGAAGGAGCACATGTAGCTGGTGCTCAGGGTTCTGAGGGGAGCCTCAGAGGGGCAAGATGCCTAAACACACTGGACACCTATTTGTCTGTCAAGTGATAACTATAGAACAAGAGGGGCAACTAATCAGTGACATAGTAGACTCATTTCAGGGAAGACCAATCAAGAAAAGCCACTATTTAATGGACCTACGCCTGAAATAAGGTATTACAGAAATCACAATAAAGGTATAGTTAGACAAGAGATCATTCAGCTGGAAATTGAAAGTGAATGACTATGGCAACTTGTACTGAACATCAGGAAGCTATGAATATAGCACAGGGCCTACCACATTTGTTGGATGGATAATTCAGTTTCCTTTGGGGACAATACCACAAACATGAACAACAGGATAGTCATGCCTTCCAATGACAGTGAGCATTTAAGAAAATGCATATGCTCATTTTATAAACCTAGTACACAGGAATGTGTCCTTTTACTTCTTTGGGTTGTTTGGAAGAAACTCCTTTGTGTGGTCTTTATTTTAAAGAATGCAGTGGATAATTTAGTGCCTGCAGCAGTGATATTGCAAATTGTAGTAAATCAAATTCATGTCACTTAGAATGCTCTTGAGAAAAGTTAATCAGGGAAAATATAAAATTTTCTTCCCATTATAGTAAAAAAAAAATCATATTGTGCTTTATATGCTACTTAACAGGAAAAAGGGCAGTTGTTTACACTGAAGAGTAGTAAAAGGTGTCTTTTACCTTGTTAAATTAAAGGTACTTGACCAAATTACCAAGTGTTCCCCCTTCTAAGACAAAATAGAGAGAGAATCTTCAATTTGAATGTGTTCAGTTTTCATCTTAAGAATCATCTTCTGGAAGCTCTGAGTGTACTTTACATTACACAGAACACCACTGTAACTTTCTCCTGAATTGAAATCAAGTGCTGCTATCTGCTGATTGGAAATTAAAAGTGCATTTACTATATCTCAAAAACACCCGTTAGTAACTCAATCCCTGTAGAAAACAGATTCCAAGGCAAGAATATTTTTCGTTTTGCCTACTATAGTGAGACATAATAACCTTCCATGGTTTGGGACTTATGTGATTTTTCATTATAGAAATTATTATGCAATTGAATATTATTTATGAAAATATCCAAGTATCTATGAGCCTCCAAATTTTCTCACCGAAAATGGAACCAATCAACTGAGTGGCTGTTAAATGATTTGGAGAAAGAGAAATTTAATTTCTGGAAATCCACCCTTTTGTCTTTTTAGTCCCAGGGCCTTTCTTAACACCTGGTATACAGTAGGCACTCAAAGTTATATTTCAATAGATAAACAATCATCAGTTAAATAGACTTTAATTTTTTTAAAAGGGTCTAGGTGCCTCAAACAACAATGAATAATATATAATAGAGGAGAACAGTAGAGATTTCAATCAAACAAAAGAAAATGGAGTAAGTGAAGAGATAAAACTCATTAGAATAAAAAATAAGTTTGGGGGTGCTAAAACAGCCATTGGTAAATCTAAGGACTGGGTTTCACATGGACAGACTAAAAGCACAACAAATCATAAAGACTTGTACAATCTAGCATGATGGGACTTTTAAATTTACCTTTTTTTTTTTTTTTTACCATTTTGCATCTGGAGCCTCACCCTCAGTTGAGTCAAGTATTGAGAAGGCTACTATTAATGACCCTTAATTCAGACTTTTGCTTTATACTACAAACACTGCAAACCATATGATATTGCTTAAATAATTACAGTTGAACACTGAACATAGCTCTTGGCAGAAATACTCTTTTCTAGATAATTGCCCAAGAAACATGTTGGAGAAGTATACACTGGATATGAGGGAATCTGGAATCTGCAAGAGTCAGTTACCAGTTATTATTCCCCTCTTGGGAGTTCACTCACTCACTGCTCCTCCTGTACCCGCTGCTTCCTTCCCCTGCCGCCTGCTGGTCTTTGAGGTTGGCTACCACTGAAACTACTCCCCTAGCACTGGCCCTGCTATAGTCAGACGTAGGATCAGCCTCTACTTGGAGTTTGGCCAACCTCATTCCTAGTACCATAATTTTAGGTTTCCTATCACATGCCAGCCCTTCCCATCTCACTTCACCCCTATAGTCAGAAAGAACGGGGAGCTTGGCACTGTGTGACAGCCTGCAGCTGCAGTGATGGCACCCTCCAGGCAGAAAGAGCTCACTCGGCCTGGGGCAACAGCACATCTCATTTTGATGTGCGGCAGGCAGAGGGGTGGCAAGACAACTGGAGGCATGCTGAAGTCATAATCCTTGACCGGTTCAGTCTGCATCTTAGAGAGAAGTAGGACCTGCAGTGGCTTGGAAAGAATTCTAGACACAACTTACCCAATTATATTTTCACAATTGTTTGATTCTATTTCCAAACTCATAAAAAGCCAGTGCACTTACTATTTTGGCTTTTTAATTTAAAATAGACTCAAATGTAAGCATGTTGATGCTTTGGCTGTTTTGAAACATTCTTTTGAAGACAGTATGTCCAGGAGCTAATTTAGGCACAAGTTGTTTCTATAGGTTTACCCTTGTATATATTCACTCTTGCATAATTATACTACTGTAGAAAAGAACTCCAAGATAAGTTCCCAAGAATAATATTCCAAGCCATGCTATAAAACTAACATGAGAAAGAAACTACCACTGCTTAATGGATGCAGGGTTTCCTTTTGGGGTGATGAGAATGTTTTAGAATTAGATAGAGGTAGTGGTTGCACAGCCTTGTGAATGTATTGAGTGCCAATGACCTGCACTGAAGGTGTTAGTTTTAGGTTGTGTGAATTTCACCTGTATAAGAAAAAAAGTTAAAAAAAAAAAAAGGGAGGGGGGAGAAAAAAAATCTCTGCCACCAATGAGCACTAAAACCTGGAAACTCAAATTTACTGCAACATATGCCAACACCAGTACTGATGTCATTTCTGATTCAGGATATTGACCTTGCAACCATGATGCCCTCTCTGAAAGCAAGGTAGATATGCCCCAGGTCATGCCAGCAATATGGGAAACGTCACAGAACATCATCTTCATGTTGCAGATGTTTCTGTCAACACACAAGTTACTGTCTGTATTCTAGCAGCATGAATACAAAGATGAACTTTACAAATGGCATCACCTCCTTGTGTTAACCAGGACTTCTACTAGTTACATATTCTGCTGAGTAAGATCCTTAAAACTCAAATTTCACCGGAGTTAACTAATGAGATTTGGATCTCAAGGTCATGGGTACACCCACCAAGTACTCTGGATATTAGGAATGGATCCCTCCTAGCCCGTCTTAATATTCTTAGAATCAGATTACCAGATCTATCTGGCTCCCCACTCATACTGCAACTCATTTAGTCTCTTCAGTTAGTCTTTTTGGATACTGATAGCAGTTTATCCCACAGTCTCTAAACCTTTGCTGTTTGAAGTGTGGTCCATGGACCAGCAGCATCAATATCACCTGGAGACTTGTTAGAAATGAAGAATCTCAAACCCCACTTCAAAGTTGCTGAATCACAGTCTGTGTTTTATCAAAATCCCAGGTGACTCTTGTGCACATTAATGTTTGAGAAGCATTGCTTCCTAGGACCTATCTATACTTTCCATTTGTTAACTCAGTCTTTGTGAAAACATTCTGACCCAACGACAAAAATCAAGGTCAGCTGCGCACCACAGAGTAAAATTGCCACAGAATTGCCTGATGATTCCCAATTGGTGATTGTTCCTATTATTTGCTTTTGTTGGTAATTGAAGGCTGATTTTGAGATGAAAGGGAGATTTTTCTCCAAAACGAAGTGAATTTGCTACTCCAGAGTGAGAAAGGATAGGCTTTAGCAAACAAATACGCTTGTCAAAAACGCCAGGCCCTTTTATAGACTTTATGTTTGCCCAAACACAGAGACGTTGGATGTTTCTTTTCCTCCATGTTTCAAAGTATTGGATCAGAGTTGGGAGGAATCCCCATGCCAGAGCTTTTACCGAGCAAATAGTGAAGCTCTGGACACAGTACCAATTGCATTTTCCATGGCAGGGCTAGCACGGTCTCAACTCAGCAGACAATTCCAGGATATGCCTTACACCTGGCTACCACCATCCAAGGTTTATTGTAACATCCAACAGTGACCTGTATGGTGAGGGAAGCAATCGTAACTACGACTAACCTCTACTTCAAAATAACAAAATAATATTGAACTTTCTGTCTCCATTGAGGTAATCATATGGTTTTTATCCTTTAATTTGTAGTATAAATGACACAGGTTTTTCAGATGTTGAAACATCTTTGGATTCCTAGGAGGTGCCCCACTTGGTTCATGGTATATAATTTTGTATACACTATTGTATCACTTTGCCCATATTTTACTGAAAAAATTTTCCTCTATGTTCATGAGTAAGATTAGTGTATACATTAATTTTTCATGCTATGCATGACCAGGTTCAGCTTTGAGATTTTATAAACTCTATGAAATGGATTAGGTGGCTTGCTTTCTTCTCTATTCTCTGAAAGTTTCTTTAAGATAGGAATTATCAGGTTCTTGATATTTTGATAAAACTCACCTTGTAAACCTTGTCTTTTGGTGAGGTGCAGTTAGGATTACTAATTCCATTTCCTTAGTAGTTACTGGTTGATTTAAATTGCCAAAATCTCTTAGATGAATCATTTTTCTTCTACACTCAAAATTTTTGTCATAAAGTTAATGGTATTCTTAACAATCATTTTTCATCTCTATTTGTAGTTAGATCATCTTGTTTTTATCTAAATAGTATTCATTTGGGCCTTTTTCCCCCCTCTTTAGTCCTTGCTAGTGGTTTCTCTGGACGTATCTCTTTTGACCAGCCTACAGAGGCTCCCTTGAGGTACAGCCTTCAGCTATTTGCTGTCACAAATAGGAAGGCTTCACCTACCAGAACAATGTTTGTGTATTTATTTCTTTATATTTAGCTTTATACTAAAGCTATTAAACCCATAACTTTAGTAGTGCAGTTTTGCTACTCCTTTACCTTCTCCTTTTCTTCTGTATTTTCTCCTTTTGCCAAATTTCTTGTGTCGATTACTACCTATAGTTTTATTGTACAGATTCATTTCTGTGTGAGGTATCATTTTGAGAAAGGGCACCTGTTAAATTCGTTATTCATTATGCATTTACAGAATACACAGTTATAAGTACCTAGTATGTACTGGGCAGCATTGGAAATACTGGAGTAAATAAGGAAAAGAAATAGTTCATATCAAATCAGATGATTTTTATACTGTAATATAGTAAAATAAATGACATTCCGTTTCTCTCTCCAATTCTATTTCAGTTATGTAACCAGATGGGCTTTTTAAAAGTTTTTGGACAAATAATTAGATATTTTTGTATAGTACTGTAATTCCGTAACTATTTTGAATCCCATAATGGAGAACATGAAAGTATAAACCCATGGCAAGAATACTATGGCCCTTTATATTTGAGTTAGACTTTAAAATGTCCTGGCCTCGGGGAGCCTGGGTGGCGCAGTCGGTTAAGCGTCCGACTTCAGCCAGGTCACGATCTCGCGGTCCGTGAGTTCGAGCCCCGCGTCGGGCTCTGGGCTGATGGCTCAGAGCCTGGAGCCTGTTTCCGACTCTGTGACTCCCTCTCTCTCTGCCCCTCCCCCGTTCATGCTCTGTCTCTCTCTGTCCCAAAAATAAATAAACGTTGAAAAAAAAAAATTTAAAATGTCCTGGCCTCATAAACTGTTTCTTCGAGGAAATTTTCACCTTTTTACATTTATTATAAACAGATGTCAACATTTCCATTCGAAACTACAAAATTTCCGACAGTATCCTATGTGACAACTGCAGGAAGTGCACTTCTTGACTTTCAAAAAGTGACCTCCTATGTGAATGTAACAGTCAAATGGAAGTTTCTTGGGTTTATCTTCCTGGAATGAAAATTGTATACTTTTGCTCAAAAATCTCTAATAGAGTAAAAGACAGCTGTCACCATTCCCCAGTAAACATAACAGCTTTTGCAAGATGAGAAAAAAGGCCTAAAGTTTTGCAGGAAAAACTGGCAATCTTGTACCAGAATAAAGAAACCTAGAAACGCATTCCAAGCTCCACTAAAATGCAATCTCATTGCTGAAAAACTTTTAAAAATTACAGTTGGACTGTGTATAACTATGTAAAATATTGGCCCCAGGGAGGAAGGAGTATTAAGATTAATGATAATAATATACACCTATACTGTGTTTACTAAGTGACAAGCACTGTTCTTATGTATGTTAACAAGTTAATTTCATGTTATAAATTAAAAACAAAACAAAACTGACAATCTTGTCTTTTCCTGTTAAAATCCTATGGTTAGCAATTGCTGAAGAAATGTGAAGGCTCCAGAAAAAAGTGTGCAGTATGTCTAATTCTTCCCAAACATGTAAACAGAACAAAAGGGCAGTAATTTCAAAATGCCAGAACTAGGCAAACCAGTGGTGTGTTTTTTTTAACACAGATAAAATCCTTCACACCTCATTATAGAATTTGTTTTAAGCACTGAGCTTGCCTGTAAGAAAATTAACCACTGGAGCCAGAAGTTAATCACATATGATGAAAAGTTCCCTCAGGAAAAGCCAAGATTGCAAACGAGCGAACTCAACCCTGATTACCCATCTGTTAAAAGTTCGCATTTATGACACAGCAGTTGAAGACATAACTGAAACTGGTTGGCTGATTTTTGGCTTCCTCTCTGATTAGCCATTCACAGGCCACAAAGGGACAGTAACTAGTAGTTTGTTTCCTGTTATTTACCTGCGGAGTTTGTTATAGAACTTGCTGGATTGGGGCACCTGGGTGGCTCAGTCGGTTAAGCGTCCGACTTTGTCTCAGGTCATGATCTCGAAGTTTTGAGTTCGAGCCCCATGTCAGGCCCTGACAGCTCAGAGCCTGGAGCCTGTTTTGGATTCTGTGTCTCCCTCTCTCTCTGCCCCTCCCCTGCTCACGCTCTGTGTCTCAAAAATAAATAAACATTAAACAAATTAAAAAAGAAAAGAACTTGCTGGATTTAACAACAAAGGGAAATTGTGGTCATATCCCATTATTCAGGAATAAGATAGGAATCTGTCTTTGACTAGATTTAGTTCTGAATTTTCAACTGGTACAGAGGGTAATACTGGTTAAATTAAGACCTTTCCTACAGTTACTTACATTGTGAAAACTTATTCAAAGGGCACATTAATATAACCTTTCAAAAATCACACAACAGAAGACCTTCACTAATGTAGTCAGTCTTCTTTGCATGTTTGGACAGTGAAAATCTAGGATAACTCAAACCACACAAATTCCACCTTTTGCTTTCTCCATTAGAATACACACATTGGAGATCAAGTTCCAAAAATCTCCTCTACTGAAGATAGTGAGACTTGGGTGTAAGCCACCTAGCCACATTTTGAACGCTTATAGAACGTCGACACCTGATGATGGAAGAGATTCTAATTTAAAAAGTATATTTTTGAAAACCTAAATTGACCCAATTAATTTTCAAAATAAGAGTTAATTCATGTTTTCAGTTTATTGTCACACACAAAACATTTTATAAAATAATATGGTAGACTTCCACTTAAACATCTTCATGTAAAAACTTCAGTGCAAGAAAGTGATCACTATTAAGTATGAAGACATCTAAAGCCAGCCAGTAATTTAAGTATAGGGAGGATATTTTTGCGATTCTTCCTAAAAAATGTTGGCACATTCATTAAATGCCCAGATAATAAAAATCACTTAGTATCCACTGCTTATCCTTCAGTATATTTTTATGGCTACATGGCATCACATTAAATGCTGGTGGATGAAACAGCCTAAGAATCTAAAAACTTTTCAAGGAGCACAATGATTTGAAACCATCGAGGCGAATGCTAGCCCACAAATATTTTTGTATGTAATCTTTTGTCCATTACCACATAACAAGGTAAAAAAGTTGTTATACCTTAAAAAGAAGCTAAAGGAAAACATTTCACTTTTCCTTTAATTTTGGGTGGGGGGAGAGAAATTGTTTTATAAGTAAAACATCAAGTTTATGTCAGTTGTACAAATGTCTTATTTAGGAAAGAGTATTTTGATTCAAAGAATTCTAAAATATTTCATCATTACAAAAAAGGTGTAATTTAAAGCTAAAAAGTTATAACACTTTTAACTAATATAAATCATCCACTAGCATATCCTATTACTTTTCACAAAATCCATAATTAAGGAACAATAGATTAGGTAAAAGATCTCTTTTTCCAACATTTGGTCGAATTAGCTAAGAACCCCTGGGCAAACCACACACTCCAAGTCTCAGGACTATCACCTCTCAAGTGAGGATCCTGGACTAACTGCCCTATTACATCCCTTCCAGTTTACAAATGTGTATAGAATTGTTAAACTAATTTAATCCTTTTGAAAGTGAGGTGTTTCGACCCAATGTAAGTTCCCCACGTTTAAGTAGTAAAGCTGTTCTTTAAACATTTAAAATCTTACCTTAAATTTATTTTCACTATATCTCCCTGTCACCTTACATGATGAGGTATGACTCACAAGGTCCTCTAACTTCATGGTCTCCCAGACTTGGCGGCTGACAGTGATCAGCGGGTAGAGCTCAGGCCCTGACTCCCATTCTGTGCAACTCTGGACCACCCTCTGAGTCTCCAATCAAGGATGATACCACCAGCTCTGTAACTGTTTTAAGGCCCAACAGAGTTATCATAATATAGCAAAGTACTGGTAAACTACAAATTACCATATGAATGCAAAGAATTGTTACTAAGCCCTAGCTGAAGTTTTCCTGACAACAGAATCTAAACATTTCTTATAAAATATATGTTCTTTGTCAATACTTGTCCATTTATGGTTCTGATCCTTTGGTTACTTGACTGTTCTCACACAGTCAATTTGTCTCCAGCTTTTAATTATGCTTTTAATTGCACCAGGCCTGAGAGTGCTGGTCTTTTCCTGGAGTCTAGAAGTCTGACCTTTCAGTAAGTGAGAATCAAAACCTAAAGATCTCTGTTACTTTAGGAAATGTGGTATGGTCACTCACTTTAAAAGAGTGGTTTCCTAACTGGGTGAGGCATCAGACTCATCTGGGAAGCGTTTTAAAGATTGTGATTCCTGGACTCCAGCCACAGACAGTCTGATTCTGTATGTCTGGAGTAGAACCCAGAAAAGCTCTCTGTCTCAAAAGTTCCCCCAGATAATCACGATAATCTATAGTTCAATTTTGGGGACTCACTGCTTTGCCCTCAATTTCTTTTCTAGAATTTTAGCAGCTGCTAGTTTGTTTTTAGTATAAAAATTTCCCCCTGCATTAATCACAAGAAGCACATTCAGGGGAGACTGCCTACAATCTTGGCTTAGCTTCACAGGGAACTTATTACAATCCCTTGCAATGAAACTAAAAAATGATAAATCACCTTCAGAATGAAGACAGTGCAGGTAGAGGCTGAAAGGTGGCTGCTGCTTCACTAACACGGCAACTGTTTTCTGCTTCACTTAGAGTCAGTCACTGGTACATCTGAAGACTGTCTTATTACAGCTGTCATTACACACTAATGAAGGATGGCACAACTCCAAAACAGAAGGATGGCTAACTTGCTCATCAGTATTATGAAGAAAATGTTTCTAGCAGACATGAACGAAAAGTTCTTTGAAACACACACACACACACACACACACACACACACACACACACAGAGCTTTCTGTAGAAACCCAAAGACTTCCGTGCTTCTGAAGTCTACCATAAAGAGAAAAGTTGACCAAAACTACAGGTGTTTAAAAATATGCTCAATTAACTGTGAAAATATAAGTGTAAAATAGGTACGATTTCATCCTTTAGTAGCCTTGACGGACATAAGTGGAATTCACTTTCCATCTATTCTACCCAAATAGTTAATTCTGAAAATAACACATGACGTATTTGGTATAATGTGGTTCTGAACATCATCCCTTCCAAATTTAATACAGAAGCCACATTTGGATTTTCCAGGTGTCCCGAACGGATCTAGGCACTGCGAAATGTTGTCATGTCTTTTGGTTCTCTGCTAGGGACGCACCAGTCATCAGCCTCGTGGTTGGTGTTGTAGTGCTTCCAGGCAGCTTTGTTATACACCGGGAGTCTTTCTATCGAGTCTGTTGACAGAGCCTGAAAGAAAGAGCAAGACTTAAAAGTCTGGCGCTTTGTTTTTAGGATCCACTATTTGAGAAAATATACAATGGCAAAAAGGTCATTACAAATTAAACAGTACTTTATTGGATTCGTATTTTACTAATCATTAACAGCATGTACGTACATTATGAAACAGTGTACATATTTGAAACGCGTTATTTACTAAGTCTATTGCGCTGCTGGGTGTGCATATTGCTTTACTGTTTTGTTTGCAGTAATTGTCCAGCCAGCCTGGAAGCTGCTGGATTGAAATTTTACACAGGGAAAGGAGATGCCTCTTATAAAAACACGACCCAGACCTTGGTTAACTGAAAAAATCAGTTAAGTGTAAAAGCATAAAAATTGACATATGTACCTTAACATATAATTATACAATCATTTAATGAACTCTATTTCAATTATTTGTTAGAAGAAATACTATTTTTTTCAGCAGCCATCCTAAAAAGATTCTCGATAAATACAAAACTATGTCTAAGGCGTCTTGGCTTTTGCTTGAAAAATTCTTGGCCTTGGGTTTGATCCTGTGTTTCTTCTCCTACCATTAAAGCCACCAATTTGTTATGGCATATGGGATTTCTGCATTGTGCATAATTCCATGTTTCCAACATACCGTCACCATTAATTCACTGTTCTATTTCAGTTTCCTGTAAATCAGTGGAATCTGAGATAGACTATGTTTTTCCTGATCTTCTTCAAGTTAAGATATTTTAGCAGGAATTCAACGTTAAGCCACAGGTATTAAGATGCAGCAAATATTGAACAGGAAATCTCTTTCCGATAATGGTAAGGAAGGTCTTTGACACTGATTTTAATGATTTTATAAGATTCCTGTCTTCTATTTTTTTCCAAAGTGGAATTAAAAACCTTTCACCTATATATTCTCTTTAAATATACCAGAACTGCCAGAACCCCTTATTCTTCTGTAGGCTAGATCAAAAATGTTACATTTGCTAATAAAAATGTTACCTTCATGTCGCCCTTTTAAAGTTACTCACAATTGAGCTGGTTTGAAAAAAAAATTATTATCTTGGAAGAATTTAACCTTTTCAGATAAATTTAGTTTTTCCAATATACAGTCTTCAGCATTTCCTATAAAATAGGTGCCATCTAGTGGCCAGACCAAGAAACTTGAGTCACTGTATGAGGTACCAGTGGGCTGATGGGGCTCAGTACTCTCTAACCCTGTAAAATATGCTGATCTTTGCATAAACACATGGAACATCACAGGCCAGTAGGCTAACTGCTTGTGCTCCCACAAGGTGAGCTATATGCTTACCAAGAATCACCTGTGCTTGTTCCCAAATCTGTTAGGCACTTCTATCATTGTAATTACATAATGTAATCAAGTACTAAACAAGTACTGCTTAAACAAAATGCAAAACAAGGGTGGGGGCAGGTTCTTTGAAAACTAAGATGAATGCTTTGGAAAGACTTATGAAGGAAAGTCACATAAAAATTGCCATCAAATCCGAGTCAGAAGACATCTGTAAGGGACTACATATAAATAAGAAAGGATTATGCACTTGATTGTTTCTTTGTTTAAAGAAATCAAAACAATGCATTATAAGTATAGCTTCTGCAAGAAAGACTACTGAAACTTGAATCTGCAGACTCCTATTCAAAGAAAAGACCATGGCAGTACATCAAAAAAAGACTGGTGGATCAATGTCCATTCATGTGTTTTATATTAAAATTAAACTTCTATGGGGCGCCTGGGTGGCTCAGTCGGTTAAGCGTCCGACTTCGGCTCAGGTCATGATCTCGCGGTCCGTGAGTTCGAGCCCCGCGTCGGGCTCTGTGCTGACAGCTCAGAGCCTGGAGCCTGTTTCAGATTCTGTGTCTCCCTCTCTCTGACCCTCCCCCGTTCATGCTCTGTCTCTCTCCGTCTCAAAAATAAATAAACGTTAAAAAAAATTAAAAAAAAAAATTAAACTTCTATGATATATAACTTTTTATGATTCCCCACTTCATTTTTTTAATATGAAATTTATTGTCAAATTGATTTCCATACAACACCCAGCGCTCATCCCAACAGGTGCCCTCCTCAATGCCCATTACCCACTTTCCCCTCCCTCCCACCCCCTATCAACCCTCAGTTTATTCTCAGTTTTTAAGAGTCTCTTATGGTTTGGCTCTCTCCCTCTCTAACTTTTTTTTTTTTTCCCCTTCCCCTCCCCCATGGCCTTCTGTTAAGTTTCTCAGGATCCACATAAGACTGAAAACATATGGTATCTGTCTTTCTCTGTATGGCTTATTTCACTTAGCATCACACTCTCCAGTTCCATCCACGTTGCTACAAAAGGCCATATTTCATTCTTTTTTCATTGCCAAGTCATATTCCATTGTGTATATAAACCACAATTTCTTTATCCATTCATCAGCTGATGGACATTTAGGCTGTTTCCATAATTTGGTTATTGTTGAAAGTGCTGCTATAAACATTGGGGTACAAGTGCCTCTATGCATCAGCACTCCTGTATCCCTTGGGTAAATTCCTAGCAGTGCTGTTGCTGGGTCATAGAGTAGATCTATTTTTAATTTTTTGAGGAACCTCCACACTGTTTTCCAGAGTGGCTGCATCAGTTTGCATTCCCACCAACAGAGCAAGAGGGTTCCCGTTTCTCCACATCCTCTCCAGCATCTATAGTCTCCTGATTTGTTCATTTTAGCCACTCTGACTAGCATGAGGTGGTATATGATTCCCCACTTCAACCTGACTTTTTTTCTAACAACCATAGTCCTGATCATTTCAGATTAGAGTGTGTCTTTTCCCATAGTCAAAGAGATCATTTGTGAATATAGATGAGATCCTACATAAAAACCACATTCTTATATTTTAATAGCAATGAGGTAAAAGAAAATTTCATTAAAGCTACATATTGGCATCTTTTCTCATAACCAAAAGAAGTATTATTAAATCAAAAAGACTATGTTATTACCTTAATGTAGATAACTGCATCTGTCCCATAACCCTCTAGAGAATATAGCTTTAGGTCTCCTTGGAAGTACTGGGCATAAAGACGTGATATGGGCAATCCATAACCAAAACCAGCCTGTTTGATGAGAAAAATGAAATTCTATTCAGAAAGCCACACAGTAAAATACTTTTCTAGTTAAAATAAATGCTTCTGAGTATCCCATGGCTATCAGAGCCTGCATGTAAGAGATCATTAATACCTAACTACTAATACTGATCAGACGGAAGCCTAGTTGGGTACTACATTAGATGACTCCCCGCTGGTCATTTAAAACTCATTCTTTTTTCTGTAGAATGACTCCTGTAGATCTAGAACAGCACATTGCTTTTCTTCGCTGCCATGCTCTACAGTATCCCGGTATTGCTTTCGGCAATATCACATAAAACATGTTCTTTCTCTTAGGAGCAAGAGTAGAAAAAGCTTTGTTGCAGCCTCAGAGATACATACATCTTTTGACTTCATACCATGAATTTCCAGCCTGTGTTCTGAACCTGGATAGATCAATAATAGGTCCACTTTCCTACGCACTGACAAGTCACTTCCCTGCTTAAAAACCTACAAAGCACATCACTGCTAACACCACGCCCTACCCACCCGCCATCCCCAACCCACTGCCTTGAGATAAAATTCAAGCTTCTAAAAAGAGCTTTCAAGACCTGATCAGACCAGGTCTCTGCCTCCCACCTTCCAGTCCAGCTGAACCAAATCTCCTGCTCTTAAGTTCCTCAAACAAATGTTAGTTTTCACTTCTGTGTCTTTGTTCATCCTGTTCCCAGTATCTGGAATGGCCTTCTTTACCTGAATAAATCCTACAGATTCTTGAATGCAAAGCAAAACATTTGGACAAATGTAAAAACAGTTTTTATCACCAAGTCAGATGTTCGATGATATTCCATGTTAACACTTCAGTTAAGAGTTTCTGTGGATTCGGGAATCAGAATGCTATTAACAAATGCAGGCTCTGGCTTTACCTAACTCTACCATTTATTACTTGACTTTTCCAACCAGAGTTTCTGTTTATCCCTCCAAATCAACAACCCATTCTCCACATCACTCCTTGCCCCGGGAGGATTATATCAGTGGATCCCCCTGCCCTCTGCTTCCAGTGGGTCCAGCCAATAGGGAAGTCTGTAGGAGTTCAGAGGGAGTCAAGTCAGGATATTTATTCCTCTGCTTTCTTCCTGCTGAGTTGCTTCCCTTGGGACTAGACCACTGAGTGTAAGTAGCTGCTCTGTTACTGTCTCTTCTTCTGGGTTCTGCCAACTTCTCCTTCTCCCTTTGATTCAGGGTGGGAACAGCTCTATGCTGCCAGCCCTGGGTCCCTATACTACCCCTGCCCATAGCTCTGTAATTTGTTTGCCAATATGCCTTCCTTGCATTATAATTTGAATGAGCTATTTCGTTCCTTGGTGGGGACCCTGACTGATGCATTAAATGGTCCCAGAAATAGCCTCTAGGAAACTGCACAAGCCATGTGGCTCAGGATCCCGTGGTACCTGATCTACTTGATCACCTGCCTCTACCTCAACCACACACAGGGACTCACAGGGCTTCCCCTATAAACAGTTAACAGGGAAAGAGAACACCATGGGCCTGGTGCACCCACGACCTACATGTTCGCCAGCACCAGCCAAAGTGGACTGCCCTTTCGCTACGACCCTTCTCAGAGGCAGGCCTGAAAGGTGGGCGTGAGGTGAATCCTACCAGCGGGCAGAGCTGGGAGTTCTGCAACTACAGGGACTCACAGGCAGTGGCAAGGAAGCTGGCTGGCCGGTCAGGGACTTAGAACAAAACTGGGTAACTAATGAGAAGAAGGTCTGGAAGAGAGAAATGTGGATGGTTGTCTCTGAACGGGCTTCCACTGTGAAGATATTCTGTCCATGCAGATGCCCACCAGGTGTCCACATGGAGGAAGCACTCAGTAACCAGGTAGACGAGATGGTCACACCCGTGGATGTCAAGCAGCACTTCTCCAGCTGTCCCAGTGCTGGCTTACTGGGTCTACTTACAAAGTGGCTGTGACACGAGGAGGGAAGCTATGTAAGAGCCTAATGGTGGTCTTAGCCTTGGTAAGTCTATGTCGATGTACAGAGAAGCCTGTGCCACGCCACACCTCTTGTTTTCTTAAAAATTCACGAAAGTGTTGCATCCTAAATAACAAACACTTATACGGCATTTACTACATGCCAGGCACCATAAAAAGTAATTCTACGTATATTAACTCAATCCTCACAATAACTTGATTTTTAAAGTTAGGAAAACTACAGCATTAAAAGTTCAATAATTTTCTCAAAGCTATACAGCCAGGATAGAGTGGAGTGGGGAAGGGAATCAGACAGTTTTGATCCAGAGTCTGGACTGGTATTCTATGCCACTCTTCATAAAAATTCTACAATAGTTATTACAAAGCGGTATAGCTAAGAATCTAAGAAGATGCTCCTGTTTATTATTTGACCATGTCTGCCTGTTGGCACATGGATGCACATGTATCTCAATTTGAGAAGCACATCCCTGGAGTAATCATTTTAAAAGTATGGTAAGAACATGAACTATATTACAGTTGTAATGACAGAATCTGTGCTGTGTAACAAGTAAAACTGTTAGAATAAAGTCCTTCTAGGAACTTCTTAGAAAGAACCTAAAATAGATCCATCTGGTACTGTATGTCATCATGTTACTGCATAACCCTAATGCATATGTCAGAGAAGTTTTAAAGCCCAGAAGAACAGCTCTTCCAGAGTTACAGGTCAGAGATTTGGCAAAGTGCTTTTCTAGGGGTTAGAGGACAAGGATGGAACCAGTTCAAAAGCCGATCACATTATATCTGAAAATAGGTAGCTGAGATCAATAAAAACTACCATCACAACAAAAATAATTTGAGCCTTTTCCAGGCTGGTGATTAGATGATCAGCCTCTAGTCTTTTTTTTGAGTCTAGAATATGAGTTCTTTCTAATTATCAGTACTTGAGGAAAAAGAAATCAACACTGAAGATTAAATCAGTGTTGGCCAAATGCTAGTAAAACCAGTAATTTAGTCTTCACATTAGACATGGTGTATCAAAACATGGCTAACCACATGAACACTACTGACACATCACTATCAAGTGAGGCAACGAGAACTGTAAAACAATACTTTGTCTTGTGCTCTTTTCTCTTAAAAAAATTTTTTTGGGGGCACCTGGGTGGCTCAGTTGGCTGAGCGTCCAATCAGCTCAGGTCATGATCTTGGCGGTTTGTGAGTTCGAGCCCCATGTTGGGCTTGTGCTGACAGCTCAGAGCCTGAAGCCTGCTTTGGATTCTGTCTCCTCCTCTCTCTGCCCCTCCCATGCTCATGCTCTGTCTCTCTCTGTCTCTCAATAATAAATAAACATTAAAAAAAGTTTTTTTTAATAAATAAAAAATTTAAAAAATTTTTTAATATTTTAAAATTTACTTTTGAGAGAAAGAGACACAGAGTGAGCAGGGGAGGGGCAGACAGAGAGAGGGAGACACAGAATCCGAAGCAGTCTCCAGGCTCCGAGCTGTCAGCACAAGCCTGACGTTGGGCTCGAACTCACGAACTGTGAGATCATGACCTGAGCCGAAGTCAGACGCTCAACTGACCAAACCACCCAGGCGCCCCATGTCTTGTGCTCTTTTCAATCAAAAGAAGAAACCAGGGGCGCCTGGGTGGCTCAGTCGGTTGAGCATCCAACTTCAGCTCAGGTCACGATCTCACGGTCCAGGGGTTCGAGCCCCGCGTCGGGCTCTGGGCTGACAGCTCGGAGCCCGGAGCCGGCTTCCAATTCTGTGTCTCCCTCTCTCTCTGCCCCTCCCCCGTTCATGCTCTGTCTCTCTCTGTCTCAAAAATAAATAAACGTTAAAAAAAAAAAAAAAAAAAAGAAGAAGAAACCAGCCAAAGGCTGTTTAAATTCAGAGGAAAGTGTTTTTCTATTAGCTTCCTTTCTTCCTTAGGGGTACCCTACACAAGTGCTTACCTCATTTATTTGGTAATTTATTTGGTACTTATTTTATTTTTTTGGCAATTCACAAAAACACACTTCATTCTTTCTTTTCTTTTCTTTTTCTTTTTTGTACTTCACTATTTCTTGATCACATACCAGGGGCACTGCTCGAGATGTCTCAACACGAGGCCGGGGTGCAGTTGAGTACATGTAGTTGAAGAGTCTGTCAATTTTCCTCAAAGGAACACCACCTCCTCGGTCACTCATCTACGGTGAGAAAGGATCATGCCCTATGACCAAGTCCCATAAACAGCAAAACACCAACACACAACTGCTGGCTGGAGAATACTGCTTTTCAAAGACGAGTACCATGCAATCCAAGTTACGAGTGTAAGCAGTTTCCTCACTGGTAGACTTCATACAACTCCTCCAGTATGGACAATTCTAACACATAACAAACTCCATCACAATACAGAGTCAATGCTGTGGCTCTGTATATTTACTCAAGTCACACACAAACAGTACAGTGGGAACAGAATGGGGCATAAACTTGGATGTAACAATAAATTTGTTAATCCTTTCTGGTGGGTGGTTTGACAATCAGATTCAAAATGCATGTACACTTTGACCCAACAGTGCTTTCCCTAGAAGTATGCGAAGTATGTATGAGGATACCCATCACAGTGCTATGCAGAATAGCTAAAAGTGGATTACAATCTACAGTCCTCCGCTCTACCAACTGAGCTATCGAAGGCTCCCCTGAGTGGATTACAATCTTAATAGAGGACTATTTAAGTAAACTAATGCACATTCTAAAATAGAATACTATTGAGCCATTACATATAATGTAGAACTGTATATATTGGCATGAAAGAGGTCCACAAGACATTGTTCAGCTGCACAGAACCCCAGACAGCTTTCTGGTGAGTTTTTAAAGTATACTGGTCTTTATATTGTTCTAATGTCATTTCTCAACTCAAATCATACGGTAGGTGGAATTTAGTAATTTATTTACAGACTATTTCATTCTGTTTCCTTCATAGTTAACATGGTCTTATTTCCTATTTATAGTTTACATTCTCATCTATTACAGTTATTTTCTTTTGTCACAAAATCTAAATTTACTATCTATGACATTATACAGTTGTCATAAACAAATCTGCTTTAACATATGTATGTATATGAATGAATGAACAAATGAATAGATAGACAGACAGAGAGATAGTGCTGAATGGTTAAAAAGTCACTAGGCTAGGGATGTCTGGCTGGCTTGATTGGTAAAGCATCCTGACTCTTGATCTCAGGGTCGTGAGTTGGAGCCCCATGCTGGGTGCAGAGATACTTAAAAAAGGAAAAAAAAAAAAATAAAAGTAAAGACTTGGTCACAAATAAGTTTAAAAGCACGTTATTAAAAAAAAAGTCAAGGGGCGCCTGGGTGGCGCAGTCGGTTAAGCGTCCGACTTCAGCCAGGTCACGATCTCGCGGTCCGTGAGTTCGAGCCCCGCGTCGGGCTCTGGGCTGATGGCTCAGAGCCTGGAGCCTGTTTCCGATTCTGTGTCTCCCTCTCTCTCTGCCCCTCCCCTGTTCATGCTCTGTCTCTCTCTGTCCCAAAAATAAATAAACGTTGAAAAAAAAAAAAAAATTAAAAAAAAATAAAAAAAAAGTCAATAGGCTAGACGGCTTATAGTTGAGTTTTTATATGATCTTTAAATATCTTTACAATATGTATATATACTACTTTCATAATAAAAGTTACATAGATATTTTAATTTTTAAAATAAAAATCTGCTTTGAAATACCATTTGATGGCTTGCCTTTGATATATCTACAATTAGAAAATTACAATATAAGGCAAAAATATATAAAGACTTTAATCAGAACCTGTATGTACACGTGCTTGAAATTGTTCTTGGCTTTGAATTCAAAGCCCAGTGATGAGATTTATTTTAGTAAGATTAATAAAGAGCTCTGAGTATTTTCTGAGATCCATCAATTTGTTAATTACTCATTCTTTAATGCTCTGCTGCACGTTTGCTGGTAACATGACTAAGAAGCGTGGGTGTTCCATAAATATTAACTAAATATATTAGAATAGATATTACGATTAAAAGGTAGACTTCAATAAATACTTCCTGGTTTTCCTTAACCTTTGGCCAGACAGATTATAGCAATCTTGTAGGAAGCAAGAAGTGATTTCTAGCCAGAGGCCAGTATTAGAAAAGCAGAGAGCTGAGCATAAAGGACAGAGGTGACTTTGAGAAGTGTCATCTTATTAGAGGTGAAGGGGGTAAATTAAGCCATAGGAATGTAGTTAAAAACTGAGAAAGGTAACCCCTTTTTGTTTTGCAGCCAAAAACATAATAAACTGGAACCAGCAGATTTTTAAAGTGGTCAAAAGAGTTTCCAAGAGAATTGTACCAAATGACATTACACCAGAGTATTTGAGTTCTGTGGAAAAAGGGATGGAGGGATTAATAGTAGAGAAGGGCAGACGGTTGGTCAGTACATATTTAAGAATGGAAGACTGACAACAAATATATTGAGAAAGATGTGAAAATTAAAAATTTTCTGATTAAGATAATTTGAAGAAAAAAAATCTAGAATCATGGGAACAAACCTACATAAAGGAAATATCAAGAGATTATGAAAGAGATCATGGTGTAGAGTAACGTCAACAAAAAGGCTTAGAAAGAGAAGTCTGGCAATTATGTTTAAAGTTTTCTCTTTAGTGTGTGAAATCACCACATCTCAATGTCATCTAACCAAGAGTTACTATCCCTAACTTCCTGTTTCCAATAACACTGGCCTCCCTGGGCTAATTCACGTGAATTTCAGGTCCAAGGGAAATGAACCACTACTAACTTGATGACAGCTCTAAAGGAAAGAGATTTATTAACCCTAAACTCACCCAGAGCTCCTGAAGTTTCTTACTCAAGAGCTTATCAATGTCAAGTTTGTAAAATCACCAACAGGGTATGAACCAAGACATTTACATTTTAATTTAAAAGATGTGGCTGTAACATTTATGTTATTTACTGAATACAGCATAAACATCAAATCTGAAAGAGCAGCTCCATTCGAATGCTGGAAAAAAACAATTGTCTCACAGGATTCTTAGCAGAGAAAAAAGGTGAAAAATGTCAAAAATTTGAATAAGCTAAAAGAATGGGATAAAGACTATATAGGGGCACCTGGGGGGCTCACTCAGGAACCGGCCTCTTAATTTTGGCTCAGTTCATGAGACCGAGTCACACACCGGCCTCTGCAATGACAGCGCAGAGCCTGCCTGGGATTCTTTCTCTCTCTCTGCCCCTCCCCTGCTCGCTCTCTCTCTCTCTCTCTCTCTCTCAAAATAAATAAACATTAAAAAAAAAAAAAGACTATATAAAAACTCAACTTTAAGCCATCCTGTGGACTTTTTAATACATATCATTCAGCATTATTTTTCTCTCTACATATCTGTATAAATATGTTAAAAGCAGACCTTGAGCCTGAAAATCTAGTATTAGTGATAAGGATGAAAACTCTACTGAAGAAAATTAAAGCAAGCATTTAATAGGAGTAGAGATAACAGGAGCAGGTGCAGTCAAGTGACTATGCCTAATATGGGTAGAGTTTTTAGAGACCTCTAGAACAGTCTGTTCAAGACCCTTATGAGCCTTTCTTTTTAAAAAAAAAAAAAACAAGTTTACTGAAATAATTCACATGCCATAAAATTCACCTATGTAAAATGTAAAAGCTGAATGGTTTTTTATTTTTGGGACAGAGAGAGACAGAACATGAACGGGGGAGGGGCAGAGAGAGAGGGAGACACAGAATCGGAAACAGGCTCCAGGCTCTGAGCCATCACCCCAGAGCCCGACGCGGGGCTCGAACTCACGGACCGCGAGATCGTGACCTGGCTGAAGTCGGACGCTCAACCGACTGCGCCACCCAGGCGCCCCAAAGCTGAATGGTTTTTAATACAGTCACAGATATGTACAACCACCACAAATTTTAGATTATTTTCATTACTTCAAAAAGAAATCCTGGACTCTTTACTGATCACACTCCTAAGAAAACACTAGTCTATTTCTTGTCTTTATACATTTGCCCACTTTGGACATTTCACATATATAGAATTGTATGTGTTTTTTGTGATTGGTTTCTTTTACTTAGTGTCATCTTTCCAGTGTTGTAGCAGCCATGTTGTAGCAGATACCAATACTTCATTCCTTTTATGGCCCAATAATATTCCATTATGTGGCTATATCACATTTTGTTGATCTGTTTTTTAGTTGATGGACATCTGGGCCATTTCCAGTTTTTGGCTATTATGAATAATGCTGCTATGAACCTTCTTGTATAAGTTTTAGCTTGAGTATCTGTTCTCAGTCCTTTGGTGTATATACCTAGGAATGGAACTGCCAGGTCATTATAAAGCTTTCTTTACACCAAAGAGACAGATTCCCCAAACAGAGCCTGTCCACCAGCACAAGACAAATCTCTGCTAAGTGTCTAAGACCTCAGTGAATCTTGATCTATGCTATGATGGATGACCACAAGTGAAAGAAAACAGCACAGACCAACATGTAAAAACACATGAAAGAGAAACAGAAAAAGGTATGAGAAAGACGATACTGTAGCACAACTGAGGCCCCAAAGCCGAAGACATGTGGGACTTACTTTGAATCAAGTAAACCTTAATGCGCAAATAGCTGACACACAACCGAAAAATAGACATACTTTAGCATCTGGGCTGAAAAAAAGTGATGCATTCCCATTACATTTTTAGCACACAGATGGTATTTGCCATATATTTATTTGTGTCTCACTCTTTTTAAATGAACAGCCAAGAGAGATAAACAGAAAAAAGAAATTCAGAGGGAAAAGTGTAGAGAGTTAAGGTATACTAATTAAAAAAAATTTTTTTAAATGTTTATTTATTTTTGAAAGAGAGACAGAGACAGAGCATGAGTGGGGTAGGAGTAGAGAAAGGGAGACACCAAGTCAGGCTCCAGGCTCTGAGCTGTCAGCATAGAGCCCGATGCAGGGCTCAAACCCATGAATAGCGAGATCATGACCTGAGCCGAAGTTGGACACTCAAGCGACTGAGCCACCCAGGCGCCCAGCATACTAATTTTTTAAAAAAATACAGCTATTATTACTACCCTCAGAGTGATAATAGAAGATAAAACTGAAACAGAATGCTCTAAAAAAGGAATAATAAAAAATAAAGAGTTCCTGGAAATTTACAATAAGATCATGGAAATGAAAATTCAATAGAAGAGTTGGAAATTCAAAGTCAAGGACATCTCACAGAGTAGAATGAAAAGTTTAAAGAGATAAAAAGCAGGAGAAAAGGATAAGGAAAATCAGAGATCAATTCATGAAGACCAGCATCCTCCAAATAAGACTATCAAAAAGTGAAGCAGTAGGGAAGAAAGTGCTAAGGACACAATGGAAATTCTAAGGGCCCGGACCAACGAGTAAGAAAAAACCCACACCAAGTCACATCATTATGAAATTTCAGAACAGAGCTGAAGAAAAGATCTTAAAAGCTTCAGTTAAAACAAACAAAACAATAAAGCCTGACATCTAAAACTGGGCCTGTATGAAGGAACAGGAAATGGAATAAGCAAAAGTCTTCTCAAAAAGAATAGCAAGAGGGACATCAGCAAAAATTGTAGAAAAAGGAGTCTCTCATCCATGAAAGCACCAAGAAAAAGGCAAATACTGTCAGAATCAAATTTGTTCAGAACTCCAGAAATTAACCAAAGGTTTGCAGCAACTTAGGGAACACTTAGGCAAAACAAAACCAGTGGACTCTGTGGTGTTTTAACTTGGCTTATTCCCACCCCCATCTCCACTCCCATCAGTAACATGCAATCAGAGTGAAACTGGCATCCTGGCAGCCACTGGGAAGGCTATCTTTCTTTGGCCTGATTTTGAGCTCCCCAGTGCAAAATGTCTTGTATACACCCACCCCTGATCCTCAGAAATATGTCAAAAACAATTAGAGATAATTGATTAACCTGAAGTTTGCCTAAAGCCGTGTACAACAGTTAAGGCAAACAATAAATTAACTAAAAACCTTAATAGGAAAAGCTAGGGAATGAGATGTCTTTAGGGGCTTACAAAAGCTCAGGGATATCCTGGGAATCTAGAAGGTCATGCTTATGTGCAGGGCTATGTTCACGTTCAGGAAAGGTTTCATCTCTGACTGACCTTGAGGTTCTGTATAAGCAGGACCTAAAGGTTAATTTGAAGTAGTCAACTGCTGGGTTGAGTGTCGAAAGTGTGCCCCAATATACACACAGAGCCCCTTTACAAAGAGTGGAAGACAGCAGGTATTTAAGGAACTCTCGGGCGCCTGGGTGGCGCAGTCGGTTAAGCGTCCGACTTCAGCCAGGTCACAATCTCGCGGTCCGTGAGTTCGAGCCCCGCGTCGGGCTCTGGGCTGATGGCTCGGAGCCTGGAGCCTGTTTCCCATTCTGTGTCTCCCTCTCTCTCTGTCCCTCCCCTGTTCATGCTCTGTCTCTCTCTGTCCCAAAAATAAATAAACGTTGAAAAAAAAAATTTTAAGGAACTCTCAGTCCAATCATAAGTTGATCACTAAGCTAACCAAGTATATGTGGCCATACACATTACAGAATAAAGACTTTACAGAAATAGTTTAAACAGTCACCAAACAAACAAAACAACCAATCTTTGGGAGAGGGTAAGTATGTGATCTTCAGAGTTGTCACATTATGTTATTTTGAATGTCTAATTTTCAATAGAAATTACAAGAGATGCAAAGAAAAATGTATGGCCCATGCACAGGGGAAAAAACGGAATCAAGAGACACTATATCTGAGGAAACTAATGACTTTAAGTCAGCTATTTTAAATATTTTGAAAGAACTAAAGGAAACCATTTTAAAAGTACTGAAGTTAGAAGATGATATCTCCCCAAATAGAGAACAGCAATAAAAAACATATATAAATTATATAAGAGAACCAAACTGAAATTCAAGAGTTGAGAAATATAACTGAAATGAAAAATTCACAAGAGCTCAATAGCAGATTTGAACATGTGGAAAAAAGAATCAGTGATAGTGAAGATAACTCAATTGAAATTATCCAGTCTGAGAAACAGAAAGAAAAAAAAATAAAGAAAATGAAAAAAAAAAAAAAAAAAAAAGAAGAAAAAAAAATGTGTCAGAGACCAGAGACCTGTGTGACCTTATCAAGTGTACCAAGATGTACCGGAAATCCCAGCAGAAGAGGAGATGGAAGAGGGGGCAGAAAGAACATCTTAAGAAATGAAGGCAGGGGCGCCTGGGTGGCGCAGTCGGTTAAGCGTCCGACTTCAGCCAGGTCACGATCTCGCGGTCCGTGAGTTCGAGCCCCGCGTCAGGCTCTGGGCTGATGGCTCGGAGCCTGGAGCCTGTTTCCCATTCTGTGTCTCCCTCTCTCTCTGTCCCTCCCCTGTTCATGCTCTGTCTCTCTCTGTCCCAAAAATAAATAAAAAAAAAACGTTGAAAAAAAAAATTTAAAAAAAAAAAGAAATGAAGGCAAAATACTTCCCAATTTTGATTAAAATGATGATTTTCATCAAGGTGCCTGGGTGGCTCAGTCGGTTGAGCGTCCAACTCTTGATTTTGGCTCAGGTCATGGTCTCATGGTTTGTGGGATCGAGCCCCAAAACAGGCTTTGCACTGTCAACATGGAGCTTGCTTGGGATTCTCTCTCTCCTTCTCTCTCTGTCCCTACCTACTCAAGCTTTTGCTCTCTCACTCTCTGAAAGTAAATAAACTTAAAAAAAAAAAAGATGATGTTCATCAAATGCCAAGTATAATGAACTCAAATAGATCCATACCTGGACAAATCATAATAAAACTGTCAAAAACCAAGAAGAATCTTGAAAGCAGCAAGAGAAGTGATTCATCACATACAAAAGATCCTAAAAAGATTAACAACTGATTTCTCATCAGAAACTGGGGAGACCAGAGGCAGTAGGATTAACATATTTAAAGTGCTGAAAAAAAAGTATTAACCAAAAAATCCTATATTTAGCTAAACTGTTCTTCAAAAATGAAAGAGAAATTAAGACATTCTCAAGTAAGCAAAAACTGAGAGAGTTCATCACTGGTAGACCTGCTCTATAAAGAAATACTAAAGAGAGGGGCGCCTGGGTGGCGCAGTCGGTTAGGCGTTCGATTTCAGCCGGGTCACGATCTCGCAGTCCGTGAGTTCGAGCCCCGCGTCGGGCTCTGGGCTGATGGCTCAGAGCCTGGAGCCTGTTTCCGATTCTGTGTCTCCCTCTCTCTCTGCCCCTCCCCCGTTCATGCTCTGTCTCTCTCTGTCCCAAAAATAAATAAACGTTGAAAAGAAATACTAAAGAGATTCCTTTAGCCTGAAATGAAAGAACATTAGACAATAACTAAAATCCACATGAAGAAATAAAGAGCACCAGGAAAAAGAATTACATAGGTAAATATAAAAGATAGTATGTGTGTATTTTTTGCATGTAACTGTTTTCTCCTACCTTATTTAAAAGACAATTTCAGAAAGGAATAATTATAAATCTGTGTAGATGAACACACAATGTATAAAAATGTATGTTTTATGACATTAACAGTACAGAGGATGGGGAGGGGGAAGGAATAGACCTATACAGGAACAAAGTATGTCTATACTATTGAAATTAAGTTGGTATTAATCTGAATTGAATCTGAATTGTTATAAATAAATCACTATATTAATTGTAATCCTGGGACAACACCAAGAAAATAACTCAAAGAAATATAAAAAGAAACAAGAAGGAAATTAAAATGGTACACCAGAAAGTATCATTTGAACAAAAAAAGGCATCAGTAATACAGAAATAAAAAATCAAAGAGACGTAAGATATATACAAAACAAATGACAAGATGGCAAACATAAATTCTATATTAACAATAATTATGTTAAATGTAACTGACTTGAACACTCCAATTAAAAGATGGACACTGGCTGACTGGATTAAAAAAAAAGCATAATCTAACCATATGTTGTCTAGAAGAGACACACTTTAGATTCAAAGACACAAATAGGCTAAAAGGAAAATCTTGGAAAAAGATACGCTACGGAAACAGAAACCAAAAGAAAGCTGGAGTGGTTATACTAATATCAGATAAAAATACACTTTAAGACAAAAATTATTATCAGAGACCAAGATGGACATTTTACAATGATAAAAGATGAATACATCAAGAAGATATAAAATCATAAACATATATACACTTAACCTCAGAGCTCCAAAATGCATAAAGCAGAAACTGACAGAATTGAAAGGAGAAATAGACAAGTCAACCATAGTAGTTGGAGACTTTAATACCCCACTTTCAATAACAGATATGACAACTAGATAGCGGATCAACAAGAAAATAGAAGATTTGGGTAACATTATAAACCAATTAGGCCTAACAACTATCTATAGAACACTCTATCCAACAATAGCAGAATACACATTTTCTCAAAAGTACACATGAAACACTTCCCAGGATAGACAATATGTTAGCCATAAAACAAGTCTCAATAAATGTTAAAGGACTGAAATCATACAAACTGTATTTCTAACCACAATGGAATGAAATTAGATGTCAATAACAGAACAAAATGTGGGAATTAACAAATATATATAAATTAAACAACATACTCCTAAAGAAACAATGGGTCAAAGAAGAAATCACAAGAGAAATTAGAAAATACTTTGAGATGAATAAAAATGAAAACACACCATAAAAAACTTATGGGATATGGGGCGCCTGGGTGGCTAGTTGGTTAAGCCATCTGACTTCAGCTCAGGTCATGATCTCACAGTTTGTGAGTTTGAGCCCCATGTCAGGCTCTGTGCTGACAGCTCAGAGCCTGGAGCCTGCTTCAGATCCTGTGTCTCCCTTTCTCTCTGCACCCCTCCCGGGCTTGTGCTCTCTCTCTCTCTGCCTTTCAAAAATGAATAAATGTTAAAAAAATAAAATAAAACAAAAAACTTATGGGATAGAAAGAAAGCAGTACTTAGAGGAAAATGTATAGCTATAAAAGGTCTCAAATCAATAACCTAAAATCCACCTTAAGAAATTAAAAAAAAAGCAAACACAAAACAAAACAAAAAAAAAAAGAACTAAAAAAAAGCAAAAGAACTCAAAAGCAAGGAAAAGAAAGAAATAACAAACATGGGAGTAGAAATTAATGAAATAAAGTATAGAAAAACAATGGCAAAAACTCAACAAAAGTTTTGTTTTTTTGGAAAGATTAACAAAATTGACAAGCTTTTAGCAAGACTGACCAAGAAAAAAGGGAGAACTCAAATTGATGAAGTCAAGAATGAAAGTGGGGACATTACTACCAATCCTACAAAAATAAAAAGGATTATGAGGAAATACTATGAATAATTCTATGCCAACAAATTAAACAACCTAGGTGAAATGGACAAATTCTTAGAAAGGCCTAAAGTATCGAAACTACCTCGGGAAGAAATACAGAATCTGAATAGACTGATAATAAATAAAGAGACTGAACGAGTTATCAAAGTCTTCTCACAACACAAACCCAGATGTCCATCAACTTGATGAATGGATAAAACAAAATGGATAACAGTATTATTCAACCACAAAAAGGAATGAAGAACTAATACACGCTATAACATTACAGTAAGTGGCAGAAGTCAGTCATTAAAGATCACATATTGTATAATTCCATTTTTATGAAATGTCCAAAATGGGGAAATCCATTTACAGAAAGTAGATTAGTGGCTGCCAAAGACTGGAGAGTAGGAGAAGTTGGGGAGTGACTGCTAATGGATATTGAGGTTTTTCTTGGGAGTGATGAAAATGTTCTGAAATTAGTGGTATGGTAGCACAACTTTGTATTCTAAAAACCACTGAATTATACACTTTTTAAAAAAGTAACAGTAGATGCCTTCAAAATTCTTCAAGATGATTATTTTCAATCCAGAATTTCATGTATGAACTTAAAACTGGGAAAATAGCAACTAAGGCTGTGTTGGGGAGGGGAGGTGCTCTACAAGAGCTAATTCCTAAGCTATCATAACAGAAAGCTAGTATTTGCTGTTGAAAATTTTTAAGTTTCAGAAATAGCAATATCAGAATACTTCTAAAAATACATCAATAAATCCCAGAAAAAATAACTAAAAGATTATCTCTGAGTAGTGGCCTACAAATGGCCAGGAACTAATATATTTGATTTTTATACTCTTTGCATTTATTACTTTAAAACAAAATTTAAAAGGATTATTTAAAAAAGAGCATATTCATACTCTAAGAAACTATTTAAAGAAGGCTCTCTGGGGTCAGAGAGCCTGACTTCATGTCCTGTTACATTTATTAGTTGGGTAATTAATTATGAGCTAATCACTGTGTCTTAGTTTCCTCACCTGTAAAATTGACAATAAAATTACCTGTGCTCCTATGTTAAAGAGCCGTTACGAGAATCAAATGAAATGATATAAAAGTAGATTGAAAAATGTTACTTAAAAATGAAAAGTTATATGCTCTCTACGTAACACTGCGAACACTCAAATATTTTATCAAAGTAGGGGCGCCTGGGTGGCTCAGTCGGTTAAGCGTCCGACTTCAGCTCAGGTCATGATCTCGCGGTGTGTGGGTTCGAGCCCTGCATCGGGCTCTGTGCTGACAGCTCAGAGCCTGGAGCCTGTTTCAGATTCTGTGTCTCCCTCTTTCTCTGACCCTCCCCTGTTCATGCTTTCTCTCTCTCTCTCTCTGTCTTAAAAATAAATAAATGTTAAATTCTAAAAGAAAAAAATATATATTTTATCAAAGTAGATATTCATGATGACTGCTAAACTGTGTTTTCAGGATTTATTTTTACTTGCATCATCTGGATTACAGACCAGAATAGAAAGAGACTCAAGGGATAATTCCATAATCTGCCAGATAAATGAAGCTACGTGCTTATTAGCTATTAGAGATAAGATCTCTTTCTAAGAATAAATTACATCTTCAAGAAATTATGTGCATGCCTGTACATCAACGAAACAAACAAAACAATGCCAGGGAGCATGTACCTTCACAGTCAAATCCTCGTTACCCAGTGTGACATGGACTTGAACAGGAGGGTAAACACCTTTGTCAGCATGGTGCTCCATAGTCGCTCGCATCGCGTTCTGAAATACATTAGGGTTCGGTTCAAAACACAACTTTAAAAAAGAAGAAACTAATTCTGATTTTCAAACACATAGGCACCATTTGAAATTAAAAAAATTTTAATTTGCTGGAAATATGCCAAAGTATAATTCTTATAATTATATTTAAAGAATTACTTCAAAAAATTATTGTCCATTTTGGACGACTGGTGAGATACTTTGACTTAAAGATTTCAACCAAATCCAGGTTGCATATTTTCCAAAACCAGGCATCTCAACACTTAAATAGTTTACATTAAAGCTGAAAATTCTATCCAAATATTTTTATAGTTTAGTAGATAATAACTTATTTTTTGAAAAGAGTTTTGTCTCTATTTTTAGGAATCATTTTAATTGCCATAAATTAAGGAAAAAATTTTTTCATATGGTATTCACAGCAATGGTTTTATGATGTAGAAACTAATCCAATTCATCACTAGTTTGATTTGCATTGTAAATATCCCTAGTTTTGATCAGTTCCTAAAGGATACACAGTACACAATGCCAATATATTATGAGCGCTAAAAGATAACATGACATGTAGCAATGGAGGAGAAATTGATAAAACCAGATACAGTTAAAAAGGCAAAAGATGGGACTGAATTTAAAAAATTTTTTAAACTAAATTTTTTAAAAACACTCCTAAAACTTCAGAGTGTGTGGCCCTGACATACACATCAGGATTGAGTATCCCTGGGGATGATATAATCTCTACCAAAGGCTACTTAAGATTATTGACATTATTATTGACATTATATAAAATCTGTTTTATAATATGGTTATTTATTTTATTAAGCATCATGGGGAATAAGACCTTTATGTAACTGAAATCTTAAGGAAAAAAATTAATCTTAATCCTTTAAGTGCCAATTGCTTATTTATTTTCCCACTTTGAGAAAGATTTTTGTAAGGTATTAGATATGTTCTTGATGTCCTAGAAGAAAAGAGCATTCTTGAACTCCTGCTGTTCTATGATATTGTTAGATTTTCTGTGTTTCAGTGTATTTTTCTTTTTCATGGTCAGGCTGAAAGCCACCTCTTCTAGCAGTTTGCTGCTGGCTGAAGACGTGTTAACTAAAGTCAGAGAGACTATCAGCTTGATTTAGGGCAGTCATTTTTAGCCACAGGGACCTGTACCACTTCTCCTCACTCACTTTTCTATCCATTAGCAAGCTGCCATTGGTGCGTTATTTGGGAAAAGAGTACTCTCAACATTACTAGACTCATTTTATTTAGCTTTTGAAATTTGTTGTAAGGAGCAAATATGATAGCAGAAGCCCTGTAAGTCAATATAAATGACTTTTTCAAAGAAAAAAAAAACATATAATAGTGGGACTCTGGTTTTTTAAGGGTGGAAAATTGAAAATTACTCTTCTAAATATTCCATTTTTAAAAAATATTAATAAAGCTTATTGAGCACCTATAATGAGTTGTCATTGTACTGTACATTTAGTATGCTATTCCCAATCATCATAACCTGGATAGTATTATCCTCATTTTACAGAAGAGGAAACTAAGGCTCAAAAAGGTTGACTGATTTTCCCATGGTCACGTATGTATCAAGAACTGGAATTCAAGCCCAGGTCTTTCTGACGTCCCAGTATGAGCTGACTGCTACACTGAGATGTCCATCAGTGTTGACAAAAGGCTGATCTCCAGCAACGTGACATGACACTGAGCATGAAATGACATCTTTTAATGAAACTGAGGAAAACCTGGTAGAGTACTTAATTTTCAGAGCAGATCCCTAACCTCAGAAAAGGACTGATAAAGGTTATGTAATACTATTTTACAAACCTTGAAAAGTTCAAACACCATGTGATAGAGATGGGATGGTACATAAACCACTTGTATTGGCTGTCCTGGTGATTTTGCTACAGAGCAGAAGAGAAAAATATAAAAGTACAGAGAGATGTGCTTAAAGCATTTTAAAGTATATATTGTGTAGTGATGAAAAGAAAACATTTACTATGGAGTACACTATCACTGTCATCCCAGTTCTTCAGTATATTAGTGTTTGACCCCACATTCACATATGACAGTGACAACATGAGTTTGCAGTCATTCTTGTGACCCTGAATGACAATCTAGCCAACCCAGCTTCCTATTTCCTCTATGATGGTGAGTCTTTTTAAAGGACACTCAGCCTTTAGGCCAGAATTTTACTTTCCAAAGCAAGAATTTTTTCAATGTAATTTATTGTCAAATTGGCTAACATACAGTGTGTAAGGTGTGCTCTTGGTTTTGGGGATGGATTCCCGGGGTTCATCACTTACATACAACACCCAGTGCTCATCCTAACAAGTGCCCTCCTCAATTCACATCACCCATTTTCCCTTCTCCCCCACCCCCCATTGGAAGGCAAACTATAAGAGACTCTTAAATACAGAGTACCAAAACAAGTATTAAAGTCTGTAACTTCCATGGTCCAATTCACATAAATATTTAAAAAAGTACGTTTTTTTTAAAAAGTCATTTGTTGAATGTTTCTCCCATGTGGAATGTTTTCTGTTTTATTTCAGGCATTTCTATGTATATAGATTTGAATTAAAAAAAAAATTAAGCTAGCATCAATTTATCAAGGGATACGAATTCTACATTCAAACATTTTATTAAATTTAGAAGGCCAGTTGGGGATGTGGTGAGGGGGGCAGGTTGTATGTAAAACAGAACTTAAAGTAGAGCAAAGCAATAAGCCTCACCCTACCTTAGAATTCCAACTGACCCAATAAATTGGACTCTCCTCTGAATAAACCACCCCATGGAAACATGGATGGGACACCTAGAACATGCTCACAGCAGTTCAGATGTAAATATCATCTCTGCATTGTGATTCTCATTTACTGAATGGTATTGTTATGAAACAAAAGTTAATATGGCTTTAGAAAAACACCAAGCAGTTCTATTTTCAATTGAGTAACTTCTTTATTGCTCTCCCACTATAAGTTCCAGAATACAGTTTAGAAAAACCCTACTTAATTTTATTCTTCTTAAAGGGTCATCTTCACTTAGTAACTGTTTTTCCCTCTACAAAACTACACTACCCCTCAGAAACACAGAGAAACTTATCAATCTCCTTCCAAGATATCTGAAATTGTTTTGTCCAAAAGGCACACTACTAGTCAGGGTGAAAAGACCATCAGAGATTAACAGATTCTCAAACAGATCAGCATCTTTCTTTCCTCTTTACACCCCCAGTCTTTTTACTTCCTCAATAATAAAAATGATTTACCACTCAGTAAGTGGAATTCTTAAATTCTTCAATTCTACATTATTGAAGTGCATATAAAAGTCAAATATAATTTTCTTGGCATCATTTTTTTCTAACCAAACTAACCAAAAAGAAAACCCACAAAAATAAGGAAAGAATCAACATTATCAATTGAACATAAACAAAACGAGGAAGAAGCCAAAATGCTTTTCAGACAGAATCCAACTCATTACACACATACACGCATACATGCGCACACGCACACACACACACATATATTTTTAACATGATTGTTCTCCCTCAGCTTTCATATTCAATGAAAGAGTTTATGAAAAGTCCTTTTATATTAAAACAAATCTAAATTCTTCTTATCATTCCTTCTTAGATAATCACAACACTAATCATTCAGAAAAAGATATCATCAGGCTTACCATTTAGTTCTTCAAGTTCTAGTTCAGGAGAATTAATATAATACAAATCACATAGACGCCTAGCATTTTCATAGCCATCTAGTGTAAATCAAAACAAAAAAAAAGCATTAAAATAAATGTATTTCTATATCATGCATTAAGATGGCAATACTATTAGTAAACGAAATTTTAAAACCGTTTATGGAAGAAAATATAATTTAACAGTCTTAGTTTGGAGAAGGTATGACATGATAAAACCTAACAGCCATAAAGGAAAAATGACAGATATGATTATAAGAAAATAAAAACATTCATAAAGAAAAAGACACTGTAAACAAAGTAAAAACAGCAGGGTGAAGAAAATATTTACAATACACATAACATATAGAGTTGGTAAAAGTTTAGGAATTCATTGTTTGATACCTTTTTGGAGGTATCAAAATTTTATATGCATTTTAGCTTTAAAAAAAATTTTTTTAAGTTTATTTATTTTGAGGGAGGGGAGGAGGGGCAGAGAGAGGGAGAGAGAATCCCAAGCAGGTTCTGCACCATTAGTGCAAAGCCCCAAATGGGGCTCAATCTCATGAACCGTTAGATCACGACCTGAGGCAAAATCAAGAGCCAGACGTTTAACTGACTGAGCCACCCAGGTGCCCCTAAATGCACTTTAAATGTCTTAAATTCTAAGAATCTTGCCTTCTAAAATAGTAGTAAAGTCAGCACATGTCTAAAGATGTTCACTTCAGTATTACTGGTTAAAAAAAAATTAAAACCTAAATATGCATCAATAGAAGGATGGATTAATACATTCTGAAATACCCATTAAGCCACCCAAAAACCTAAGGTATTTCCATATGTACTGAACATGGTGTGATGGCTCTAAGCTTATAGAAAAATATACATACAGCATCCATTTTCCCAAAGCAAACAATGTAAGAACAACAATGACATATATACATATATGAGTATATGTGGTATAAACAGAAAAAAGTGTGGAAAAATGCAAACCAAACTATCACAGACTATGGCTCCTAGTACAGGGAATTAGAAAGCGGGGGGAGGTGGAGCTTGAATCTTTTTGAAGTGAAACAGGTGCCCTCACAGTATCACCATACTTTGCCTAACAAAGCATTGGATCAACAAAATATTCATCCTATACATAATGTACAATTAACATCATAAAATTATTCTCAAATCCTTGCATTTGTTCCTAATGTTTTATCTCAAGATATAAGTAATTGTTTTATTGGCATGAATTAACATTCAATAATTTTAATTTTTGCATCCTTCATGAAAGGAGAAATGTAAGCATTTACCTTTAATAACTTCAACTACATTGCAGTTTGGATTTATGCTTCCAATGTGTTTTCGATGAGACGGGCTTCCTTTGCCTTTTCCACCAAACAATAAAGCTATCAAACAAACAAACAAAATAAGCTAAACTCTGTAATGCCCTTTTCCTGATTTGAATACTGTGTCTCTGAATGGTGCCAAACAGTAGAACAGACACTTTTTTTAAACGTAGTATTTTACATTCAATAAGAATACCTCCTTTGCATGACAGTCTATTTACTTAATACACACAAAAAAGCCAAATCAAATGTTTATTAAAGGGAAGTTTTCTAAATAAACTTAAAATATACCAACACATTCATTTTATTTTGCTTCTTCTCCTGACTTCTAGATACTTACAGTGCTGATTGAGTAACATTCTAATTGAAATGCGACTCATGTAGAAGCGATCCAAAAAGTACTGAACATTCTGGCTGGTGACGGGATCCACCCCGAAGCTCTCCTTGTATTCAATCACTCCCTGGGCCATCGTAGGAATAACATCATTGTGTCGGTTCCTGATCCGAATCACAGTATCTGTAAAGCTAAACAAACCTGTCCGTCAAAACAGCCAAATATTCTGACAAGTGAATTTATTATTAAAATCTACGTTTAACCAACCTTTTCTAGGCAAGAAATCCCTACTTCAGTAAAAAAGCATCAGTGCATGTTTTCTTCTGCTTATTTAACTGTATTTCAGATCATCAATATATAGAATATAGAATATAAAGACCTCCAAAATAAAACTTTTGAAGCTTAATTATTTTCTTGGAACTCCTAAAAGTAAGGCTGCCACAAAACACAATCCCAAAAATGTTAAGGGTTTGCTTTAACCATCATCAACTAAGATCGTTTGAGCATTCCCTACGAGGACAGTATTCCACGGACGTTCAGCATAAGAGAAGACAGAGAGTGCTTGCTTCTAGTGAACACAGCTCTGTGAGGAATGAAGATGAATAAGCCAATAAAGCCTGTCTGTTTTGGAACTATTCCCTATGGTTCCAAGAGAGAAAGAACTACTGAGAACAGAAAAGTAAAAGGAATTTTAATGTTGCTGATCCTATAAGTTTAAAAATGGGAGAGAAAGAGTCAACTGTTGTGTTAAAAGAAAAATTTTCAAGTCATCCAGCCTTCCCACTTCTGTCATTTAGAAGACATTTATTGCATGGTTAATTTAAAGATCTAGATAAAAGAGAAAAGAAGTCTTAATTACGAAATAAAATCCATCTTGTAACATACCCATCAGAATTTACACTTCTGAATGAGTGCTTTCCCATTCAAAGTCATCATCTTGAGTACTATCAACTTATTCCAGTGATGCTCTCATCGCTCAAAATATTTTTGGAATTCCTAGTTTGTAATCTGCTTCAAAACCAAACTGTTAATCCAAAATACAAACAACAAAACTCCTCAAAAACAACAAACACTCATCATTCCTAATCACCCCTTTATTTCACCTCTCTCTTTTAAAACCCAAAACAGGATTATTCTGCTTGATTGCTCACGTTATTTTTTAGATTCAGCTCTGACTAGCTATTTTCAGAAGGTTCTATAGCGTACGTTTATTTTTAAGTGCAAGTGCTTAGGTTCAAATCCTGATCCCATCACACTAGTTGGCTATGTGATTTTAATGCTACCTTAAGTTACTTAACCTCTTTGTGCACAGATAGCATTAACTCAAGAGCACTGTTTTAAAGATTAAATATACAGTGTGCTTCATACCTAGGTAGAGAGTAAATCCTTGATGTTATTTTCAGACCCAATTATGTTTAAAAGGTGAAATGTTGCCATCATGTTTAAAGACAGTTAAAAAAAAATGTGCAATAGACTCTGGGGACAACAAAAGAGGTGGGCTTTAAGTTCTGAGCAACATTCATCGGAATAAGCAGATAACTGCCTGAGGGGACTACCTGGGATTATCAATTCTGGTACACTGGTTATTACATTTGTCATTACTTTCATCATCTTACAGAGGTCAGAAAGTGAGACCACAGAGGTGTGTTTGTAGGCCTTCGGTGTTAAAACAACTTTTTAAAATTAGTTGCAATCTTCAAAATTGGGGGAGATTTTACATTAAAAATCTAAAGTTACTGCTTTTAACACAAAAAAATCAGACAATCTGAATAATGTCTCTGCATTGGTAATGACTGGCTGGAGCTGAATGTTCACCTGAACTCTCCAGATAAAGAGTCCTCTCACCAGTCCCCTATCATCCAAATGGCACCGAGGCCATTTCTGGATTTTCCCTAATCATCAGACTTGAACTGTCTTTTCTTATATTCACTGTTTTACATTATTTGTCTTACTTGTATGAGCTGCTATAGACACATGTACTACTGTATGTTCTCGAGTGGTGAGAAACTAAAAGTTAATTTCCCTAAAGTGACCCAATAGCAAGTTTAAGTTCAATACGTTTATATTTTTTACATGATGTTGTTTTTTTTTTTTTTTAATTTTCTTTTTTTGAACGTTTATTTATTTTTGGGACAGAGAGAGACAGAGCATGAACGGGGGAGGGGCAGAGAGAGAGGGAGACACAGAATCGGAAACAGGCTCCAGGCTCTGAGCCATCAGCCCAGAGCCTGACGCGGGGCTCGAACTCACGGACCGCGAGATCGTGACCTGGCTGAAGTCGGACGCTTAACCGACTGCGCCACCCAGGCGCCCCTTTTTTTTACATGATGTTTAAGAGCGTCCGACTTCAGCTCAGGTCATGATCTCACTGTCCGTGAGTTTGAGCCCCGCGTCGGGCTCTATGCTGACAGCTCAGAGCTGGGAGCCTGCTTTGGATTCTGTGTGTGTGTCTCTCTCTCTCTCTCTCTCTCTCTCTCTCTCTCTGCCCCTCCCCAGCTCATGTTCTCTCTCACTCTCAAAAATGAATAAATGTTAAAAAAAAATTTTTTTAAAAATTGTGTTCTGAATAGGGTCAAAATCATGTACTTACTCATAAATAGTTTTAGCATCTTCAGCACTTTTGTCTTTAAATTCAAGAAGCTCCTGAAGACTCTGAATATACCTAAAATGCAAATCAGTAGGGTAAATTTGTTTTTCACAATTTGAAATTTCCATATTATGAAAATACTCAAAAGGTATTTTTACCCATCTCTTAATTTTTAATTTAGAATAGTGCTATGAATTATGGTTGAAGTAGGATTTTTATACCCATCCACCTTTGAGCAAAGTGCCTGGCATAAAGTAATAGAAGGTGCACATTTTCTCCTAAGAACATAGGTTACATTTTAGAGTTTTAAGATTTCCTACTTCTTTTATTCTTAAGTTCTATACTCTAAAATAGCTTTTCAATTTCTTAAATTTACCACTATACAGTAGAAATGCTGATTGTCATGAGAATCGAGTCTGTTACCAGTAACTATGTGATCTGAGGGAAATGACTTAATTTGTCTTAGTCTCAGCGAAATGTGGAGGAACACCTACCTCAGTCTATGAGTTTAGCTTAAAACCTGTGTTTTAAAACCCTACAGACCTTCTAGGGCTTTGGTGCTTTACAAAATTTTTAATTAGTTGCAATCTTTCAAAATTGGGAGATTCTACATTAAAAATCTAGACTTGTGGCTTTTCTTTAAACAAACGAAAACCAGATGATGTGGATGGTACTTCCGCAGTGGCAATGACCAGCTGGAGCTGAAGGTGGCTGTCTGTCCTTCAGAAGCATGCACTCTCCAGGTTAATAGTTTGTGTACCATCAACAAGTATTTGTTAAAAGCCTATAACTTACCACATGGTTCTTTTAAACAGAGCTGAACAAAAACAAAAGTCATACAAATGTAGGTTTTTAATTTATCTAACAATTCAAGGTAGCAAATCACCCATTAAGGAAGGAACAAAATGAGGAAAGCCAAATGACTTTGTCAAGGTCATGCGGCCAAGCATAATGGCAGTACAGGGCCGGAGCTGAAAACACCTCACTACTATTCAATGACTTTCAATTATATAGGCTCTGCTTTGGCTGGTCTGTGGGCACTGTTATCTACAACTGTCTTTAGTAGGCATCCAGGGGCAATGAAAGTGTTTGAAAAATCTGTAAATCTGTATGTTGATTTGGAAAGCTGTTCTTGACAAGCAGCGTGTGCCTCTCTTCAGTCCAAAGCATTCCAAAGTCAAGTGATTCTGACGTTTGCTTTACCCCTTACTTTTCTCTTCCCTGGCAAGAAAAGCTACACTCTTAATTCAAGAGACGGTTGAGCACTGACAACATGTTAGGCACAGAACAGATTTCAAGATGCAGCATATTCTATTTTCAGTGAAGAATTTTAAAAAACAGAAATAAGCTTCCGTAGAAAATTATATGTTCTCCTTTAGATTCCATCAGAGTTCCTAAACAAATGCCTCTTCTTTAAACCACACTCATAATTGTTCCATACTTGAACCAGATAGCATCTCATTACCACATATTATAGCAGTCATACTTCTTTTGCTTGTTTTTTAAAGTTGAAGTTATATCAGCTTCTCCTACAAACTATAATGGCTACAAAAAAGTGCTAAGATCTCCATGAATCAGAACTGGGAAAAATCTTGCAGCTAATTTTTATTTTCCATTCAAGACTGAACTCTGGCAAACTCTTTTGTTTGAAATGTATAGTGCTTAAAAGAATTACACTTTTAAATTAATAACCTTAACAAGAAAGGCCGTATTTATTTATTTTTTAATTTAAATCCAAGTTAGTTAACATACAGTGTAATAATGGTGTCAGGAGTAGAATTCAGTGATTCATCACTTACATATAACACCCAGTGCTCATCCCAATAAGTGCCCTCCTTAATGTCCCTCATCCATTTAGCCCATCCCCCCCCACCCAGCAGCAACCCCCAGTTTGTTCCCCATATTTAAGACTCTCTTATGGTTTGCCTCCCTCTCTGTTTTTATCTTATTTTTCAAGAAAGGCTGTATTTAAATGGCCACGTATATGTTCATACCCTTAATACCTCTACTGTCATATTTTGGAAGACAGCATAGTTTCTTATATGATTCCACTAATTTGTAATTACTTTAAAATGGGAGAATAAAGATTTTAACTTTTGTGTTTGACAAAGATATACTACAGTAAAATAAATTCAGTTTATTCAAAAATATATACACACTTTAATACATTTTATCATTCTGACTAGAGCATGGTATAGTAGAAAGAAACAAATCTGGGCTTGAATCCTACCTCCACTATGAATGGTACTACCTTTGACAAAAGGCCAGTAGGTGCTTCAATTTCCTCATCTGTAAATGATGATAATAATGCCTAATGGGCAGAGTTGTCAAAGGGATTAAAGGTAATGCCTATAAATCCCTAGCCATCAACAAATGGTAGACATATATTTTTTGTAGATATTTTTTATTATAACATAACATCCCTACAGATTTAATATCAGAAATCTTAAACTTAGTGTGTGTATTTCTGTGCAGTTCTGATTGGTTGGTTGTTTGTTTTCTCAAAGTCAAGGAGTGATAGAGTCCAGGATTCAGGGGACAAGCCCAGACACACCCAAAAAGAGGTGGAGGAATGCTCTTACTACCGTAAGAATCCACTGAAGAGTAAAAGAGTATTTGCTTTCACCTTGAGTAAAGTCCGTAAGTCCATTGAAATTGCAAACACAAGATGGGAATCTTACCAGCTTTGTACTAACTGAACTGATGGAGTCCTGAGAAGATTATCTGGAAGTAGACTTATTTCCTTCATTATATTTGCCAATCTAACAGGCAGCTCTTGCCGCAGAAACATAAATGAGGTCTTTTCACAAGCATTCATAGATCCTAAAACGAAACAAGGTGGGAACAGCAGTAAGTAGAGCCCATAAGGCAGTAGAAGCCAAGAGGCAGGGAGAAACGCAGAGGGAGTTACTTGGCAACGTCAGAGTGGTAGTAGCATCCCCTTCATGACAGGGAATGAGAACGAAAGGGATGAGATAACCCAGTCAGCAGGGTTGTGAGGCATCCTAAATGACCTAAGTCATGACATTCCAATCACTTTGTAGAGCAGTGAAGATACTCTCCCCTCTCCATCACTTGCATCCTTCCTGTGATTATCTTAGCACCAAGGTAACCCGAGCAAGTCTGAACAAGGTGCAGAGTCTAATTAACAGCAGGACCTGCCAAAGTCTATTAACTGGATGCTATTATTTAGAAAATCTGTTTCCTAACTCCAGGTTTGTAAGAAATGAATACCTGTCCAATATAAACAGAGAAATTTGGTCAATGTGCGTGGGAACCACGATAAGCAAAGAGCTGAGGTACAGGAGGGATTTCAGGCAACAGAAAGCAAAAAATACCAATACCTGTTCAGCAACCATCTTCAAGCTCCCCCTCCCCTCACCCCCACCCCCAGGTCTTATTCAATAGTCTGATTCCTGGTAAGCATCCTGCTCTTCCTCCACTCCTGTACCAAGCTACTAAGCAGAACAGTTGTAGAATGTCCTTTGACAAGCAGTTCTATTGAAAGTTAAACTAAAAAATCATGTTATTTCAGCAATGCATTCTGAACTCACGAATGTCATCTTGCTGTTTTAGAAAGGCAGCCTTAGCCAAAACTAGATTGTTCCTAGCAGTAATTACCGAATTAAAGGAAAACACTTTCTTGTGAAAGTTTAATGGCATACTGTGAACAAGGCCAAATTCACCCCTTAATCACACTACGGTCATTTTAAAGTAACAACAAAGAAAACCGAGGGCTTTGCGCCAAAAAGAGTTCGCCTCTGTACACCACAATTTTAAGATAAAGCTGCCAGCTAAGCTGATATCTTTTGAGCCCACCAGAGATCCATTACTGACTTAACAGTACTCACCATGCAGAAGATAACTTTTTCTACTGAAATGTTATGACTTTATTCGAGTTTATTAGTTTTCCCTTTCCCCTCCACGCCTCCGTATGAGAAGTCAAAGTTATAAGTCTAACTTTGCAATTTCTCTGCAATCTGTTGCATCCTTTCTAGAGAAAACCAGGAAGGGCCCACCGGAAGACGAGGAAAGTGGACAGTCGCCTCTACAGGGTGAAATGTGGCAATCCCCACGTCTAGTGCTCACGCACTTTACGTGTGCTCAACACTTACTTGCTGATGATGAAATGAATGTGCTGTTGGTGGAAACACTATTAAGCAAGTGGCAAGGAAAACATTCTATTAAACAATTGGGCCAGTTATAACCTGCTTCCCCTATCATCGCGCCAATTTTATGCAATCATCGTCTACAAAACTGAGCATTTATCATCACTGTGCAGAATCCGAACACGACTCCCCGGAGTGTGCAGCACACTTGCCTCCAGCCGGAGCTCTACTGTTCGGAAGGCGCCTGGCAGAGAGCGCGGCTCTGCACGTGCGCTGAAAGGCGGGAGGTCATTCCGCCCGCGGCCCTCCAGGTTTGTTTTTCAACAATACACAATAAAAAGGCACACGCCCCCGGTTATTTATCCCGCCCGCCAGCGCGTGCACCTGAGCTTGGGGATCTGTCCGCGAGGGAGGAAGGAAACACCTACAGCGTTGGGGGAGGAGACGTTAAGAAGGAGGGGTGCACCAGAGGTGAGAGGGGGCCAGCGAGGGCCGGGCCCGTCCCGGGTCAGGGGCCACATTTCCCCGAGCAGGGCCGCGCACAAAGGCCCTAGGCCCGGGCCGCACTCACCGAAGTCCAGGAACTGCTTCATAGAGAGCGGGGACGGCGAGAAGCGCGCGTAGAAGTCCACCTGGCCCGGAACGCCGCTTTCGGGCGCCGGCCCGGAGGCCGAGTCCGAGGTGAAGCTGCGGCTGGCGCCGGGGCTGGCCGCGCGCAGCCCGGAGCCCGGGCCGGCCGAGGCGGCTCCGCGAAGCAGCCGCGCCAGCCTCATGCCGAGCCCCGCCGGAGGAGCCGGAGCTGGGGTAGCCAGGTCGCCGCTCAGCGCCTCGGCCGGGCGGTACGTGAGGGACGTGGCGACCCTCGGGGGCGGGGAGCGGCTGTCACCGCCGCGGCCACCGCCCCCCTCGCCGGAGCCCGGCCCCCTGCGCCGCGGGGCGGGACCCAGAGAGGGAGGCGGGGAGAGAGGCGGGAGCGGGAGTGGGGTCCGCCCCCGTGCTAAAGTCCAGCCTCCGTGCGCCGGGGCGGTGCCGGCGAGCGGTGGGGCGGGGAGAGCGTGCGCAGGTCTGCCGGCGGGAAGCCGTGGGTGCGGGAGGAGCCTAGGCTTCTTCAGTCCCCGGCCCGCCCTGCAGCGAGGAAGCCCGTAGGTGGCCGTGGCGCCCGGGCACCTAAGGCGCCCTCGCATACTGGTGCGCCCCCTTCCCGCGCTCTCTCGGAGCACACCCCACCTTCCTGCTATCTGTGCCTCCCCAGCCTCAGCCAAAAGGCTGAAGGACTGGGCCGCGCTTCGCTTCCCACACCTGTGTGCTGGCTGTCCGAGCGCTTTCCAGAAACTCTCCTCTGTGATGCAAACCCCACATTTTACAGGTGAAGGAGCCAAGACCCAGAGAGCTTCAGGATCTGACCCTTGCCAAGCAGTGGTACAAAAATACGAATGAACAAGGGGGAATGTGGCCCTAAATGTTGTCAGCGACTGCAGACCCAGAAGATGATTGGCAACCCAACTTCAAGTCTTAGGTGACAAGTCTTCGGGCATGGTCAGCAAAGTACTTAAAGGGTCCCTCTCCTTGACTGACTTTAACTGTCTTCTCAGCCTCACAGTTTGGCTGCTCCATCCTTTCCTCTTCTGCTCCGTCTTCCTCGACTTAGACGATGGGGCACCTCTGGATATGGTAAGTTGAAAACGCATTTAATACGGTTAACTTATTCAGCGTCGTAACCTAGCCTAGTGGACCTTTTTTTAAAAAAATTTTTTTTCAACGTTTTTATTTATTTTTGGGACAGAGAGAGACAGAGCATGAACGGGGGAGGGGCAGAGAGAGAGGGAGACACAGAATCGGAAACTGGGTCAAGGCTCCGAGCCATCAGCCCAGAGCCTGACGCGGGGCTTGAACTCACTGACCGCGAGATCGTGACCTGGCTGAGGTCGGACGCTTAACCGACTGCGCCACCCAGGCGCCCCTAGCCTAGTGGACCTTGAATGTGCTCAGAACACTTCCATTAGCCTACAGTTGGGCAAAATCCTCTAACACAAAGCCAATTTTATAAGAACATGCACTTTATTGAATACTGTACTGAAAGTGAAAAACAGGATGGTTGTAAGTACATCGGTTGTTTACCCTGGTGATTACGTGGCAGACTTGGAGTTGGAGCTGCTGATACACAGCATCACGAAAGAATATTGTACCACGTTGCATCTTGCTTGGGAAAACATCAACATGCAAGGTATAATTTCCACTGAATGGATATCGCTTTTGCTGCATTGTAAAGTAGAAAAATCATAAGTTGAACTGTTGAAAGTCAGGAACTGCCTATAGTGAATATAAGACTAGACAATTTCTTATATTGGTTAATGCCGTAGAGCTACAAAAGTTGCAATCTGTGCTGAAAATCACCACTGCTGTCCCTCCTCTCCACTGCTACTTCCCCCTATATCCATCCCCAGTACCTTGGTATGTCTTAGATGAAACAAAATTACTTTTTCCTGGGTAGTTTATCAATGAAATATGTATGCATGTATAGCTCCAGCAATCACTGGGGTAGAAACTCCAAAATCTTGAAGGTTATGCATAGTATTATTCAGCTCCTTCAACCACTGTTGGCAACTCTGCCGCTTTCCACCTGAGCACGTGGAGGGATTCAGCTGAACATTGACTTGTGTGGAAGTACAAAGGCCCAGCAAGAATCTTGAGATTTATTTTAGCAACTTTGTTCTCCCAGAAACTAACTCAGCTGTTTATTAAAATATTTTTTTTTTCTGCAAATTATCTTCACCACCAAACTTCCACTCAATATCCAGAGAGTGATTCTATGAAAACACATTAAAAATGGTATCAACATTTTACTTTTTGGTCAAAGGCTTACTGTCCAGAAGCTGGAGAGAACATTAGAGTTTTTCAGGGATCTATTAACCCGACGATTGGTAAAAATATCTTAGGGGAAGCAGTTTTAGGGAAGGAAAAAAATGTCCTTCCCTGCCCGGTTTTTCCAGCTGGTTTAGGAATTAAATTGACATGAGACAGATTAACAGGAGAAAAACCCAATTCATTAGGCGCATATGGAGACCCAATAATGAAGTCAAGATCCAAAGAAATGACCAAGACTCGCAGTTTTTATACATTTTAGACAAAAAGACGATAAATTGGTGAGGAATTAACAGGGTAAAGAAAATAGATGTTTGAGAGTTTTAATTAGGAATTCTAAGAATTTGGGCTGAGGTTGTAGATTAGTAAAAAGTAACAAGGTTTGTCTGCGTGGCTCAGTTGGTTAAACTTCTGATTCTTGATATTGGCTCAGGTCGTAATTTCACGGTTCGTCGGTTTGAGCCCCACATTAGGCTCTGTCCTGGCAGTGGGGAACCTGCTTGGGATTTTCTCTCTCCCTATCTGCCCCTCCACCCTGTCTAAATAAAATAAAAGTGACAAGGTTTGTTTCTACAACTTTCTCAGCTTTAAAATCTCTATCTCTGGTGATAACTTTAATAAGGTAACTTTCATAAGGAAGGTTTATTTCCTGCCTAGGGGGTGGTGGGGGTGGGGGACAGAGCAAGGTCTGTGTCCTTACACTGGCTATTTCCCAAGTAGCCTCATGTAACCTTTGGTTACTTAGTAACATGTTGTGCTTAGTAACATGTTGTTTAGCCTCCATGTGTTTGTGCTTTTTCCAAGTAGCTTCAATTCAAAATAACCAATATGCCATGTGGCACATTTTGGGGGCAGCCTGCCCTGGGCCTCTCCAGTTCCCTCTGAAACTTCCCTGGGAGTTTCAGTATGAAAAGCTGAGCTGGTGACTGTGGAGAGAGAAACTGAGCTAGTGAGCGGTGGGAGATCTGCAAAGAGAAAAAAAGCACGTAGATTAGAATGAGGAAAAAAACAGAAGAACAAATCAGAGCGCATTTCCCCACACCCCATTAAGCCAGCCTCCCAACTCCAGAAATAGATCCGTCCAGTAAATATTACTGTTTCATTTATCTGATGACAAATATTAATCCTTTATTATGACAGATTTAAGTTAGGTATTATTTGTCCCCTTTGGCTTACACGGAAGCAACATTTTTCACCAGGGAGTTCCTCCTTGCTGAGCTGCCAGTGTATGTAGGGCATGACGATTTTGCAGTACCAAAGAGGCTAAGCTGTTAACTTCTGACGGGAGTGTTTTCAAAGTTTGCATAGTGGTATTGAACTATTCCACTACAGAGAGAGATTTAGGATTGCCTTTTCTAATTCATAATCTCCAAGATTTGGGAATAAAAACCCTTAAAGCTGAAAAGAAGGTGGACTTGAGATATGCAAGCAGAATTTCTATGATTTTTTTGAGAGGCGTGTTTGTGTGACATAATTTTATGAACAAAGGAACCCAAGTTTATAATTTGGCATGTAAGGTGGAGTATTTAGTGACAGAAGGAGGCAGGTCTGAACCCACATGGTCCTGAAAACTTAGGTGGGAACCCTTTATGTACTTTGTTGCTACATAAGATAAAAAGGGGTTATGATTGGGGCACCTGGATGGCTCGGTCAGTTCAGCATCAGACTCTTGATTTCCGCTCAGGTCAACACTCAGGGTTTATAGGATTAAGCCCCGCTTCTGGCTCCATGGCGACAGTTTGGGTGGGGCCTGCTTGGGATTCTCTCTCTCCCTCTCTCTCTGCCCCTTCCCTGCTTGTGTTCTTTCTCTCTCTCAAAATAAATAAATAAACTTAAAAATAAAAAAGACGGGTATGATTTACAGACAAGGTTAGGTTGAAACCTGTAATTTTTTTTTTTTTTTTTAAGAAATAGAAAGCTAACAAGTGCAAGCAGGGGAGAGGGGCCGGAGGAGAAGGAGAGAGAATTTTAAGCAGGCTCCACACTCAGTGCAGAGCCTGACCCGGAACTTGATCCCATGACCCTGGGATCATGACCTAAGCCCGAATCAAGAGTGGGACACTCAACCCACCCAGGCACCCTTGAAACCTGTAGTTTCTTTTTTTAATGTTTATTTATTTTTGAGAGGGGGAGGGGCAGAGAGAGAGGGAGAGACAGAATCTGAAGCAAGCTCCAGGTTCTAAGCTGTCAGAAAAGAGCCCGATGCGAGGCTTGAACCCATGAACCATGAGATCATGACCTGAGCTGAAGTCGGATGCTCAACCCACTGAGCCACCCAGGCACCCTGAAACCTGTAATTTTTAAAGTCTGGAGTATTCCATGACCTTTGCCATTGATAATGTTAATATCCATACATCTCTATTTTTCCTGTCAGTCTATGAGAGCAGAACAGGTTGTGAAATAGTGATGTAGGAGGTCTATAGTTTGGTTCTGGCAGCTATAAAGCTTACTGCTGTCATCGAGCCAAAGAAATCTGCAATTCTGATCCACCCAAATATAGTGTGTGGTATTGGGCAATCTAACAAGAGGGGCAGCTGGTATGTAAACCCGTTTGGTGATTTGGCAAACTTTTATGCTAGAGTTATTTTTAATCTCCTTGCCAAGTTTAAAAATGCCATTTTCCAAAAAAAAAAAAAAAAAGAAAAAAGAAAATGCCATTTTCAGCATCAAACACAGAGTTTGGTTGTAATACTAGCTTGGTATGTCATCCAGGAGAAGTCCAGTGGCAGGTCTGTTTTCAATGTAACAGGAAAAATCTTCAGCTATTGTTTTCACCCTGACAAGGGATAGCCTTTGAGCTTCTGTAGAGATTTTCTGCGGCCCACGTAACTCACCAGGGAAAAAGGCAGAGTAACTTTCTTCTGATCATGGATATCACACCTTATTACCTGTCTCCCTTGCTCAGTCCATCAGATGTTTACATTAGCAGGAACAAAGACCAGTTTGGGCTTTTTTTTTTTTTTTTTTTTTTTTAATGTTTTATTTTGAGAGAGACAGAGTATGTGAGCAGGGGAGGGGCAGAGAGAGAGGGAGAGAGAGAGAATTCCAAGCAGGGCTCCATCTCATGAACCCTGAGATCATGACCTGAGCCAAGATCAGGAGTCCGAAGCTTAACCAACTGAGCCACTCAGGCGCCCCGACCAAACACTGTTTTAAAAGAGATCAATCCATGTCTCCTATATGGAGTATTCTGGATTTTAATAAAGACCAAGTTTGGTTCTTCTGGCCATTGAAGTCAGTTTCTTGACACATCTTTTCTAAGGTTCTTTTTAGATCTAGATTTTTATGTTCCATTTGCTCTGATGATTGAGGTTAATAGGGGATGTGAAATTTTTTTTTTTTTTTTTTTTTTTAATTTTATTTTTGGGACAGAGAGAGACAGAGCATGAACGGGGGAGGGGCAGAGAGAGAGGGAGACACAGAATCGGAAACAGGCTCCAGGCTCCGAGCCATCAGCCCAGAGCCCGACGCGGGGCTCGAACTCACGGACCGCGAGATCGTGACCTGGCTGAAGTCGGACGCTTAACCGACTGCGCCACCCAGGCGCCCCTGGGATGTGAAATTTTAATGAGTGTCCCAGAGTTTTTGCAAGCAGGCGGTTTATCTCTGCTGTAAAATGAGTTCCTTCATCTAACTCAGTCCATAAAGGAATGTCAAATGAGGAATAATCTCAGTTACTAATTTCTTTACCACTGTTGTGGCATGAGCACATCAGTGTAGCACACAGTCTACACAGTCAGGTAGCATTCAGACCCTTCACTAAATAGGCAGATAATAGCCAAATAGGGAGAAGAGCTCAAGGCAGGGGGTGAGTCTATAAAATCCATTTAAAATGCCATAAAGGGCATTGTGGGCCTAAGAGGACTTCTGAGGGGCATGCTGATTTGGTAAGATGTATGAGTAGTACTCTGGGAGATAATTTGGTCAGAAATTTTACGGATGCCATGGCAGAACCAATTGTTTTTTTTAGTTCCTTAATTAATCTGTTTGCACAGGTTAACTTTAAAAATAAGCTGCCAGTTGTTTTATCAGCGCAAATAGGTTTATGGGGGAATAGCAGGGAATTGCAGTTTGGGACAAGCAGTTTGTGGCAAAACCATAGGCAAGTCTGCAGAACAAGAAGAGGGGTGCTCTTTTATAGAGGGAAGGGGGGAAGTTGGGAAGGCTGTTATAAACGAAAAGCCCGTTAGAGTAAACTGGGAGTTTGAAGTATATAGTGGCTTTTCATTGGCTGATTTGTGACTGTCTCTTGGTAGCTGAGCTGCTACCAAGGAAAGTGGCTTTGAGTTGCAGACTTCCTGTTGGTTCTGTAATTGAAAATGAGTGGTAGAGTGTGAGAGCTCCCCCAGCCAAACCTCCCAACTTCCTTTTAGTGAGGTTTCCCTTCATTGACTTTCACACACTTGTGTCCCATTTGGTGGGAGATAAGTGCTAGCCAAAAGGTTATAAGAAAAGGGGCTACAAGGAGTCCATTTGGCCCAATATATATAATCCATCTGATAATTATTTCCACCCTTTTGTATGTAATTGTCTTTTAAAATTGGAGGGCATTTGTATGATAATTAATAATATGAGTCAGGGATAAAGGCAGGGTTAAAAACTGGGTGGATTGAGGATGGGGGAGTGGTATGTTTTGGGCTGCATATTTAGCAGCTCTGTTAGCCCTATGGTTTCCTAAGGATACACTATCAGTTTCCTTAGTATGAACTCAGTAGTGAATAATGGTAATTTTAGAAGGGAGGTGAATAGCTCATAATAGGTCAGCAATTATGAGCCCATTAGCAATGGGAGTATCCACCAAAGTTAAGAATCCATGAAATTTCCAGATTATGCCAACAGCATGGCAGATTCCAGAATCCGTGTAAATAGTAGCAGTTTTCCCCTTCCACCAGTATATAAGCTCTAGTAAGAGCTAGGAGTTCAGCCACTTGGGCTATTTTACTGTGAGCAAAAAATAAGCCTCCAAGTGTTTTATGGGGGAAAATTATGGCACAACCAATGATTATGTTTCCCTGGAAATCTTGTGTACAGGAGCCATCACAAAACGGAAGTAAGTCTGGATTATCTAGAGGGATGTCTGAGAGACACTCTTGTGGTTTTGAGATCATACTTACAGTTGTAAGGCAGTCGTGGGGAATAGAGTGGGGCTCTCCATTATCAGAGAGGTTAGTAAGGTAACTGGATTTAAAGTTCTTCAGTGATGTAAGTTAATGGGTTAGTCAAGAGAGCTTAATCATTCATAAGTGGTCTGTCATTGGGTAGAGAGATGCTGTGACTTAAGAACTTGTAAGAGAGCAAACACAGCATGGGGAACACATAGGTGAATGGGGAAGCCTAATGTAAGAGTAGGGGGTTTGCCCATCAAGGTGGAAGCTGTAGCCATTGCATGTAAGCATGGAGGCATACCTGATGCCACAGGGTCTAATTGGCGTGAGAAATATGCTGTTGGCCATTCAGGAGAGGCAAAAGGTTGTCCAAGAGTGCCTGCAGCAAAGCCATTGTTTTCATGGCTGTATGAATGGAAAGGTGTGTCAAAATTAGGTATGTCAGAAGTGTGGACAGAGCTGATTTTATGGCTTCAAAAGAGGTTAATGCCTCTGAAAGCCAGAAAATGGTCTCTGGGGTGATATCTGAGACAAGAGCATACAAAGGTTTAACAAAAACTGCAAAATTAGGAATCTGTTGGTGGCAGTAGCCGTCTGCCCCTAAAAATTCATTTAACTGTTTTGGGGAGAGGGCTGGGCAAAATGACTCAAGGCATTTTGGAATATATGTATTTGTTATGTTTTTATTTTATATTTCAGGGAGAGAGAGAGAGAGAGACAGAACATGAGCAGGGGAGGGGCAGAGAGAAGGAGACAGAATCTGAAGCAGGCTCCAGGCTCCCAGCCGTCTGCACAGAGTCTGATGCAAGGCTTGAACTCACAAGCAGTGAGATAATGACCTGAGCCTAAGTCAGACGCTTCACCCACTGAGCAACCCAGATGCCCCATGGAGTGAGCTTTTGAATGCCCTGACGTATCGCATATACTGAAGAGATAACAGTTGCATGTACCCACTGATATTTAGATTTAAAGGTTTTATGGCCTTGTTCAGCTACTGCCTTTAAAAGAATGAAGAAGTTATAAGAGCTCCTGACTAGTTTAATTACAGAGTAAAAGGTCATCAACATACTGCACTAGTGTGGAAGCTTGGGTAGAGGTTATGGGGTCTAGGGTGGCTTTAAGGACTTGGGGAAATATTGAGGAAGACTCGTAGTAGCCTTATGGTATGTGAGTCCATGGCAATTGTCTCCCTTTAAATGGAAATGCAAAAAGAAATTGTGAGTCTGGGTGGGATTGTGAAGAAAGCTGAGGAAGGGTCAGTTGCTGTAACCCAGGTTGCATCAGCAGGAATCCAGCTAATAATAATAGCTGAATTTGGATTTGGGACTCTAGGGTGCCAAGGAATTACAGAAGAGTTTCTGTGCCTTAGGTCCTGTACAAATCAATAAATTTGGTTTCCCTCTGAGTCAAACTTGCCTTCTTTCTTTATGGCAAGATTGGGTTGTTGTGTGGGGTAAGGTAGTAAAGACAAGAACGTCTTGTTTTAAGAGAGTGTCTGTTACAAGGTTAATTCTTTGTTCTGATTTCTGGAGAGATGGTTTGAGCTACTGATTGAAATGGTTTATTCCTTTTCCAAAAAATGCACACAGGCTCTGCACTTCATAATATTTCAACTTCATTTGCATGTGTAGCCCAAAGGCAAATTGGACACCTTTTTAAAAAATATTTATTTATTTATTTACTTACTTACTTACTTACAGAAAGCTGAAAAAGGTAAAATCAAGGCTTTGAAAGTAGTTATAAAATGAACATGTCATTATCACATTGTATACTTAAAAAATATTTTTTTAACGTTTACTTATTTTTGAGAGAGAGAGAGAGAGAGAGAGAGAGAGACAGACAGAGCATGAGTGGGCGAGGGGCAGAGAGAGAGGTAGACAGAATCCAAAGCAGGCTTCAGGCTCTGAGGTGTCAGCACAGAGCCTGACGCGGGCCCCAAACCCATGAATCATGAGATCATGACCTGAGCTGAAGTCAGACGCTTGGCTGAGCCACCCAGGCACCCCATGTATACTTTAAATCTTACAATTTTGTCAGTTTTACTTCAGTAAAGCTAAAAAATAATAATAATAAAATGAACATGCCAAAAATTTAATTAAGACATTAATTAAATGAGGCAACCAGAAAAGATGTTACAACCAGTTCAAAGGAGAACTCAAAAAAAAAGGAAAACAGAAGTGAATTTGCAAAGGGCATCAAAATTGGCTTTTTTCCTTTTAGGAATCAGAAACCCTCCATCTGACAATTTATTTTCATGGATATAGGCAAGCATAATTTTGCATTATCACTTATCTACAATTTGCAGAGTTAGAAATAGCTCCAAGAGAATGATGAATCAGAATCAGACCCTTTAGAAAGTTATGCTCTAAGCAATGCTTTATATTCCACTGGAGCATGATATTTTCTTATATACATTTGCCTTCTTGAACAAAATTTGAACAAAAATTCAACTGAGTAAAATTAAAATTTTTTTTCTATTATTGAAGTATAGTTATATGTTATATTAGTTTCAGGTACGCAATATAGCAAATCAGCAGTTCCATACTTATGCAATGCTCGCCACAATGAGTGTAGTTACAATATGTCACCATACAATGTTATTACAGTATCATTGACTATATTCCCTATGCTGTACTTTCATCTCAGTGACTTATTTGTTTTATACCCAGAAGTTTGTACCTCTCAATCCTCTTTGCCTATTTTGTCCATCCTGCAACCTGCGCCCCCCCATCTGGTAATCAAGAGTTTGTTCTCTGTATTTATGAGTAGTTTCTATTCTGTTTTTGTTTGCTTATTTTTTTTTATATTCCACATATAAGTGAAATCATACGGTATTTGTCTTTCTCTATCCTATTTCACTTAGCATAACGCCATCTAGGTCCATCGATGTCACAAAGGCAAGATCTCATTCTCTTTATGGCTGAATAATATTCCATTATATATGTATACCATATTTTCTTTATCTAATCATCTATTGATGGACACTTGAGCTGCTTCCACATCTTGGCTATTGTAAATAATGTTACAGTAAGCATAGAGATGCATATATCTTTCTGAATTTGTGTTTTTGTTTTCTTTGAGTAAATATTCAGTAGTGAAATTACTGAATCATATGGTATTTATATTTTAAATTTTTTGAGGCATCTCCATTCTGTTTCCACAGTAGTTGCACCAGTATACCCACCAACAGTGTGTGAGGGTTCTCTATATTCCATATCCTCACCAAGACTTGTTATTGCTTGTCTTTTGATACTAGCTATTCTGACTGGTCTGAGGTGATACCTTGTGGTTTGATTTGCATTTCCCTGATGATTCGTCATATTGAGCATCTTTTTATGTATCTACTGATCATCTGTATATTTTCTTTGGAAAAATATCTGTTAAGGTCTTCTGCCTATGTTTTAAATTGGATTATTTGTATTTTTGGTGTTGAATTGTGTAAGTTCTTTATATATTTTGGATATTAACCCCTTATTAGATATGTCATTTGCAGATATCTTATCCCATTCAATAGGTTGCCTTTCATTTTGTTGATTTTTTTTTTTTTTTTACTTATAAAACCTTTTAATTTTGTTGTAGTCCCAGTAGTTTAATTTTGCTTTTTGTTTCTTTTGGCTGAGGAGACATAGCCATAAATATGTTGCTAAGGCTGATGTCTGGGAGATTACTGCCTATTTTGTCCTCGGGGCTTTATGGTTCCAGGTCACACATTTAGGTCTTTAATTCATTTTGAGTTTATTTTTATGTGTTCTGGGAAAGTAGTCCAGTTTTATTCTTTTGCACATACCTGTCCAGTTCTTCCAACACCTTTTATTGAAGAGACTGTCTTTTCCCCACTGTATATTCTTGGCACCTTTGTCATAGATTAATTGGCCATATAAGCATGGGTTTATATTTGGGCTCCCCATCCTGTTCTGTTGATCTATGGGTCTGTTTTTGTGCCAGCACTATACTGTTTTGGTTATTATAGCTTTGTAGGATAGTTTGAAATTTGGGATTGTGATACCTCCAGTGTTGTTCTTTCTCAAGATTGCTTCGGCTATTTGGGATCTTTAAAGTTCCATACAAATTTGTTCTAGTTTTGTGAAAAATATTATTGGTATTTTGATAGGAATTGTCCTGAATCTGTAGATTGCTTCAATATATGGACATTTTTACAATATTAATTCTTCTAGTCCATGAGCATGTTATATCTTTCCATTTGTTTGTTATCTTCAATTTCTTTCATCAGTGTCTTATAGTTTTCAGAGTATAGATAGTTCATCAATCCTTTGTTAAATTTATCCCTAGGTATTTTATTTTTTTTGGTGCAATTGTAAATGGGACTGTTTTGTTAATTTCTTTTTTCCTACTTCATTATTACTGTACAGGAATGCAACAGATTTCCATATATTAATTTTGTATCCTGAAACTTTATTGAATTCATTTATTAAGTTTAGTATTTTTTTGGTGGAGTGTTTAGGGATATATAGTATGTCATCTGCAAATAGTGACAGTTTCACTTCTTCCTTACCAATTTGGATACCTTTTATTTCTTTTTCTTGTTTGATTGCTATGGCTGAAACTTCCAGTACTATGTTGAATAAAAGTAGTGAAAATGGATATCCTGTCTTGTTCCTCATATTAGGGTAAAAGCTTTCCATTTTCACCATTGTGTAAAATGTTAGCATTGGCTTGGTCCTATATGGTGTTTATTATTTTGAGGTATGTTTTTTCTGTGTCCACTTTGTTAAGAGCTTTTTTTATGAATGTTGTATTTTGTCAAATGCTTTTGGTGCATTTATTGAGGTGATCATATGGCTTTTATCCTTCGTTTTTGAATGTGATATGTTGATCGATTTGCGGATATTGAATCATCTTTTCATCCTTGGAATCAATCCCACCTGATTGTGGTGAATGGTCCTTTTGATGTATTGTTGAATTTGGTTTGCTAGAATTTTGTTGAGGATCTTTTGCACCTGTGTTCATCAAGGATATTGGTCTGTAGTTTTCTTATTTTTTAGTGTCTTTGGTTCTGTATCAGAGTAATGCTGGCCTCTTGGAATGAATTTGCAAATTTTCCTTCCTCTTCTATTTTTTGAAATAATTTGAGAAGAATTGGTATTAATTCTTCTTTAAATATTTGATAAAATTCACCTGTGAAACCATCTGATCCAGGGCTATTGTTTGTTGGGAGTTTTTTGATTATTGATTCAACTTTGTTACTAGTAATCAGTCTGTTCAGATTTTCTACTTTTTCCTGATTCAGTCCTGGAAGATTATATGTTCCTAGGAATTTATCCATTTCTTCTAAGTTGCCCAATTTGTTGTCATATAATTTTTTTTTTTACTGGTCTTTTAGAATGCTTTGTATTCCTGAGATGTCAGTTGTTATTTCTGTTCTTCTGTTTCTTTTTCTTTTTTAAATTTTTTTTAATGTTTACTCATTCTTTGAGAGAGAGAGCATGAGCAGGGGAGGGGCAGAGAGAGGGAGACACAGAATCTGAAGCAGGCTCCAGGCTCTGAGCTGTCAGTACAGAGCCTGATGTGGTGCTTGAAATCATGACCCATGAGATCACCACCTGAGCCAAAGTCAGATGCTTAACCGACTGAGCCACCCAAGGGGCCCCATCTGTTCTTCTGTTTCTGATTTAATTTACTTAGGTCCTCTACTTTTTTTCCTTGTGAGCCTGGCTAAAGGTTTATCAATTTTGTTTATCTTTTGAAAGAACCAGTTCTTGGTTTCATTGATTTTTTTTAATGCTTTTTATTTTATTTTATTTATTTTTGAAAGAGTGTGAGTGGGCGGGGGGGTGTGGGCAGAGAGAGGGAAACAGAGGATCCAAAGTGTGCTCTGCACTGACAGCCGTGTGCCCAATGTGGGCCTTAAACTCACCAACCATAATATCATGACCTGAGCCAAAGTCAGGCCCTCAACCGGCTGAGCCACGCAGACACCCCTCATTAATATTTTCTATTGTTTTTTAATCTCCATTTCATTCATTTCTGCTCTAATATTTGTTATTTTCTTCCTCCTACTAACTTTGGGCTTTGTTCTTCTTTTTTCTAGTTCCTTCAAGTGGAAAGTTGGATTGTTTGAGATTTTTCTGGTTTCTTGAGGGAGGCCTGTAGTGCTATAAACCTCCCTTTTAGAACTGCTCTTACTATCTCCCTAAGATTTTGGACCATTGTGTTTCCATTTTCATTTGTCTACATGGATTTTTTTAATTTCTAATTTGATTTCTTCATTGAACCATTGGTTACTTAGTAACATGTTGTTTAGCCTCCATGTGTTTGTGCTTTTTCCAGGTAAAAAAAATTTTTTTTTAATGTTTATTTATTTTTGAGAGACAGAGCACGAGCAGGGGAGGGACAGAGAGGGAGACACAGAATCGGAAGCAGGCTCCAGGCTCTGAGCTGTCAGCACAGAGCCTGACGCGGAGCTCGAACCTATGAACCATGAGATCATGACCTGAGCTGAAGTCAGAGGTTTAACCGACTGAGCCACCCAAGCACCCCTTTCCAGTTTTCTTTTAAATTGATTTCTAGTTTCATACCATCATGGTTGGAAAAGATGCTTGATATGATTTTAGTGTTCTTAAAGTGACAAGCTTTTTTTTTTTTCCCCCAAATGTTTTATATTTGAGAGAGAGAGAGAGAGAGAGAGAGCATGTGAGCAGAGAGGGGCAAAGAGAGAGGGAGACAGATGATCCAAAGTGGGCTCTGTGCTGACAGCAGACAGCCTGATGCAGGGCTCAAACTCATGAACTGCAAGATCATGACCTGAGCTAAAGTCGGATGCTTCACCGTCTGAGCCACCAGGTGCCTGATTTTTGGTGTTTGTAAATGTTTTGAGGCTTGTTTCATGGTCTAACATGTGATCTCTCCTGGACAATGTTCCTTGGGCACTTGAAAAGAACGTGTATTCTGATGTTTGGGGATGAATTGTTCTGTATCTATCTGTTAAGTCCATTTGGTCTAATGTGTCATTTAAAGCCACTATTTTCTTACTGATTTTTTTGGCTGGATGATCTATCCATTGATGTAAGTGGGATGCTCAAGTCTCCTACTATTATTGTATTATCGCTTTATGTCAGTTGTTAATTGCTTCATGTATTTAGATGCTTCTGTGTTGGGTACATAGATATTTACAATTGTTATATTCTCTTGATGGATTCCTTTATCATTATGTAATGCCTTTGTCTCTCTGTACAGTCTTCATTTTAAAGTCTATTTTGTCTGTTATAAGTATTGCTCTCCAGCTTTCTTTTTTACTTACATTTGAATAAAATATCTTTTTATGTCCCTTCACTTTCAGTCTGTATATGTCTTTAGGTCTGAAGTGAGTCTCTTTTAGGCAGCAAATAGATGGGTCTTGTTTTTTAATCCAGTCACCTATGTCTTTTGATTAGAACATTTAGATAATTTATATTTAAAGTAATTATTGATGATGGGGAGCCTGAGTGGCTCAGTCAGTTAAGCATCCGGCTCTTGACTTAAGTCATAATCTCACAGTTCGAGGGTTCAAGCTCCAGGTTGGGCTCTGCGCTGGAAGTACAGAGCCTGCTTGGGATTCTGTCTCTCCTTCTCTCTCTGGCCTTCTGTTGCTCATGTGCTCTCTCTCTCTGTCAAGATAGATAAATAGATAGATAGATAGATAGATAGATAAATAAAAAATAAAGTAATTCTTGATGTACTTATTGCCATTTAGTTAATAGCTTTCTGGTTGTTTTTGGAGTTTCATTTTTTTCTCTTCTTGGCTCTCTTCCCTTGTGATTGATGACTTTATTTTTTCATTTATTTTTAATATGAAATTTATTGTCAAATTGGTTTCCATACAACACCCAGTGCTCATTCCAACAGGTGCCCTCCTCAATACCCATCACCCACCCTCTTCTCCCTCCCACCCCCCATCAACCCTCAGTTCTCAGTTTTTAAAAGTCTCTTATGGTTTGGCTCCCTCCCTCTCTAACTTTTTTTTCCTCCTTCCCCTCCCCCATGGTCTTCTGTTAAGTTTCTCAGGATCCACATAAGACTGAAAACATATGGTATCTGTCTTTCTCTGTATGACTTATTTCACTTGGCATAACACTCTCCAGTTCCATCCACGTTGCTACAAAAGGCCAGATTTTGTTCTTTCTCATTGCCACGTAGTACTCCATTGTGTATATAAACCACAATTTCTTTATCCATTCATCAGTTGACGGACATTTAGGCTCTTTCCATAATTTGGCTATTGTTGAGAGTGCTGCTATAAACATTGGAGTACAGGTGCCCCTATGCATCAGCACTCCTGTATCCCTTGGGTAAATTCCTAGCAGTGCTGTTTCTGGGTCATAGGGTAGATCTATTTTTAATTTTTTGAGGAACCTCCACGCTGTTTTCCAGAGCGGCTGCACAAGTTTGCATTCCCACCAACAGAGCAAGAGGGTTCCCGTTTTTCCACATCCTCTCCAGCATCTATAGTCTCCTGATTTGTTCATTTTAGCCACTCTGACTGGCGTGAGGTGGTATCTCATTGTGGTTTTGATTTGTATTTCCCTGATGAGGAGCAACATTGAGCATCTTTTCATGTGCCTGTTGGCCATCTGGATGTCTTCTTTAGAGAAGTGTCTATTCATGTCTTCTGCCCATTTCTTCACTGGATTATTTGTTTTTCGGGTGTGGAGTTTGGTGAGTTCTTTATAGATTTTGGATACTAGCCCTTTGTCCTATATGTCATTTGCAAATATCTTTTCCCATTCTGTCTGTTGCCTTTTAGTTTTGTTGATTGTTTCCTTTGCAGAAGCTTTTTATCTTCATGAGGTCCCAATAGTTCATTTTTGCTTTTAATTCCCTTGCCTTTGGAGATGTGTCAAGTAAATTACTGCGGCTGAGGTCAGAGAGGTTTTTTCCTGCTTTGTCCTCTAGGGTTTTGATGGTTTCCTGTCTCACATTCAGGTCCTTTATCCATTTTGAGTTTATTTTTGTGAATGGTGTAAGAAAGTGGTCTAGTTTCATTCTTCCGCATGTTGCTGTCTGACTTTATTTATTTTTATGCTTTGGTTCTTTCTCTTTAATTTTTGTGTGTCTATGATAGGTTTTTGGTTTGTGATTCCCATATGTTCATATATAACATCCTAAATATATAGCAGTCTATATTAAGTTGATGGTCGCTTAAGTTTGAACACATTCTAGCATTACATTTTTCCAACCTTCTCCATGTTTTATGTACATGATGTCATATTGTACATCTTTTTTTTTTGTGACTCCTGTAACATTTTTTAGATATATTCGTTTCAACCTTTACAGTAGCTGTATTAATGATCGATCTGCTAATCTTATTGTATGTTTGCTTTTACTCTTATTGTATGTTTGCTTTTTTCTTTCATGTTTTTCCTTTCATATTTTTCTTTTCCACTTAAAGAAGTCCCTTTCATATTTCTTGTAATGCCAGTTTAGTTTATTAGTGATGACCTTTTAACTTTTGTCTGGGAAACTCTTTATCTCTCCTTTAATTCTGAGTGATAATTTTATTGGTAGAGTGTTCTTGGTTGTAGGGTTTTTTCCCCATTTAGCACTTTGAATATATCATGCCACACCTTTCTGGTCTACGTTTCTGCTGAAAAATGAGCTGATAGCCATATGGGAGATCCCTCGTACATTACTTGTTGTTTTTCTCTTGCTATTTTAAGATTCTCTTATATCTTTAATCTTTGACATTTTAATTATTATTTGTCTTGGTATGTACCTCCTTGAATTCATCTTGTTTGGGGCCGTCTCTGCTTCCACCTAGATGTCTGTTTCCTTCCCCAAGTTAGGGAAGTTTTCAGCTATTATTTTTTCAAATAAGTTTTCTGCCACCCCCACCCCCACCTCTTCTTCTGGTATCTCTATAATGCAAAGTTTGTATACCTGATTTATCCCAGAAATTCCTTAACCTATCCTCATTTTTTTAATTCTTTTTTTTTTTTTTTTTTTTCTGTTCAGCTTGGGTACTTTCCATTATCCTGTTTTTCAGATCACTAATTCATTCTTCTGCATCCCCTCACCTGCTGTTGATTCTCTCTAGGTATTTTTTTTCACTTCAGTTATTGTATTCTTCAATTCTGATTGGTTCATTTTTATATTTTCTGTCTCTTTGTTGAAATTCTAACACAGTTCATCCACTCTTCACTCCAGAAAGCATCTTTATGGTCATTATTTTGAACTCTATCAGGTAGATTGCATGTCTCTGTTTTGTTTAGTTCTTTTTCTGAAGTCTTGTCTTACTCTTTTATTTGGAACATATTCCTCTATTTTGTTTCACTTTCTGTGTTTGTTTCAACGAATTAGACAAATAGCTACTTCCCTTAGCTTTGAAAGGAACTTTCCCTACCAGAATGTGCCTGGTAGCTTTGGTTTTCTGTTGGAGCTGAAGTAGGTGTGGGCCAGGGGCACCCTGGAAGGGTAGTTGAAGCTAAAGTCAGCACAGTCCAGGAGGGTCCCAGGGTGTCGCATGCAGGAGACTACCTAAGGAGATAGCAGGAGCTGAAGCAGGTGCAGGCCAAGTGATCCTGGGCCACTCCCTGTGTGCAGTGGAGGCCACTCCCTCTAGCAGCAGACCTGGAGTTGATGCAGTGTAGGCTGGGAGGTCTCAAGGTGCTCCATGCAGGAGGGCTATGGCAGGACAGTTGGAGGTAAAGTGGGTGCAGGCTGGGGGTCCTGGGTGTTCCACACAAGGGGCTGTTCCACACATTGTCAGGGGCTAAAGCAGGTGTGGCCCTGGTGTGCCCTGGTGTGCTTTCTGCCTATGTTGCCTTGGTGACATGGCTGGAGTTATAGTCCTCACTGTTCCTCGGTGTCCCTCTGTGCATCACACCGGGGCCACTTTGGGGAGATGGCTGGAGCTTTGGTAAAATGGCTGGAGCTTAGGTGGGCAGTGATTGGGGAACACTGATTTCATGGTGTTGCTGGGCGAACTGGGGCCTCAACTCAGTCTGTCCCAGAGATGATGCTAAAGGTTCTTGGTCTTGTCACAAGAAAAAATTCAAGAACAAACATGAGACAGCAAATGAGCAACACAAATGGGGAAGTTTTTTAAAGTGGGTGAGCTTAAGAGAGAGAGAACTGCACATCCTGGGGGTTGGATTTCTATCTTTTATTGACAGTTGTTAACTAGGGGGTGGAATATTCATTACTAAGGGCAGGGATTTCTTGGAAGCAAGATTTCGTGCCTTTTCTTGCTTATTTGGGCAGGGGTTTCCTGTATGCCATCTACCATCTTGGGCCTGCCTGGTTTGATCTGGCTTCTTGTGGAGTGCTGCCAGGATGGGCCTCTGATTTCTCAGTAGCTGGCCAAGACTTCTTCTTTCCTGTTGGAACCTAACTGCCTACTTTAACATTCCCCCATCAAGGACTCTGGGCCCTAATACCTTTTAAGAGAAAATTGGGTGATGGTCTATCTTCTGTAACTACCTCATGCTGGTATGGGATGTTGACCCTGCCTGAGGGCTCCAGAATTCCTTGCTATCTAGATGTAGGAAACCTGGATGGGCAGTAGGGAATAGAAGGAAGTTGTGGCTTGGTGTAGTGGGTGTTGATAGTCATTTGTTTCTGGATTCCTTTCAGGGTAGTTGTGGACCACCATCTGGAGATTCGCCTGGCTGAGTCAAGAGGAAATAAATTTTGTTAGTAATTTAGGATACGAGGTCTATACATCAGAATAAGAAGTGTGGTTATTAAGGGTCCAAGAAGAGGGTATAACCATGAAAGGCCTGGAAACTAGGAGAATAAGGAATCCCACCAGGAAGAGGAGGTAGGGGTGGATTTATGGAGACTCATGGTCTGGTTAGCCACTGCCCTGGTGACCTGTAGGCTTCTTTAACTTCTCCAGATGAATTGATTCATACACAGCACAGTGTGTTAGTCATTGTGAAGACTTCCAGATTTTTGTAAGAATGTAGTCAAGGGCATCTCGTAGCCAAGTGACTTGTTGCCTGATTTTATGTATATGGATTCTTACTTCCCAGGACTAATACAGGTAGGTGCTGTGTTGGCCATCACATATACACTCTGCCTTATTTAGCAAGCAGTCGGGTAATACATAAGAGGCATGTCTATGGAAACAAAAGGAAAACAGGTTAGTGAGTGGAGCAACTTACAAACCCAGTGTCTGAGTCCTGAGTGTTGCCAGTGAGAAGATTTCTAGATGTCAGGCTCTAAGCATCCTGAAATGGAGTGGGAGCAGGCAGTGGCAGTCTGATGGGTCCTTTTGGACTATAGTTTAAATGCTTCTGGTGATACTTTTGAGTGGCCCATAGAGCAATAGGCACTGTTGACTATCTATATGTGAGTTTTGTGGCAACTTCTCTGAAGTTTTCATCGAGTTATCCAGCTTCAGTTTGCAGGGCTGTAGGAAAAAGAGCAGTTTTAGTTTTTAATGATTTTAAGTCAATAGAATGGGAGAAAATTGGAAATCTTAGTTTGGAGAGTCATAATCAGATATTCAAGGACATCAGAATTTAGAATCTAACCCAGTTTTATAGGCAAACAGCAAAAACTAAAGGACAATCAGAACTAGAATCTAACATTGACAAAGATGTGTTATTAAAACATAATTTTTCTCTAAAGCCACCCTATTTTCCATCAAAGATAGCCAAATCAAGACTAGTTTGTTTGTGAAATAAGTCCAGTTTTAATAAACTTGGCCTAATTATTTCAATAAACTCAGTAAGAATAATGATTGACCATATAAGTTTTATTTTAATCTGCTTTGCTGGAACTTTTATAAGGAATTTCAGATTGAGCCTTTAACAGCCTCTCAAGGCCAGAAGCCAAGCCAAAGACTTGCCATCAGATTTGCCTGCAATACCTATAGATTTGGGTAAATTCTTCCTCTTGAGGTCCCCCAAATATCCTGAGGTTTCCTGTACCTGCGAGGAAGTGACATTCTTTACTCACCTGGTAAAGCTGCTGGGAACCCTGTGATGAACAGTTAACATTTCCAAGGGGACTCTGTTGGCTCCATAAAGTCAACCTTAGGTCCTTAAAGCTATCTGGTCGTATGAGTCTATGCATGTTTTTGTCAAATATGACATTCCAGTCAAGGCCTTGGTAATATAACCAATGTTTCCAATGGTGTCTTGTTGCAAGGAGAGCAGATTCTCACTGAAGTTATGCAAATAATTATAACTGCCATGAAAGAATACTCATAGAGAGTTGCTGAATCCTCGAGGGAGAAAAGATAAATGTCTCAATTTGTACACAAAGGAATACTTTATCATATTTGTATAAGTCATAGGTAAGAGAAAACTTCCTTAAATCTGGAAGAGCAAACATTATAGAACCAGCAATGTTTGAAATAAGAGTCATAAAAACTATAGTCATCTTCCTCAGTTCATTTAGTCCAATGTTATTAATTTTTATTGTTTGAAGGCAGTATCCCCAATAGTTCCAGGGATTCTTTTTTTTTTTTAATTTTTTTTAACGTTTATTTATTTTTGAGACAGAGAGAGACAGAGCATGAACGGGGGAGGGTCAGAGAGAGGGAGACACAGAATCTGAAACAGGCTCCAGGCTCTGAGCTGTCAGCACAGAGCCCGACGCGGGGCTCGAACTCATGGACCGCGAGATCATGACCTGAGCCGAAGTCGGCAGCTTAACTGAGCCACCCAGGCGCCCCAGTTCCAGGGATTCTTACCCAGTTAAGTTTTATGATCTTAAAGATATCAAAAACCTATGTTTGTTAGAAAATTCTTTTTATGAATCTCCTTGAACATGAAACACATTTCTCAAGAGCATAAGGACAATAACTATAAATAAAAGTGGCCATGGTTAAAAATCTGATGAGAGTTCATTATAATACAGTTGACAAGGAAATCTGGTTGTTTCTATGATATATAACATTTCAATAATTAGAATGTCAAATGATGACCTTGTACCAGAACATATTAAAACTTTAGGAATTTCATATAATTTCTAAAACAGTTCTAGCCTTTACCTATACAATGTAACCTAGAAAGGTGTTTGTTTGTTTGACGGTACTTCCCATGTAACTTAAGCATACCAAACAAATGAGACTAAATAAAAGTAAGAAAGACTTCCATTTAGAATTTGAATCTTGGGAATTTTGTCAAAAACCTGAAAGTTTTAAAGCACATACCTAAATAGGATTACAGATTATTACACAACTTAATATTTAATTATTTAACCAAGGTGGTAATAAGAGACTCTACAGAAGTTTATATAAGTGCTAGTCAAACTTCGCTCCTTAAACATTGAGAAGTTTCAGTTTTCCTAAGTAATCAAAGACCTGGTAAAGATAAAACATAGACACTTTGGTTTTCTGGGAAGATAAAGGAAAAAGAAAAAACTTTGTTTACAGTTTCTATCAGGAGCACACCAATTGAATTTCAATCTTATACCAGTGTACTTCTACTTATTTATTTTTTTAATGTTTGTTTATTTTTGAGAGAGAGTGCAAGCGGGGGAGGGGTAGAGAGAGATTCAGAGACACAGAATCTGAAGCAGGCTCCAGGATCTGAGCTGTCAGCACAGAGCCTGACGCAAGGCTCAAACTCATGAACTGCAAGATCATGACCTGAGGCGAAGTCAGATGCTTAACTGACTGAGCCACCCAGGTGCCCCTACCAGTATACTTTTAATTCATTCATTTCAGTCTTAGTTCTAACTACATATAAAATTATTTTCCAAAGCTTTCCCTTCACAAACCTTCTACAACTTTGTTTTTCATTGAAATTTTGTCCTAAGCCTTCTTTGAATAACCAGTCTCATTTTAGGACAAAATTATTTCCTTTTGCCTTGATAAAAATGTATTCCTTTTTTTCATACCTTTTAGCATATCTCCTACTTTCCTACATGCTTTCTTTGTCATTTCTATCAGTCTTAATTACATTTAGCAGAATGTAAATAGAACTTTTAGAAACTTAGAAACCTTAGACCCCGGTGAAAATTAAGTAGTAAGCAATTGTGAACTGTTAAACCAGAATTCTTTAGATCTAAAATTTATGAGGTCATTTTATAATTTTTAGAAACATGTTTTTCTTTCCATAATACAACTTGTAATAAAACATAAAGCACATTTACCATTAGACTCAGTATCCTCAGTTTCATGTAATAACAAGCCAAAAGGTATGATGTGGTATCTTATTATGGTTTTGATTGGTATTTCCCTGATGATGATTGATGTTCAGTATTTTTTTCATGGGTCTGTTAGCCATTTGGATGTTTTCTACGGAAAATTGTCCATTCATGCCTTTTGCCCATTTCTTCACTGCATTATTTGTTTTTTGGGTGTTGAGTTTAAGTTCTTTATACATTTTGGATACTAACTCTTTATGAGATATGTCGTTTGCAAATATCTTCTCCCATTCTGTTGATTGCCTTTTAGTTTTGTTGATTGTTTCCTTTGCTAAGCAGATGCTTTCTATCTTGATGAAGATAGTTCATTTTTGCTTTTGTTTCCCTTGCCTCTGGAGACGTGACTAGTAAGAAGTTGCTGCAGCCAATGTCAAAAAGGTTTCTGTGTTCTCTTCTGGGATTTTGATGGTTTCCTGTCTTCCATTTAGGTGTTTCATCCATTTTGAATTGATTTTTGTGTATGGTGTAAGAAAGTGGTCCAGTTTAATTCTTCTGCATGTTGCTGTCCAGTTTTCCCAACACCATTTGTTGAAGATACTGTCTTGTTTCTATTGGATATTCTTTCCTGCTTAGTTGAAGATTAGTTAACCATATAGTTGTGGGTCCATTTCTGGGTTTTCTATTCTGTACCATTGATCTATATGTCTGTTTCTGTGCAGTACCATACTGTCTTGATGATTACAGCTTTGTAATACAGCTTGAAGTCCAAGATTATGATGCCTCCAGCTTTGGGTTTCTTTTTCAGGATTGCTTTGGCTATTTGGGGTCTTTTCTGGTTCCATACAAATTTTAGGATTGTTTGTTCTAGCTCTGTGAAAAATACTGATGATATTTTGATAAGGATTACATTAAATGTGTTTATTTCTTTGGGAAGTACACATTTTACAATATTTGTTCTTATGAGCATGGAATGTTTTTCCATTTCTTTATGTTATCTTCAATTTCTTTCACAAGTCCATAGTTTTCAGAGTACAGATCTTTAACCTCTTTGGTTAGGTTTATTCCTAGGTATATTGTGGGTTTTGGTGCAGTTGTAAATGGGATCAATTCCTTGGTTTCTCTTTCTGCTGCTTCATTATTGGTGTGGAGAAATGCAGGAGATTTCTGTGCATTGATTTTGTATCCTGTGACTTTGATGAATTCATGTACCAGTTCTACCAATTATTTAGTGCAATCTTTCGGGTTTTCTACATAGTGTTATGTTGTCTGTGAATAGTGAAAGTTTGACTTCTTCCTTGCTAATTTGGATGCCTTTTATTTCTTTGTGTTGTCTGATTGCTGAAGCTAGAATTTCCAGTACTACGTTAAATAACAATGGTGAGAGTGGACATCCCTGTTACGTTCCTGATCTTAGTGGGAAAGCTCTCAGTTTTTCCCCATTGAGGATGATATTAGCTGTGAGTGTTTCATATATGATCTTTATGATGCTGACGTGGATTCCCTATCCTTACTTTGCTGAGGGTTTTAATCAAGAATGGATGCTGTACTTTGTCAAATGCTTTTTCTCCATCTATTGACAGGATGATATGGTTCTTATCCTTTCTTTTATTAATGTGGTGTATCACGTTGATTGATTTGTGAATAGTGAACCAGCCCTGTAGTCCAGGAATAAATCCCACTTGATCATGGTGTACTTTTGGATTCCATTTTCTAGTATCTTGTTGAGAATTTTTGCATCCATGTTTATCAGAGATATTGGCCTGTGTTCCTTTTTAGTGGGGTCTTTGTCTGGTTTCGGAAACAAGGTAATATTGGCCTCATAGACTGAGTTTTGAAGTTTTCCTTCTGTTTCCATTTTTTGGAACAGTTTGAGAAGAATAGATATTAACTCTTTAAATGTTTGGTAGAATTCTCCTGGGAAGCCATCCAGCCTTGGACTCTTGTTTATTGGGAGATTTTTGATTACTGATTATATTCCTTTGCTGGTTATGGGTCTGTTCAGATTTTCTCTTTCTTCCTGTTTCAGTTTTGATAGTTTATATATTACTAGGAATTTATCCATTTCTCCCAGATTGCCTGATTTGTTGGTATATAATTGGTCATGATGTTCTTTTATAATCGCTTGTATTTCTGCAGTGTTGGTTGTGATCTCTCCTCTTTCATTAATGATTTTATTTATTTGGGTCCTTCCTGTTTTCTTTTTGATAAGTTTGGCTAGGAGTTTATCAATGTTGTTAATTCTTTCAAAGAACCAGCTCCTAGTTTCATTGGTTTTTCTACTTTTTTTTTTTTAATTTCTGTATCATTTATTGCTGCTCTAATTTTTATTATTTACCTTCTTCTGGTGGTTTAGGCTTTATTTTCTTTCCTTTTTCCAGCTCCTTTAGGTATAAGGTTAAGTTGTACACTTGAGACTTTTCTTCTTAAGGTAGACTGTATAGTTATATACTTCCCTCTATGACTCCCTTTGCTGCATCTCAAAGGTTGTGGACTATTGTGTTTTCTTTTTTAAAAAAATGTTTATTTATTTTTGGGAGAGAGTGTGAGCAGGGGTGAGGCAGAGAGAGAGGGAAACAGAGGATCAGAAGCAGGCTCTGTGCTGACAGCAGAGAACCCAATGTGGAGCTTGAACTCCTGAACTGTGAGATCATGACCTGAGCTGAAGTTAGACTGAGCCACCCAGGGGCCCATGTCATGTTTTAATTTTCACTTATTCCATGTATTTTTATTTTTTCTTTTATCTCCTAGTTAACCCATTCATTCTTTAGTAGGATGTTCTTTAACCTCCATGTATTTGTGGTCTTTCCAAATTTTTTTCTTGTGGTTGAATTCAACAAGTTTCATAGCATTGTGGTTGGAAAATATGCATGATATATCTCAGGATTTTTGTATTGTTGAGGCCTGATTTGAGACACAGTATGTGATCTATTGTGGAGAATGTTCCATGTGCACTTGAATGTGTATGGTGCTCAGCTTTAGGATAAAATGCTCTAAATATATCTATTAAATCCATCTGGCCCAGTGTTTCATTCAAAGTCCTTGTTTCTTTGTTGGTCTTCTGCTTAGATGATCTGTCCATTGCTGTAAGTGGACAGATATTTAAATATTTAGAATTGTTAGATCTTCTTGTTGGATAGACCCCTTTATTATGATATAGTATCCTTCATTTCATGTTACAATCTTTGGTTTAAAATCTAGTTTGTCTTGGGCGCCTGGATGGCTCGTCAGTTGAGCGTCCAACTTTGGCTCAGGTCGTGATCTTGCAGTTTGTGGGTTTGAGCCCTGCATTGGGTTCTGTGCTGGCAGAGCCTGGAGCCTGCTTTGGATTCTGTGTCTCCCTCTCTCTCTGCCCCTCCCCTGCTTTTGCTCTGTCTCTCTCTGTCTCAAAAATAAATAAACATTAAAAAAAATTATAAAATCTAGTTTGTCTGATATAAGTATGGCTACTCTAGGTTTCTTTTGGTGTCTGTTAGCATGATAAATGGTTCTCCATCCCCTCACTTTCAGTCTGGAGGTGTCTTTGGGTCTAAAATGAGTCTCTTGTAAGCAGCATATTGAAGGGTCTTGTTTTTTTATCCATTCTGATAACCTGTGTATTTTGATTAGAACATTTCATCCTTTTACATGCAAAGTGATTACTGACAGACATGAATTTAGTGCCATTGTATTACCCATAAAGTCATTGTTTCCGGAGATTGTCTCTGTTCCTTTCTAGTCTGTGTTCCTTTTGGTCTTTATTTCCCACTCAGAGAGTCACCTTTAATATTTTTTGCAGGGCTGGTTTAGCGGTCACGACCTCCTTTACATTTTGTTTGTCTGGGAAACTGTTTATCCCTCTTTCTATTCTGAATGACAGCCTTGCTGGATAAAGGATTCTTGGCTGCATAGTTTCCCCATTTAGCACATTGAGTGTGTCATGCATCTCCTTTCTGGCCAAGTTTCTGTGGAGAGAACTGATGTTAATCTTATTTGTCTTCCCTTGTAGGTTAGGGATTTCTTTTCCCTTGCTGCTTTCAAGATTTTTTTTATCTTTGTATTTTGCGAATTTTACTAGGATATGTCTTGGTGTTGTCCTGCTTTTGTTGATTTTGATGGGAATTCTCTGTGCCATCCTGGATTTGGATATCTGTTTCCTTCTTCATATTAAGGACATTTTCAGGTATAATTTGCTCAAATAAACCTTCTGCCCCCTTTTCCTTCTCTTCTTCTTCTGGGACTCCTATGATACGAATGCTATTATGCTTTATGGAGTCACTGAGTTTCTTAAATCTACATTCATGATCCAATATTTTTCTTTTCCTCTTCTTTTCAGCTTCATTATTTTCCATAATTTTATCTTCAATATGACTTATTCGTTCCTCTGATTCTTCCATCCTTGTCTTTACATCCAGTGGGTTTCATATCTCGGTTATAGTGTTTTTTTATTTTGTCCTGACTTGGTTTTAGATTTTTATCTCTGCAGTAAGGAACTCCCTGATGTCTTCCATGCTTTTCTCAAGCCCAGTTAGTATCTTCATGATTGTTGTTTTATTTATTTTTTAAAATATTTATTTATTTTTAGAGAGAAAGAGAGAGAGAGAGAGCACAAGTGAGGGGGGGGGCAGAGAGAGAAGAGAGAGAATTCTGAGCAGGCTCCGTGCTGATAGCATGGGCTGGATCTCATGAACCATGAGATCGTGATCTGAGCTGAAAGCAAGAGTCAGATGCTTAACCGACTGAGCTACCCGGGTGTCCTGATTCTTGTTTTAAATTCTGGTTCAGGCATATTGCTTATATCCATTTTGATTAGATCCCTGGCTGTGACCTTTTCTTGTTCTTTCTTTTGGGATGAATTCCTCCATCTTGGCATTTTGTCTAGATCTCTCTTCTGTGTGTTAGGAAAGTCTGTTACGTTTCCTGCTCCTGAGAGTAATGGCTATATTAAGAAAAGGTCATATACTTTCCAGGGCCTGGCACTTCAGGAAGTGTTTCTGGTATATGCTGTGTGGACTCTGCTGTTGTATTTTGGCTGCTCTTTCCCTCAGGTCAGTCCTCTGCAGAATTTCTCCTTGCCTGTAGTAGAGAGTGCTTGGACCTTGTCCGGTGTGTGGCAAGTTTTAACTAAGTGTGTTTTGGTCTCTTTGTTAAAAGAGGCTATGTCCTATTTCCACTTCCTTGAACTGAAGATTTACAGCACTTTTTGGTCAGTACACTTTGTGTAGGAGGTTTCTGCTGGTCTTTTGAGGGAGGGGCCTGCTGTTGCTCTGGCTCTTAGGCACACTTGCCCAAGTAAAACATCTATAGAGCACAGGGAGGTGAGGCTTCGTGTCAGTGGTTCAAGCCTCCATTGTGGGGGCTGTGCTGGTCACTGAAGTCTATCTGTGCTGATTGGTGGGGGTAAAAATTGCATCAGCCCACTTTCTCATCACCGGAGAGGCGAGTTCACACCCACCTCCAGGAAGCCCTCACAGAAAGGCAAACAATCTCCCCTCGTGTGTCCCAGGCATCCCTCTGATCCTTGTCTTCATTCTGTGTCCGAGCCATCGGCCCACCTGGTGGTGTAGTGCTCCTGTTTTATATCAGATGTACTGGCTGGGTTTCAAAACTCCAAATTTTAGTGACTAGGCACAGCACAGTCTTGTGCTGATCCTCTGGGGGAGGGTCTCACTGTGCTGTGCCTGGTGCTAGTTTGTCCCAGAAGGGCAGTTGCACAAACACACAGGGGCTTGAAGTTTATGGTAAAGTGCAGCAGAAAGCCATCATCCAGGTAGCTGCCCTCAGCAGGTGTCTCTGTTCCTATGCTAATGAACAAGGCAGCGCAATAGTGCCTCCCCACTCTTTTGTTCCCTGAGAGACAGTGCCACCTCTCCCAAACGCACTCCAAGAAGAGGAACTGTCTCTCCCAGTGCCACCCAGGGGATCCTCAGAGCATGCTGTCTGCTCCTGGACCTCTGCTCTCCTTGACAGGAGCACCACTACGCCTGCCGGGCTCCACCCCAGAGATGGTGTGGACTTCCAAAACTTGAGACTTTGAGCTCCACTGCTTGTAAAAGCTTGCAATAATCAGGCCCTCTCATTTTCCCCATCAAAGGCTTTGGGAAGTGTTTTTCTTTTGTAGTCCCCTGCACACTGTGTGCTCTCACTCTCTCTCTCTCTCTCTCTCTCTCTCTCCCTCCCTGTGGTCAGGGTTCCCTTCCCTCAGCAGCACCCATAATTTTTTTCTCCCCCAAATCATGTTTCTGCACCTCCTGCCTTCCATGACATGTGGCCTCTTTGCTTCTTCTAGTTGTGCACTGTGTTCTCTCAGTTCTCAGATTGATTTCCTGGGTGTTCAGAATGATTTGATTTCTATCTAGCCATACTTGAGGGATGAGGCAAGCGTAGACTCCCCTACTGCTCCACCATCTTAACTCCTCCCATTTCCAGTAGTTTTAATTACACTTACTAGAATTCTTAACTCTTAGAAACTATATTCGAACTAACATGAATTTGCTTCTTGCTGAGTTACAGGTAGAGACCAACCAGGTAGAGTTGTCATGCAAAGGAATCTTTATTTGCAGCAAACAAGGTCACAAGGAATAACTTCCGAAACTATGACTACCTGAGCAAGGATGAATGGGTTCCCTTTATTTAGGGTTAGGATGAATATTTAGAAAGGGAAGCCTTGTCATCCTATGTAGAGTCAGGTATAAGGTTCCTACATGTACCTTACAGAAACATGCCTATACGTGCATTGTATGTTATGTTAATGAGGCTTGTGTTCCTCAGGCAGAGAAGAGCAGAGATTTTAGCATTGAAATGAAATAAAGGTAATTTTTGGTCACTCTGTGGTCGGTCCATTTGCGCAGGTGTGAGTCAGGGTATGAGCTCAAACTGGTCAGGGTGGTCTGGGCTGGCCGGAGCTCTTCATCAGGGCAGTCATTATTGCTTGAGGGGTAGTTTCGGTTTCCATCACAGGATGCTATGCCCATTGGGTCTTTTGCCCAAGTTAAAAGAAAGATAAGCTGGAAAGAAGTAGTTAAGGAAAAATATGGGATAAAGGTGAGTACATACATGCAGGTGGGCAGTAAGGTCAGGTTTTTTGGTCTTGCTGGTGACAAAACCTTAATTTCTAGTGAAATCTAAGTAGTAAGCAATTGTGAACTGTTACACCGGTATTCTTTATATTGGCAAATTTATGAATTCGTTTCATGGTTTCCAGAAACATGTGCATCTTCACAGTACAATCTTTTAATTAAGCACAAAATATGTTTACCAACAGACCCAAATTTATCTTTAGTTTCTCTGTAATAAGAGAAAAATAGATAAACTTACGTTCTGTACTTAATGTTCATTATTTTACTTTATTTGGAAATGCTCTAGATAGTGAATTTAACTTATCATTTAACTTAGCAAAACTTTAAGATTACCAAAAATATTTTGGAAGCTGTTCAAAAGTTTACCTATAAACTTTCTTATCTTATTTATACCTATTTAATTTACTTGTTCTTAACAGTTATGTTAGATTACCCACAAAGCTTTATGAGGCATCAAAGTTGTGCTAAGTTTTTTTTCTTTCTGACAAATTTTGCAACAGAGATAACAAACTTACTCAACTTTCAGGAAACACAGGCACAACAAAGTTTTATATTCAATGCTGATAACTCTAAAGACATCTCTATCTTAATTAAACCAACAACTCTAAATTAGTTTTAATACTAGATATGTTCCCAGATCACATGACCTCTAAAACCATTTGGGTCAGTTTCTACCTTTCTGAGAGTCTTAGAATGAGCAATCCTTACAAGCACTTGCGTTCGAACCAAGGAAACATAGCTCTGTTACAGATTCATTTTCACAATGCCATTTGGAGGTAGAGAAAATATCTGACGTTTTCACCATATTTATGGACACACATATAAACACAGATACAAACAAAAATCTAATAGCTTTTGTTTTTACTAATTTTCGTGGATATGGCATTATAGGCCCAATTTCCAAATACGTATCTATCTTCTGTCTTTCTGTCTCTTTCTTTTTTTTTGTAATTTCTCATGAAAAATTTCTCCCTAAAGTTTACATTTCAAAAAATGGCTCTTCGGTCCTAGGGAAAATAGGGATAGAAGATTGACATCACAAAGGCACAGAGAAAGTATTAAAACTTTTTTCAAGGTTGAGACTTGGGGCATGTATGCCTATTATCAGAGATGCTGGAACACTTTCAGCAATTTGCCTTTTTTATTTTTTGTAAAATCTATCCCCAACGTGAGGCTCGAACTCAGGACCCTTCTCTACTGACTGAATCAGCGAGGTGCCCTAGCAGTTTGTATTTTAAAAGCCCTCTTTCCCCCCTTTCTATTCATCAGTCTTAGGTGGTGTGAGCTATATTTATAGTTCAAAGACATAACAAGATTTATAATTTTAAGGAACAGAGAAAGAATGCAAAAAAAAAATTCTTTTTTCCTAAGAGTTCCTGAGTAATTGCCATTTAAAATTTACCTTTCTTAAGTACAAGACAGTTTTGTTCCACTATCCTGATCTTTTGTATCAATAAGCATTTTGAGAGGAATAGGTGAGGTTTGGGGGATTGGTAAAGATAGATGGGCTTTGACTTGTTTTTACAGTTGTATTTCTGGTTTTGTAGAGATTCTTACAACAAAGCAATTTGTTTTTAATTCCCCCAGAGAAGTGGATTGCAGCCTGAATATTAAGGGCTTGACCTACCTTTTTAATTAAACTTGCTTCTTTATTTCAGGAAGATTTTTAACTAAAATGGGAATTTAAAGATTTATGCTTTATAAAGTCTGTATAAAGCATTTTAATAAAGCCTTTTACCTAAGTACACAGTTCAACCTTGGCTGCTATTAGTTCCTGAATATTGGCCTTTTGGAGATAATTTGTAGAAGAGTCATCTGTTTCCTCCAGTGGGATGGGGTAGGGGATGCTTGTGAACGGCCACCAACCTTTCTAATTCCTCTCTAAATTTGGTAGGATCTTTTGAAAGTGGAGGTAAAGGGCTTTATCATTTCAAAGATCTGTTGCTGTCCAGGGAACATGAATTCTTTGTGGTGGGAGGTCTAGGGTAAACCTGCAAAGCACATTGCGTTGGAATGCCTGAAGCTGGCAGAACCTGACTACAGAGCCCTGGAAAGTAGAAGCAAAGTGAGACTACCAGTCCTAGGCACTTTTGTTAAATTCACTTTTTGGCTTTCAGCATTTATATGAGTAACCTGTACACTTTGGACCTAGAGATTCAGCCAGAGTGCTCTCTCTAAAGCCTGTACGGAAGAGGGAATTTAAAGCAGGCTAATGTGGCTGGATTTTAAGAAGGGGGATTTATGTTGTTATTTTAACCTTAAAAATAAAACTGTTGGTTTTTTTTTTTTTTTTTTACCAGCAAAATGAGTTTATTTGGGCATAACAGAGAATTGCAGTTCGGAACAAGCAAATATGTCAAAACTGCAGGGAAGTCCAACAAACAAAGGAGATGAATATTTTACGGAAAAGAGGGAGGAAATTGGAAGGGGTTGTTTTGGATGAAAGTCGATTGGAGAAAATCAACAGTTCGGAGTGATGACAATTTCTCATTGGCTGAGTTGCTGGACTAGCCAATTTCTTGTAGGAAATGTGGTGTATGTCTTTCTCTGTTAGGATCAGTCATGGATGATTCTTTCTTGTTGATGGTTCTTTTGTTGAGGTCTGTAACTGACAAGTCTTCCTGAAATTTTCATTGAGTGGTACTGCTCCCCCTTTCTGCCTCCCCTTCTAACATCCCAAGTCCATTTTAGTGGTTTCCCTTTATTAATTTTCACATGTCCCCCCTTTTGATCAAGATTTTTTTCTGAAAGCATGACTGATCAAAAATCAATTGTTTGTTTTTTTGTTTTTTTGTATTTAGTGGTTTTGCCCCTCTGTGCCAAGAAAGACCTTTCCCTGTGTCAGAGGGAAAGAACAGAGCAGTTGGAAACAAGGCCACGATTTGAGTAACAGGGTAAGTTAGGAGAGAGAACTCTCAGGCCCTTATCATCAATAGTTCATATGTATCAAGATCATAAGCATTGAAACCATCTCTTTATTGGGTACATCATTATTGTAAAAGTTTCACAGGCAAAAAAATATAAAATATAAAATAATTATATAGAACAGAAGTAACATAATAATTCCAAATTGTATGATAGCTCTACACCAGGACACTAGGTCTGAAAGTACCAGTTTAAACATTTATTGGAATTTATTCAGACTTAGGGGTTTTTCCCATCAAGGCAAATGATGTACGCCTCCTGAAAGTCTTTGCTTAGAGTGGCCATGAAAGCAGAATAGTAATACTGCAGGAACACACTGAAAGAGTTAACCTAGTGCATTTGGGAAAATACGATGCAGGCATAAATATGAAGCAATATAATGAACTTTTTGCAATGAAAATAGCAAAGCTTCAAGGATGTATTAAATGCTTGTTATTTCAATGGGGCGCCTGGGTGGCTCAGTCGGCTGAGTGGCCGGCTTCGGCTCAGGTCACGATCTCGCAGTCCGTGAGTTCAAGCCCCGCGTCGGGCTCTGTGCTGACAGCTCAGAGCCTGGAGCCTGTTTCAGATTCTGTGTCTCCCTCTCTCTTCCCCTCCCCCATTCATGCTCTGTCTCGCTCTGTCTCAAAAATAAATAAACGTTAAAAAAAATTTTTTAAAAAACAAAAATGTTTGTTATTTCAAAAGCATTATTTGGAACTAAATGTTATCAATAATATAGTCTGAAAAGTTATGAATCTGGAAACCATGAATTTGGATAAGAATCCAGAGTCAGTTAATAGTCTAGATGAAAAAAGACTTTTGTGAATCTTGAACCTTCTAATCCTTCAGAAGGAGCAAGTGAAAATATTTGTCATGAGATCATGACAAGGTTATTTCCAAAAGGCCATGGTCAAGAGAAGAGGTATTCTCCCTTTGGCAAGGGTTTGGGAAATGCAGACATTGGCACTGTTTCCACAAAAGAGATAGTAGAAGCAAACAGTGAGAGAAAGACAGATAGGTCTGATCCAGACATCTTGGGAAAGCTGTCTCATCAGATGTCTTCTGCTTCAATTCTGAGAAATATTTACTTTCAGGTCACCAGATGGTGTGCAGGTCCAGTCAGGGTTTGGTAGGTTAGGTATGTCACATGAATCTAGGAGTCTATTCCTTGGGAGGTTCCTTGGGCTATTTTCATCCAGTGTGTGGCCTACCCTTCACTAAGCACGTGGACTAATTGATGTAAATCTGAGAAAAATCAGGTTGGTAGGTTTGAATAACTATGTTAAATTCTTCAGTAAACTTATGGGGGCCCTTTAGTTACTTTAGAGAACTCTTTAACTGTGGCTCCCAATTCAGCTTAGTTCAGAGAATGTAAGAATCTTGGGGTTTCCTTAGTTCCTCAGAAGACTTAACTTTAAAGTAACAGGTTTTAAAAGGTTCAGTAAAGGAGAAAATGGGGCGAAGTTTGGAGGAAAAGGGAAGTCCAGCAAAAAGAAAATAGTGCTGGAGGCAGGCCTTGAGCACAAGGTGGCTGCCACAGGTCTGCAAAGAAGATGAGGGAGGTGAAAAAGAGGCCTTGGAAGACATTTCGACTTCTTTCTGTAGAAATAGTATTTTGCAAGGAGAATCCTGAAAACATTTGGAAGCGTAAGGTACCAATTAAAGTATGCATTCCCATTTAGCTTAGTTTGTTTTAGAAGCTGTGGCTTTCTAACTTAATTTGGAGAAAAACAAGTTTGGGAGATTTGAAAGTTCCCCATAATGGCCATTGACGTTCTAAATTACTTTTGGTTAAGTCCATCCATTTAGTTAGAAATGCACAGGAGGAGGGATCATAGTCTTTAAACATAAAATTGGGGTCCAGTAAGGCAGGATGCCCTCAAAGCATTTTGGTAGCTGGGATCCCATTTCTTAGAGGTTTTTCTCTAGAGTAGGAAGAAAATTTCCTAAACAGCACAGTTTCAACAGTCACAGCATCATTCCAGAAGGAATCGGACCAAAGACTAGCACAGTTCCAATAGAACAGTCCAGTTCCAAAAAGAAATCAGACCAAAGGCAAGCACAGTTCCACTAGGAACAATCCATTTCCAAAAAGAAATGACCACAGGCTAGCACAGTTACAATAGGAACAGTTTGGTTCCAAACAGGAGCTGGAACAAAGGTCAGCACATTTTTCATTAGGGACAGTCTGGTTCCAAAAAGGGATTGGATCAAAGGCTAGTGCAATCCCAACAGGCACAGTTCCAACAAGTATAGTCCACTCACAAAAATGGGAGTCAGACCAAAAACTGGCACAGTTCCAACAGGAACAGTCTGTTTCCAAAAAGGGGTTAGACTGAAGGCCAAAGGAATATTCTCAGAAAGAACCAAGTCTTTAATAGAACCCAAATAAAGCTTGGAGAGCTCAAACACAAAGAGTGGAGCTTGAAATCTGGGAGAAAATTACCCTCAAACTCCAAGGTCAGCAAAAAAGCAGTGAGTAGTCCAGTTGGCTCTGTGGGTTCTGATGAGCACCTGTTTGCTCATCAGCGTTAAGGTTGTTGGGGGGTCTTCCGAGGATCCCACCTCTGATCACCAAGTAATGTTAACCTTCAAAATAAAACTGTCAGTTATTTTACCAGCAAAGTGGGTTTATTCAAGAATAACAGAGAATTGCTATTTGGGACAAACAAGCTATGGCAGAACCATATGGAAGTCTAACAAACAAAGGAAAAGAATCTTCTTTTATCCAGAAGAGGGATGAATTTTAGAGTTGTTCTGAAGGAAAGTCCATTGGAGAAAAGCAAGAGTTTAGGGTGATGACAGTTTCTCATTGGCTGAGCTGCTGAGGTAGTTGATTTCTTCTAGGAAATGCAATGTCTTTCCCTGTTGGAATCTGTCATGGATGACTCTTTTCTGTTGATGGTTCTGTCATGATCTGCAATTGACAAGTCTTCCTGTAATTGGCATTGAGTAGTACTGCTACCCCTTCCAGCTTCTCCTTCTAGCCTCCCAAATCCAGTTTAGTAAAGTGCTTTACTAATTTTCATAGTCATGGCCATTAATTTTTATCTTAAGTGTAATTTCTGTTCTTTTATCTTGTCAAAGGAGTCCCTAATGCTAGCTGTTATACTAATAAGACAATTGAGAGCTCTCCATAAAGATTTTTTTTCTTTCAAATATAGCCAACTTAAAGGATCCATCATCTGGCCATTGGCAAGTAGGATCTATTAGTAGTGTCTCAAACCAATAAGCCTTTTAATGGATTAACCAAAGATACAAGAGGCGTTCTTAGGGAATAGATGAATGATGCAGCTTCATGATCCAAAAGTTCCTAAGAAAGCAAAGGCCTTCACTGTATAGGCAGTAAGGATGGTGTATAGTAAAACAGTGTCCCTGGTCTCCCCCCAGAATGTGAGATGCCTCCAGTCACAGATTTGCCGATCTGTGACACCAGGCAGGTGCCACCAGAAAGGGACTTCACAGCACTAACAAGCAACGAAGGTCGAGACAACAAAGATTTCTTATAGTCCGGGACCTCTTTATGACAAACTTCCCTGAGAGCTGGCACAGTCAGACAAGAACTATGAGGGACTCTGTTTTTAAACAGCTGTGTCAAAACACAGGGAATCACGTGTTTTCCCTACTTTGAACAGAATAGGATGACTTACCAAGCCAAAACTTCACCCCAATTTTTGTTTAATTCCCTAAGTTTGAGTCCACAGCCTATTCAGCTATCCCCCAGATGTGCACTGGTATGTACATCCTTCAGAGCTTATGCCAAGCTCTCAGGACATACAAGATGAAAGGAAAACCTCATCTAATTTTTCTTATGTGCACATTTAACAGCTTTAGCTAAGCCACGGGTCTCTTGGAGCCCAACATATTAGGAGGGATGTGCCATGGAGTTAGAGATTGTGTGGTGTTTTACAGTGTACCATGTTGCATGGAAGTTTGCTTGAAGTTGACAGGTGACCTAGTCTCCATCTAACCCATTCTGTGAGTTGATGGATAAGATATGACCAACATATCCTAACACAGGAGTCTTTGAGTTAGGTGGCAGGCACTCTAACAGCTTTTGAGTGTGCAACCCATACCCAACTATTTTGTGGCTTTGGTTTCCAAGATGTCCCTTCGCAACACCCTTTTCCTCATGTGTATGTACATTAACAGCAAAGTTTATCTAAACAGATGCCAGTCTGGTAAGAACCATGAACTCAACAATCTGTGAGGCCAGGTTGAACAGCAGACTTACAATAGGGCCTATGCCTGCATTCTTGCCCTATGGTTTTTCCTATTAATGACAAACAACATAACAAAGATGAGAACAAAGACCATCTCTGGGAGGAAATGGATTAATCAAACCAAGAGTACTCTACCAAATTTAGCAAGAGTTGCTAAGTCCAAGGAACTAGTTTTCACAAATATTTTCTCCTGCTAATCTAATTTAGAAAGAGGGGCGCCTAGGTGGCTCAGTTGGCTCAGTTGGTGGAGTGTCCCAACTTTGGCTTAGGTCATGATCTCACAGTTCGTGGGTTTGAGCCCTGCATTGGGCTCTGTGCTGACAGTTCACAACCTGGAGCCTACTTGCATTCTGTGTCTCCCTCTCTCTCTCTGTCCTTCCCCTGCTTGCTCTCCCTCACTTTTTCCCAAAAATGAATAAAATTTAAAAAAAGAAAAAAATTAAAAAAAATAAATTTAGAAAGAGAAATCTTGTTCCATTGGACCCTGCAGACAGAAATTCTGGGAGGCTGACACAGTAAGAAAACTTACCTTCTGCTGTATGTATGTCAAATGCCCAAGAATATCAGTTGAAGCAGTACTGGGGCAAGCTTCCACAAAGTTGTCCACAAAGTTAAAGTATCCTGCTGACTTTGCTAGCTGTTGGGGAGGAAGAAATTTTACTGTGCCCTTCAAGGTTCTTCTAACTGAACTAAGAATTAAATAGGCGTGAGACAGAGCTGAAAATGAAATTTAATTTTCTATGTACAGAGAATCCACATAGACATGAGATTCCAAAGTCAGGCAAAATGAGGTATATATCTCATCCTGAACTAAGGAGAATGGTAGGGGTCTGGGACTTCAAAGGGAAGGAATACCATTCACAGGAGGATGAAAAGGAGTAAATGCTTGGTAAACAAATGTTTTCTGGGCCATTCAGAAACAATGGGACATAGAGAGGACCTTGACCAGATAGTCCATGCCAAAGTGGTCCATCTTGGGAAGGTCTGACATTGGCCCTTACACAGATAACTCGCTGTCTGTAATGAAAATGATAATTGGAATTATTGAGATCATCTAGGGAAGGTATGAAGCCAGAGACAATTCTCCAATGCAACAGCGTTTAAGTGATGATCACTAGTAGAAACTAAAGGAAGAGTGCTTTCAAAAATGAGGGGGCATTCAACACTGTTAGATATTTCTCAGCAGTCAGGTAAGATGAGAACTGAGAAGTATGCTTTAGATTTAACCAAAATGTTGATGGCTTTGGAATGAGTGGTTTTATGAGAATAGGAGTGGGGAAGTAAAGATAACTAAATAAATACAGTCATTGGGAAGTACCATGGAGTTGAATTGGTTTATTCATGTATTTTACAAAGGGAAGGTTTTGAGTATGTCTAAATGCTGGAGCTGAGGGACCAGTGAGTCAAACTGTATATAAAGAGGGAGAAGTTAAGTACCTGAATAGAGTCCTAGAGGACTGGAGGTTTGCCTGAGGAACCTGTCTCTGATTGGGATGCATTACAGTGTGTTTGAGAAATGTGTGGAATTGATGTGGGCAGACATAGGTTGGAATTAAGGCATCTCCACTTTCTAAACTCTGTAACCTTGGCTGAGCTGCTCATTGTCTTCAGTGATTATGGCTGTTTCTCTTACTGAGCACTCTTTATGCTACAGGCACTAACCAATGAAATCATTTTGTGGGGGTTTTTTTTGTGTGTGGGATTTTTGTTTTGTTTTGTTTTGTTTTTACATTGGAGAATGCTAAGGCTATATAGCCTAGTGGAGAGAACATGTTTGTTAAAGTAACTTAGACCACCGCCCAAATCTAAGCCGGAAATTGAGAAAATCCTTCTATGATAATTTACTTTTTTGTGTGTGTGAAGCAGGAGACAGAATACAGCTGAAGCTAAAGGGAAAGGTGGGAGAAGCCCGCTGTATAAACCATGTAAAGAAAGGAAATTCAGAATGACCAAATATTTATCTACTTTAGATAATCCTGTCAGTGATGTCATGGAGTTGACAGGTTTTACTGTGTATTAGGCAGGACTCTTGGAGACTCCGGTACGGAAAAGCCAACTCAAACTTCCTTAAATAAAAAGAGACTATTTTGTCTCAAGTCACTGAAAAATCTTCAGGTGGAACCAGAGCGTCAGAGTGTATCCTGCCCTCCTTCTTCTCCCTTGTCTTCCTCCCCATATTTCATCTCTGTTTTCTTTGCTGTTGGCTTCACAAGACTGACTGTATCCTTGTAATGACAGAGATGGACAAAGTAGCACCAGCCTGCAGCAGTCCTAGATTGGCAAAATCTCCCTAATGAGCACCTCTCTCCTTAATTGCTCTAGAGAAGCACCAAGATTGACTCTGATTGGCCAAGCATGGGGCATGTTTCCACTCCTAGAAATTGGGAATAGGTTTGGTGATGTACACACACACACACACACACACACACACAATCTCTCCCACTGATTTAGGAGCGGGAAGGATCCCCAAAGAACACAGCAGATCCTTTCACTCAAAGAAAGGATGCTGGGCAGGGGAAAACAACACACTGATTATCTGTTTCCATGTTCTGCAGACTGGAAACATGTTTTTTTATAGTGTATTTGTACTTACAAATTTCTTACTGAATATTTTTTCATTATTGCTAGAATTCCTTACTGGGATATAATGAACACATTCAGTCCATGAAATGTGACATTCTGAAATTTAAAGAATAATGATTATTCACATTTTTCTCTTTTTTATTCCTCTTATTTGGTGATGTTTCTTTTCTAAGTCAGGTAATGCATGTATACATTTCCACCTTCTCTTAGAGGAGATTTAGAAAAAAGAAATACGATTCACCTGAATATGAGTTTATTGGACATAAATCTTAGAAAATCAAGTTGCTCTTAAAAGCAGTGAAAGTATTCTGAATCTGGCAAGTAGCTGGAAAAAGGCAGCCACATCCTTAGTACCTATGTTCTCTTTCAGTTTCTTAGCTCTTTAGCATTTTCTTTGGGTGAGTGGCCATATTAGTCAGGGTTCAGTGAATAAAACAGAAGTCACTCTAGCTATTATTGGCATGAAGGGATTTAATTCAGGAAATTACATGTATACAAAATAGACTAAGGTGAGTTCTAGGCTGGGCCTCTGAGGATAATTTCGAGAATAATGATCTACCTGAGAAGCTTTGGGGAAGTTGCTGAAAGTTCAGGTGAAGACATATACTTGTAGCTGCAGTCCAAGGCGAGGAAAATGAATGAAGAGACCACCACCAGTTAACCCTGCTCTGATACTCAGAAAGCTAGAAGGCTCCCAACACTGAAATTTTGATCTCCACAGTCATGCTCATTAGTAGAAATACCCACTGTGAGTTTACCTTTCAGATCTCAAATGAAGGTATGTATTCATAGTCTCTAACTCACATGCAAAACCCTAGCTACAAGGGAGTCTGGAAATGTCTACTTAGCTTTTCCAACCAGAAGGGTGGAATAGAGGTTGAACAAGCCAATCCACAGTTAATTATCACAATGGCTGAGGCATTTTCTTTCTTTTTATGTTTTCTGGCAGGAGTAGTTGGATTGTTTGTGGTGGGAATAGGCAGAGGAAAACTGAAGAACAGTTGCTGCTTGAAAAAGGAAATGTCGAATTGCAAAAGCTTAACTCTTGGAGTCATCCTGAGCCTTATTTCAATCTTTCTGTTTCCCTACAGACTTAGAGAAGTCACTATAACCAGACCGATATATCACTGTTTCTGTGAGTCATCGACAAGAACTGGCATATTGTTCCTCATTCAGTTCTAATGGTGTTCATTGTAATGGAATTTTGCTTCTAGCAGGGCATGTATCCTGAAGGCATGGGCCACAAAGGCCAATGTCATTATCCTTTCAATATAGTGAATACTGTGCACTCAGATATAAGAAAGATTAAAATGTGCCCCCAATGCTCTTTATCTATATGTTTGAGGATGTTAGGGGGTTGGAGGTTGTATAGAGGTGAGTAGGATAGAGTCTGTTTCCTAGGGGCCTGGTTATTCCATATGCCATTTTACAGATGAAGAAATTAAGTTATTAGGGGTTAGCAATTTTTTTTTTTAATTTCAATTTCCAGTATGTCTTCTTTATCCATTCATCTGTTGATGGATACTTGGGCTGCTTCCCTAGTTTGGCTATTGTAAATAATGTTGACATAAATATAAGAGGTGCATATATCCCCTTGAGTTAGTGTTTTCATATTCTTTGGGTAAACACCCAGTAGTATGATTACTGGATCATAGAGTAGTTCTATTTTCAACTTTTTGAGGAAACTTCATACTGTACCAGTTGGCTGCACCAGTTTGCATTCCCACCAACAGTGCACGAGGGTTCCTTTTTCTCTACATCCTTGCCAACACCTATTTTTTTCTTGTATTGTTGGTTTTAGCCATTCTGACAGGTGTGAGGTGATCTCTCATTGTGGTTTTGATTTGCATTTCCCTGTTGATGGGAGATGTTGAGCATCTTTTCATGTGTCTGTTGGCCACATGTATGTCTTCTTTGGAGAAATGTCTGTTCATATCTTCTGCCCATTTTTTTAAAGTTTATATATCTTGAGAGAGAGCGAGCGAGAGCGCATGCAAGCAAGGGAGGGGCAGAGAGAGAGAGGAAGAGAGGATCCCAAACAGGTTCTGTGCTGTTAGCATAGAGCCCAACACAGGGCTCAATCTCATGAACTGTGAGATCATGACCTGAACCAAAACTAAGAGACGCTTAACCAACTGAGCTACCCAGGGGCCCCTCTTCTGCCCATTTTTAATTGGATTATTTGTTTGGTGTTGGGTTGTATAAGATCTTTATATTTTTTGGATATTAACCCCTTATCAGGCAGGTGTATCATTTGCAGATATCTTCTCCCATTCAGTAGGTTGTCTTTTAGTTTTGTTGGTGGTGTCCTTTTTTGTGCAGGAGCTTTTTACTTTGATGTAGTCCCAAAAGTTTATTTTTGTTTATGTTCTCTTGCTTCAGGAGACCTATTTAGGAAAATGTTGCTATGTCTGATACCAGAAAAATTCCTTCCTGTGTTCTCTTCTAGGATTTTTATGGTTTCAAGTCTCACATTTAAGTCCCTAATCCATTTACTTTATCTTTGTGTATAGTGTAAGAAAGTGTTCCAGTTTCTTTTTTTTTTTTTTTTTTTTTGCATGTAGCTGTTCCAGATTTCGCACCATTTGTTGAAAAGACTGTCTTTTTACCATTGCATATTTTTGCCTCCTTTGTTGAAGATTGACCATATAATCATGGGTTTATTTATGGGCTCTTTGTTCTTTTGATCTCTGTGTCTGTTTTTGTGCCAGTACCATACTGTTTGGATTACTACAGCTTTGTAGTATATCTTGAAATCTGGGATTGGAATACCTCCAGTTTTGTTCTTTTTAAAAATTGCTTTGGCTCTTCGGAGTCTTCTGTGGTTCCATACAAACTTTAGGATTGTTTGCTTTAGTTCTGTGAAAAATGCTGTTGATGAGCACTGGGTGTTGTATGGAAATCAATTTGACAATAAACTTCATATATTGGACAAAAAAAATGCTGTTGGTATTCTGATATGGATTGCATTAAATCCATAGACTTCTTTGAGTAGTATAGATACTTGAACAATATCTGTTCTTCCAATCTATGAGCATGGAGGGTCTTTCCATTTCTTTGTGCCATCTTCAGTTTCTTTCATCAATATTTTACAGTTTTCAGAGTACAAGTCTTTCACCTCTTTAGTTAAGTTTATTCCTAAGTATTTTATTATTTTTGGTAAATGGGATTGTTTTCTTAATTTCTCTTTCTGCTTCATTATTAGTGTATAGAAATGCAATGGATTTCTGTATATCGATTTTATATACTGTGACTTTACTGAACTCATTTATCAGTTCTAGAAGTTTTTTGGTGGAATCTTTTGAGTTTTCTATATATAGTATCATGTCAGCTTCAAATGATGAAAGTTTTACTTACTTCTTACCAATTTGGATGCCTTTTGTTTCTTTTTGTTGTCGGATTGCTGTGGCTAGGACTTCTAGTATTATGTTGAATAAAAGTGGTGAGAGTGGACATCTTTGTCTTGTTCCTGACCTCTCCTGAGAGCATTTCCCCACTGAGTGTGATGTTCACTGTGGTTTTTCATATAACGCTTTTTTTATGTTTTCATATAACGCCTATTTTATGTTCCCTGCAAAACTACTTTGTTGAGGGTTTTTTATCATGAATGGATATTGTACTTTGTCAAATGCTTTTTCTGCATCTATTGAAATGATCCTGTGGTTTTTATCCTTTCTCTTATTGATGTGATGTATCACACTGATTGATTTGCAAATATTAAGCCACCCTTGCATCCTGGGAATAAATTGCACTTGATTATGTTGAATGATTTTTAAATGTATTATTGGATTCAGGTTGCGAATTGTTGAGGATTTTTGCATCTATGTTTATCAGAGATACTGGCCTATAGTTCCCTTTTTTTGGTGGTGTCTTTGGTTTTGGTATCAGGGTAAATGCTGACTTCATAGAGTGATTTTGGAATTTTTCCTTATGGGAATGGTTTGAAAATAATAGGTATTAGCTCTTCTTTAAATGTTATGTAGAATTTGCCTGTGAAGCTGTCTAGTTCTGGACTTTTGTTTGTTGGGAGTTTTTTGATTATTGCCTCCATTTCATTGCTGGTAATCGGTCTGTTCAAATTTTCTATCTTCTCCTGCTTCAGTTTTGGTAGGCTACTTGTTTCTAGGAATTTATTCATTTCTTCTAGGTTGTCCAGTTTGTTGGCATATAGTTTTTCGTAATTCTCTTAGAATCCTTTGTATTTATTTGGTGTTTGTTGTTATCTGTACTCTTTCATTTGTGATTTTGAGTTCTCTACCCCCTCTCCCCCCGAATCTGCTAGAGGTTTATCAATTTTGTTGACCTTTTCAAAGGACCAGCTCCTGTTGTCATTGACCTGCTGTATTGTTTTTTTAGTTTCTATATCATTTATTTCTGCTCTAATCTTTATTGTTTCCTCCTGCTGGTTTGGGGTTTTGTTTGTTCTTCCAGGTTATTTACACTGATGTGGGTGTTATCTAGTTGTATCTATGGAACAAAATGAGGCTAGGATCCTCCTACTCTGCCTTCTTCCCCAGAAGTCAGGGGTTAGCATATTTGTCCAAGGTCACACAAGTAGGAAGTGGCAGAGAAGTAACTTAGACAAAGACTTATCCCTGAAACCATTGCTACCCAAAGTGTAATCCATGGACCAGCAGGTTTGCAGCACCTGGAGCTTGTTAGAAATGTTGATTCTTAGGCTCTGTTGCAGACTGCCTGAATCAGAACCTTCATCTTCACAAGATCTCCAGGTGATTCTTGGCTTGTTAAAGTATGAGGAGTCTGCTCATAGCCACTCTGCTGATTGAGACTTCCTAACCAGGAGTAGCTTTCTCCCTGAGGCAGGTGCCCTAGAACTTGGGTTCTGTCAGTAATTTGATGAAGCAGAACCTGTCTTCCTAGGGGAAAGTGCTCATTTTTTCATTTTTGCCTTTAATAAGTCTTTCTGTCTGTGCATTATGACATGTCAGAGGGAGAAATGGGAGTTTTCAAGCTGTTCTTCCAATAGTAAACTCTAATCTTTAATGTTCATGATGTAAGTCAAGCACAAGATGGGCCCTGTGAGCATTTCCTCTTCTGCATAGCAATAAAGGTAATAAGCAACAAAACGGTAGGGCACCCTCCCACTAAAGGAAACCAAAGAATTGATAGTGTGTGTAAAGAACTAAGAAAGCATTTTAAAAAAGAATCTGCTTTTTTTTACATTCTTCTATTTCAGAAAAAAAAAAAATCCAAAATCAGTACAAAGCAATTTCAAGATGCCTACACACTGACTTTGTGTGCATGCCCCAACCCCAGCCTGCATTACAGTTATTGTATTAAGGGGTAAGACACAGAAATAAGGTCAGTCTTATTGTACAAAGTAACCTATGTTGATAAGCAGTTCAAATTCAAGACTTCAGTTCACAGTACTTTGTAGTTAAAGGTACTTAAGTTTGTAGGTTGTAGCTATAACACCCACTAGTAAATCATGGAGTGTGATAGACATTGAAGAGTGAGACAGAAGGTCAGTGAGAATCAAAAGAAACTATGTCTCCCCATCTGTGAAATGGGGAAGTAAAACTAGATTTCTCTACTTCCTTCCTACTTTATTTAATGTGTTATGATTCTACATAAAAACCAGTGTAATTACAAAAACATTTAACAAGCACTTCCGAATCATCTCATTTACTCTTTACCAGAACCTATGAGAGGGGCATTTGAGGGCTCACTGGGTTGAGCGTCCGACTCTTGATTTTGGCTCAGGTCATGATCCCAGGGTCGTGGGATTGAGCCCTGCATTGGGCTCCATGCTCAGTGTGGAACGTGCTTGAGATTCTTTCTCCCTCTGTCCCTCTCCCCTTGCTCATGCTCTCTCTGTATAATTAAAAATATATATTTTTTTAAAGAACCTGTGAGGTTCCTACTATCAGTCCTGTTTTATAGATGAGGAACCTGGGGCACAAACATGTCAGTCACTCACCAGGTTATATTCTAGGAGCAGAAGCCAATTCACACTCAGCAGTGTGGCTCGAGCCTTGCTCTTATACACCCTGACCACTTGCTTCCTCTTTATGGCAAATATGCCTCTGGCTTCTCAGCTTTTGTTGCTGGTGCGGTGGAAGCACCATAAGCAGAAACGAGGCATTTCCCATGAGTGAAGAGCCCTTTCCATAAATATCCAGGCCACCCAGTGACTTCTAAAGCAGTTGTCAACATCAGCTGCACTTTGAGTCATGTGGGGAACCTTGAACAGCACTGATGCATGGGGTCCCATCCTGAGATTCCAACAGAGTCTATCTGGCATGTCTAAGCATTGGGATTTTTTAAAATTTTATGTTCCTTAGAAATTCAAATGTGCAGCCCAGGTTGAGAATGACTATTCCAGATTTTCCAGGAATGGGGTTGGTTCTGAAGGCAAGTTCTACCCACATAGGATCAGGTACTCCTCTTATGTCAACCATTGATATCTTAATGCAAGATTTTAAATTCTGTTACTTCTATAAAGTGAGTTCATCTGTGTTTGACAGCACCATCTGTTGTTTTATCTAAACATTTTTCTTTCTTAGAGTCTTTTAAGTATTGCAGTATTTTATTACACTACTGGTAAGAGTTAAAAGAAAGGGAAAGAACACAAATTGATTCCTACTGAAAGCATCCATTACATTATTTTACTCTTTGGGAATAACTTTTTCACAAATTCTGATTATGATTTTTGGTCCATTCTATACAAGATCTGGTAAGTAATATCATTATGTAGACAAAAGGCAGTGGATTTTATATTTAAAAGTATAAATTAGCTATCATGCCATCCAACCACTTTTTTGATTAAGTATTAGTTATCATATGGTAAGTTCCACAAGAACAAGAATCAAGTCTGTGTTACTTCTGTATCTCTGTCGCCTTCCATAGACGTTGGCCTGTAATAGGTACTTTAACAGGTTCTTTATGACTATTGAATGTCAAAATAAATGAATTATAATAGCTTCACATAATGAAGAAACCCAAACTATTGCATACTTCTACCCAAAAGTGACCATAAAAGAAAATAAATCATACTTTTGTTAAGATCCTCTCCCATTCTTAGAGGTCAGATAAAAGGTATGGGGAGGACTGTGGTAATGATAGAGAATTTGTGTGTGTGCGTGTGTGTGTGTGATTTTTTTTAAAATCAAGGTATAGTTAACACATGGTGTTAGTTACAGGTATACAACATAGTAGACAAGTCTATACATTATGCTGTGCTCATCACAAGTATAGATGCCATCTGTCACCATAAAATGCTATTACAGTATTAATGACTGTATTACCTGTGCTGTACCTTTCATCCCTGTGACTTACACATTCCATAACTGAAAGCCTCCATCTCCCACTCCCCTTCACCCATTTTCTTGTTTCCTCGCCACACCCCCTTTCCCTCTGGCAACCACCAATTCTCTGTGGTCATCTGTCTCTGCTTTGCTTTGTTTTTTATATTCCACATATAAGTGAAATTATATGGCATCTGTCTTTCTCTGACTTACTTCACTTAGCATAATGTGCTCTAGGTCCACCCATGTTGTCACAAATGGCAAGATCTCATTTTTTTATGACTAATATTTCACAGAACGTAAATACCGCATCTTCTTTATCCATTCGTCTATCAGTGGACACTGAGGTTGCTTCCATATCTTGGCTATTGTAAATAATGCTGCAGTAAACATAGGGGTGTCTGTGTCTTTTTAAATTAGTATTTTTTTCTTTGAGTAAATACCCAGTAATGGAATTACTGAATCATGTGGTATTTCTAATTTGAGGAACCTCCATACTATTTTCCACAGTGGCTGCACCAATTCACATTCCCACCAATAGCACATGAGGGTTCCCTTTTCTCCACATCTCTACCAACACTTACTTGTTTCTTGTGTTTTTGATACTAGCCATTCTGACAGGTGTGATAGGTGTGAGGTGATATCTGATTATGATTTGATTTGGATTTCCCTGGTATTTAGTGAGGCTAAGCATCTTTTCATGTATCTGTTAGCCACGTGTGTCTTGTTTGGAAAAGTGTCTATTTAGGTCCTCTACTCATTTTTAATTGGACTATTTCTACTTTTGGTGTCAAGTTGTAGGAGTTCTTTATGTATTTTGTATATAATCCCCTTATCGGATGTTTCATTTGCAAATATCTTCTCCCATTCAACAGGTTGCCTTTTCCTTTCGTGGGTTCCTTCACTATGCAAATGCTTTTGATCTTGGCATAGTCCCAATAGTTTATTTTTGCTTTTGTTTCCCTTGCCTGAGAAAACCTGGCCAGAAGAATGTTGCTAACTAAGGCTGATGTCAGAGATTACTACATAGGTTTTCTTCTAGGAGTTAATGATTTCATGTCTCCCATTTAGGTCTTTAATCCATTTTGAGTTTTTGTGTATGGTGTAAGAAACTAGTTTTCCCAGCACCATTTATTAAGACTATCTTTTCCCTATTGTATATTTCTGCTTCCTTTGTCATAAACTGATAAGTTTGGATTTATTTCTAGGCTCTCTCTTTTGTTTCATCGATATAGGTCTTTTTTTGTGCTTGTACCGTAGTGTTATGATTATTATAGATTCGTAGTATATCTGGGATACATCCCTTTAGCTCTGTTCTTCTTAAGATTGCTTTGGTTTGCCATCTGTTGTTTTAGGTAAGCTTCCTATAAGAGGTCTCATTTGTATGTGTATCCCCAGAGTCTATTACCATCCTTAGAAGTTTTACTTCCAACTGGAAGAAACAGTTAAATGACATCTATCTCCATTTCACAATGACAGGGTGTTAGCAGAATATTCACTTAAATCTATCTACTGGTTATTGGTGAATTGAATGCTTATCTGCTAAGCTCTGGATAACAAAAGAAGTAATGTCATCCCTATAGTTTGAGACTTTTTTGTGAATGTTCTAGAAGAATGAATAGTAGGAAATTTTCTCTGATCTCTGCTAACATGGGTCTGTTGCTGCCCATTTCCATGCAACAGACAGCCTGAGAGATGGCATCAGAAGGGCAGAGACTGATGCCCATGAGCTCCACTGACTTATAAAATTTGCACTTGACTCCTTTACTCCAAGGTCCTCATTAACCATTCCCTGGCTGGTTATATACTTTGTGGCACCTTCTTCACCCTCACACTGTGCTAGACCAGTTTTCTCACTCTGATTTGTGTTTTATAATTCACTTATTCTTGGAGGATTTAACCATGAATCCTTTCACAACTGTCCCTCTAGATAGGTCTGTTGTTATCGCCTTTGCACACCTGGCCTCAGCCACTGGTACTCAGCACTCAGTGCTCCCCATTCTAACAGCTGGGCCTTTCAGAGTCAGCAAAACCTTTTTTTTTTTTTTAAGAGAAAGAAAGAGAAAGAAAACACTTGCCATTTGACCAGAAGCAGGAACTACTAGAAGAACAGAGGCCTACTAGCTTTTTTTTGCGATAGCTACTGTTTTGAAATCATTCTGAAGTTAATTTTCTTCATCTCTTTGAACCTTGCCTTCTCCTTGGTGGTTGAGCCATGACTGGACCCTACCCTTAGGTGTTATAGAATTGCCTGTAATCATTTACTTTATGCTACCCCACCTGATCACAACTTTCATACATTCCTGTTTTCTTAGCCCTCAGGTTGTATTCATGTGGAACCCAGCCACCTATAGCATTTCACTCTTTTCTTCAAAACAAAACAATCTGTTAATCCCAGTCTGTCTTCCCACATTGTCCTTTCATAGGTTAGTGTACTGGAGATCACTTCTCAATAAGATATTTTCATTTAGAGTAGAAGTCTTGGTCTTATCCTTACTCCCCTGGTCTGGACAATTTAAAGCATTCCCACTTACATCTCAATAGTCTCAACTAGTCTCAACCCCAAGGGCATGACCCAGCATGTGGTTGTGGCAAGTAATCTGTAACCAACAACAAAACGTCAGTGTTTGTAAATGGATCCCATTACTCTACAACTGTCATTTCTAGGCATTCCTGTACGATTTTTTAAGAGGGAGAGAAAGGGGTAGAATCCCTGGCGTCCTATAAAGATTGGCATGATGTCCAGTGCAAGTCATTTATGCCATCACCCTAGCCAGGCGACAGCTACTGACACTCTGAGTGATTACACACTGTAGTAATTAACCTGGGCGGATCCTTGGGACTGTGAATAAGAGGTTCACAGCCACTGGTCTGTCATTAAAAACTACCACATTTCTTTGGGTGGTAATACCTGTCTGATCTTCAGAGAACTAAGACTACAATTCACTATATAATACCAAATAGAAAACTATTAATTTACTAGACAGTATATTTTGCATTGGAAAATTATTCAGGCCAGTGCATGCTGTGTTATCTGAGCACTACATACATGCCTTATTTTTATTTATTAGATTGTGATAAACCAGCTAGAAAAGGTTCATAAAATTGCTTAAATCTAAACAAAATCCTTTGGTGAAGAAAATATTTTCAGACTGGTCAATTCTGCCAGATCAGTCCTTGGTGATTGGTAATGACACATATCTCATCCAAAATACCTTCTAAGAAGAAAGCAACTTTGCCCTAAGAACTTTTACTCTTCATTCCATGGTATCATTGCTAAACGACATCTCTCAATTTGTAGGCATCTTGAATAAACCATCTTTAAGATCATTTTCTTTTGACATCAACTGAACAGTAGAGCCCAAAGGAAAAAAAGAAAACCTTCAATCATATAAAATAAAAACCTCAAATACTTCAGTTTGGCTCCATGGAATAAAAAAAAGCAATTCAGGTTATAATTTTAGAGTTTGTTTCACATATATAATGTGGTGTTACTAAGCAATGAACACTTTCATAAAAAATTTATTTCACACTTTTATACAAATATCCACAGGTATTTTCTAATCATGAAATAATTTTACAGTGCTAGTTAGTATTAAAATGTATCAAATGCAAACAGACCAGTGACTTGACTTGAGATGACATTTTTAACAATATACACCACTACATTCTTGTTTCATTGTTGTTGAACCACCCTTCCACCTCCTCCCTCCCTTTTATTCATTTTTTTTAATAACAAAGGTCTGTAACACTCAAAATACCAGCTTCTTAGCAACCTAGAAAGACAGTGCATTAGGTTACAAGTTACCTAAGGAAGAAATTGAGATTTCAGACACTGGTATGACCGATTTTAGAGAAATTTTTGTAAACAAAGTATCATTTGTAAAACTGTCTTTGTGAATGAAAATCCCAAAGTACAACAAGAGTATCTTAAGGGCATACGATTTCTGAAAAGAAAAAAAAAAAAGCTCCACAGCAAAAATGGCACATATAGCTGTATTTTGTTCTTTTGAAAGATTGAGACACTGCTTATACTATATGCAAACAAATTAGCACCTGCTTGCTATTATTCCCCATATAACATTTTGAAATTTTTTTAAATTCAGCTTTACTATCTATTCAATCTCTGTTGAATGTATAAAAATGCCACTTCATTCTTATAATTAAGCCATTTAAAATTGTGGTTAGTGCAGTCCCAAAGTAATTTGGGGGAATACAGATTAGGGGAGGAAACAAAGTTAAAGACAGAACATTGACTCACTGTTTCCAACATTTAAAAACTTAAAAGCCATGATGTTCTGACTTTCGGTATCAGATACTCAGTAGTCTCACACTGGATCAGTCTGGATCTGCCAGAGGCACCCACCATTTCTTTCAAGTCCTGATTATACAATACTTGCAGTAAGGACTAAACTGCACTGAAGTTCAGCAAACGAACACATTATTTCCAAGGGTTCCTGAAAGTTACAGCACAAAATGCAGGACACATCACACAGGGCTCCAAACTCAGAAATATCCACTGTGTGGTAAGGATTAAACCTCTATGGTTAATTCCTATTTCTTAAACATTTTGGGTCTGGAGGAAGGCGTGTGAGGGCTGTCATGAAGGGAGATGCAGTAGGAACTTTATAAGGAATGTTGTTGTTGTTTTGCAGTAAATCCAAACCAGTGACAATCCAGGTTCTAATTCTGATGGTTTAATCCAACTGGAAGAGAATCTTTGGCCTGCCAATGACAAAATGGTTTATAAAGAAGAAAAAATAAATACCATATACAAGTAAGTATAACTAGCATTCAAGTCTGTTGCACCTGTGTGTTTTAGTGAAAAGGAAGCATGAAACCTGTATGTTATCTAGTGTGAGTATTCACACATCTAGGAAATGGGAAAAAATGGCAGGATGGCAACATCACCTATTGCACATTTAAGAATAGCACTTTAAATCGAAATACAACTCCCCCGACGGCATAGTCTTGTGATGAGGGACAGTTAACTTGCGAGTTCTCGAGTCCTATGGGAAGGAACAATGTGTGCAGAGGCAGCGCCAGGTTAGGACCAGTCTGTTAGCGCCGAGACGGGGAGCCCTCTTCAGCTAGGCTAAGCGGGAAGATGTCACGTGAGCGCCACCCGGCGGTCCCTGTCCCGGCACGTGTAAGTCAGCCACACCAAAACAACAAAGGCAACCCGGAAAGTTAAATTAAGGCAGTGAAAGAAAAATCCATTCCAACAGTCTTAAATTTGGCTGTGCAAAACCGGAGCCTCAGGCTACATGACCACGTCCACAGTTGAAACTGCTCAGTTCGTACTGTGTGTAGTCTGTCTGAAGTTAATATTCCAGGGATGGAGCAGCCTTTTAAGTCCGTTTCGATTTGAGTTGGGAGGGGGAGGGTGCAGTTTGGGAACTGTGAAGCTTTTTCTGGCCCCCTTTAAGAGTAGCTTTCATTTTCATTCCACCTTGTGATCCACTGTTTTTTTTCAAGGTTATCATTATATTTTTCATCTTTGATCTCCCGCTCTTCCTTCCGGATCCTCACAGCATGGTATCGGGGAACGCTATCATCGTACCTAGAGCGTTTAAAGAATCCGCACTGACGAAGGGGAAAGAGAAACAGAAACAAACTAAGTATCTCAAGAAAAGCAAATGCACAAAATGGGAATGTCTAAGCTTTCTGTTCAGCTACGCCTACCTTTGGATGAAGGGGAAAAAATAAAGATGGTTTCTTTTAAGAAGGAACTAGTAGGTCCAAAAGACATACCAGCAGTGGGGATAAACAGAAGAGAAGACAGCTGTAACATTGGAAGAAAAGTCCGTTTTTCCATTGTGTCTCTACTAACAAACTTAAGAGTTATGGAAAAATGCTTCCATTTTTTATAATCACAATATTATATGTTAAAGATCTAATTTTCAGGTTAAAAAGATTGGTCTTTAAAAAATGATATTCTAATAAAGGCCATAAACCAAAGATTATTCATACCCCTTTCCCACTAACAAAATGGAATCAGATCACAAATATTTTACAAATTACTACTTAAATATGCCAGTGTTCAAATGGGCCAATTTAAGAATCTTCTCTCCTCCAAGGCTCAGCACATATCTCTCATTAGCTACCAGGCAATTTACACTGCCTGGATTTCCTGTTGTGCTTATAAATTAAGCTGTTTCATTAATAAATCATGTAGTAACTGTGTCCTGTAATAAAATCAATTGTGTACCACAAAGAACTTGAGGACAGTAGCACTACATTGAATTTCCGAGCACCCCTGATTTTTTTGGCAAAGGAAATTTAACACTTAAATTATTAATATATATTTTATTCATTTTTTAAAAAATATTCAATCTAATCGAAAGTAGATTTTTATTGAGAACATATTAGGAAGTTTTTTACTCAAACTGAATTTTTAAAATGAATAAAATATACGTTTAATGAAACAGATGTTGTTTTCAATTTAAAAATGCAGATAGAGGGAAGATGAGGAAGACAGTTGGAAGGGTCAATTTGTATCACGTAACAGGAATGGAACATTTAGATGTTATAAAAGGTCACAGGGCAAAGTAAAATTATATCCAGGCATCACTAAATCAATAGGAAAAACTGACCAAGACATTTTGTTCTAAGGCCATTTCTACATTGGACTCCATAATTATTCTGTGCAAAAAGCCAAAATACCTATCAGTTACAAAATGTGGCTCATTTAGACAAAGGAGGAAATCAAGGGTGGTATGTAAAACTGAAATGGAAATGCTGGGGTTCATCATGACAATGCCATGGAAAGGGATTATGGAGTCTATCCTCTCATGCCCAGAGAAATGGAAAAAGGAATTATCACCAATTCCTGTTTCCATGGATCTACACACAAGAGAAGCAAAATACATGAACTTAAAATCAACCAAGAACCAAAGTTGAATAAAATCTCTAGGAACATGAAACAAGATCAAACTCCATTACAACAACATTGAAATAGTAACTGTCCAGAGCATTTTTATATTAGAATTTTGCATAATGAAGGTCACTTTAGTATAGAACCATCTTCTGAAACTGGCCATCATGTCCACCATGTCAACAACAGTCATAGTTTGTTGTAATGGTCTTTGACCTGTAGTAGATAAGCAGGAAAAGGAAGTTGCATGCTTAGCTAGCATAAAACAATTTCTGAGCAACAATAAAAGCATTCCAAGCCTTCCCCCATCACTTTATAGCAAGATCAAAAAAGACAGTGAGAAAGCCTTCTCTTCAGGAGAAACACGTTTCCAACATGCAACAGGTTAATTAGGCAGTCAACACAAGCTTCTATCTCTGGGAAATTCCAAAATGGACAAGAAACCGGTCACGATTTCTTATTCATCTTTGAAATTCCAAGTGGGATGCTAGGTACTGGATTGACAACACATGGCAAACTGGGCTACTGTGGAGGGCTAATGCCTCCTTTTGTGTGTACATAGATTACAATCTTCTTCATTGCTGTGGGTGATGTTTGACAACAACACAGAATAACTCACCTGCAACAAAAGATTCTTTGTGCATTTCTAAAAAATAAAAAAACCCTGAGCTTTCAAGTGAAATAGAATAAATCCAAGCAAGGCAAGCCAGTGTGGACATTTGGAAACATCTGTTAATGGGACACACACAGCAAGCTGTTGCTCTTAAAGTTAGCCACCACAACCATAGCACGTCCCACAGCTAGCAATTAAAAAACATTGATCAATTACCAATTACAGAAGTAGATCAATACTATGCATCAGAAGTAAGCCTCTCTTTATCAGATGGCTGAGCATGGATCTCAGCCTTGTGATATGTGGCATCATAATGATCTTTCTTATTTCTCTTGAAGAAACCACACTATAAGGAAGCAAGGTATTTAGTCAGTTTTACAGTTTTGTATATAAGAGCTAAACAAAAGCAAATCTCAGATGTTAACCTGTTTTCTATTTATAGCTTGTTTATTTACAAAGAGACCATGATGGATCAGCCAAAAGTGGACAGCCACCGCACTATGTTACACGGACAGCAACCAAACCAACTCGATTCTCATGGGTCTCTGGTCAGATACTTAGATGACATTACTCAGCTGATTTTTGTATTTGTAACAGAAATCCTGAGGACAAAAATCATTGTAACGGTTACGAATATGAACTCTAAAACAGGCAAAAGACTGACTTTTGCGTTTTACTTAGACAAAGGTTAAGGAAGTTCTCTAAAATTTAGCACAAATCCAAATAAAAAAAGATGCTGCATTTTTCTGCCTCTCACAGTAACTTGTATGGAACAAATGCCATCTACTTGAAGCCTTTGGATTTGTGGGTAAATCACAATATAAATTTGAATTTACCATCATGAAAGAATGATTGCTGTCATTTTCCCAAATTCTGAACCACTATGAAACCCTTAAGTGGTAGGAACCTATGTTCTTCAGGTTAAGTCACTCTAAATGAACACAGAAGTGTAATTCCACTTTCTACTATAATTTCCTTCATTCAATGATGGAGAAATTCTTTGGTCTACTTGTTCATAAGGCTATGGAACTGCCCTTTGAAACATAGCTTGGTCAAATAAACCTGCCCTCCTGGAAAACTGTGCTTCCTAGCCTGGCAACTCATGAAAGTAAAAATCTAGGTCTGTTTTGTATAGCATGCTAACTACTAAGTACATGAGAGTATTCAAATTTAAATGAAAAATACCTCCGTCGCACCAGCCACATTCCAAGTGCTCGGTAGTCACCTGTGTCTCATGACTACACACTGCATAGTGCAGCTGCAGAACACTTCCATTATCACGGGGCGTTTTATGGGCAGCACGGATCTAAACTCTCTATCCTGGTGTTTACTTGTGACTCTCTCCATTTAATACACAGTGAACACACCCAGCCAACTTTCAGTCACACATGCCAGGCAACAGGGTGGGGAGAAGGAATGAGCCAGGAACCCAAAGTCCTGGTCCTGCCTGCAGTTTGGCAACATTCTTAATATCCACAGGCATGAGCATCGTTGTTGGCACAATTAAAGCGACTGGACCAGCCTCAAGGACTTTTTGTCTTTACCTTCCAACAAAACCCTATGTAATATCCTGGAATTTAAAGCAGATATCAGAACTACTCTGGTTGAAGTGGGGATATTTGCACTAACTCCCCTGCCTCACTTCATCTTGGCACCTATGTGGATGTGCAAAACTCACTTTAAAGGCCACTGAATCAGAGTCCTCTCCGGCCCTCCAGTTCTAGGATTTTAACACATAAAAACAAATAGTTCACTTTCAGAAAGAAGAGTATCCGTAAAGTAATAAAAATGATCTTCATGGAGGGGACATAGAGGTTGTCTGAGTTGCACTTTTGAGTTCTGGATACTTTAGAGCTACAAACAACCCATGAGATCACACAGTCCAATGTACGTACTAAAGAGCTAAAACAAACCAGTGCCCTGGGGAGATGAAATGATTTGCCTAAAATTATATAGCTTGGGTTTCTTAACTCTCAACCCACTGCTATGTCTCACCCTCATTAAAGACTGCCAATAAGACCTGCTCTGAAAAAGACGGTCTTTGTGACCTCCTCCCAAGAGTACACGAAGGCCATCCTCAGATATCAAACCTCAAATTCAGTTTTTGATACCAAAATAGCTTCCAGAGCATCTCCTGTGGCTGGCTGTGCTGACCAGAGAAACCTACTGCCTAAAGTGAACATCAGAGGTAGGATTGGCTAATGTCCAATTCAAGGAGGAGTCTTGGCATGAACAATTATGAAGCTTCAATCACACATTTGGAGGACACCAGAAAGTTATCTCACACTAGGAAAAGGAAGTTACTTGGAAAAATAAAACAAAAATGTCCAATATTTGAAAGTGACAATATCCTGACTCCTTGTCAATTATACTTGGATCCAAGGGAAGGATATAGATGGTTTGGTCCTGGAGATTGTTGGTAGAGGTTCATAACCATAATCCTGTGGACCAGAATTTTTCTGGAAATCCAGAAATTTTGGCATCTTAGAAAAGTAACATGCTGCATACATAATGCCACTGTAATCCAGACATTAGTTTCACAGAACTGCTAAATAAAGGATAAAGGGTATATACTGCCTCTCTTCACATGTCGTCTTGTTCCCAAATAAGTCGTTACAAATTTTCAGAGTTTTTTTGCAATTTGTAATTGTCGATAAGGGACTATGAGCCTCCTTTACTCACTTAGAATCATCCAAAATCTATAGGTCATAATCTTTGGCAACGAAAGTATGCATCCATCCCACACACATATTTTTGTAATGTAGTCTATTTACTGGCAGAAATCAAGGGGAAGATACTAAACTTTATTTGCGGGACCAAATTCTCATGAAGAACATCAAATTAAACCCAGATCTTCCTCATGTTTGATAGAGGCTATGAGGACTCCCTTGCAATGGAGTTATTAATTGCATGTTTTTAATGTTTATTTATTTATTTTGAGAGAGAGAGGGAGAGAGAGAATCCCAAGACCTGCTCTGAAGGTGCTGAGCCTGACACGGGGCTCTGTCTCACGAACTGTGAGATCATGACCTGAGCTGAAATCCAGTGTCGGATGCTTAACTAACTGAGCCACCCAGGTACCCCAATTTCATGCTTTTCTATTTCTAATCTGGCTGCAACTGTAAGTAAGCCCCGTTTATTCACAGAAGTTGAAATTAACAAGGATACACATTCAGGTTAATGGGATATCCAACAATTTGGCTTAGATTCCTAATTTAAGATGAAGAAAACGCTGAAGTAGTAAAACTTTTAAATTGTTACTTTCCGAACAGCTAAATTATGTGAAAAGCACCAAGATTTTTTTTATTTAGGAAGCTCCTCATAATGTACAAATGACATACCTTTAAATCTAAGGTGCTTGGTAGATATACAGGTTTCACTGTAAAATTCTCAAGTTTGCTCTATGTTGGCAAAGCTTTATAATAAAATGTTGGGGAAAGGGAAGCATTACAAAGAAATGTACAGACTATCAGTGTAAATTCACTGTTTTCAAAAAACATTAAAACTCAAATGCCAGCCAGGACTTACCTTCCAGAGTAAAAACACTAAGAGAGCAAGCATCAAAATCCCAGCAAGTATAGCCACTAGGATGATCCACCAGGGTACTCCTGAATATTGAGCTACGGTCTTTGAGGGAAACACAGTCACACGAACCTATGGGGCACAAAAGCAAGCACCACTGTAAGTGGGGTTCATAGTTCTAATTCTGTTCCAGACACATTTTGAATACAGCCTAATTGCGATGCCTTTGATCTAATTGATGCGAGATCTTTTCTCAGAGCCTGGAAAATGCTGGACTGTGTTTTGACAAAGTTTTTTTTTTTTGCTAACCCCTCTTTTTAAAACCTTTATATTGAATCAAAGTAGAGAAAATTGTATAATAAACCTTCATCACAAAGTTTCAACACTCATCAATACACAGCCAATCTTGTTTCATCTGTATAATCTGGTATCTTTTTGAGAATGATCACCTTCTCTTCATTTTCACTAATGGAAATAGAAGGACCCAAAATGGCTAATATAGGCCATAATTAGCCTATATTCCTCAGATTAAAAAAATGTTTATATATTTATTTTGAGAGAATGAGCAGGGGAGGGACTGAGAGAGACGAAGAGAGAGAATCCCAAGCAGGCTCCACACCGTCAGCACGGAACCTGATGCGGGGCTTGAGCTCATGAACCTTGAGATTATGACCTGAGCCAAAATCAAGAGTTGGACACTTAAGTGACTGAGCCATCCAGGCACTCCATTCCTCACTCAGATTTTAAAGATGATGTGAAATATGGAAACAGGGATGGAGCTGCATTGCTGATACCATTTTAACTTTTCGATAGGATGTCCAACTAAGGACCCTAATACACAGTAAGGTTTCCTGCAATGGCCTTGTACGTGTGTTCTACAATAATATATTTGGACAAAGTAAGCCCTGGATTTGTTCTTAGAGGGCTTAGAGCTGTAAGCTGCAGCTGGTGAGAAGCCTAAACTCTAACCATTTGATAGCTGGCAAATACCAATGAAACAGAAATAGTGTCTATTCAGAAACCGAAGAAGTTGCTTACAGCAATTTGCAACAACTCAGTTATGTGCGTTTAGGATTCAGGTGGATTTCTGTGAAACCAGGAGACTATTTTCCCAAGCACGTAAAAGACCTGGTGATAGCTACAAACAGGATTTTGTAAACGGATTAGAGAGCTTCCAGTTGGGTTTCTGATATTTCTGAATTACAAGAATGTAAGGTGAAGGGTAAAGAAAAAGTGTGAGTACTTGGCTTCTGAGAAGTGTTTTCAGTCAAGTACTCTGTATTAGTATCGAATTCCTGATGCTGCCTAAAAGTGCTTCTATGTCTGTCTACATTGTGCTTCCAAACTTACGTGATTCTCTTTTTAAAAGAAAACCTCTTCACTAAAATACCTCTCTTTCTACTTATAATAGAAAGTAGCTTCTCAGCCTCATTTACAGAATATACTTTAAAGCAAGAGAATTGCTTTTCTTTGAACATTTAAGAGGAAAGAAGTCTGTTTTCAGCCTGTTACACCAACTCTGACACCTCTCCCAGCTACTGTGTTTCCTGTTATGCTCTCAGTGAGGTATCTCTCAAACTGCCAGACAACTGTGGGGGTGGCGGGCCCCTTTGTTCAATCCTCCCTACCTTCCATCCCCCTTCAGAAAGGCATCCCAGCTGTAAGCTAAAACCACCCCTGATTACTGGGTCTAACACAGGCGTATCCATTTAGTGGGAAGAAAGAATGGTGAGAGACCAGTGATGAAATAGCGTACTCGATGTGACTGGTAAGCCTGCCTACTCTAAACCAAAACAAACAAACAAAATTAGCCTATGCTGATCTCATTTACTTGGTGGCCAGATGACAACCTGGAAGGACCATCCTCATTTTTAAGAATAAGTTCTGATAAATCTGGAAATGGAGAGTGGAGACTGGTCCGTGGCAGGGGACCCAGCCCCACAATCGCACTGTGTATCAGAGTGCCTTTTAAATGGCTGATAATAGGGGAAACCACTCCTATAAATGGCAGCAGTCCAACAGTATAAGAGCTGAACAAGGTAATTTTTGATTTGGTGGGGGTGTAGTGTACATCCTGCTGAGAGGTCTAGCCCCGAGTCTGACTACCATTCAAACCAGATTTTGGAGCCTTTCAGAAACTGTGAAACAACTCAGCGTCGAAGACTGAAGACTGAAGCCAGGAGCAGGGCTACACTTCTAAAGGGCAGATGTGCTCTGCAAACCCAGGCTGTGTGTAAGGCCACACTGCAGTCCAGGAAGGTGAGAGAGGCGAGTCAGCAAGATTTTGTTTTTTCCATAAACTTTCACCTAAATTTTGTTTTGTTTTTAAGACAGTCATTCTCCAGCTGGGACTGGGAATCAAGGGGGAGCTGACCTCAGAACTGGGGAAGGGGAGACCAGAAGTGAGCTGTGACCTCCAGAGCTCTGGAAAGCCTGGTCAGATCTTGCCACAGCAGCTATTATTGATGGACAGTGACAGGTTAAGGGGAGTGGGAATTACTCCAACTCCAAAAACATTTGGGGGGGGGGTTGTTCTTTAAAATCTAGGCGTTTGCACATTTCACATATGCATGTGAAGATGAGGCTTGAGCTCTGCTGACGCATTAAATTCCATCATGAGTGAGCAGTGCTTAGACCCCATTTGCCTGCTCACTGCCAGAATGGTTCCCCTGAATCACTCTCTGACATAGTACTCTCTATTCTTAGAACATCAATGTAAGAAATCACATGAAGGGATTTTCATATCTTTCACAAAACTCTTTATTAAAGACATCATCACCTTTCATGCGCGTTCCTCATATCAGAAACCCATCTTTTTTTTATTTTTTTAATTATTTTTTTAATTTTTTTTCAACGTTTTTTATTTATTTTTGGGACAGAGAGAGACAGAGCATGAACGGGGGAGGGGCAGAGAGAGAGGGAGACACAGGATCGGAAACAGGCTCCAGGCTCCGAGCCATCAGCCCAGAGCCTGACGCGGGGCTCGAACTCACGGACCGCGAGATCGTGACCTGGCTGAAGTCGGACGCTTAACCGACTGCGCCACCCAGGCGCCCCCAGAAACCCATCTTGTAAAAGGATCCAGATCTCATATTCTCTGAATTTAAAGCCAAAAGAAGAAAATCACATTCCCCTGAAGAATGATATGCCTTTTACCTATTTTCGGCAATGAGGAAGCAGATACTCTTTCCCAATTTCCTTAGGAATGAAGTGGGGGATATATAAATACAACCAATAAACAATCTCTTCCTTCCTTGACTTAATTCAACAATTATCTCCTGGTTCACAGTCCCCTAGACCATGAAATTCTTAACAGTCAACACTGTATCTTACTCAGCTTTGCTTCTCTAGCATTTGTTCAGGGAAGGCACGTAGTGTGTGTGCACAATAAGTACTTGTTAACTGGATGGATTTAATTGATGCTAAAATGTAACCACTTTATCTGGTTCAATTAGGTGACCAGCTCTCTGACTTTATTATAACAATGTGCTAAAATGTATTGAGAAGCAAACAGAACACTCTTAAAATTGGTTGGGTTATAAGGAAACTAAAAGGTGTTTTTTGTTTTTTTGTTTTTCTTCCTTTTCTTTCCTTCTAGCCAGGACTAGAGTGAAAGCAAGGAGAAGTTTTAATATGAAGACCAAAAGACAAGACTGAATTACTCAACCTCCTTTGCTTCTATCTCCAAAGAAAAATGATCTCAGGCTAGAAAGGACAGATGGACTAAGATAAAGATGAAACTGAAACCCACAATAAGTGAGGGAATAAAGAGAACGGCATCCTGACACCTGAATTAAGCTCACATCTTTAGGCCCAGGAAAAGTACACCTAAATACTAAAGAAAATACTGAAGAAACATGTAGATGGATATCTGAGCTGCTGTATCTCAGAAATCAGAGTCAATAGAAGAGGTACCAGAAGACGAGAGATAAGAAAATGTCTCCATTTTCAAAAGAAATGCACTCTAGATACAAAACCGTAATACATTCACAAATCCACCCATTATTAAATAACCAAGGAGGGTCACAGCAGACTCCACTTCCCATTAGCATGCACGAGTTCTCCAAGCCCTTACATGAAATGTCCCAGAGAACCTCACTTTCACTTGTGACCCAGCCACTAGACTGGGTACCAGCACCCTAGTCCCATCATCTTCCAGAAAACAAGAGCACTTGATGGGGGCCTGTGAGCCCAAGGTCTGGTCTCACGTCACATGGCGGTCCTGTGACCTGAGGGAGAGACAACCTTCCTTGGATTGTTTTCTCATGGGAATCTGACATCTGGAGACTTACTGGGAAGCAGGCGTTACAGAGTCAAAGAATAGGAGCCCTGAAACCAGAGACTTATAGGTTTCAACTCAGGATCCCAACTGTGCCTGCTTCCTTTTAGGTAAAATGGGTAAGTCTACCTTGTCATTCTTCTGAGGTTTAAATGACTGTACATAGGTAAAATGTCTAGTAAATTGTAGACATTTTATTAATGCTTTATGATGTTTATCCATCCCCTCTAAAGCGCTTCTTCTTTTTCCAGCTCTAAAAACTCAGTGATTCTCAGGGTTACTGTTGTTTTTTTTAAGTGTTTATTTTAATTTTGAGAGAGAGTGCACACAAGCAGGAGTGGGATGGAGAGAGAGGAGCGAGATTCCCAAGCAGTCTCTGCACTGTCAGCACAGAGCCCACGGCAGTGCTCGAACTCCCAAACCAGCAGTTCATGACCTGAGCCGAAACCAAAAGGCAGGCGCTTACCAACTGAGCCACCCAGGTGCCCCTCAGGCTTACTGATTTAAAGTTCTAGCAAGCTATCGCAGCTGCCTCCAGTCAGAGAGGGTAGAGAAGGGCTTCTCAGGAAGGTTATGGCTCCGCTGACCGTCCTCTATGATGCCTTATTGATAAGAGGCAGAAAGGTGGGCTGGAATAACATGCAAAGATAATCTAAGGCCAGGGTGACGTATGTCCTTGTGAGCCTAGGACAATCCTAATTTATATCCCTTGTCCCAGCATCCTGCCCAGTTTAGCATTTGCCCCAGACAAAAAGACAAATGTTTTCTAGTTTGGATGATAGGTTTTAACAGCTAAAAATCACTGTATTCAGAAACGAGTGCTCAGGAGAGCTCACTGCTGGCTCAAAGGACTGAAGCCAAAACACGTCTATAGGCACATCAGTAGATCAGTTTAAGAACGGTAAGTCACAATCTTCTTCTCCAGTCTCTTGTAAAACATCCTGGTCTATGACATGCAGTCACTGTATCTTGAGAGCATGACAGAAGCCCCTGTGGACTACAGACCCCCACAAGGAACCCTTTCCAGTGTGCTCCCGAAGCCACTGCTCCCAGTCCCGTGAAGCAAAGGCACGCATTTAGGGGCGTCTGGGGGGCTCCGTCAGTTAAGCTTCTGACTTCGGCTCAGGTCACGATCTTGCACTTGGTAGGTTTGAGCCCCGTGTCAGGCTCTGTGCTAACAGCTCAGAGCCTACAGCCGGCTTTAGACTCTGTGTCTCCCTCTCTCTCTGCCCCTAACCCACTTGCACTCTGCTTCTGTCTCTCAAAAATAAATAAACGTTAAAAAATATTAAAAGGTATACATTTAGATTTTTAAAAATTGCTCAAGGACAGGATATGGGAGCTATAGCTTGACGGCACATTCTTTTGAAAACACCGGGAAGTTTCAGCAGAACACAAACCGTAGCCGCTAGAAGTGCAAACACAGTCTCCCATGTTCACCACAAGACCAAGTTGTAGGCTGACAGAAGCGTGGGGCCGAGGTGTCTGGAGTTCGGGGCCTCAGGGTGAGGCGAACCAGGCAGACAGCAGGTCCACACTCTGCCCATGTGGGAGTCACACTGCCGGGCCAGTGCCAGCCCAGGAGGAGAGGGCCTGGCATGACGGGTAACTGAAGAGGTGGATGCTTCGCTCTGAACGGAAGGAAAGGCATGTCCAAGGGGCATCTCCGTTTCCTTCAGTTATTCCAAAGGCTGCTACGTGGCTAAGAGAGAGGGCTCATTTGGGACTTGTGCCAAGGTGCATAACCAGGGACCGATTTTATAAGATTCACCTCCGGATTCACATGTAAAGAGATCTTTTCCAATAACTGCAGCTGGCCACATGTGCCATGAGCTGCTCCATAAAGTGGTGGTGACCATCAGCGGGGACACTCCCAGCGATGACTACGGCATCAGGGATGGTCTAAGACTTGGGGTTTCTACAGAGGTGGGAGGTGCACCCATTCTTTCACAGGGCTAATAGCTCTCCAATCTGCCACGTGCACTGCAGAACTAGATGACCCCAGAGGTACTTCTTTTTCCAATGATTCTATTAAAATACAGCTTGGGGTGGCAGCACCTTAACGCATCATCTGACTTCTAAAGGAGGGGTCACGGTGCTGTGAGCGAAATGAGTGCCACGGTAGCATGTCCTCAGGCTGGGGCACAGGGCAGAGACAGAGTGATTTTCTCCAAGTTCAGGCAAGACAGGGGGACCTCTCACCTGAGTGCCTGCGTGTGGCAGTTTGATATTCTCAGCAGCGGCAGCAACATCAATGGAAGCCCGGACGAGAATGTCCAAGTAGTTCATTTTGGAATATTCCTGTTTGGAGACAAAGTCAGCAAATGCATTAAGAAAGTGAGAGATGTCCTAAGAAACAGCAAATGACTTGCAGGGGACAGCCTCACGGCAGGACCAAACCTCTAGAAACGTGCTGTTCCATAACCTCGAGCGAAGGACAACAGAGGCCTTGCTGTCCAGCCCTCGCAGCGGACAGCTTATGTTCACACAGTTCACGTTCATGCTGCAATTCTGGACAGGACATAAGAGGGGCAGTTAAAATCCAACAGTACAGGGAAGACCTTCCCGCCACCATCTGTCAAACAGTCCCGGCTCTTGAAAAAATACTTACGAGGGTCTGATATTTTCTTTCAGCAAATAAAGAAAATTTTCTGCCATCATCTGTCTGTTTTTCAGCAATTTCCCGTTTCCTTCTTGAGTTGTGAGACTCCTGAAATTATATCCAAACCAGTTCTACTTAATGTGATTCTTTGTCCCTAGCATACAAACCCTTGAGCCCTCCCTCCCAAATAACGCCAAATTCACGTAATCAGCAATTAACATCTGCCCGTCTCCTGTCTTCAAAGGCACAGAAATAATTTAAGTGTAAAATCCACAAATGTTCCGATCTCATTGCAAGTTTATTGACTAAGGTCATTTATTCCCACTCTGACTTCAAAACTCAGGCAAAGAAAAAGAGGCTTTCTATGCTCTTCTGTCTCCTCACCAGACTGAGTACCCTGAGTTCAGGCATCAGATTTCATTGCTTTATCTTTAGCACCCAGCTCAGTAACTAATGTATGGTACAAAATCAGCACATCTTGAATAAATAAATGACACTGAAGAACAAGGAAAAAAGCAAAGGAACTAGTCAGTGACTTATTCAAAGTAGAGTACTGAAAAGTAAGCCATGTAAGAATTCTGTTTCAAAATAGCATTTTCCTTAAGACAGGATTAAGAGTAATGGACCATCTTGGGTTTCTTTTTTTTTTTTTTTTTTTTTTAATTTTATTTTAGAGAGAGAGTGATCTGGGGAGAGGGACACAGAGGGAGAGAGACAGAATCTTAAGCAGGCTCCACTCTCAGCACACAGCCCAACATGAGGCTCGATCTCACAACCCTAGGATCATGACCTGAGCCAAAATCAAGAGTCAGACGCTCAACTAACTCAACCACCCAGGCACCCCTGGACCATCTTGTTTTTCAAAGTTGATGAACAGAGGATACTTCTATAAGCCGCCAACTGTTAACACTGGTCATACCCGAGTCACTCTACAACTTAAAAGAAACAGACATGCAATAACAAAGCAGATCCTCCAACTGGAGCATAGATGATAAACCCGTTATGTGCACCAGTACTGAGCAGTTAAGAACACAGGCTCTGAAAACAGGTGGAGCTGAGCTTGAATGCAGAATCTGCCTCTTAACTGCCGAGCTGATTCTTAAAACGTTAATCTCTCTGAACCTCAGTTTCCTCATCTATGAAGTGGTAGGGATAAGAAAAATACCTTAAAGGCCTATCAAGGGAATGAAATGAGAAAAAGCAAATAAAATGCTTAGCACAGTGTCTGAGACACAATAAAGACTCGACTAAGTATTCACTATTTTAAAAAATAAGAATGAAAGCTCTGAAGGTCACTTGCTAAGGTGCCAATATCCTTTGTAATGAGTTTGGTTCTCCCGGGAGTTAACACTGGCTGGCCAACCCCCAGAAGCATATCCTAGTCCTCTTTATAGGTCATGCTGAGCTGTAAAACTCCAGGAAGCGTCATTTCCTTCAACAAGTGCTGAATGACCCTGCCATAACGATCACTAATCAGCAGCAACCCTCAGCCTGACTTGGATACTCAACTGTAACAGAGAAACTGACACCAGAGAAAAAGTCAACATGCCACTATGTCAGTTTCCTAAGGAAAAAGATGATTTTCCCCTCAAAGGTTAGCTTCCCTATTTACATCGATGGAGACAGGAGATAAATCCATCAACATACCTTTAGTTTCAGGGAGTTTATTTCACTTTGCGGCTCACAAGCTATCTTTTCCAAGCCTTTGGATTCTACTTTCACCAAATAAAGCAACCATTTGCCATTGCTAATTTCTTTTGGCCACTGGATATTCAAGGTTGCTGTGCCGAGGTTTTTAAGAGGTTTACCCAAGTTAATAACCTGTTAGAAAATAATACGTATTATATATCTCAGTGTAATTCTCTCAACATAAAATTAAGTAGCAGCTCCTGTTGCCAAGGGAGAAAAAAAAAAAAACCCAAAATATCTGGCATAATCCTACAGTGAAAGTATAGGCTCCAAAAATTGACACTACCGATATGGGGTCCAAAACAGAGATTGATGCCTAAAAAAGGTAAAGAGAAATGATTGCTCATTCCTACCCAGGAACTAGTGTGTGCAACAGCATCTGTGGTGTAGATACGCCACACCCTCAACACACTCGGGAAGTCACCAATAACCTGCTTCTGGGAAGCCCCTCCCACTGTAAACATGAAGCAGGCTCTGTCCTCTACTACCCAGGGGAGGCTTGGGTAGCAACGCAGAGTCTGAGTAAAAACCATTATGACAGCCGCGAATCAGGAGTCCAAGCTGGGGACACAGTAACTTCCCGCAGCAGAAGCCGAAAGAGGCACGAGCTCTCTTTGTTTGTGCGCGGGGACAGCTGCGGAGCCCAGAGACGCGGCTCTCAGCCACCCCTGCGCAGGCATCATCACGGCCACCGCCACCACCTGTCACAGCTGTGTCTATGATGCTGAGACACACAACAGAATTCAACCCCTTCATCCTGCTGGGGACAGGGATGGGCACATTCTTGCCATCTCAGACCCAAATCCACGGATGAGGTATGAGCCACCTCTGTCCTACACGTTTCTGTTCATCCAACCAGACTTAGAGGCACTGTGTGACTCCTATTTTGAAATGCTTCAGAGCAATCAGTAGTCTTCCTCTCTGGCACTGGGCTTGTGAAATGTTAGGGAACATTAGCCACACACGGTAAGAAAGATGTCCTTATGGTGGAGGAAGAAATGAGTCCTAACACATTCTAAAGCCAGATATGAAGTACTTTGAGATTTTTGTTTTACAGACAGACTCTGGGGAGGGGCAAGGTGTTCCTTGGTCTCTACACCACTTACACATTAAAACTCTCTAACAGGAAAATGGCCAAACTGAACTGGATTTTGAAAGTCCTATGTTGAATGACGGTCGTGTTCTTCATTGTGGAGGATAAAACTTTTACCGTAAGCCAGTCTGTTGCTTAAAAATTGGTGAACTCACTTTTAACTGAGCATTTATCATGCTTATTTATTAATATTGCTTAATATTGATATTACATACTAAAATCCATATCCACATTTATTAAAATTACATCACATATCACCATATATAGTATATGTTAGCTTTTAGTATATATAATATGGAAGACCAACTGTTTCAACTCACCCTGAACTCATACTCTATTAAACTTCCCACCTCATCTTCAGATTTCATAGCTTGCTCACCAACAACTGTTCCTCCAAAATACACCTGGGAAGGTTTAGCAACTCTGTTAAATTAAAAAACACCAGTTTTAGCAGGATTGTAAACGGTTCTTTTAAACACTGATTTGTTATGCTAAACACAAACACTTACCCAGAGACTGATAAAAGCAGTTCAATAACCACTTTTGCTGTAGCTGTAATTGAAGCCAAATTATCTTGATTGCTTGTTCTGAAAATGAAAAGGAAACAATAGGGTTTCATTTTAACCGTCAGTTTTCTCATTACAATTACACTTCTTTTAGGAGTTCGAGCAGAGCTGGTTCTTTGGCTGTGTTTTCATGAAATAATTCTGAATGGAAAGGTTGAAGAAACGCTTACGTTTCCAGCTTCAGATTAATATCCAGATCTGTGGTGTCAAAGGTAACCTCAGTTGTACTTAAAATCAAATAAAAAGTCACCTAAACAAATAGAAAGAGATGTTACCAGAGATCAAGCATGTCAACACTGTAATGGCACGTAGAACAGTACAATACAGTATGTAAAGGCATCACCTACACTGGAATTTCTTTTAAAAGGATTTCCAAGTTCACAGTCTGCTTGTGAGCCGTTCTGATTGGCAACACAACTCAACTGTTTCTCCTGTAACAAAAAAAAACATGAGATCACAATGCATTCACTTGCCGCACAGCTCTGGGTGTTTCCTCCTCACAGCTCTCCAAAAACACTTACAGGGAAAGCCCTCAATTCTCTGTAGGCCGAGTAAGTCAGAGTGTCCGGAAAAGTTGCAATGAGTTTAGCTTCATGAGCGTCATCGCCGTCTTTTGTGGGGTTCCTTGGATTGGAAGGGCTGTTTGTCACTGTGATTTCTAAAGCAATGTCCTTCTGGTCTTTTAGAACTAGTTCTGGGACACCTTTTTGACTATTAAAAAAACAATGCAAAAAAAAAAACACAAAAAACAAGAAAAATGACAGAGCCCTCAGTACATTTTCAGTAACCCACTGCAAAGCAGTCATTTTTGCTAGGATGACAGAGTGATTCTTACATTGGTAAATAAGAAAATTTGTCTTGATTTCCTTCCCGGGTACAAAATTTATATTCTAGTTTAAGGTTGCTGTTACATACATTGTCGGCTCCACATCCCTCTTTTAAGAAGTGCACCTGTAGGAAAACAAAACCATTGTAATTTATGCCATTTAGGACCCTCAACAGTGACTGGCTGTTTCCACACAGTCCTTTCCCTGTGTGACAGTTACCACAGCACAAGCTTCAAAGGTACTTTGCCATGCATCCAATGCCCACTCTGTGCTTTAACAGAACCACGCTTTAAGAACACTTTGGCCATGGCATTGAGGTGTAGTAAAGAGCATGAGCCCTGCAGCCACACAGGTCCATGTTCAATCCTGGCTCTGCCACTCACTTAGCCATGTGGCTTGGGGGAAGTCACTTAACCTTTCAGAGGCTAAGTTTCACCTTAGGTAATATGGGGATACCACCACCCTACTTGCTAGGGATACTGTAAGAATTACCAACAATAATGATGATGCTAACACACGACTACATATTTTAACTCAATCCTCACAACAGACTTAGGAGGATATTGTTACGGGCTCCACTGTACAAATGAGGAAACAGAGTTTAAGATCAGGAAAGCAAATGGTACAGTGCTAACAGGTGCTCAAGAATCACACTGATAAACAGGAAAACAGTCTCCCTGTCTGTTATGTTTAACTGGACTACAGAGCTAGGAATAGACACAAGAAATATTCACGTGATGATAACATCCAAAGTCTATGAAAAAGTATACGATAGTGTAAGGAACCACACTTTGTGACAATGAAGACTGGCAACATGTAGACTGAAGCAGGTCTCCCTGCTGAAAGGCTTCACCCGTGGGCCACCAGAACCAAGAGCCTCAGAGTGGATGCTCCGGCACCAACTGGATTATGACAGCAAGTGCACAATGACAGACCAAGATGCCACAGCTCTCCAGCCTAACCCTGTATGGCCACCACCCTAAGCCCTAACAAATAGACCCCACCTCATATGAGGCATACGGCAAGCCACGTTAATTTTTCTTCCCAAGATTACATAGGCTAGGCTACATTAGCCACTAGATGACTATTTTATGGCTAATCTTTTTCTGCCTTGCTGAATTGTTATATGCCTTGACTGTTTTTGAGTTTATTTATTTATTTTTTTTTTGAGAGAGAGAGAGAGAGCACGTGCATGTGCGAGCAAGCTCAGGGGGAGGGGCGGAGACAGAGGGAGATGGAGAATCCCAAGCAGCCTCAACAGGGCTCGAACCCATGAACCGTGAGATCAATGACTGGAGTGGAAACCAAGAGACGCTTAGCCAACTGAGCCACCCAGGTGCCCCTGTGGTGCTTGATTTTAATGTTCAGACTAACAAGTTTGTTTTCTACATTTTAATGTTCTCAATGGTAAAATGCAATGTATTTTTCTTTGTACATACGGCTACAAGAGAAACTTGAAGTGAGAGTAAGTTATGCCAATTATAGTCTCAGTAAGTTCCAGTGGCCAAAAATTATTCAGAACAATACTCTGGTTCCAAATTGTATTCCATATGTTTCTATTCTCACTATTAATTTGGGAAACAAATCTCAACCAAACTTTGCATATATTAAAAAGCTTTACTTAATACAAAGGAACAGATTTTAAAGCAAATCACTAGTCATACTGCCTTCAGAGACATGTGATGTAACATAATAACACGGCAAAAGCTTTGGCCATACAAAAATCAGAAAGACTTACATCTCTATGAACTGTCTTGGGTTCGTTTGAATTCAGAATCGGAAGAATTTCTGGAAGTGAATTCACTCTCCTCCGTGTGGTTGGCTCCTGGATCTCTACTGAAGCAGTTATGGGAATGGGGCGTAGTTTATCTCTGATATTTTCCTGAAAAGTATGCAGAGTTAAGCATGGTGTCAATGCTCCTGGGCAAACAATGATTTCCTTTTTTATTATTTTTTAATTCTGTTATTATTTTTTAAAGAGCGAGAGAGCACAAGTGGGGAAGGGGCAGAGAGAGAGGAAGACACAGAATCCGAAGCAGGCTCCAGGCTCTGAGCTGTCAGCACAGAGCCCAATGCGGGGTCGAACCCACGAATCATGAGATCTCTACCTGAGCTGAAGTCGGACACTTCACCAGCTGAGCCCTAAGCACCCGCAATGCTTTCTTTCGTACTGAATAATAAGCCGCTGGCATAAATTTCAGAAATCTACATACGCCACCATAAAACCCAACTTCTGTCCTAAGTCCTAACAGCAGACGTGACTGTCTGTGGGCCTCACCTGCAGCCAGAGGGTCTCCTCCATGCACGCACTCTGCTTCTGCCTGTTCAGAGTTAGCTCTTGAGTATACTTGGGCTCAGAGCCTTGGTTTCGAAACTGAACTCTTGATGACAGCCCAGATTTTCTTCTCTCCTTTTCCGCCTCAAGTGTACCCAAAATGGCTAGATAAAATGAACAAAATCATATGAACTTTAAGTGCATCCACGTACAGTTCAGCCGGAAGTATGGGGAGTTCCCTTTTGCGTTTAGTTCCTTGCAGAAGAATACTTTTCCCATTGCCCTTGTTGCTCTTCATATTTCCTGATAACGTACATTTTGACTGATTTATGGTGTTTCAAATCAAGCTGTCCTTTCCTGCCCACTGCTGTTAACAGTTTATTTGAAGTTAAATTTCCATTGAGCCACCTGGGGGAGCTCGAGAATAAGTCAAAACCTCTGAGCAGCATCCAAGGATTTCCGGCTAAATTTCAACAACTCCTAGAGAACTAAAGATAATGGGGGATCCAACACTCCTTAAAGGCAGACACTGATTCCCATTCAGCTGTCTGTTGCTTATGTGGGTCCATGTCTGCATATTAACAAAAGGTCTCTGAACCAGGTCTCCTCAGGTCTGTTGGGAATTCAGAATCTCAAGCCCCAGCCAGACCTAGTTAACCAGAATCTACATTTTAACAGGACCATCAGGTGGTTCTTATACATGTTAAAGTTTAAGATGCACTGATAAAATGTTGGCCAAATGGGAATAATTGATATTAGAGAAGTCTTTTAATAGGAGACTTTTCACTTAAAAGAATTAAAAGATAAAACATATTCCTTTTAAAAGCTAGAGGGCCCAGCTACTGTATCTCCCACAACCAAAGTTTCCAACCTCCTCGAAGGCACATCCTGTTCCTGATTATCTGTACCAATGGAGCTCAGAGGGCAAGCCAGGATTTGGACGACCAAAATCTCATTTCTTGACCTCAGAATGCATTCTCTGCTGGTTTGTTGGATGTAGCTACTGTGTTTCTTTATGGGACAATATTTAAATAACTTACATTCACTCACTAACCATCAGGAGGGGAAGAAAACCAAAGTGTGTACAGGGCCACAGAAGGCAGCCTCAAGAAAAGAAAACAAAACAAAACAAAACTTCTCCAGAAAATGTAGAAAATAAACCACCCATGTTCTAATATTCATGCTGGAGTTCAGAAGAGGCCTCAAAGAGCATCTATTTTAATACCCTTTTCTTGCAGATGAAGAAATGGGACGCCCACAGAGGTAGGAGAGTGGCCCAGGATCATACAGTGAGGGACAGAGGCAGCTCCAGCTTCTAAGTCTCTGTCACAAACACACAAGACAACTGCTTGATGAAGGCCTCTTAGATGTCCAGGTTCCCACTTCCTCTAGGCCTCTGCTTCAGTCACTCTCTTCTTCTGCCAGCTGGACCCCTTCCCTCTCCACTTCCCCCTGACTGCCTGGCTAACTCGACTCCTCCTTCAGATCTCAGCATGGACATCAGTTCCTCCAGGAAGACTTTCCTGGCCTCTCCAGGGGGATCCGACAGTATTCTATTTCCCCAGCCAGTGCACTTAGCTACTGTGCTGTGATCGCCCGACCGTCTTCCCCAGGCAAAAGCGTAGACAGGGACCACATCGGTCTGCCCGCCACTGTGTTCCCCAGCAACAGGACAACACCTGATGTAAGTATGATTTTTAGAACAGACGAACGGAAGCGGGAGTGACTGGCACAACACCAACATGTACACCGATGCACACACAGGCATGTGCACAAACAACGTGACGTTATTCTTATGCCGAAACAATAGCCAGTCGGATGTGTGAGACCAAAATTTAGAAACACTGACACTTTCAATAGTAATTTCTGCCAAATGGAATGTGCCTCCATTTTAGCCTTGTAGCCTTGACATCATCCATTTATCAATGACCTGTTAACTTCACAATGAACCAGATGAAGGCTCACATGCTGAGTGCCCCTCACAGCAAAAGTAGGGGAGGGTGTGGGTGCATTAAAACCGTTTATCTACCAGGCCCACTCTAACCTTCCCTAACCCTCCAGACAGTTCACATCATCTTAAAATCCTTGCAGGCCACCTTTGCTGACCTTTTGAGGGGCAAGCCAAGTAGAATACTCATTAAGGCTCAATTATAAATATCTGTATGTATGGAACACCGCATCTGAGGACTATGGAGTTAAAATAGCCTGATCAAACAATAAGCTCACATTCTCAGACTCTGGGAACAGATTTGAGATATATCAACTCATATAGCTTTGTGGAAGTTCTATTTGATTTAGAATTACAGAAAGTACAGGAAATGAAAAACAGGGTCCCTCTAAATGTCTTCACAGAAAAAAGTTCTATCCATATTAGGCCATCGGTAAACACCTGGCTAATGGAGTTGTTCATAAACACTTGGTTAATGGAGTAGTTGCTGAATATGAATTGCATACACAGGGCATCAAATGCTGCACGAAAGCTAGAATGAAGTTCGTGACTGTATAGAAATGTTTGATGTGGGAGGAGACGGGGAGTTCTTGAGGAGGTTTCACGTCTGTGGTCAGAGATGTATGGGAAAATGACTGACTGACTGAGAAAGATGTCTCCCCATTTCCTCTCCTCCTCTAGTCAGAGAATTGCAGTTTCTCCTGGTCTCTCTAGTCTACTCCAAACCCAGAGGTAAAACGCCCATTATCCAAACAGACAAGTGTGAGGTACTGCATTTGGGTAAAAATAACACAAAAGATACTGAAAGGATGACAGGGTGTGAGAGACCATAGAAGAGGTTTTCTTCTCAGTGGGCGCCACGCAAAGAATCGTTTCCAGTACTGAATAAAATACCAGCCACGTCAAAAGGCAAAGGGCACAGGCCATGACACAGCCACACCAAGCACACTTCAGGCAAGGTCTGCAGATCCCAGCGAGAGAGGCTATGGCGGCAGACAGCCCAGAAGAGGGGCCTAAAGAGATCAGGGAGGTAAAGAAACTGCCTGAGGATGGCTCAAAATATGGAAAGACGGAGGCTTAACATACAAAAAGGGGGCCTATGACAATGTGAGCTGGGTGGAGACAGACATGTTTGCCAAATCCTGGGACATCATAAGGGATATACCGTTAATAAAGAAACGGAGTAATACTTTAGGTAACAAGGAGGAAACTTAAGAAAGCTCATTAGCTCCAGTAAAAACTGAACGCCACCCTGTCCCTTCAGAAAGCTGCCCCTGGTAGCATGCTACGCCCTCACCGCAGGCCTCTGGGACTACCGCCTGACCCAGGATGGAGGTCACCGTCACTCTTTGTACCTGCTCTTTGGGAAATGGTTTTCTTTCAATTCCCGTGCCCCCGTCTTGCCTCTGGAGCTGCAGCAGGTGGCTTACACCTGAAAACTCATGGCTGTTACTAAAACATAGCACAGAAGGCTTTGGTGACGAGCACTCCTGTTAGAGTACCATTAGCCTTGTCTAATCCTGGGGCAGAAATCCTGTTTGGATTGTAGGGAAAGGGAGAATAATACCTTGTAAATGACAAACAGCTTTCACCACAGCATCTCCTTTGCTCTCACCACAATCCTCTGTAGTAATTCTATTACAGGCATTTTTCTTACTGACAGGAAAATGCAAACTCAAATGTTAAGAGACTTGCTCTGTGCGGCAGGGTCGGCCAGCCTTGGAGCTGGAACCAGGAGCAGAGCCCAGGGCTCTGAATTCTCAAGACCGGCCTTCCAGCCTTGCAGGAATCTGCACTCAGGGACACAGCGTGGGTGTTCCAGGCCGTGGAGGCCTCCGGGAGGGGACAAGGGAGTGAAAAGAGGCTAAGGCGGCAATTCTGTGCAATGCTCAGGCTGTGGCTCTCACTCTTCTCTAACCACCCCCCACCACCTCACAGCCACAAAACCAATTTTCCACATGGCTCTTCAAAGGCAGAAATGGAGGAAACAGTTGTGGTAGCAAATGACTGCTCTCCCAAGGCATCCTGTCCTAAACCATCTGCTCTGGAAAATCCAAATGAGGACCAAATGGAGTGTTATTCCCTCCTGATTAAAGAGAAGACAACAGATACGCTGAATTCCGTAAACACGAATTTATGAACCCAGCTTGGTCACTGCAGTTTTTATTTTTCCGTTATTTATGCAGAACTTTCACCCTGGCAGATAGAAAATACAGAATTTTTAAATGTACTGGGTACTCACATATCGAAGGATTGTAACCTGTGGGTTTGGCAGTATATTCAAAACAGGCCTTCACCTGGAGGCTGTATAAAATCAAACACATATTCCTTAAAAGATCCATTACTACAGCAGAAAAAAACTCCATGTTCCCCAACTCTCAAATACCCCACTGCCCACCGATGAGTAAAATGTTATATATTCACTTGAGAATCCCTGTCCCCTTTGCCCATTTCTGTCTACCCTTGCCTATGGCTCCCCAGCGCAATCGGGTCATCATAAAGCAGGGCTGTGAAACTGAGGAGGTCATGGGGACCTGGGTGGCTCAGTCGGTTAAGCGTCCGACTCTTAATTTTGGCTCAGGTCATATCTCACAGTTTGTGAGATCAAGCCCCACATCAGGTTCAGCTTGGGATTGTTTCTCTCCCTCTCTGCCTCTCCCCTGCTCATGCTCACTCTTAAAATTAAGAAACTTAAAAAAACAAAAAACAAAAAACAAAAACACAACACTAAGGAGGTTACATACACAAAGCCAAAGCTCTCACCATATCCCACTAGGTGCCCCACAGAACATTTTCTGGCGGAGATCAATCGTGTTCGGTGTTACGGTGAGGGTTTTCTGAATATTAATCACAGGCCGGGACCTGAAAACAAAGGAATAAAAAAACACAGGCTTAGCCTTTTGCTACCTTGAGTGGGAGATGAATTTACATGCTATCAGCTGCCTACAACATCTTAAAAACCAGAGGGGGAAAAAAATGTTCCCCACTGCCAAAGAAAATAACAGATACCATTGAAAACCTGATGACACAATTTTTTTTAAGTTTTAAATATAACATTTTATAATTATAAAATGTTTTATAGTTTTAGCAGAGTTTTTAAATGGTAAGTAATATGTGTGATATGTAAAAGTTCCAGAATTTTCAGGTAAGTGTTAAGTCTCTGTCCCCATCCAAACCCCCAAGTGGCCTGGTATGTATGTCCTTCCAGAAACCTATTTGGTCTTTGTGTTTCTGTTAAAAATATTACCTAAAGTTAAATATAGAAACATACATATGCTTTTCTTCAATGGGAGCTTTACTTGCTTCTTGTTCTGAATGTTGCTTTTTCTAACATTTCAGAGGCCTTCTCCTATCTATCCATAGATCTAGTTTACGGTTTCTCGCAGCTGGTGGTGTTGCTCTGTCCCCACACAACATCATTTATTTAACCAGTCCCTAACGGGTAGACATTTGATGCTGTTTTTAGGCTTCCGGCTCTGACAAACATCCTTGTACCTGCTTCTCGGCACACGTTTGAATTTACCTGTAGGATAAACTCCTAGTGGAACTTCTGAGTCAAAGAATATGGACATGTTTTAAATTTGCCAAAATACGTTCAAAAAGGTTAAAACCCCATATACACCCAACACCTGGGATGCAATCAGGGTTTCTACATACATGAATTGTATTATTACAGGCAATCCTTAGCTCTCGGATATCCATCCTAAAACATTTGCCCTTCCTTGCTCCCATCCGCAGCCTCAAGCCTTTGTCCTCTTGCCACCAGAATGGATCACAACTTTTCTGCCCCAACAGTATCTCTGTAAGCAGAAACTTCAAGCCCTTTGCCTTTTTTCTGCCCTGCCTTAACCCCGACCTCGCAAATGCTCAAGAAGCTGGAATCCCACACCTTTGGTCCTTCTCACCATATGAAAACATCCTTGCTCTGCCTTCCATCTTCTTCTCCCCTACTCCCCACAGCCAGTGGGGTCACCCCCAGCCCACGTCCTGAACTCTGCCGCAGGTACGAGAAATCCAACTAGATGGTGGCTGGGAGTGTAAGTGGATGGGGAGACAGACCCCTCGCATCTCCATCACTCCTCAGCCAGAACTGAGAATGGGTTCCATGGTTTTATTACCACATGGCTCCAGTTCGACTGACTTCAGCAGTCTTCTGGTAACCTAGCCGTCTTGGGTAAGATGTTTGATAAGCATTCCAAATCCCTTACAGGTAACTGGAACTTCTGGACTCCATCTATCGGTAGGCTAGAAAAGGCATGAGAACATTCGTGGGCAAGGTGGAAGCCTATATAAAAGGACAAATGCTGCCCACCTTCTCATTTGTAGATTTCCTTTTATCTCAATTATTTACCTTTCTGTTGTTATTTCAGACAGCTGCTGGTTTCTAAGATGCTAGATATATTTCTAATTAAATTCTAGATATATTTCTAGATATATTTCCAATTAAAGTTTTGAGAGCATATTTAAGAGACAAAAATCCACAGAATCTTAGAACCAATTGCTACAGATGCAAGAGTATTTCATGTATGACAGTATTAAAGCTTTAATGTGACATAAATATCAGAAGGATATATTTTAACATACCTTCTGCCTAAAACATTTTTATTTTTTAAAGTTTATTTATTTTGTAATGCTTATTATTTATTTTTGAGAGAGAGAGAAAGACAGAGCATGAGCAGGGGAAGGACAGAGAGAGAGGGAGACACAGAATCTGAAGCAGGCTCCAGGCTCTGAGCTGTCAGCCCAGAGCCCGACCCGAGGCTCAAACTCACAGATTGCAAGATCATGACCTGAGCCAAAGTCAGATGCTCAACCGAGCCACCCAGGTGACCCGAAATAAATGATTTTTAGTGCTGATTCCCAGCAGTGAAAAGGGGGACTCAAGCAAAGGTGATGGGCAAACTACTGTAGCCCTTCTGGAGGTCATTTTGGTGAATCTGAATCCAAAGTCTGAAAACACATATGCCCTTTGACTTTTGAAATTCACTTTTAGGAATTTATCATAAGGAAATAATTCAGGACATAAACAAAAGTCAAGATTTTACCAGCTTTGTGTATCATCAAAAACAAACCTGGAAAGCAACATAAATATCCAATGACAGTATGGCGGTTCTTAACTAAATTAGGACCCAGCCATGTGACGCCTTATAGGCAGCCATAAACTTCATTTCAGAAAAGTGCTCAACGAAAGGGGAAAAAACACCTGTACATTATAAACTCACTTACATGGAAGAAGTCCACTAATGCATTACAAACTGACAAAAGCAGGTTATAAAACAATATGTACATTATGATCTCGGTTTTGTAAAATATACATGTATGTTCATAGCAAACAAAGGACTAAAAGGATGTAAACCAAGATTTTGGAGCTTACTAATGGATATTAAATACAGGGGATGCTTATTTCCTCCCTTATAAGCTTTGTCCTGTCAAATTTTATGTTTCAGTTTTTACCAAAATATAAGGTTTAAAAAATATTTCCGAAGTAGAATTTTCACCAATTCTGACTTTTTCCTCAATTCAAAATTAGCAAGATTTTACAAAACATGTCACATTGTTATACCACTGTCAAAAGAAAAATCTTCAAAATTCATACAAGCTTTTGACTTTGAAATACAGGTATTACAATTTTCAATTAAAAGGGTCAAAATCTGAGTGTAACCAGATTACTGAACATGCTTCACTGAAGTCAGAGATCGCATACCTGAACACAGTTACTGAGTCTGAGAGTGAACCAACAGCAACATCAGGGTAGGAATTTCTATCAAGGTCCATATTTCCAGCAATTGAATATCCAAAATAAGGTGTTTTACCCTCGAGAATCTGAAATGAACAAAGCATCAGGATGAACGACTGGCCCACCAAAACGAGCTTCTCTGTGCTTTCAAAAAGCCACATGGTTCCTTTTAAACTGAAGTTCAAGAGTTTGCTTATAAATGATACTAAATTATAAATGAGTTATAACTAAGTCTACATGTTATCCAACACTTCATATATTTTATTTCATAGAAGTCATCTGATTTACATTGTATCTCAAAGGTTTTGAGACAAGTTTTGATGAGCTTCTTTACTATATACCAAACAAACCTCTCTGCCTGCTCTCCAAATGTCTTATTCTTCTCGAAAGCAATTTTTAATTTTTGGAGTCTCAATTCTCCATGTAATCACAATCATCTATTTCACTTGCCCCATTTTTACCTCCATTTAGTATGCTACTAAAGGAAAGATATCATATTTCCATCTATTTGTGCTGTCCCGGCAAAATCATCTTTTCCTTTGTATTACTTCAACTCCTAATTTATCTAAGAAATTTTACAATTTAAATAAGCACATCTACATCATTGCATTTGTATCCATTTCCAAGCTATCTTCTAACAGTACATTTTTTAACTACAAAATTCACACTATTATAGATTTGTAAATAAAACATGAGTAGCACGAAAATGCACATAAACCCAAATGCCCTATTACACGGCAAAAAGCTAAGACCCTTATTGTAGAAATCCAGGCTGTCTGGTTACCTGTGTTGGCTTGGTGTTTATTCCGTTTGGGGATCCGTGATAGATAAAAACCTTTCCCAGATCATCATAGGGAGCTCCAACGGCAATATCTGTTGAGGACATCACATTTCAACAAACGCTACATTTTAAAAACGTTCCAATACAACATTTCAAAATAAGATGTCATAAGCACTCATCATCTTAGACAATCAAATAATCTACCTATGAGCAGCATAACTGTTTCACAATCTATTACCTACCTTGGTAGCCATCTTGATTAATGTCACCAATATTTTTTACTGCAATGCCAAACATGGAATCTTTGGTTCCATTGAGACGAATTGGCTTCACATTATTCCACCTGCCTTGCTGGTTAATGTAAACATACACCGCACCTCCGACCTCTCCATCTCTATCAAAATACTGTGGGGCTCCAATAACTATATCTTGCCACCTGAAAATACAACGAGGGATAAAACAACCATCAGCTAAAATGCCAGCAAGCCCACGGAGAATACCTCCAGCCCAGGTATTAGGGACACAGAGACAGGATGTGGAAAGGGTCTCAAATCTGGAATTCATTTCTCATCAATTAAAACATTTTAAGGTACTTTTATGTAATGTTTAGGTAACATACTGTTTAGGCATGTAAATGTTTATGCTTAGGTAAAACATTTTACATGGTAGCCCATAATAAATGCCCAAAGAAAAATATCAAAGAACCTGAAGACAGTCCCCAAGTTAGAATGAGCGTGCACAGAGACTCCCCTCCACCCACCACCCGAAATGGTACCACCAGCCATAACTATTACTCTGTCCCCAATCCAATCCCTACTTTCAAAAGGACATCCTAGATGCTCTGACAGCCCCTGAAGAAATCACAGAAGAACGATGTAGGTGTCATTTTTCAAGTTAACTTTTTTCCCCCAAATTTCAATTCTCACAGACCCAAAACGTGAGTTTTGATCTGAAAACTGAAAACTGAAATGTAATCCTACACCATGGGGAGGGCAATGAAGGTCTGCTGCCAAAATACAAGTGATAAAGATGTGACAGGATAGTAAAAACCTGGCAGCAAAAACACTCTTTGGAATCCACTAACCTGAAAGGATGGCTCTTCTCAAGACCTAAAGAAGCCAAAGAACCAACGATTTCTTGGCAAGCGTAAAATAACCTAAGACCCTCTTACCCATCTTTGTTAAGGTCCACCACTGCCACGTCATAGCCGAATGACGATGCCAGACCCTCCCCGTCGAAAATGTGCTCAGGGAGAAGATGTGCAGACTTCATGTCTCTTTTCAGCAAAACCACAGCTCCACTGTGGTTGGCTCTTGGAGCACCGGACACGAAAGTGAGCTCATCTTTAGAAACGATACCTTTTCCTGAGTCCAAAGAAAAGCCTAGAAACACAAAATAACAGTTCACATCACCCCGTATTTCAGGAGGTATCTACCATTGGTAACTCCATCACTACCTCTTCCTCTGGCTTCCAACCCTCTCCTTCTGAGCCTCTCTACCAGCTTATCACATTTACAACGCGAAAGAGTTACAGAGGTAAGAGGTCTGACTCAAGTACAAAGAAGTAGGCTATTTCATTGCTCTCTCAGGAAATATATTAAGACTTTTAAAGGAAACCACCTATGCTATTTAACATCTGTGTAACTTGAATCATGAAGCATTCATGCATCTGAAGAAGTTGCTCAAACCCCATTTTAATACTGGAACTGTGGGCCAAAGGAGGTCAGGCTAGATACTAAATTATCACGGGAAAGGATACACAGAGATACAACCAGACACAGCATACCTGAGTGCATGTTATAGGGCTCTGCTACAATGTAATGATTAGTGATCTCCTTGGTAATCAGGCAAGAACAAATGCTAACATCATTCGTATACCACAGGCAACATTTCAGTGTTTTGAACCAACTTGATTCTTGGACACAAACATGCAAACAAGACCATGACTTGTGAGATGTAGTATTTGAGAACCCAGTATAAACAATAGAGGTGAGCAAGCTGTCATTGATGACAATTACATACTTGTTCGGAGGGCAGAACATGTGAGACACTGGATTATAAAGCATCAGGTAGGATGTCAGATAACAGACTGAGATCTGGTAGCAAGTGAGTGTAAACACCTCCATCAAAATCACTTGCATTAAGCAAATCTTGCTATGTAAAGGTGAGGCAGATGCAGAATGGTGTAAGCTCCCCCTTTTTAGTGGGATTTATAAAAAGCTTCACCACTACTGTTGTAGTTCTCAAATTGTGAAGTTTGAGTGGCAAAATACGATGAGCTCCAAGTTTAGAAAAGGGTGATAAAACCGAATCCAGCTCTGAAAACCATCCGGGAGCAGAGCCTCAACAGTGGCATGATCTCATGTGTGTGCTCCACTTAAAGGAAATAAAAAATAAAAAGATGGATGCTCTGTATGGATCAAAAAAAATTTCTTAAATGACCATGACCAAGAGAATTTATTTGTCATTTCAGAGGTCACAAACCTAGGTAGCTATTCATCATCACATCAGGGGACACGTTGGACCGCTCCCTGGGAGGCTGTGTTTTGTAAACAAACTGATCAGGATCTGCGTAGGAAACGCTGGTCAAAAACAGCAGGCCTGGACACGTGCACGGAACGGAAGAGATTGAAGGGAAAAGCAATTACGCTCTGTAAGAGGCACAAGAGCTTCGGCTGCTCCAGCCGGACGATGAGGCCACCAGGCCACCACCGCATCTAGCAAGCCACCCTCTTTGCCAGCTTCCCAAACCCCAAGCTGATCATTTTATTCCTTAAAACCACGGACTCATTGAAATGACAGAGGCACAGACAGCACGGACAACAAAACATGTAACGACACAAACTTGACGGTTTCCCCCGCCAGACACCCACATTGGAGGAAATCCATTCATCAAAGTGGCAAATGGGCTTAATAAAAAGTGCTGAATCCTTTCAGATGCTCCAATAGCATCTATGTTTACAAAAATCCATGAGCATCTATCTTCAAGACTAGACCACTGGTTTCTTGACCATGAAGTCAAATTTTCATTTACAATTAAATACTTCTCTCTCTCTCTCTCAAAAATAAACATTAAAAAATTAAAATTAAGTACGTCTCATCACAAATAACCCCTAAGTAACACGCTTGATTGGACAGCACATATATTCAAATAAAATATAGGTTTGTTGACAGTATTTATCCTGAAAAACCGTATTTAATATTGAGACTGCAAACTGCTGGCATCTGCATCCTTTCCTGTCCTGCGAAGCCATGGACGTGGTGGCACTCATGGAATCCAGCCGCTTCCCACCCTGACCCTGTCACTTCCATGAAACTTTCTCTCCTAGGCTGAGGGATCAGTAACTGTATGACCTTAGACTAAGAAATTAATCTTCCTAAGATACACTTTTTTCATCATCAAAAGAGGGATAATCATACTTATTTTATAATGTTTTTGGGAAGGTCAAGTAAGACCTGTAAAATAGTATATATACCACATGACTTAGAGCACATGAACCACACTTAACAAGTGATAAATTTAATTTTGCTCTGCTCTCTTGTATGCTTTCACATCAAATTTTTAATTTGGGGGCAGGAGGGAATGTCTGAAAGGTTGTTTTTTTCCCCTAACTTAACGGGATCATTCATGTATATGTACATAATTAGGCCATCTTAAGAATCTGTTTACTAACACATTGATAACAACTATTCTTTGTGTTGACTTATCTTCCATTGTTCCAGTAACATCTCTAGCACAGGGGGACTTTAAAAAAAAATAGGTTACTATTTAGGTTTAGGAGATTTTTTTACATTTTTTTCAAGAAATGTGCAGTAATTATTCTTTATGTCAACTCATACCAAGAATTAAAGCTTTTAAAAGCCTTTGTGTAATTACCATAATGCACACGAATGATTTAGGACGCCCATTAGTAATGCAGACAAGCCTGAGGAGTTAGGGAACTGGCACTTAGACACGATCTGGGTGTCCTCCAGCAGTCCTGCCCAGCTTCCGCTGGAAAGCTGCCGTGCCACCCGCCAGGGGCCCCGTGACATGGGGGCCCCGATCCAGAAGCCGGGCCAACCCTGGAAGATCGACAGTCACAAAGGAAGGACGCGGAGGTTTTGACCCGCCACTGCAGAGTAACTTCATAAACGGAGCTCTCAAGAGTATCTCTAGAAAGAGGATACGGCTCAGCTGACTGCTAACATCCATGCATTTTTTTTCCCCGCTGCATGAACAGCCTGTTTCAGGTTACAGAGGCCGATGCTAGCCCAAGAGATGGGCTTGAATGCAAGAGGTTTCCCATCTTGAGGGAGCCCAGGTCAGAAGGGAAGGGTCCCAGGCACCAGTCAGGTTACCTCAGGATCACCAAAGCTTAAACCCGACTGCCCATCAGAGCAGCCACGGGCCCCTGGTCCCGCCTGGCCCGTCCTCAGCCTCCAAGTCCAGGTCCAGGGAGGGCGCTGTCACACTGAGGCATCTGAAAAGACAGGCACGCCAAGCTATGCTCATTCCTACCTAAGTAACTGTTAGCAGGAACAGGAACTAGACTTTCGTCATGGTCAGTCTCTCCACCAACTTCGTAAGGCCCATCTTCAAAGATGTTCATGTCAAAAAAAGTGTTATTCTTTTGCTCTACGCGAACAATGCCTACAGGAATGAAATGGCAAAAACAAAAAAACAAAAAAAACAACAACAAAAAACAATGAAGATGAAAACAAAATCAAAGAGATGGTTCCTAATAAACATGCCTCGTGTTATCACTGTCAGTATAGAAAGAAAAGTCTAGAGGAAGAAAAGGCAAAGGAAAGGGGGCTTTTGAAGTTATTAAAGTTTAAAAAATCATGTTCGTGTGAATTTTTACAAAGAAATTGTTCTAGTTATTAAAAAAATGCACCATGCATTTTTAGGAATTATCTTTATAATGCCACCAACTAGATGGAAAATGGAATGTTTACTTAACTAAACCTACAGAAAATAACTTTTTATTTTTTTTTAATTTTTTTTTTTTAACGTTTATTTATTTTTGAGCAGAGAGAGACAGAGCATGAACGGGGGAGGGTCAGAGAGAGGGAGACACAGAATCTGAAACAGGCTCCAGGCTCCGAGCTGTCAGCACAGAGCCTGACGCGGGGCTCAAACTCACGGACCGCGAGATCATGACCTAAGCCGAAGTCGGCCGCCCAACCAACTGAGCCACCCAGGTGCCCCAGAAAATAACTTTTTAAAAGCTATAGGAGCCTGATGTAGCAATCCTATACCAATTTACCTACTTTACTATAATGTAAAAGTGAAATGTTTTGATTCTTTCTCCAAATCACTTTCATGTGATGGAGGAGACTGGATTTCATCTTTCTAAAATTTTCACAATTAACAATTAAGAATTAACAAGATTTCATATAGTAAACCTATTACATGACTTTTTAAAAATGGTAACATTTCAGGCCACCTGGATGGCTCAGTCAATTGAGCATCTGACTCTTGATTTTGGCTCGGGTCATGATCCCAGGGTCGTAGGATCAAGCCCCTCATCAGGCTCTGTGCTGAGCGTGGAGGCTCCTTGAGATTCTCCCTCTCTCCCTCTGCCCCTCCCCTGCTCGCATGTGCTCTAAAATTAAATAAATAAATAAATAACGTTTTAAGTCAGGGTTTATAAAGCATGTAAGACATGTTTCCCATATATATATATATATATATATATATATATATATATACACACACATACATACATAATTGGTGGGTTTTTTTGTTATTTTACTATGTATGGCATCTCTTCTTGCTACAACAGAACTAATTCTAAATTCAATGTGTTATTTTCATTAGGTCAGTATAACCTTACAAATACCGTCATGTTGGGGGTGGGGAGGCCAAAGGAGATTACTCCCAAAGGTTAACATGGATGATATAAAGAGGAAGGTGTCCTCGAGAATTATTTCTAATAGGAATTCGAACTTGAGCAGGGAGCAGGGGGAGGGGGGCTGGCATCTGGGTGGTTCAATTGGTTAAGCATCTGACTTTGGCTCAGGTCATGATCTCGAGGTTCATGAGTATGAGTCCTGCATTGGGTTCTGTGTTGACAGCTCAGAGCCTGGAGCCTGCTTCAGATTCTGTGTCTTCCTCTCTCTCTCTGCCTCTCCCCAGCTCACACATTGTCTCTCTCTCAAAAATAAATAAAAACATCCAAAAAAATTTTTTAAAAAGGAATTCAAACTTGGGAGGTTTTTAAAATGCATCTCCTAAGTGTTTCCTAACTTAGTGAAAGTGTTATAACATAGGATTTATTTTAATAAAAAGAAGTCTTCTGTCTAAATCATATACATTTTTCTTCATTATGCATTAGAGTTAATTGTCCTTTATAACATACTGGTTTTCTATGCCTGCCTAATTTCTTCAGAGAAGTTAAACTTTATATAGGAGCTGACCAGGTTCATCCAGTCAAAACTGAGGACCATTCTCCCCTCCCTCCCTCCCTCCGTCTCCTTTTACCTATATCACAATCATCATTAAACGATACCACTAAACAACTTTCCTGTAAATTATCTAAAATTATCATCCCAAAATTCCCCTAGTTCATCTACCCTTCTAACTTTTCTGCTTTATTAGTAAAACACAGCCTTTTAAGATAATATATAATGAAAGATATATCTGTATTAATACACTGTTACTTATATAGGACACCAATTATTTTGTTTTCAGATCACAACCTTAAAATGCAATGTTTACTAACATTAAAACATAAAACTTTCACCTTCAAGAAACAGGAAAACACAAACAGAAAAAACCCACTAATGTTAATTATTATATTCTTACAGAAAAAGGCTAACTACTTGTATTAATATAAATTGCTGAGAGAAGGAAAAAAATATCTTCAAACATTTCCACCACTGTTTCTGAAATCACATAATTGAGAGATTATAAGATCCTACCTTACTTCTATAATACACAAGTGTCTTGTAACACATTTGGTTTCAATTTAAAATGTTCTCAATCATGGTGCATATAGGAGAACTTACGTAGTCAGTCTAATCTCTATTGCTATAAGTACATGTCCTACCTTTCCAGTTATAAGTGCCTGGGGCTCCAAACACAATGTAATGAAAGTCTTTCGTGAAAGTAGCTGCAACTCCTTGCTGGCAAGAACCAAATTTTTCATGGCCTCTCAATCGGCCATCGCAGAAACTCCAGTCTCCTCCATCCATGTCATCCTCAATCCTGAGATTCTGACTCAGGACGTAACACCTTCCAAAGATGTCGCGGGATTCCTGCTTTGTATTGACGTGTTGCCTTTTTTCATATCGGTGAGCACATGTCTGCAAATAGATGGAATGAAGCTGCCCGTTCATTTCCACAAAACTTAGGTTTATTATGGACAATTTTATGAATTTGTAATAAAGAGGGATTAATTCTAAATGGGATGTGAAACATGTCCTCATCCTGGGCCTGGATCCCAAACCAGCAATTGTTCCCCCAAGTGGCACTAAGAAGACCGTTATCTAGCACATAGGAACTAGGACTCCTGTCTTCTTTTCACCTGGAGAATAAGGCTCCAGTCCAAATACTGAATGCCAATCTGTAATCCACAGGCAATTTATTTGTAAATTTACCTGTCACATAAACAATGGGAAATATCTTATTTCATTTTCTTAATTTAATTGGCTTTAATGGCCGTATGAAATTTCACATCAGTGTGTTTGTGAAAATATGTAATTACATTCCAGAGGAGCGAAATCAGACGTATTTTCATAGGGATCAGGCAAACACAGCTAAGACAAAAACATTTCCCTTTTACCCACACTATTTCCTTATAATCACTCCTAACTTATACTCTAAAGTCTGAGATTAAGTTTATTTTAAAAGGCAGAGAGAATTATACTGCCAGAAAAGATGAAATAATCCCTATAATTTTACAAGATATTCATGGCTACCCTCCATGTAACAGAGGATGAATAGACTTTACAATATCCAAGTTGATTTCCTGTAAGGATCCCTTAGATATCAAAACTTAGTGTTCAGTAAAATTCTCATTTTTTTTTTTTTCAAAACCCTGTATAAATTTGTTACAGCAACCAGATTTTGAAACAGACACGCAAGGATGATCATAAGCGAGCCTGGAAGGCACCACCAAGGCCATCTCACAAAGCCACCTAACAAACCTCTTTTCTTCACTACACTTGTATTTGACTTTGTTCAGAATAAACAACCAGGAAGTTTTAAATTATCTGATCTTACTTTCCATGACCATTCCCACATTTTTTAAAATTTTTTTTTAATGTTTATTTTTGAGACAGAGAGAGACAGAGCATGAATGGGGGAGGGGCAGAGAGAGAGGGAGACACAGAATCGGAAGCAGGCTCCAGGCTCTGAGCCATCAGCCCAGAGCCTGACGCGGGGCTCGAACTCATGGACCGTGAGATCGTGACCTGAGCTGAAGTCGGACGCTCAACCGACTGAGCCACCCAGGCGCCCCATTCCCACATTTTTAATAACTCCTCTGAAAAAGACACATAGTTCCTGAGACAGAAACCATGTCTAGTTTTGTGTTTCAAGGACCATCAGAAATCACAGGAAAAATAATGCCTTGATTTCTTCTTGACACCAATGCCTGCTTTAAAGCAGTCAATCTTCTAGAATGTACAACTCTGTGTGGGCAGGGGCTCTACCAGTCTTGTTCACTACTGTACATCTCATGCTGGCACGTAACAGGCACTCAGACATTGTGGAATGAACACGCTTCTCTACACTTACCACAACTTTGCCCCCTGGACCTTGGCTCTGGACGGTGACCCCCATCCATTGATCTTCCTTGCTTTCTGATGAAGGGTCAGCTGTGGAAAGCAGCGCAGGTGAGATAACACAGTTAGGACCTTCAAAGTGACTGGAGCAGTCAAAAAACAAGAGATAAACACAATACAGGACGGTTTCTAAATTGCCCAGATTCTGAGTCTTTGCTACTTAGTAAATTCATGTACTCAATTCAGAAAAATTATTTCTCATTTTAAGAAAATGGTAAGTGGTTATTGGTAAGAATCTTCTGTAAAATTCTTAAATAAAATATATAGCTCTATTTGGTAGCCCTACATCCTCTCTGACACCTAGGGTCCTGAGTACAGAAAGGCATTTGAAAATTATAAGGCTAAGAAGTAGCCCTCCCCCATATGCCACTTAAAGCAAAGATATATTTAAAAAAGCAGTGATGCAGAAATCCAGTTTCCAAACTCCAGCTATCATCCAAACTAACACAAAATGGGCAGTTCTCTACATAGTATCAAATTTGTTACATAACAGCATGAATCATTCTCTTCATTAGAGATAGGAAGCAAGGCCTCAGATTCACTTTATTATCTATCAATGTCAAAAAGGAAAATAGATATATTTTTAGTCCCTCCCCCCAGGAAAGAGAGATATCACAAACACCATCATGTATGTTCATTTCAGTATCAATCTAATCCTACTGTGTGACCCTGTCTCCAAATTGCTGCCTTCCTCAATGAGAAGGCAGGTATGATTTTTAATCTTGAATCATTACAAAAATGCAAACACTAAGTCACTTTAAGTAGACGGAAGCCAAAATGTTAAAGGGTGATTAAGTCTAAATTACCCACAGGTTTTTGGTTTATTCTTTATACAGGTTGGTGTCTTTTTTACAAGTTTCCCACAATTAACATGTATCATTTGCTAATCAGCAAAAAAACAAAAACAAAAAAACAAACGTTATTTCTAAAATATGTAAAATCAAGAGAAGCACCTAAATGTGAATCTGCAAATCAACTTAGACCAAGTATGTCAAATCCAGCTCGCTTGAGCCTTCTTAGTACACTAACTGCTCTGCTCAGCATGGAGGCCTCACAAAACAAGCCGGTCTGAGCCAGCAGGGAAAAATTATCCACGATGGTCAGTTTTCATTTCAGAGAGAGCTGATACTTAAAACAGACTTTCTCCCACATAGTTTAACAGCAAGCGAGAACTTTTGGCAGCTAAGTACAAGCGATGCCCAATTTTCTTGCCGCTGTGAATTGTTTTAACAGCCTCCTGTAGAACCTCAACACATCACTAGGTGGCGATATCAATACACCATATCAGTTTAGAGAGCAGGATTAGGAAGGGCAGCAATTTCAACCATCCCACCAAACAATTCAAGACATGTAATGAAAACAGGCCCTCTCTCCGAGAATACTTGGACCTCCCTCCCCCCTCATGGAAAGGGCAAGTGGGATACGGGCGAGCTGGCCAAGTGGACACAGTACAGAACACACCATCATTATCAAATTCAATCCGTGTGCAAGGCCCCCGGGAGGTGATGTCGCAGCTGTACAAGCCTCCTGTTCTGTTGGCCCTCTGCAGTGGAAGGGCCACGGCCCGCGGGGCCCCTACGAGCAACCTGTTGACAAAAGAGAGAATTGGGGGATTGGAGTTTAAAACACACTTAACATTTCAATCAGTCAGAACCAAGAGATGTGGGAAATCATTCTTTGTCAAGAGTTCCCAGATGCCCTGCTGGCTTGGGCGCTGGGGAGAGTGAAGGTCGAGTCCCATGACCGGCTCATGCAACACACACATGCACAACTAGCCAAGTCAAGCCTCAGAAGAGGGGTTGTTCAAACAAGGCGAAAAGTTATCAGCCATCTGTCACAGTATCAGCACCTCTCTGCTGAGTAGGATTCTGGTGTTTTAAAAGACACACTTTTCATAGATAGAACATGACCCCTAAACCTAAATCAAGGACATATGGAACTTAACAAATGCTCCCACACGGGAGGGGGGGAAAATGGTCCCGTTAAACTTAACAAGCAATAATGTGTCAATTTCTAACACTGTGCCTTCCTGAGGTATTTTTCAAAGGTAATTTAACGGTACCCTGAATCTTCAGTATACATACTGGCTAAATTAATGAAACAAGGAGGCCATTAGGCTGATGTGGCTCTAATGACGTGGCAGCCTATGTAAGCAAAAAATATCTAAGCCTATAAATGCCTCAAGGTTATAAAATCAAACCCAAGGACAACCGATCACAAACAGCCAGTCAGGCTTTAAGCTACAGCTGATTAAATAATTTTTCTTTGATTCTTTACTCCCTGTAAGTAGGTCTTTCCCCTGGTTCCTGTTGGCAGAGCACTCCTAACCACTTCCAACTTGCTGCTGCCAGATTCCCATTGATTTTTGCTCAAATAAACTCGAAGTTTTTAAAATAGGCTTCAGCTTATCTTTTAACAATACTAATTTAGATCCTAAGCTCGCCCAAGTTACAACCGGCCTGAATTTATTTCCCTCTGTCCCCTTCTCTGCCTTTCTGCATCACTTCTTACTTTTGGCACTCTTGAATCAGACAGGGTCCTCCACATTCCTCCTATCAGCCTGGCACAGAGACCACAGGCAGAGTCTGGGCAGTGCCACCTACATACTAGGTATTGTAATGCTCCTTCTTCTTCCCTCCCACCCCAGTGTTGTTAGCTCCTGTAAGAAGGGGCCTTATCCCCAACCCACAATCCTTAAAGTCTCAGTGTCACAGCCAGGAGGGATCTCTAGAGTCCTACTGTCTTTCTGCAGGGTTCCTGTTGCTAATGCTCTTTACTCACCATCTTTGGGTCTGACTGACTCATGGAACAGCTAGGAATAGAGACAAAGAGAAGGAACACACCTGACTGGACAGAGAGAAGCAAGGCTGGAGCTGGGGGAGAGGGCTAGACGCACAAAAGTGAACAAACAACCCCCAAGCAGAAAATAGGCCACTCCTGGCCTTTAAGAAACCCACAAAACTCAAATGCAAAATAAAAATAATAAAAAAATAAATAAAATAAAAATAAAAAATTTAAAAAAACTCACCCACAAACAGAAGTCTCTACCACCTGTCTCTATGATCCCAATACAGGATTTAACAAAAACAACAACAAAAAATTTAAACCAATACAATGCAGCAGGTGCAACAGAAGGAAATGCACTCAAAAATGGAGGGGCCAGACTTTGTCCAGGGAGGGCAAGTGCAGCCAGGTGTCACAGAATGAGAGCTGGCTCATGCAGGAACACACGCCCCTAGCGCTGTCCTTCCTCCCGGAACCCTGGACAGCAGGCACAGTGAGCTTCCACCTCGAACCCCGTCCTACATTTGAAGGGATGAACAGCATACACCAAAACACAGAACTGGAATGGAGACTTAGCAGGACAAAGGCAGGGTCCTTAGTGCCTGGAAGTTTCTGGCAGAGAGTCGAGGCAAGACCAATGGCCACAGGGACTGCCCCACATACATATTCCATGAATGCTGTCCCAGATCCCAGGAGCTCTGACAAATAACTGAGAGGTGAGCTGGCCTCGACCGTCAGTGAGCAAGCTCAATTACCTGGCAGGATGGGGATGGAACCCTGACCCAGGGGCTGGGTGGGACTAGCAAGGCACTGGGGTCAACAGCGCTGAATCACAGGATGTGAGCACTGGAGGCGCCAGAAAGCATCTAGCTCCCTAATTTTACAGAACAGAAAACAGAGGCCTTTGCAAGGAGGGTAAGCAGTCTGCCCCTAAGATCTCACAGCTAGATATAGGTATAAGCATATATCTATATAGATACACAGATACAGACAGTACAGAAAAATTACTTTGGAGCAATGTTTTTTCCCATTCCTGTTAGATGCTTCCTGGGAAATAAAACCCAGGATTTTCAGGCATTTATAACTTTGCTGAAAGGGCAAAACCTACACAAATGAAACACTGAAACAAGAATTGCTCTGGTAACTGGCAGATGTAAGCAAAATATGGAAAGGCTGAAGGAAGGCGGAGTGAAAGGGTTGCTGGAATTGGGTGGGGTGAAGGTTGGGAAGAGGTTATCTGTAAAGGTAACCAACTGCAACGGGAAGGCTATAAAGAGCAGCCGGGGAGTTCCAAGGTTATTACAGCGTCTTCTCTGACCACTTCCTCTCCTCCTCATCCACACCCGAGGCTAAGGCAGGTGCTGGGCTTGTTATTTCATGTTCACTCATTCACTTATTCATTCCACAAACATTTAAAAACCTTCTAGAATGAGTACGGGTTGCCCTCGCACCCTCCCCCCCCCAAAAAAAAACTCTGGCCCTGAGGGAGGCAGATTCATAAGCAGGTACTAAACCAGAGGGAGGCAGAGGCCATGCGAGGGCGGGACCGGTAATCCTGCGCACGGTCCGGGGGGGGGGGGGGGCACCAAAACCTGCCTGCGGGGAAGGGGGTCACACAGACCACAGCAGAGCTGGGAGTGCAGATGAGGGGCTTGTCACCTGCAGAGGCTGACCGCGGGCAGGGGGAAGGAGCCAGAGGAAAAAGAGGGGTGGGAATCGGTGATGCCACAAGACGGGGCTGGGGAGGCGCAAGCTGGTCAGTGGAGCTGGGGGTTCTGGGGTGAAGGGCCAGAGGCACACGCACCCGCGGAGCCCCTCGGAGCCCCAGGCTGCCGTGCCCTGCAGAGGATAGGCGCTTGCGGACTTCCTGTTCCACGTACATGGACAGTCCGGAGTAGGCCTGCCACCTCCCCCAGCCCCCTTTCTCCTGGCAGAACGGTAGGGCCTCTCCCTCCTCAGTACCTCCACCTTCCACTTGTCCCCCTTATCCAGAGTGGCCAAGACAAGCCTTTAGCAGGCATGTGAGAAATAGGAGGGCTTTCACTCCAGTTTGCCAACTGTGACAGCAAAATTTCATGTGTGCTAAAGACACCAACCTCTCGCAGGAGGGGTCCACCCATGTCTCTCGTGGCAACTGCCGCAGATGAAAGCCGACATACAGAAGAATGGAAACAGCAAGAAGGTCTGAGGGGGTGGGGAGGGGCAGGAAACACAGAAGAGAAGTTGGCAAACACGAGAAATGGACTCCTGGAGAACAACGTTAAGGGTCAAGTCGCCCCCTGGTGGGCTTTGCCTGCACGCGTTCCCACCACAGTCCTTCCTCCCAGGTCCCCGGACAGGGGGCACGGTGAGCCCACTTCAGAACCCATCCCACCCTGGATGGAGGGAGGCTGAGTGCTCTGGGGCCCCCAGCAGACCCCCTCCAGCCTCGGGCCCCAGCCAGTCAGAGGAAGAGCAGACGGCAAGCAAGTACTGGGGCGGAAGGGTGCCCCTGCTCTGGCTGCTCCTGGTTCCCTGGGCCCACACTTAATCGGAAATTCGGGAAAACAATGACTGGGGTGGGGGAGGGAAGGGCAGGTGGAACTGAGTTGGATAAAATGAGAATCGCAGAAAATGCAAGGAAGCACCTTGATGGAAAAACACAGTAACTAACCCCAACCAAATTCAACAACTGGCAGGCGTCTCAATCCTCAAGGTGAAAGCGGTCTTCTCTGGATCAGGAAATAAGCAAACTCTTAATTCTGCTCGAAACCAGCCTTTATCAGGAGGTCACAGCCCGTAAGTGGAGGCTGTGTCTGGCAGGAACAAATACTCAAAAAGAGCCGTGTCCACTCAAACGATACCATCCCCGGTGCAAGTCCCGTCTAAGTCCTGTAGGATGGGCACTGGTCTATAAGCCATTCAAATACAAGCGGCCTCCTGAGCTAGCCGACTGGTACAGCTCCAAAAAGGGTGGTGTTCATGTAGAGGAACCCTGAGGTCACACCAGAGTCCACAGTTTCTGCTCAAAGCCCAGTTTTCTTCACTTTGCCCCCAACACCCCTAGAGGCTGCTTCGGTGTAGGCAGCACACATTCTCTGGGCACGGCCAGGACACCCACAGCGACTCCTAGGACTCAGGTAGTAGCTGCTGGTCTGTTGAGTTCATTTCCTCTTAAGAAGCAGTGATAGCAGCTGCTGTTATTACTAAGCCACATGTATGGAGGAATTCAAACCTGCAGCGACAATTCATATTCAAAGTGGCAGGGGCCAGCGGATACAAGTTATGGCCTTCAAAGGGAAGTGGTGGAAATTAACAGAACTGGGTCTAAGAAGCCTATTCCCATATCAGGTCAAAAGAAAAACTGTCAAGGAAGGGCAAGAATCTAAGTTTTAAACTAAGATTGTCTTAGGCGCCAAAAGGAACAGGAAAAAATACTTCCCAGATTGCTTTCCACAGGGCTAGTGAAACATCACCTTTACTATTTTGAAGCTGCAATCACATAAAAACTGCCCTGGGATTCCAACATATTGGAAAGCCACATTTAAAATATAAAACTCAGAGGCGCCTGGGTGGCTCTGTCAGTTAAGCGTCGTCCAACTTCGGCTCAGGTCATGATCTCACGTTCAGGGGTTCGAGCCCCGCTTCAGGTTCTGTGATGACAGCTCAGAGTCTGGAGCCTGCTTCAGATTCCGTGTCTCCCTCTCTCTCTGCCCCTCCCCCCCTCTCAAAAATGAATAAGCATTTTTAAAAATTTTTAAATACACTACTCAGGGCACTTGGCTGGCTCAGTCAATAGAGCGTGGGACTCTTGATCTCTGGGTCATGAGTATGAGCCCCACATTGGGTACAGAGATTACTTATATAACTAAAACTTTTTAAAAAACCCACAAAATTCAAAACCTGCAAAACCACATCATCATCTTTAAAGATGAGAAAATCTGAAATAGTAAAATACAATATGAAAGGCTAATAATGACACAAGTATGACATAAAACTGAGGGTATGGTATTAAAATTCAAGGTCCTTTTTTTTTTTTTAATTTTTTTTTTCAACGTTTATTTATTTTTGGGACAGAGAGAGACAGAGCATGAACGGGGGAGGGGCAGAGAGAGAGAGAGACACAGAATCCGAAACAGACTCCAGGCTCTGAGCCGTCAGCCCAGAGCCCGACGCGGGGCTCGAACTCACGGACCGCGAGATCGTGACCTGGCTGAAGTCGGACGCTTAACCGACTGCGCCACCCAGGCGCCCCTCAAGGTCCTTTTGGAATCCCGATCAGAAGTCCTAGCACCAAGATTCGGGACCCACTGTCATGCCATTAACCACAAGGTTATTTCAAACTTCAAGTACTCCTATTTCATATACGCAAGTTCTCCCCCAAACAGAGCAGGTATACTTTTGTATAACTACTTCAACCAAAAGATCTAAACACTGGAACACTTTTAAAACTCTAAGCACAATAGCAGCTTTGCTTCATTGCTTTTGGCAATAACTCATTTCCTCGAGGATTAAAGATTCTGCCTCTAGCTATGCAACTCTGTCCCAGGAAACATGAAATATTGCTTCATTAGAACAAGGACACTATTATTGCCTAATTTAAAACACAGTCTTCTTAGTTTCTTCAAATTAAGCATTAGAAAATTAGAAGACAGCCTTACCGTGGATTTGTGTCACCTCTGCATTTAACCCATCCTCAAACTCAAGTTTTAATTTTTGTTAAATACAAATGACAAGAAACCAAACAGAAAGAACTTATGATGGAAAGCAACAGATTCCAAACTCATCCCAAGCCCCAGTCTCTAGGTATACCTCTTAAAAAAAAAAAAAAAAAAAAAGTCTGTATTTACTTCTCCATAATTCCATTACTTCTGCCTATATTTTTATCTCTTGACTTATCAGCTTTGGACAATAACTGTTGACCCCACAACATGAAAAGGGAAGAACTTACACTACTTGGGACTGCACTTTCCCTCCTATGTTTAGCAACTATATTACCTTAGTTCTTGTATTTGTTACCCTTAACATTTTCACAATATACTTAACCCTCTATTTTCCCTTCACCAACTTTCAACAAAATCTGTCTCCATTCCCGAATTGGGGAGACGAAAGCTTCAGCATTCTGACCCTTTCCCCCAAACTTTCCCTTCCAAGTCCTACCACCCATTAGCTAAACTTTTGCACTATTATCAGACTATATTACCACTTACATTTTGTCTTGTGTAACCATAATTTGGTCACCTGTTCTTTTACATAACCAGGTAAATATTCAGCGTTGAATCAAACCACACTGAAATTATCCTTTCTTCTATCTGGGACCTGGGTCAGAGTCCTTGGCTCAAAGGAAACTGTCCCCAGCACCAAGGTCAAATAGACTTCTTACATTCTACCAATGGCTTAGTGTACTTCACATTTGAACCGTGACTTTTGCTTTTCTTGGCATTTCTCTTGCCCTTTTCCTTACCTTGTTTGCTTTTTTCTAGCCTCCATTGTTTCTAAGCCCCCAATCATACCTTGTATTAAATCAGGATTGCTTCTCTGCTCAGGTTTCCTCCTCAGAGGCCTCAGACCTCCCATCACTACACGGATTATTCCAGGGCTGTGGTACTGGGTCACCCTAGGACTGCCCTCCTGGACTGATCTGCTTTGGAAAACAGATTTCCCTCTAATTCTAATTATTTTCTTAAAAACCATCCTACAGGACAGTATATGACAGGTAAACTTAGTCCCTCCATATACAAAAATGTCATTATTCTGCTCTTACCCTTGATTGATAGTTTGGTTGTTTTTTCTAGGCTGAAAAACATTTTCTTCAGAACTTTAATGTTACTGCTGTTATTCTAGCACCCAATGAAAATTCTGAGGGAAGTCCAGTTTTGACTTCTTTGAACTTTTAGGTTCTTCACTTACCCTGGGCCTTCTCAACAGCAAAACACACAACCACCACCATGTATCTGCACGTGAGCCTTTATTCATTACCTGTGCACTGACTGCATGGCCTCGACCAATGGAATTAGAACATTAATTTCTAAGAAACTCGTGGGATGCTTGGGTGGCTCCGTCGGTTAAGCGTCCGACTTCAGCTCAGGTCATGATCTCACCGTCCGTGAGTTCGATCCCTGCGTCGGGCTCTGTGCTGACAGCTCAGAGCCTGGAGCCTGCTTCACGTTCTGTGTCTCCCTCTCTTTTTGCCCCTCCCCTATTCATACTCGGTCTCTGTCTCAAAAATAAACATTAAAAAAAAATTTCTAAGAAACTTGTACAGTACATTTATCACTTTACAGGTTCTATTTTCTGTGCTCTTTCTGGAACTTCCTAACTAGTCAGGTGTTAGGCCTCCTGGATTAATCTATCTTTTCTCTCATTTTCTTCCTTCTCTAAGGCTTTTCAACTTGATTTTCCAATAGTTCTATTGAAAACCCTGAATTTCAGCAGTTATGTTTGTAATCTCCAAAAGCTCTTACTTGGTTCTGATCGTGCCTTTTACATAACAATGCACTCTATTATTAACTTGTGGATCAGTATGTTCTCAAAACTCTAAGCATTTTACCTAGGTTTTTCCCCCCTCAGGTCTCATTCTGTTCCTGGATTATCTGTTTCCCAGTGTTTTCCTGGGTTTACTGCAGCCATTCCCTTTTATGTTCTCACCACATGCCTCATGATCCTTGGTTCTCATGTGTTGGTGTTGTCTTAAAAGGTCCATTTTTGGCTTGGTCTCACCCTGAGAAGGAATTCTGAAGGGAGTCCCGGGTGGGGCCTGCAGGATTCACTATTGGCTGAGTGGGTGGGGAGCTGCTGTCAGACTACAAACCACTCTTCAAATAAATGCTAGAGGAGGAAGCCTTGAATTCTTGGGGTGCCAGCATTCACACCAGAAGACCTAGCTTTGGGTTGTTTTTGTTTTTGGTTTTTAATAACACATATAGCTTCCTTGTCTACAAGAATCTGTTCTTTGTTTCTGAGTTGCAATCAAGCTCTTAAAACCTGTCAACAATCCCATCCCGCTGCCCCCAAAAGGGTGCTATGGGCTTTGGTTTTCGTTCTGGCCACAGTGTTAAATGCCAACAGACTATATCCTCTGCACAGAGTGGGGAATGATGGTGCTATCTGGCATCTGTGGTCCTGCACACAGACCTTCCCTTCCAGATATATACCTCATTCCCCAGTCCCCGCCTTACCTGAGGATTCCAAGGGTGGTCCGTCACAGGTGGACCACCCCCCACCCCCCAGTTCCCACGTGACGTGCTACAGACTGCAGTTCCTCCCCTTGTCACAGTCATAAACCAGAGTCCATCTGCTTCCTGTCTCTCAGTAACCTAATCTCACCCATTATGGAGCCTTGAGGAGCCTGGAGGGAAACCCTGTATACCCAGCCCAGCATCTGCAACCTTAACTCAAAATCCAATAGTTTCTTGAAGGAATCAGGTCTTCATTCCAGCCTTGTTTCCTGGCCATCTGCAGAGGTCTTTGTCCCTCCCAACTGTTTCCATAACACCTCTTTATCATTACTACCCTCTCTCATATACTGTGTATACCTACTTAGAAGACTCCCTGCATGGAAAAAAAAAAAAAAAATCCAAAACAGGTTTTCTAGCCAATTTGTATATGTAAGCTTTTATGAATATAGAGGATAATCAATTGACCACATCTGATCATTTATACATTTTAAATAACACATTAAACATCTAAAAATAGTTTTACTTGTATTTCATGAAGTGATTTTATTCAAACTCCATATGCTTCTTTGACATTACTTTCTGAATGCCAGGTCTAACCCAGTTTTCAGGAGCATTCCCAGGACATTTTAAAGTTTATAACAACATCCAAGACTTGCAATTATGGTGTCAAATCCTGAGGAATTATTACTAAATGGGAGCTAAATTTCTTTGCCTCCTTTTTAAAAGCAATTTATTTTATTTAAAATATTTTAAAACCAATTTAACCTCTATCCGCATCCACAATTATAACTGATTGAGGTCCTTTCAGGCTAATGTGTTTATAACAAACAGAACTTTGTTGTTCAAAATAAAGTAATCAAGAGGGCAGTTCTCACAGAACATCTTTATAAGGGTTCACATAGAAGGAGGAATCATTTGGAGGTAAAAAAATAGATCTTTCATTATATTCAAGGGTGCACAGAAAACAAATCTTCAAGACCCCCCCAGCCGGAGAGCTCCCTGTGCTGTGGACAGGCATCTCAGGAAAGACCTCTGGGTCACGCATTCTCTCCTGGAAGGGGTAGTCCCGTCTATACAAAGGCCGTGTTATATGGAGTTATTTTTGGTCAGCAGACTATCCACAGTGTGGTTAAAGCTTTCAGCACTTAGCTCGGCTGACCATATCCCCAGGTTTTCCCAGGACACTCCTGCTTCACACCTGTTGTCCTGGACCCCCCTTACTCCCACAAATATCCCAGCTTGGTAGACCAATTATACAGTCACCCCAGCCTCAGAGAGAGTGCTAGCAATAGAACTGGACTGATGCAGTGTCTTGAATTTAAAAATGCTGTGCTTAAAACTCCAGCTGTGTGGTTGGATCTGACCATGGCTTCACAAGCACTTGGTGAGATGTTCTGGCCTGGGAGGCCCTATGTTCAATTCCCATATATCTGGGCTACCTGGGGACAGCTTGTCTGGTCCTCAAAGCTCCACTGGCCTTAGGAGAGCTTTTCTCCCCCGACCAGGTTGACTCTCCAGGTGTCCACTGATAGAAGCACTGTCCTGCCTCTGGCTGGAGGGAGAGGTACTTGCTTTCCAAGGACTAGTGGTCAACAGGGAACGTCCATACCCCTGCACCACCACTCGCAACCCAGGTAGCCTGCCAAGATTGCTGAGGCATCTCATCCTTCTTCTTTTTTTTTAATGCTTATTTCTGAGTGGGGAGGGGTAAGGAGCAGAGAAGAGAAAGGGAGACACAGAATCCAAAGCAGGCTCTAGGCTCTGAGCTACCCGCAGATCCCAACACGGGGCTCAAATCCACAAGCTGTGAGATCATGACCATATCAGACCCTTAACCAACTGAGCCACCCAGGTGCCCCCCCCCATTTTTTTTAATGGTTCTTCCCTCTCTTTAAAGACCCTCCTCCTCCTCTCTCTTCTCCATCTGGTAAAGAGAAGCAAAGGCATTAAAGCTTTTATCTAAACCCTGCAACTCTGCTTGAGTTAGATTCCTTCAGGGGAGAGAGGGCCTGCTTTTCTCTCCTTTGCAACTAGAAAAAAATCAATCATCAGACTAATACCTCCTGTTAGGCTTTTCAACCAAAATGTATGTATATGTATTATTAAAGTTATGAAACCTTAAGCAATTTTCCTTATTTTGGTGACTGGTCACTTGGAGATTTAAAAATACATCTGAGAACTCTGCATTCACAAAAAGTTCTATCCAGCAGTCATGAGCTAGAAATCTCTACCCCCACCAGCCCTCTGTGTAAGTTGGGCTGTGAGGCACATGGATTGAAGCTCTAGAAAAGCACAGATCCTTCTGTTCTGAACCCTCGGACTCATCCCAAGCTCCTAGGGCAGGCTCTGGCTCGTGGCAGTGCACCATCAATATTTACTGAAGAAGCATCATGGCTAACTGCCGCAAGACAGGATGCATAAGAGCCACTCTCCGCTGCTCTGAGAAGAGCAAACAGATTGTCAGAGGTCGTTACCACCAAGTGACTTGGTGGCAACAGCCATCTGTGCAATGAGACCTGGAGTTGGGCAGGTGTACTAGTTTTCTATGGCTGCTGTAACAAATTACCACCAACTTGGTGGCTTAAGACGACACAAATGTAGCATCTTACAGTTGCACAGTTCAGAGGTGAAAATCGAAGTGTCGGCAGTTGCTTTCCGAAGGTTCTAGGGGAGAATCTGTCTCATCACTCCAGCCAGCATCTTATGCTGCCCGCATTCCTGCACTCATGGCCCCTTCCTTCCGCGAGGCTGGCAGTGAGTGAGATGTGCAGCTCCCAATCTCTCTTCTGCCTCCCTCTTCCACATTAAGAGGAGCCCTCCGATTACACTGGGCCCACCTGGGTAATCCAGGATCATCTCCTGAATCGTAAAGTCATTTGATTAGCAACCTTAATCTGCAACTTTTAGTCCCCTTTGCCACTTAACCTAATACATTCACAGGTTTGGGAGTGGAGGGGTTAGGACACAGACTTCTTTTTTTTTTTTTTTTTTCAACGTTTATTTATTTTTTTTTGGGACAGAGAGAGACAGAGCATGAACGGGGGAGGGGCAGAGAGAGAGGGAGACACAGAATCGGAAACAGGCTCCAGGCTCCGAGCCATCAGCCCAGAGCCTGACGCGGGGCTCGAACTCACGGACCGTGAGATCGTGACCTGGCTGAAGTCAGACGCTTAACCGACTGCGCCACCCAGGCGCCCCGGACACAGACTTCTTCATAAGCATTATGCTCTCTACCATGGCAAGAAAGCTGAACAGCCTCTTCCCTATTCATCTTCACCAAGAACTTGAATTTTGGTGATAACCCAAAACATTTTTGCAGAGGTTAAGTATGTCTCAAGAGCACAGTCTGAGTTAAACTCTTCCCTCACTCTGGACCCTTTAACTGGATGGGGCTTCTTTCAAACCCCTCCAGCACATGCTGTCTCCTGGCTCAGGACCTTTGCACATGTTCCTCTCTCTCCCTGGAATCCTCCTACTCAGACTTGAGGTCTCTGCTTAAAAATCTCTCTATACCTTCCAGACGAAGCCAGGTGTCACCTCTTGTAAGTTCCCATTTACCTCTCCTTCACAGCATTCACCATGCTTAGTAATGTGACCACTTCCATACTGTTCACCTCCCTTACCTCCAGGTCAGATCTATGGGGACAGGGGCCACATTTCGTCTGTTCACTGCTACATCCACCCCCCAGCATCCAGCTCAGTGCCTGACCCTTAAAGGACACTCAACAATTTTTTTTAATAAATGAGCCCTGTTTGGGGCACCTGGATGGCTCAGGTGGGTAAGCATCTGACTCTTGATTTAGTCTCAGGTCAAGATCTCATGGTTTGTGAGGTTTAAGCCCCACATCGGGGGATTCTCTCTCCCTCAAAAAAAATAAATAACTTTTCTTAAAAAGTCTTAAAAATAAATAAACAAGGGGCACCTGGGTGGCTCAGTTGGTTAAGCATCTGACTTTGGCTCAGGTCACAAACTCACAGTTCGTAGGTTTGAGCCTGGCATTGGGCTGCGGGCTGTCAGTGCAGAGCCTGCTTGGGATTCTCTCTTGCTCCCTCTCTCTCTGCCCCTCCCTCACTCGTGCTTTCTATCTCAAAATAAATACATACATACATACATAAGCCATGTCCATACAGTAATTTACACAATTAAAAGTTCACTGTTAACAATTTCAACACAGCAGATCTAAAATCTGAGAAACCTTCAACCTTCAACCATTTCTACAAGCAGCCCTCTAAAGGCAGGGGACAATGGGGAGATCTTTTTTTTTTTTTTTTAAGTTTATTTATTTATTTTGAGAGAGACAGGAGAGCACGAGCAGGGGAGGGGCAGAGAGACAGAAGAGAGAGAATCCCAAGCAGGCTCTGCACTGTCTGCACAGAGCCCAATGGAGGACTCGATCTCAAGAACCATGATGAGATCATGACCTGAGCCAAAACCAAGAGTCGGACGTTTAACCAACTGAGCCACTGAGCCACCCCAACAACGGGGGAGGATCCTAATACCAGAAAGCCAAACACTCCTTTGAGGGCTCTGGTTTATTTCTGAAAAAAGCATTTGCACTGTGAATTTTTAAATGTAAAAGTTAGACTAATAAACATTTAAAATTAAAAAAATATATATATATATATACACACACACACAGAGAGAGAGAGAGAGAGAGAGAGAGAGAGAGAGAGAGAGAGACATTAAAAACTAAAAAAAAAAAAAAGAAAAAAAAAAAGGGAGGGGTGCCCGGGTGGCTCAGTCAGTTAGTTAAGTGTATGACTTCAGCTCATGTTAAGTATATGACTTCAGGTCATGATCTCACAGCTCGTGGGTTCAGGCCCAGCGTCATGCTCTATGCTGACAGCTCAGATTCCGGGTCTCCCTCTCTCTCTGCCCCTCCCCTGCTCGCACTCTGTTTCTCTCTCAAAAATAAACAAACATTAAAAAATTTTTTCTTAATGTTAGACTGTATTAATGGGACACTGTTTTAAGCAAAAACGTTTTGTCTGTAAACCTTTGAGTGAAATGACATGGAAATGCTGGCTGCCAGTTTCAATCCTCTGTTCGCTCCTTCATTCATTCAGCAAATATTTCCTGAGCTCCTCACTGAATGAGTGCTCTGTCCTACGCGGTGACTGACCCACTTCCCCACCTCAACTGGACCTATTAGAGGAGTCAGTGGTCCCGTCCAGTGATTCCTACTGACTAATGCATTTGCAGAGGAAATGGGTCTTTCAAAACGGGACCCTTAGCAACACCTTGCACAGTGAGCCGTTTTTCCCAGATGCCCACACCACATTTGGAAAGTCAAAAGAGGGTGTACAAGGTATCAAAACATAGCTTTAAGTAACATAAATGCCTTCAACTAGAACTCACCCAAAAGGACAAACACCAAAATAAGCCCATTTGATGGGTTTTGAGAGAAAGCTTTAGAAACTTCTACTTGTCAAATGAAATCTGAACTCTGTTTCTGGTTTTAAACATGCAGAACTCATAGCCCTAATGTTTCTGAATGCCTTTAACTCCACCCACTTTGGATTCTCCACATGGCTGCTTGTACAGATGAGAAAATACAGGAGAATCACCTATTCCTATATAACAGTCCCCCTTATCCGCAGTTACTCTTCCTGCAGCCTCAGTTGCCCGTGGTCAATCGCGATCTGCAAGGTTAACCTCCTTCCAACTACAATCAGAAGGTCAAGAGTAGCCTAACACAGTCTCAACAGCATCACAGTGCCTACATCATTCACCTCACTTCATCTTATCATGCAGACACGTTAGCTCACCTCATTACACAAAGCGGGGGGGGGCGGGGAGTACAGTATCTTAAGAGAGACCACATTCACATAACTTTTATCTCAGTATATTGTTATAATTGTTCTATCAGTTATTAATCTCTTCCTGTGCCTAATTTATAAGTGACAATTCTTCATAGGTAAGTGGGAATAGGAAAACACATAGTATGTATAGGGTTTGGTAATATCTGTGGTTCCAGGCATCCGCTGGGGGTCTTGCAACGTATCCCCCTTGAATAAGGCGGCACTGTGGTATATGAGGTCACCATCTGGAGCTGGTCCTGTACATTCGTCACTTCCCCCTCCACACCCACCTAGACTCCAACCAGATAAACCCTCTGGGTGCATTCTTTCCACCAGGCTGGTGCCTCTGCGCTCTGCAAATGCCATCCATTCCCGCAGAACGTCTGCCCTATATCTTCACTCAACTCGAGCATCCCCTCACGAGTGAAGAAAGCCCTTTCTGCTTCCTCCAGTGCTGGCCGCCATGCATACTCTCTCTGAGCCCTGGTACCCCCTGGGCATAGCCACTGCCCACCAACCCCCACCAGTCCCTGGTTTCCTGGAGGAGCTCAAGAATCCCAGCTTGATCTCATTTGATTTCCTAATTTTAGGGCAACAAGGATGAAGGTTCACAGAGGACCTGCCCAGGTGCCATGGTCAGTTATATACAGCCCTGCATTTAAGAACAGAATGGTGAAAACAATTAACCACAAGGAGAGAGGAACTAGAAGGTCAAGGGTAGCAGGCCAAGGAAACAGACTACCTCTTTCTGAGTCCAATTCTAAACCACATTTCTTTACCTCGTTTGAGAGGAAGCCCCAGAATGTCAAACTCCTGCAGAATCTTAGTGAGATTAAGCACCAGGGGGCTCCTCTTCATTGTTAGAGCTTTAAACAATAATTCTAGGAGGGTACCATGCAGAGAGGGCCCCTCCTAACTGCTTTTCCCCCAGTTTAATGGGAAGTGTCCGTTACCTATATATTCTTCACTTTGGGAACTGTGTCCACTATGACCAGTTTTGTCTTGCCCTGCAAGAGCTCTGAACTGCGGGCTCACTTTCCTTATTTAGGAGGAGAGGGACAAGAGTGTGCCTGTGACTTCCCCTGTCTAGTTCACCTCTGACCCTCAAATCTTGTCCAAGCAGGAACTAGACGTGCCTGGATGAAGAAAGGGCTCACTTTCCCTCCAAACCCACGTCTGACGCATCCATCCATTCTCTTAGCTCTGCCTCCTCATCTCACTCTGACCCACTTCTTGGGGGCCCCTCTGCTATGGGAGCCACCCTCTGGTCACAGCTGGACAAGTGCAGTATCATTCCACCTGGTCTGTTTCTACTCTTACCCACCCCAGTGCATCCTCCACAGAGCAGCCACTGTTTTCTTCTTCTTCTTTTTTTTTTTAACATTTACTTTTGAGAGAGACAGCACAAGTGGCAGAGGGGCAGAGAAAGAGGAGGGACAGAGGATCCGAAGCAGGCTCTGCGCTGACAGTAGCAAGCCCAATGCAGGGCTGGAACTCAGAAACCGTGAGATCATGACCTGAGCCGAGGTCGGACGCTCAACCAACTGAACCACCCGGGTGCCCCAACCACTGTTCTTTCTACATCTTAAGGCACATCACATCAGTCCTCCACTTATCACCCTCCCATCGGTCCCCATGGCCACTCACATGAAATTCAAATGCCACCGTGCTCTGCAAGGTGCTATGAGAACTGCCCTTCATCTGCCCCTTCTCACTCCCCACCCCTACACTGGCCTGACTTCTGTCCTTTAACACATCAACCTCGTTTCCATCTCAGGGTCTCTGCCGTTGCTTCCTTGGGCTCAGAACATTCTTGCCCTGGGTCTTTGCATCTCTCGGAGCTCAAGTCCAGTCACCACCTCAGAGAGACCCTACCTTGATTATCTAGCTAGAGCTCTCCCTCAGTCCCTCCCTACATTCACCCTAATAACCTCCACAGTCCTTACCAGTGCTTGAAATTATATTCATTTTTTGTGTCAACTTCCCACCTTTTCTCCAGAATGCTACCAGTCCACAGGTGCAGGGGTTCTTCTCTTGCTCCCTGAATACAAAACCTGGAGCAGTACCTGGCACAGCCTTGGCCTTCAATACATGGGTTGGCTGTAACCCTATGTAGACACTGTTCATGCATCCCAATGCTTTTCTTAGCAAGGGAGGCAGCACACCTGAGTAGGGGGAACCCGCTTGCATGTGTGGGACACTGTAATTTATTAAAGTTATTCACATACGCTTTTATTCGAATGTTCCAGATAGGTATCTGCATCCCAGAGGTGAAGAAACCGAGGCTGGGACACTGCCTGATTAATACCTTCCTCCATGCCGCCCGCTGCCTGCGACAGCTGAGAGCCGCCCCCTGCACCCAGCCAGGCCCTAGCCATTGGGCACAAGTTGCCCCTGCTCTCTGAGCACACAAAGGCCTCGGTGCCTTCCCTCATGACTTCCCTGCCATCCTGCCCCACTCCAGCTACTTCCAGACTCCAGCTCCAGGCTGTAAATAGAAATGTGCCTTCAAGATTCTGCACTCACGTGTCACCCTCCCCACAGTAAGCTTTCCTAGACAAGGATTTCTCCCAACCTCACTTTAATCAGGCTATAAACTCCTCAAGGGCAGGAATTTGGTCCCATTTTGTGTGTGTGTGACCTCAAGAGTGTTTGGCCAAGAAAAACCAAAACGCTATTTAACTGTACTAACTGGCTGATCCAGTTGGGCAAGTAGGAGTTAAAATTCACAGTGCAACAAATCTGCTCATCTCCTGGCTTCAGGTTTTCCCATTTACACAGAAAGGTGATTAAAAGGCTGAGGCTCCCTTTTGAACTACAATCTCACTTTCAAAAGACTGGATTTCTAATAACCTTCCAAGAAATCACATAAATACACACCTGACCTGCAAATTAGGGCAAACAAGCTATTATTAAGAACACACTGGCAGCCATCATCTCTTATTATATACGAGGCACTCTGAGTTCATGAAGAAGCAGATACCATTATCACCACCCATTTTACAAACGTGGATGCAGGTTCAGAGAGGGCAAGTAACTTGTTCAGTGTCTCACAGCTGGTAAGTGGTAAAACAGGAGTTGTGCCCCATACTCCCTAATCTTTCTCTAAACCACTACACCCTAGGTTTCCTTTCTGCTTGACTGGATAACATCACCAAAGCACTTTCATTTATTTACCTTTACAAAAAAGTACGTTATAAAAGGATGGCCAGTTATAACTAAGGTCTAAAATATAGCGCTTTTTTTTTTAATTTTTTTTTTTTCCAACGTTTATTTATTTTTGGGACAGAGAGAGACAGAGCATGAACGGGGGAGGGGCAGAGAGAGAGGGAGACACAGAATCGGAAACAGGCTCCAGGCTCTGAGCCATCAGCCCAGAGCCTGACGCGGGGCTCGAACTCCCGGACCGCGAGATCGTGACCTGGCTGAAGTCGGACGCTTAACCGACTGCGCCACCCAGGCGCCCCTAAAATATAGCGCTTTGAGATCCATGCCACAGAGGCCCAAAGAATACCTGTTGCCTTTCTGTGGGCCACAAAACCAATAATCTCATCCTGGCCATCCAAAACTCTTACAAGAGACTTTTTTCCTGGCTCCTTGGAGACACATGCCGGAACTAAATCCAGTTTCCAGTGACTATGAAGCTCCCGTGATGTGTGAACCTGAAGGTTCTAGTTCCTACCTGACTGGGTATATTTTCCAACAGGTATGTCTCTGACCAAGAACAAGGAGCTCATGCAATAAAGAAACACACAAAGCACAAAGGGTTTTTATTATCCCCAGCATTCACCTCATCTTCCATCTCAGAAACCTCGACCATCTACCGGGGGAATAAGAGGGAAGTCACGGCACCGATTTCAACTACTTAAATGGAATACCAATGAGAGTGGTCCGATCAGCAAGAGGGAGACGGGTTGGGGAAGGATTTCTGGTTCCATCCCTGGCATCAATTTTTGGAGTGTCTTTGGTGCAACACTGGCTTCTAATCTCCCAGGAATAAGGATTTAAATAATCTGAAGGAAAAATATAATTAGCACCCAATAAGGTAAAATCATAAAAGACTCTATTTAAAATGTCCAAGAATTCCACATCAACAAAAATTGAGAAAGTATAGGTATCGATACATAACCAGCTCATTTAAAAAATAATATCATTAGTGAAAAGAGCTTTTCAGCAGATCAAGCAAATCATTACTGGTATGTCATCACTCAAAGAACTGTAATAAAAACGCTATTATCCACTGCAGTAAGAAAAGGGAAAATGAAAGGTGTCCGAGCAAAACTATTCCTTTAGTTTTACAAAGCAGATGCCTGACCTTGTCAAACGTGCCATTTGATCACTTCCTGTGCTTCTGAATTTTCAGATACCTGACTTCCCAGCTGCCAAATCGAGTCACATTTGTCCTTCTGGTGACTTGACCTTTCAAGGATCCAAGTCTGAGAAGCTGTACGAGCTGGGCAGTGAGCCCAGCCTCCCATCCCCAATCTTCACACACTGCTTGGCACACAGTAGGTACACAGTAAGCTCAGTTAAATGAATGAAGTTTATTTTAGAAGTAATTTATTACATGTAATAATTCTAGACTTGAGTATGTTGTTACCAAGCAGGTTTTTATATGCCCAATGTACCATGCATCAATCGTATCAGTGCTAACTCTTGGGGGGGAAAAAAGTCATTCTTAAAAGCTGGTACCAAATAGTTACTTGCAAAGGAAAAAGTGACTTTCAATTTCCATCATTCTTCAGTAAAATATTAATAAAAACCAGGGAGACAAAAGGTATATTTAAAAAACACACACCTGGTTAGTCACCATATCCATTTTACTATTCCAATATCTCAGGAAATCCAAATGTTTCAATGTTTAGAAAAGGAAATTAATATCACATAGTTTATTTTCTAAATGAGCTAACTGAAACGACAGGCTTAGCTGGGCCAGAGGCTGCCGGCTGTGGCCCAGTACCGACCGGTTCTCCGCTCTTCCCACAGTGAAAGGATTACCGAGGCACCAGGCCACCCTGAAAAAAGGCAGCTCATGCCAGCCTCCCTTTCCAGCTGGACGTGCCACAGAACTCGGTCCTGCTAAAGGGGATGCAAGACAAGGTATCACACTGCTGCTTCCAGGAATCTCCTTTAAGAGATGGCGCCCGTGTGCCTTTGGCTCTATTCTTTGTCCCCTCGTTTGTCCCCCTAGAACTCAGACGCCACCCTCCTGGATTACGAGGTGGAGGCTATGCATGGTGCAGTAGCAGGGAGAAGGAGTTCCGGTTCCCAGACACCTCAAACCAGCTACCCTGATTTTTATACGCTATGGCAGAACAATCAACACCAAAAACAACACAAAAAAGCAAAGCCAAAAGAGGTCTTTCAGGTAAAAAAAAAAAAAAAAAAAAAGATTTAGAAATAAGGATACTGTGAACAAAAAAATACCATTTCAGAAGTGTATACAAGATTTATAGAAGGTACACTGCTAAACATTTATGCTGTTTACCACTCCACGCCTGCATTTAAAGATATTTAGAAGTATTTAGTGACCAATTAGCACAGATGGTGGCAAAGTATTGGAGATGCACCCAGAAGCCCCCTGTTGTGTTAGGACACCTCCCCTTTAGTGGCTGGATTGTGGGGAAACATGGCGGGAGCATCCAGGCAGAGCGGCCAGCGCAGTTGTCAAGGGACACTCAGGGGGTTTGGGACATAACTATTTGCCAACTAGAAGCATTTCAATAGCCTAACAACAAGTACTGCTTCACCGGCATACCCTGGCTGAGCAACAGTTCTGCTTGGACCTGCTGCGGTCAGAACAATAGGGCACATGCTTGTAGCAGTTACCGCCTAGTGACCTGTCCCGGAGCAGACTGCCAAGGCAAAAACCATAATCGGAAACACTGAGGGAGTTACCAGAAGGCCTGATGGGTTCAAATCCTGGCTGTACAGCTGGGTATCATCTGTGAAATGGTTCTAAATTTTCTCATAGGGTGTTGCAAGGATCAAACAAAAAAACATCAAATAACCTTGTAAACTCTGATGCAGTGATGCTCTTATCAGTATTCAGTTAACACACATTCCAACATGCCACTCTGACTTGCAAATAGTTTTTAACAAGTCTAAGTACAGGGGGAGCACAAATGCTGAAGCCATTAGGAATCCAACAGTTTGAATGTAAGACTGTCGATTGTAGGGGCACTTGGGTGGCTTAGTTGGTTAGGCACCGGACCCTCACTCAGGTCATGATCTCACGGTTCATGGGTTTGAGAGCCCCATGGGAGTCTGTGCTGACAGCTCAGAGCCTGGAGGCTCCAGGCTCTTCTTCAGATTCTGGGTCTTCCTCTCTCTGTCCCTCCGTCACTCACTCTCTGTCACTGTCTCTCTCTTTCTCTCAAAATTAATAAACATTAAAAACAATTTTTTTAAAAGACTGTTAATTATAGTTGTTGAGAAGATTCCAGTAACCCCAATAGCAGGGTAGTAGTCTGTGACAGTATCAGATGGTAGGACATCATTCGTGATAGGCAGTCACGAAGAGCAGCCAGTCACTCCTCAAGAATCAACTATGTTCATTAAAACAATGCTGGGCAAACCACCATGCTGGGAATTGACCCTTGACTTAAGGTAAAGCAAAGCAGGGCATAAAGTTCTTCACTATAGCACTGCTTTTAACAGCAAAAGATTAGAAATTACTTGAACATCCAGACTGGTTAAATTAATCATGGCTCCCTCTTAAAACTGAATACTATGCAGACTTTAAAAATATCAAGGAGGGGTGCCTGGGTGGCTCAGTCAGTTGAGCGGCCGACTTTAGCTCAGGTCATGATCTCGTGGTCTATGAGTTCGAGCCCTGCGTCGGGCTCTGTGCTGATAGCTCAGAACCTGGAGCCTGCCTCGGATTCTGTGTCTCCCTCTCTCTGCCCCTCCCATGCTCATGCTCTGTCTCTCTCTGTCTCTCAATAATAAATAAATGTTAAAAAAAAATTTTTTTAAATACCAAGGAAGCTCTTTATTTACATCACACAAGCTCTAAAACATGTCAAGAGAAAAAAACAAGGTGCAAAAGAATATATACAGCATGTTACCATATGTGTAAAAAAAAAATGCATGTATTTGCTTATAAATGTATAAGTGCCTGTGCAAGGATTCACAACAAGCTGGTTAAACAACGGTTGACTCTGAGAAGTACAGAGTAACTGGAGACCAGGGGTGGGAGGGTGATTTTCACTTCACATCTTTTTGTAGCTTTTGTATGTGTACCTGTGACTATATTACCTATTCAAAAATAAACTTAAATGTGCTTTTAAAAATAACGTCAGCCGATGAACACTGGGTCACTGAAAATCCTGCAGAGTAAAGGACAGAGATGGTCACGGAGGTTAAAATCCGTGCCTGGAAGTCATGAAGAAAGCAAAGCTCAGAACTGCAGAAGACAAGCTCACACATGCTATCTTTATGTAGGCAGCTGCAGGCAGGCAAAAGTCAAAAGCTGATTTTTACAGCCCATTCCAGAGGCATGAGGACACAGCAATAAAGAAGCATATAACCCGTACTGTGCTGGCCATCTGGGCATTACAATCAAGTCCACATGGAGGGCAGAAGTTGAAAGATACTGAGGAGAAGAAATCCAAACAACTGAGAAGGTGGACAAGCTTCCCGCCATGGTCAAGTGAGCTAGAGAGTAAAATGCATGGACACCAGAGAGGAAGCTGCACACTCATCATAAAAGTCCACACTGCTAATAGCATTCAGGGGAACATGTCAGCTACAGAGGAACATCGACACAATTCTCACTCCTCATATCCTCCTTTAGAAGGGAATGAATCTACCGAGTTCAGAGGCATCCCAATATACAGAGCTATTTATAAATAGCTGCTGGGTTTAAATGCCTTAGTCTTCCATGCTATGGACACTACCCAACCCTCTCCACAGTAACCACCTGCTAAAGGGAGGAGCAGGAATGAGTCATGGCCTGAGTCAGGCACCTCACCTTTCATCTAATCTACAGCATGAATGAGAGGAGTGTAGGCGACCAGGACTCCCGGTCCAGGAACATACCAGAGGGTGTGGGGATCCATACAGGGAACACATAACTGCTTCTGGATTTGTGGTCAAAGGCAAATCCAGGCCCAGCTCCTCATCAAGAAACGCTTAGCTCAGTCTCTCTCTGTCCCAAAAATAAATAAACGTTGAAAAAAAAAAAATTTTAGGGGCGCCTGGGTGGCGCAGTCGGTTGAGCGTCCGACTTCAGCCAGGTCACGATCTCGCGGTCCGTGAGTTCGAGCCCCGCGTCGGGCTCTGGGCTGATGGCTCAGAGCCTGGAGCCTGTTTCCGATTCTGTGTCTCCCTCTCTCTCTGCCCCTCGCCCGTTCATGCTCTGTCTCTCTCTGTCCCAAAAATAAATAAACGTTGAAAAAAAAAAAAAAAAAAGAAACGCTTAGCTCAGACTCAAGATGGCAGCTCTTTTTGATGAGAAAAGATTTTCAGAGAGGCTTGGTAGGACTTGAACAGATCTGCTTAAGCTTCTCTTATAAAAACAGAAGCATGGACTACACAGACCCCTGCTTGGGGGTGGAGGTGGAGGACGGGGTTCAAGTGTACAAAGACTTCTGGATGGAGGAGGGACACAGGGGCAGCTCCACCAGTGGCTGGCTACATGACCTACAACAAATTCTAGGCCTCCATTCCTTGATCCATAAAACAAGGGAGATGGTCTACCTTTCTAGATCATTTATTGGGTTCCTTGCCAACTTCTGCAGGTGATAAATAATTCCAGTGATAAAGAAATCCACAAAAGCATTATTGGGTGATATTACTAGAATACGCCCACTCTTTGTGTGCAGATGAAAACATCTATGGCTTGTGCATAGGCCTAGATTTCTTTTAAAGCACTTTTCTGTTTTATTTTGAGGAATGACGTGTGCCAGGCTCCACATTAAAGCCCCAGGAAGGCACAGGTAAATCAGACGCAATTCTGAGGGCCCACAATTCAGAACCATCAGTGAGTTTCTATTCTGACGGCTCCCAAATAGCTTACTAGAAATTCCATGATACACACATCAGTAAGAATAAAAAGAGTTTATTAAGCTAAACAGAATAGAGAAATTAGTCACTAGAAAAATCAAAGAGATGAAGAACAGAGAAAGAAAATAAAGCTGCTCCCAGGTAACAGATGAACGTGGCTCTAAAGGAAGCTGGGGGTGGGGAGGTAGGAACAAGGAAAGAATGTGCAAGACAAGCTAATGATGACCATACTGCTAGGGACAGCTGTTAGTCTAATCTGATGTTCCCTGAACGAACACACACACACACACACACACACACACACACACACACTTCCTTTCAAACTTCAACCGGCAAATGTGCCACTGTCAGACCAAACCTCAACTCTGACCTGACCTCGGGGTGCCACTGAAATGGAGGTTTCATTCTAAAGCTGCTGAGTTAGGAAGAGCAGCAAGACGTAAGTGACAAACGAATACGGCCAGGCTTGGTATTTGCTGCGATTTTCTCTTTCACTCAGTTAGAAACTGAAAAACAATTACTTTAGTTTTTCAAAGGGCAGGTGTTGAGGAGACTGGGCGTTCCACACGTGGAGCTGGGAGCACAGCTGTGGGTCCAACCGGAGCAGCCCTTCCGAAACTGGAAAACACACACTAAGCTACGCAAGGGGGTTTTTAACTTCTACCGTAAATTTGTTAAACTTTTAATTCCGTTGCCACTAATCTACATTAGAATATTCTATCAGATGACAGGATGTAGCACAAGTCTCTATTTAGTTATTTTAAGTTTAGCGGGTCAATATTTTCTGGCCTCATAACATGGACAAGCTGATTTCTGGTGGCTCCAAAACAAGTTTAACAAGTACCAGGCGCGTCTGGGTGGCTCAGTCGGTTGGGCAGCCAACTTCGGCTCATGTCACGATCTCATGGTTTGGGGGTTCAAGCCCCGCGTCGGGCTCTGTGCTGACAGCTCAGAGCCTGGAGCCTGCTTCGGATTCTGCGTCTCCTCCTCTCTCTCTGCCCCTCCCCTGCTCGCACTCTGTCTCTCAAAAATAAATAAACATTGAAAAATATTTTTTAAAAAGAAGTACCAAAGTATTCACAACCACGTGACTATATTTAACACTACCGAAATGTACACCTAAAAATCGTTAAGATGGTAAACAAAAGAACAGTACCAAAATGAAAGGATCATTCTTAAAAAAATGGTCATCCCACTTCCTGTTCTCTAGAAGTCTTTAACGTATTTGGGAAATTAAATCAACTCCAAGAGCTCAACCAGTACCACCAGGTACCCATTTCCATGAAATCCGAGCGAAAAAAGGACAAGCTATCAGCCTTGCTCTTAAGAAGCTCTCAAACCGGTAGGGATAATATCCATCAGGCAGACATTTATATAGAGTGCCTTCCATAGCAGGGGATCTGGCCAGACCAAGTAGGCAAACAGGTGTTGTCTTATGTGCAGACAACCATTCACCAGCGGAGGCTAACTTATGCTGACCTGGAGAATTCTAAGACTCGGCTGAAAGAAGTGCCATGCTCACTTGGAGTGTCCACAATTAGCAGGGTAAAAGGGCAACAGTGGCTATATACTTGCTGTCCTTATTCCAGAGAGACACTTAAAAGCATAGGACACCGCTCTATTAAGGGCAAGATTATGTGGCCCATGATTAATTCCAAGAACAGCCTGCTTCACCAAAAGGTAGAAGGGTAGGGCATAGCATTAGAGGGACTAGGCATCAGGCAGCCGTGTGCCAAGGCCCTCACTGCCATTATCTAGCTGTCACTATTCTAGGTCTCAGCTGTCCCTCTATAGAGAGGAGGCTGGTGGGTGCTTCTCAACCACTTCTACGAAAGCAGTGAATGACCAGGGAGAAGGTGAACATGCACGGGGGCATAGCCCAAAATGCCTAAAAGCTTAAACTGTCTTTAAAGCCTCATGTTTTAGGTTAAAAACTTACATATATTTCATTCTGCACTAGAAAGAGATAACCTTTTTTTTTTTTAATAACTCACCACCATGCTGCCTCAGGGAGATGTTCTGTAATTAATTTGTGGCACACCCCAGGGCAATAGAGGATAAGGTCCTGATGAGTCATCCTCTTGCATAATTTCAGAGACAGTCTATTTCCTTTTAGATTCAGATTTACCTCAAGCTACCTAGTTAGCCTATACCACTTGACTTGTGAGAAGAGGCTGAAAATTGGCAGTATTTTAGACTCCAAAGGGTTATTTAGTCTAGTTTTCTACCTTCTTGACAATTCAACGAGGCCCTAAGTCACTCTGACTGGATACACACCGTGGTACACTAGATACGTTAACCAGGATTACAAAGACAATCAACCAGGCCCCAGGAGCAGGAAGCAAGGCGACAGCACTCCTGCTGTGTTCCTGGCTCACTGCCACCCTGCACAGCACATCCCTGCCTGCCGATGCCCTGATGCCTACGGCGGGAGGATGATGGACACATGGGCACTACGCCATCCTAGACCGTTCCAGATCCTGGAGCTGCATATACTCCCATATGGGTGATGTTCACTCAACACCTAATACGAGCCTTGTAAGAATTGAACAAAATAAAAAGCTGCAGTTTTCTGCAGCTCAAATATAGCACAAGGAACTAGAGATGGCTAAAGGATTTTGATGTGTTGCCATTTTCTCTTCCTTCTTCCAAGTCCCATGTTTCCCTTTCTTCTCAAGGCGAGACTATAGTTCCTGTCTGCCTACGGACAGCCCCCAACTCCGGTGACAGCCCTGCCCGTGGGGCAACTTCACCTTTGACCTAACCCCCCAGAGGAGCATCTGCTGCCTGCCAGACTGTCGAGACAAGATCGCTACAGCAGCCTTTACCGCTACGGGGCCCACAACAGTAAAAGATGTTGACTGGATGTGCCAGGCACTATGCCAAGAGCTTTATCCTCACTGCATTCCCTCTTCACAACCCTATGGGGTAGGTACCGTTAGTACCTCCACCTTCCTGAGGAGGACAAGCAACCCGCCCAAGGTCAAATCCACAGAAAGTGAAGAAGCGGGGATTCCAATCCCACATTCCTCTATCTCTAGAATGGAGTTCTTACCCCTGCAAGGCAAACTTCTACACAGGTATTGAGTAACGTTGGGCTAATGAGCTACTGTTATTGATGAGAAATGAGAAGCAACCAGAAAAAAACCTCTCGCAGCCTCCCACCAGGACAAGAACCCACCGGCCTGCATCTGTACGCCCTTACTCTGTGGTATGATGAGCCACCTGTGCTGTGGTCCCAGCTAGCACACTGACAACCCTCCCCTCTCCTACGCTCACTTTGCCTTTTCTACTCAATCATCCTCATCAATGGCCCAGCTCACTATCAATTGCTCCCACCATAAAAATAATAAAATTCCCTCTTGACCCCATTTTCTCCTCCAGTTCTTGCTCTGTTCCCCTCTTCAACAAAATTTTGACTTCCTACTTTTTGTCTCCAATTCCTCTTCTATTCTCACTAACCCTCTCCAGCCAGGCATGGCTCCCAGACCTCCACAAGTGCTCTGATCAGGTTGCGGATGGCCTCCACATTGCTATCCCAGTAATCAGCTCGCAGTGTCATTGACACAACTGATGGATCATCTCCTCTCCAACATGCTTTCATCACGTGACTTCCAGGAGAGCACATCCACTCCTGCTTACTAGCCATGCCCCCCTTCTCCCTAACCCCTGCACAGGAGTACCCTAGAGCTGTGCCCTTAGACTCTACTCCCACTCCCTTGACCTCATTCATCATTCAGTCCACCAGGAGGCCCAGGACTGTACTGTTTGTATCTCCCACCCAAACCTCCCCAACTTAACTTCACACTTCTTCAACAGCCAACTCAACACCTCCACTGGGGTGTCTCAACCTCTCAAACCTAACGTGTCTAAAATCAAACTCCTGCTCTTCCCCCAAAATCCATTCCTCTTATGCTCTGTCCTAAACCATCATAGGACAACTTTATCCTTCCAGGTGCTCAGCCCAAAAACCCTGAAGATACTGTTTTCTTCTCTCTCTTGCTTCGTCCTATTGACTCCATTTTGAAAATAGATCCAGAATCCAATCATTTGCAACCACGTTGGTCCAAACTACCATCATCTCTTATCTATTATTACAGGAGCCTCTTAATTAGTATCACCACATCTATCCTTGCCCTCATAGAGTCTATGCTCAATCCAGCAGCTAGAGAAAACCATTTAAAATCTAAGTCAGAACATGTCATATTCTTCTCAGAACCCTCCAATGGCTTCCCACCTCAGTCAAGAGTAAAGCCAAAGTCTTTCAATGATCTATGAGGTTCTGCACAATTTGCCTTCAAGGAAAATACAGGCTTCCTTGCTGTTCTTAATTTGCTAGGCATGCTTCTGCCCCAGTACCTTTGCACTTGGTGTTCTTGCTGCCCAAAACACTCTTTCGCCCCAATACTGTCATGGCTTGCAGTTTTGCCTTCTCAGTGAAGTCCTCCCCGGCTGACCTACTGCCAAACAACCCCCCAGTTCCTTTCTCCACTTTCTTTTCCTCTGTATTGCTTACTACCTTCTAACATAATACCCCTATTTGTCTGTCTCCCCCAACAGAACTAAGCAGGGATTTTATCTATTTAATTTGCTGCCATAGCTCCTGCACTAGAACAGTGCCTAATACATAGTAAACGCTCATTGAGTATCTGTTGAACTTACAACTTCTATAGCAAAACCCCAAAAAAGTTGATTATGGTTTCTCCTAGACGTCCAGAGCACGTTCCCCTCTAAGTTTTTACTTGCTCGTCATGGTAAAGTAAGAAAAAAAAAAATCCCTTTAAGTTGAAACATAAACTATACATTTATACATAAATGTGCACACATAGAAATAAATGAGCTTACAAAAGATCAATTTCTTACCCTACAACAGTGAAAAACCTTCTCAGACGGCTTCTGGATCATGGTGCTGTCGAACTTGGGGGATTCTCATCTTGCAGCCCTCACCTCCTGGGATCATCCTGAGTGAGGAGGCGTCTCCACATCTCCACCCTCAGTTAATAATCTCTGTAGCAGCCCTGGGCCCTTTCTAAATATAAGGCTTAGAAAATACATGTCTTTCTGAACTGGCTGATAGGATATGGTATCTCAATTGGCTTTACCATGTCCTAAGCATTAAAACTCTTTTCCAGCTGGCCCCCAAAGCCCTCCCTTGGGCTTTGGATCATCTAAATCAGTACCCGCCTTCTCCAGGTCCTCTATCCTTGAGCCTCTAAAAGGCCCAACAGTGTCCAGGCCTACCTCTTGTATTTGTGGGTTCATGTGAGACCTCTTCATTACCCAGCTCTTTAAGTCACCTCTCAACTTTTTCTGAATATTGTCCCAAGTGTTGGCACCTAGGCCAGGTCCCACTAGCAGCCAGAAGGCCTCAAGGGCAAGTGCCATTTTCCTAGAATTATGTCTTTACGTATCCACCTGATCACATCTGAGTCTCTTTAAGCTTCTCCTTGTTTGAAAACTCTTAGGTTTATTTGAGTCACAGCAAAGCTGGATTCCTTAAGCCCCAGTCAATTGGTTTTCAACACTTCTCTTCACCCCACATATTTTTTTTTAATTTTTTTTAACGTTTATTTATTTTTGAGACAGAGAGAGACAGAGCATGAACAGGGGAGGGTCAGAGAGAGGGAGACACAGAATCTGAAACAGGCTCCAGGCTCTGAGCTGTCAGCACAGAGCCCGACGCGGGGCTCGAACTCACAGACCGCGAGATCATGACCTGAGCCGAAGTCGGCCGCTTAACCGAGCCACCCAGGCGCCCCTCACCCCACATATTTTAAACACCTTTTCCTACTGATCTCCAATCTCACCAGAGCCTTGCAGAATTCTGAACATGTCCATTTCACTTCAAAATACGTTCTCGGGGCGCCTGGGTGGCTCAGTCAGTTAAGCGTCCGACTGCGGCTCAGGTCATGATCTCACAGCTCGTGAGTTCGAGCCCCGCGTCGGGCTCTGTGCTGACAGCTCGGAGCCTGGAGCCTGCTTCGGATTCTGTGTCTCCCTCTCTCTCTGCCCCTAACCCACTCACATTCTGTCTCTGTCTCTCTCGAAAATAAATAAACACTAAAAAGAAAAAAAAAAAAGTTAAAAAAAAAAAAACAACAACTCTTGTTCTCATGAGAGGGTCCTACACTGCCAGTTGGAGGGGGCTCAGACCATCATCTGACAGATGGATCAGTGGGAAAGGGACCCAGGAAGGGCTGCTTACTCTCCTCAGCAAATAGAAAGAAACACAGGACTTCAAAATCCCACTGCTATCAATCAAGCGGTCCATTCACACCAGGAATAACCATCCCACAGCCCTGGCTGTGACTCACCTTGATGAGGATCCTCTTGCTAACTTTAGATCATGCTGCTTTATCAATGGCAGTATATCCTAAAGAGAAGGGCTCTAATTCTGCAAAGACAAGAGGCTTTTTGGCTCAAGAGACTTCTAGTTCAGTGACATCCTACCCTTATGGGCCTGAAATGTTTACCATCATTTGTACACTTCCCCCCACACCCACGCTTAAAATAACCTCAGTACAAATCGATGTCCTTTACAAAATGAAGAAACTACAGTGACATTGGTATCACCAAACAAAGCAAACAGAGACCTCGGGTAAACAGGCATTACTCTGTGCTCCGTTTATTCTTCATCTCATTAACCAGCATGCCCCTTTCACATTATTCCAAAGTTTATTTTTATTTCTATGCTTCCAGGCTTAGAAAGCATATTTTGCTAAAAGGTTTTCCTATACTATATCTGAAGTGGTTCTTCAAAAAAAAGTAATCTTCGGATTGTACGACACGCAAAATATATGTTCCTGGTTTGCAAATAAACACGCGAGCGGACATCTGTGGCTTCATGGTACTTGCTTTTGCCTTCCACGCTTGCTTCAGTAACGCTTGCCCCACCCCCCTAACTCAGAACAGCCTTCTGTGCAATTTCATTGGTTTTAGAGTCTTAAACGTTTTCTAAAGTCTTTCTCCCAATTTGGGATTAGGCAAAGTGACAACAGTAACTGACCCTAGCATCCAGCATGTGTGTGGGAGAGAGAGAGAGAAAGACACAGACACACAGCGAGAAAGCAAATTGGGGTCTGACCGGGCTACCCTGTGGCCTGTGAAAGAAGTCATTCTACACGCACACCAACTATGGAGTAAACTGACTTGGGATTGTCTTGCCTTCTTTACCCATAACCAGAAAAGCCAGACAGCAGCAGATTAGATGGTGATCATTCCACCCTGTTATTAGGCTAATAGGCACGGACACTTGTGAAGAACCAATCTACCTGTCCTAGTTCAGGGCTAATTAACAATTAGTCTCTTAATTTAGTTCCAAGGGATCACTCATTTCCAATTCCAAGTGCCAGCTTAAGAAACAGAAATCTGCTAGAACATTACTTCCACACTTTGTCCGTGCACCTTCAACGTTAAGCAGCTTCACTGTGAACAATCCGACCCAGCTTTGCACAAACAGATCCAGCTTTCCTACCATACATTAATGCCAAAGGACCAGGAAAATAAATCATCATCAACCCTGCCCTGGGGGAAGTGCAAATTACCCAGTCTCCCAAGGATAAGGATGAGGGGGTACTTCCAAAGTCAGAGGTCTGAGAAGATCTGGAAACCGAACAGTTGGTGTTCCTTATTAACTGCATCCTGCAACGTCACAATCCACGCTCCAAGGGTATCCTGTGCACAAAGTCACTGCCCGCCCAGCACCTCACTGTCCCTGCACCAGTCTGCCTCCTGATCTCCTCCACATAGTGAAACCACACTGGTATTCATCTACTGCTTGGCAGCTACCAAAAGGCTACGAGGCACAGTTCCTCGGAGATGTACTTTCCAAACATGATAACTACAGAATGGAATTAAAGCGAGGATGTACACTTAACCACGATCAAACTCAAACCCAAAAGGAGAAACCACATGCTGCACAGGCCAAGAAGGATGCAAGATGTAGATTGAGAACCAACCTGCCCAACAATGTGCCATGGTCACTTCACCTCCTTACAGCCTTGGTTTCCACATTTATTTAACAAACACCAAGTGCTTATTCTGGGCCAGGACTAGTCTAAGGTACAATTATCCTCCTTTACAATTGTGTAAGGAGAGCATAGACAGATTAGATATTGTGATTTGAAGTAAGAAATACATATGTTTGGGGGTGCCTGGGTGGCTGAGTTGGTTGAGCGTCTGACTTCAGCTCAAGTCATGATCTTGCAGTTCGTGAGTTCCAGCCCTGCATGGGGCTTGCTGCTGTCAGCATGGAGCTGGCTTCAGATCCTTTGTCCCCCTCTCTCTCTGCCCCTCCCCTGCCTGGGCGCTCACGCTCTCTCTCAAAAATAAACATTTAAAAAAGAAATACATATATTTCGTCTTTATCCATGGTTCCTTTTGGACCACACTTTAAGGATGGGGGCTGGGGGCGCCTGGGTGGCGCAGTCGGTTAAGCGTCCGACTACAGCCAGGTCACGATCTCGCGGTCCGTGAGTTCGAGCCCCGCGTCAGGCTCTGGGCTGATGGCTCAGAGCCTGGAGCCTGTTTCCGATTCTGTGTCTCCCTCTCTCTGCCCCTCCCCCGTTCATGCTCTGTCTCTCTCTGTCCCAAAAATAAATAAACGTTGAAAAAAAAAAAAAAAGAAAAAAGGATGGGGGCTGACTGCCATGAGAACCAACTGCTTGATTAGAGGGTTGGAACTTCCTAGTCCTACCCTCCTGACCTCCAGTTAAGGAAAGGGGCTGGAGGCTGAGGTCAATCACCAATAGCCAATGACTTAATCATTCATGCCTATGTAATGAAGCCTCCTTAAAAACGCAAAAGGATGGAGTTTGGAGAACCTCTGCTTAGTGAACATGTAAAAATTTAAGGGAGGGTGGCACACCTGGAGAGGGCATGGAAGCTCGGTGCCCTTTCCTCATCCCTGTCCTACGCACCCCTCCCATCTGGCTGTTCTTGAGCTGTACTTTTTTTATAATACACCAGTAATCTAGCAAGTAAAATGTTTCTGAGTTCTGTGAGCCATTCCAGCAAATTAATTGAACCCAAGGAGAGAGGTCATAGCAACCTCCAATCTACAGCTCATCCATCACAAGCACAAGTGACAACCTGGACTTGGGACTGGCATCTGAAGTGGGAGAAGGCAGTCTTATAGGACTGAGTCCTTAATCTGTGGGATTTGATGCCATCTCCAGGTAGATGGTGTCACAACTGGATACTGTAGGATTACCCAACTGGTGGTGTGTGGGGAAAAAGCCCATACATTGGAACCGGGTGCAGAATTATAGCTGTCCTGCACAATGTCATAGCTAGTAAATGGCAGAGCAGAATTTCATCCCAGCTGACTCTAGGCTCCAGCTGGGAACTAGACTATAGCTCTAGGATCTGTTCTTACCCACTACATTATGCTATCTTCTGTGTAAAAAAAGGAAAGCTCATCTGGCTCAAACCTAGAAAACTTTAAGAGCAGATTCTTGGATCACATCCACATACAGTAGACCTGGGATGAGCCTAGAAGTGTATCTTCATATAAGTTACCCTGATGGCCAACAGGTTTAAGAATCCCTAATATTCTGGGGCACCTGGGTAGCTCAGTTAAGTGACCGACTCTTGATTTCGGCTCAGGTCATGATCGCATGATCTTGAGATTGAGCCCTTCATCAGGCTCCATGCTGAGCGTAGAGCCTGCTTAGGATTGATTCTCTTTCCTGCATGCATGTGTGGACGCTCTCTCTCTGCCCTTCCCCTGCTTGTGCACACACACATGCACACTCTTTCTCCCAAATAAACTTAAAAAAAAAAAATCCCTAAGGTTCCTTGCAAATATAAAGTTATTTGATTTTCAAGTTGTACACAAACACAGAAGGGTAAGAAAGAACGGGGCTGGCCTTGCCCCTGGTGCCCATTACTGCAGCTGAGTCTTGACCACCCTCCCAAGAAGCCGTCCGAATTTGTTTCTGACACAAGGTCCCAACCAAATCACAACTGGGATCTAGACTATAGCTCCCACTGGAGGAAGTTAACAGCTTCCCCACCATGGCCCCTAGAGTTACACATATCCAAGATTCCCTTACCAGCCATGAATAACTAAAGCCTTAGCCATCAATTCACTAGTACCCTCACATGCTTACTCCCATTTGACCCATGCACATCCTTGCCAAGTGCTTTCAGGATCTTGTTCTACAGCCATCATCTCTATCTAGTCTCATTATAACAACCAACAAATCCTAAGAACCCACTGCAGTGTGGGTCAGCCACCTTTAAGGCAAAAATCAAATGTAATTTAAAATCACTCCTGAAAATCCCTTAGCTGGGACTGGAATCCTTGAAAATTCAAAAACCGAGAATGAAGGTCTTGGAGGCCTATTATGCCTATTATGCCTCCCTTTCCTTGGGGGTAGCAGAGTCCAAGGGCTACTTTGAGCAGGGAATGGCAAGGGGTTAAATAAGGGGATTTCTTTCTCTCTCTGAGCTGAAAGAGTGGATTTCACAAGTTACATTGACTGTGTGATAGGACTTCATGGTATTTTCAAGGCATATGCTAGGTGCTATCAGGCAAAGAAATGAACATAAAACCCCTGCCCTCACATTACCTATAATCCAGCTGGGGAGACTGGTTCATCCTTTGAAAATGGTAGATAACAGTTAAACACAAAACCATCAGAACTGTCAGACACATGATACTAAGTGCTACAGATTTCAAAGAAGAAATTGCTATAGTGTAGGTTGGGCTCAAAAGGCTTTCGTGGAGAAATTTAAACTGGCTCCTGAGATATGATTATGTTCTTTCTTACGATGGGCTGCCTGAGAACCAATCAGTGTTCCACATAAAACCGACCTGGTCAGCTAAACATACAATAGTATTTTCTATTACGTCTCCACTATCCCTCTTGAAAGTGCCAAATAATTCACCGGCCAATTCTGTCCACAGTAGTATGTGGAGCCCAGGTCCCGGGGTAACCATGTGCCATAGCTCGAGTTCCATTTGGTTACCAAAGCTTAAACTAAATCTTAATGTTATTGTTATGCTAAAACAGAGTACAATACAACTAAGAACACACAGTGACTGCTTCTTTACAAATGTGGAGAGTCTTACAAGAGCATTTAACCTGACTCTTAACAAATTATTCATACCATGGGTACTCTGATCTGTTTTTCAAACCCTAAGTCATTACCTGGTTGGTCTCACACCACCCTGTGTTAAAATTAAACTGGTCTATTTCTCTTTCTTGCGGAGTCCTAAGATCTCTAAGTCTCCCTGCCCATTTTGGAGCTTTCTCTAATCTCAGGACTCAAGGTGACCGAGCACAGTCCCTGGATGCTGGCCCTGGGCCACATGGCACTGTGAATGCACTCAAGAAAGCAAGCGCTAAGGCATACATCTTGGATGCAACTCTGAGCCCTGGCTGGCTCCAGCCACCCCTCACTGGGCTTTTTTCAGAAGGGGAGGGAATAAGAGGCAAAGAAAGAAGAACCCGGAAGCTGATCCAAGGCCAGCTGGATAAGGGTCAATTAGAAGAGAGTCCAGGCACAGATACTTAAACAGATAGCCCCGATTCACATGGAAAGCAGTTTAATAAATCAACATAACACAGTGCGTTTCCAAAACTCAGATGCCGGCCAATTCCTCCAGGTCTGAAGGACATTTCTGACTTTTCCTTTAGGAGATGGCATGAGCACAAGTCAGAAACACCAAGTTCAAATCCAGATTCTATTCAGATTCTGAACCAGTTGTGAGACTTTAGACATTTCCTAACTTTCAGCTTCAGTTTCTTCATCTATAAAGGGAGTCAGTCGGACTAGATGACCTCTAGTTAATGATTTTTAAAGCAGGAGCATCACTAGTCTGAGAAAAATCAAAAGCAAACATCACAGAGTCAGAAGGGACAAGGGGCCTGGAGAGCCTCTGGAAGATGATGAGGATCAAAAAGTTCCCCAAAAGAAGATAATGGGCGAGGAAAAACCCAGAACTGCTCTACAAGAATTGCACTTACAGATTTCTTCCTTCTAGTTTCTGCTTTATAGTCAAACATAGATCCGTCTCTTCCAAGAAGAGCTAAGGGTGATGATTCATAGAACGGACATACCCACAGGTGTCATCCTGCACCATCTACCTGGCAGGGGTGGTAACTCAACCTTAAATATCTAAGAGAAACGAAAGATCCCAAGGAGTGCAGACCCTGACCTCGTTAACTCAGACGACTATCTCATCATCGTTTGGAGTCTCAAACTTCCTTAATGCACAGCCTAAACCGTGACTGAAGTTTTATAGTCTCTAGGTCAGTTTTATAGTCCCCAAAGTCCTGGGAACACCCAACATGTCCCAAGGCTCTCAGATACGTTATTCTGTTATAAAATCTTAACTTGAGTTCAATTGGTGTTAAATATTTAAATAACACCGTAGAAAATTTAAGTCACAAAAATCTATGACAGTTTCGATAACAGTGCATTCATCTGATATTCCCACACATCTTTACTTCTCCTGCCTCAATGAAGTCCCTTGGTCAGCAAATCCACTTTTTGTTATCAGTCTAATTATGACCAATTAAAGTTAAACTGCTTTGAACACAGGTTTCATAAATGTAACTTAAGAGTTTACAATATCCATCACGCCACCTACAATAATAAACTTTGGCTTTGCTCTTTGGCAGTCACAATCAGAATGGTTAACACCAGTCCAATAGCTGGCACATAGTAGGAACTGAATTAGTGCTTCTAAATTTATCAGCACTAACAGCCACTTAGTCAGCAAGTACCCATGCCAGGCAGGAATTGAGCACTGTACGTGCTATCTCTTAATCCTTACAATAACCTTATTAAGCAGTAATAGCTCCATTTTACAGATAAAGAAACTAAGGTTCAAAATAAATTAACAGCTGCTACATGGTCCAGAAGGAATATGAGCTCAGGCCTCTCTCACTGGTTCCCTGAAATACTCCTACTGAGCTTTTCTATAGAGTGCAGAGTTTAGGACACTGGACCAGAAGTTGTGGGGTCTCAATCTCACTGGCTGTTATTTACACCCACAACTGTTACAGTCAAAGGTGACAACTGATGTGATTATGGCCTGTGTGTGTGGTTTTCCCGGGAGGACCAAAGCTGCTCCTGAAGCTGGAATACTTTACCAAAAGAAGGGGAGGGGACTCTAACAGCAGTAACAAGTTTTAGCAGGCATGCTTCGTAGTGACAGAGATTCCTGGCTAAAGTCACATTTTGCAAGTCTCCATCCCAGATACTTCCTTGCCCCAATACTTCCCCTTCACAATGTTTGCTTGAACAAGTATTCCAAGGAAGCCATCACCTTCAGTAGGCGTCAGGTCAAGAGAATACCAAGCAGAACGTATTCCCTCCGCTGTCCCACAATCATTGCTGCACTAACCAGTTCAAACTCTCCATATGGGTGGAAGCACATTTACACACTAAGTATTCAGAAACACTAAACGTCATCCATTAACTGAGGTAACAGAAACCACCTTTCATTTCAGATTTACAGCTTGACAATTATTTCTACTAAAAGAAGGCAGAGCCTCAGACCACCAGCCCTGGGCCTCCCCACCCCCTACTAGTTTCTTTGCTTCACTAGCAGGTGTTATCAGAAAATCCTGACTTTAAGATTCACCAATTCTGAAGTTCTTAACTCAGAAATCAAAAGGTTTCCTCCAGCTCTAGGATCCCATTCGTCTCTCATAAACACAGTCTTCTCTTTACTGGGGCTGCACTTTGTTTTCTCCGGTCTGTTGGTCCTGGAAGGGCCTCGGTTCCACTAAAAGCCTTGAGGGAGGAGGGACCTTCTGTGAGTTTATTTTTCGGTAGTACAGATCAAGAATGAAGGCCCACAGCGATTAGGGCGGACTAAGCTCCCAAACCCTCTCCAGCCTAAATAGTTTGATCATGTGGGAACCAACACCGTCTAAGAAAGAAAAGGAGAAGCTAAGCAGTGCCAGTCTCCACTTTCTCCCGGGAGGAACACCGCTATGCTATGGTGGGGGAGGGGGGTCATTTCCAAACCTTGTTTGCAAAGCCCCAGCCCAGATCGGACATTTTGCTTTAACCCTTCAGCTTGGGCCTGCCCAGTGCAGGGGCCCAAAGTGTCTTGAGGTACCCCCCCGCCGGGCGCTTTGGGGCCTGGGCGGGGGACCGGGAACACCACTCATAGGGGCTTGTTTTCTCAGCTGATCTTAGTCAAGAGAACAGGTGCTTGGTCAATTTCATCTTTTTTTGGGGGGGGGGAAAGTTGGGGTGTAAGAGTAGCCCCCAGAGGAGCGCCCGCCGTTCAGAGAAAGCCACGCAAGACAGGATAAAAAGTGGCTTTCCAACTTCTGCCGGGCTCGCGAGTCTTCAAGGAAACCAGGTAGTGTGTGCGGTTGGGAAAGGCCTGGATCTTTCCGAACAACGCTCCCAGCAAGCCCACAGCAGCGATGCAGCGACACTACACCCCGGGTCACCCTCGCCCCAAACATACACGTGAAGCTCAGCAAAGCGTGCCACCTGCCGGGTTCCCAGCAAACATGCCCGGAGGGAAGGACCTCCGGAAAGCACTTTTGTTTAAAAAGAAAAAAAAAAAAGTAAACTCTCCCGGGGCCGAGGACAGCCCCGCCTGGCACCGGGGCCGGGGTCCGCGGAGCTCAGCCCTCGGGTCCTCCGGCTTCCAAGGCCAAATGGGGGGAGGCGCCGCGACGGGCGGGGCGGCGAGCAGCGGGCCGCGCTCCCCCGGGGGCCGGCAGAATCCCGGGCGGGGCAGACGCACGGGTAGGGCTGGCTGGCGGGAACGCGGCGCGCCCTCACCCCTGCTCGCGCGCAGGCCGGCGCCCTGGCGGGGGTGGGAAGTCGGGGAACTTACAGCCGCCTGTCCTCGGGCTTCTGCTGCCAGTGCATGGCCAGCGAGAAGCCGAAGAGGCTCCCGGGGTCCCCAGTTTTCTGGATCACATTGTCCTCGCGGGTGTCCAAGTTGAAGGCGGCGCCGAGCCGGGGCAGGAGACCCGCGGACAGGTAGAGCAGCCACAGCTGCCCGGCGGCCGCCATGGGCGGGCGCAAGTGGAGAGGAGCGGGAGCCGCGGCGGCCGCCCTGCGCTCGGGGCCGGGTTCGAGGCTGCCGCGCTGCTGCTGCTGCTGCCGCTGCTGCCGCCGCCGCCGCCGCCGCGGCCACCTTAGTCTCCTCCGGCCACCGCGCCCGGCCCCACCCCCGGGACGAGCTGCGCACTCCGCCTGGCCGCTCCCCCTCGCGGGCAGCTCCCGGTGGCTGAATGAGCCCGTTGTTCTCTGGAGACTCGCAGGCGTTTTATCAAGTGACGAGGACGCCGGCCCCGCCCCTCCCCACCCCTCTGGCCCCTCCTCGCGCGCCCGCCACCCGGCCCGCAGCCGGCACCTTCCCGGCCGGCCCGGCTGCGCTGCGTCCCCGCGCTGCCCCTCCCCGGCCGGCCCCTGGCCGCTCCGGCAGCCGCCTACCTGGCCCGGAAGCCAGAGTGGGAGACTGGAGTTGGGGGGTGGGCCTTGAGCTCTCGGCCCAGCAGCCCCGTCTGGGGGGTCCTTCGGGAAAGAAGCACTGGGAATTGTGGTTGCAATTCGGCGCCGAGCCAGAAAGGCGTTTACTATCTGTTAGCAAGGAGACTTGCCGGTGTTGCGCCGGCACTGATCGCCTTAAGCAGCGGATTCTCGCCGACCCAAGCCCACGTGCAAATGCGCACTTCATTCAGTTCACAAGTGTTTATGGAGCGCTTAACGCGTGCCAGATACTCGGGGAAGGGAGCTGCATGGATTGTTTTCAGCCCTCAAAGAACTAACCGTCAAAAATGATCATAGCCCAAACTTTGATGGTGCTATACAATTTACAGCTCACAGCTATTATCTCATTTAACCCTCCGAACACTCCTATGAGATGGGTATTTCTTTTGCAGATGAGAAAAACTCAAGCTCAGCCTGGACCCAGAGCACCCAGGGAGGGATCTGACCAGGTGAAAAGGAGAGCTTTTGGGAGAAGTCACACTGGTATCAGCAATTTGAAACTTGGTTTGTAGGTGCTCTGAAGCTGAGAAGAAGCCCCTCAACAGTAAAGGATGGGTGTTTAAGGTGGTACCGACAAGGGCTCAGGAGCCCTTCTCTCCTGCCCCCCAAATTGCCGGGACTAGGTCCCCACCCAGAGTCAGCTCTGAGCTCTGTGTGGGTGGCCTAAAGGCTCCTGCCTCCAGAGCATGGGTGGGGCCTCCAGTGAGGTGTTGATCTCTGGGGCAACTTTATCCCCAGGGATTCTTAACCAGGGAAAAGAGAATTCAGAGTTACTGTGAAATTTGGATGACAAAAAAAATTTTTACATTTTTATTTTCACTAACCTCTAATTGGCATTTAGCATTTCCTTCCTTTATGAAGGTAGGCAACGCACCACGGGCAGTAGGATAAGTACCTATGCTTTAGTCTCGAGTAGAACCCATAGATTTTTTTACATCACATCATAGTTACAATATCTTCAATTACAGTCATTAGATAGACCCTCCACTAGATCTTGTTGTGCAATAGGTCAATTAAAAAGTATATGGGGTGCCTGGGTGGCTCAGTCGGTTAAGCTTCTGACTTCTCTCAGGTCATGATCACATGGTTTGTGAGTTCCAGCCCCGCCTGGCTCTGTGCTGACAGCTCAGAGCCTAGAGCCTGGAGCCTGGAGCCGGCTTCAGATTTTATGTCTCCCTCTCCCTTTGCCCCTCCCCCACTCTTGTCTCGCTCTCTCTCTCTCTCAAAAATAAACAAACATTAAAAATCTTTTATGAACACGTCAGGAGACTATAGATGCTGGAGAGGATGTGGAGAAACGGGAACCCTCTTGCTCTGTTGGTGGGAATGCAAACTGGTGCAGCCTCTCTGGAAAACAGTGTGGAGGTTCCTCAAAAAATTAAAAATAGATCTACTCTATGACCCAGCAACAGCACTGCTAGGAATTTACCCAAGGGATACAGGAGTGCTGATGCATAGGGGCACTTGTACCCCAATGTTCATAGCAGCACTTTCAACAATAGCCAAATTATGGAAAGAGCCTAAATGTCCATCAACTGATGAATGGATAAAGAAATTGTGGTTTATATACACAATGGAATACTACGTGGCAATGAGAAAGAACGAAATCTGGCCTTTTGTAGCAGCATGGATGGAACTGGAGAGTGTTACGCTAAGTGAAATAAGTCATACAGAGAAAGACAGATACCATATGTTTTCACTCTTATGTGGATCCTGAGAAACTTAACAGAAGACCATGGGGGAGGGGAAGGAGAAAAAAAAAGAGGTTAGAGAGGGAGGGAGCCAAAACATAAGAGACTCTTAAAAACTGAGAACAAACTGAGGGTTGATGGGGGGTGGGAGGGAGGGCAGGGTGGGTGATGGGTATTGAGGAGGGCACCTGTTGGGATGAGCGCTGGGTGTTGTATGGAAACCAATGTGACAATAAATTTCATATTAAAAAAATTTTTTTAAGTGTATGTACTGCTACAATGTAAGTTTCTTAACATTTTGTTAATTTATCTCAATATAATTGGTTTCCTTTGTAATCCCATGTATTTTATTTTATGCATTTAAAAACCTTGTTCTGAAAAGGGATTCGTGGTCTTTGGCAGCCTGCCAAAGGGGTCCCATGGCATGAAAAGGTTTCAGAAGTGCTAGCCTGAGGCTCTTGGAATGCCTTGGGGAGGCTGTCTTGGAATCTGATGTCCCTGCATTGGAAAGGGAAGCAGAGCACAGCCCCAGGGAAGAGCTGGAGCACTGTGTGTGCACGTGGGGATGGGGATAGGAATGCCCCTTCACCTCAAGGAGTATTTGTACCAAGGGAGCAGCCCACACCGCACAAAACTGCCTGAACACCATCAAGGGTCCACGGGTGGTAACAACTGCCAGAGTGTGTCCCTCAGGTAAGAGGGGCGTGTCCTACTTCTCTTCCAATCAATAACTCCAGTCAAGTATTGTCAAAAGTGGGGTGCAGAGGACTTCAACAGGAATTCCACAGAGGGGAGGGACACAATTCGGTCCATTAACACTTGGCTTTTCCAAATTCTAGAGGCCACCTGCTTTTCCTTGGCTTATGGCTCCTTCCTCCACCTTCAGAGCCAGCAGTGTAGCACCTTCAAACAGAGTCTATCTCTCTGACTCTGCTTCCATTATCACATCTTCTCTAACTCTGACTCCCCTGCCTCCCACTTTCCCAAAAGGCCTCCTGTCATTAGCACCAGGCCCACCAGATAATGCAAGATAATCTCCCCATCTCAAGCTTCTTTATGACATCTACAAAGTTCCCTTCGCCATGTGAAGTTACATAGTCACAGTTCTATGGACTAAGATGAGGGCATCTTTGGGGGCCAGTATTCTGCCAAAAATAGCCACTCAGCTGGTTAGTCCGTGACCAACAAGCTACTGGGCAGATATCTTTCCAATAGATATCCAAGCATGTGCTGGTTACAGCACCTTGCGTCTACTGAGCCCCTTGTGTAACTTGAACTCCAGTGCTTGTAACCACATCATTGGCAAGGAAGGATGATGCCGCAGATGGAGGGTCAAAACATAGCCCAGGATTCTAGAATCCTGGAAGTATGGTCCTTCCATCTGGCAGGTACCACATCCCAGGTGCATTCATTACCCCATCAAATTCTTGTTGCTTTTCATGGTGTTTTGAATTGAGTGAATAAACCATGTGATTTGAGCATCTCAAAAAAAAGTGGGGTGCAGTGAATTCAAATTCAGTGGGCAAGCTGAAGATCACACTGTTTTAACAAATGCGTAATAACCGTGGTAAGATTGAGAAACTGTTGGAAACTAATTGAGAAAGCTAAGGAAAACATCTGTATTATGATGTTTCATGCAAGATAGCCTTTCTTCTTCATGTTGAACACCTACTATTCCAGAGAAACAGATCGGAGCTATTACAGTGAGAGTACAGTGAGCCTCACTGCAAGCTGGTATTCAGGGAGAGCCACTGATGCAGCTGTACTGGTTGCCCTTGTTTTTTTTTTTAAGTAACCCTTTGTTTTTTTAATTTTGAAATGCGACTCGATTTGACACCTGACACTGTCCAGCGTAACAACGCTTCCTTCCTTCTCTAAGCCATTGCTCATGCAGTCCTCCCCACCGCCTTGTATCATCTTTAATACATATTCCCTACCGTGTTCAAGGTCCAGTTAAGGCCCCACCTCTGCCTTGTGTATCTTCCTCCCACTCCACTGAATTTCCATCCTCTTTGTCTTCTATTTTAGAAATTTAATATTTACATGGTTAAATGTGGTATTATTTTATTCTCCAGTGGTTTCATTTTTAAATCTTGGGTAATGATTAAAGTCAAGAACTTGAAAAGGGCAAACACATTATACTTTTTAATCTTCTAAACTACCTAATACAGGGCTTGTAGTATAGGCATAATAAATGCTGATTCTCTTTAATGTACTAACTCATTCTCAAAAACATTTAAGTAAGTTTTTTTTTCCTGATAGTAAATTGTTTCATTTATTTTTTTTATTTTATTTATTCTCAAGTTAGCTAACATACCATGTAGTCTCGGCTTCAGGAGTAGATTCCAGTGATTCATCTCTTACATATATCACCCAGTGCTCATCCCGACAAGTGCCCTCTTCAATGCCCATCACCCATTTTCCCCACCACCCCAACCCCCATCAACCCTCAGGTTGTTCTCTGTATTTAAGAATCTCTTATGGTTTGCCTGCTGAAATACTTCTGAACTGGTTGATAAAAACTCTGCCCTGAGCTCCCCAAGTTCAACTGCCCCTACCCTGGCCACTTTCCTAGGACCCACCCCCACAATACAGCAACTAAAAGTTTAAACCCTTAAGCCCTTGTGTTGCAAGGGCATCTGGTGGGGTGTGCCTGTGTCATAGCAGCTGTTCACCATACTGGAATATCACTCCTTGCTTCCAAGGGTAATTCTGTGCACCGTTTGCTGCCTCCATCCCAAGATATGTTTTAGTAGATGATGTTTGAATGGCCAGTTATCTACTTGATCCCAAATATTGATTGTGCTCAAATTGACATTTTAAATAATGTTAAACTTAAAATAGCAACTAACTATAGAGTGCTATGGAATTGAATGATGTGTGGGAAAAGAAAGGGATAAGGAAAAACAAGGATAAGAGACTTGTTCTGGAGTGTGCCGAGTGCCCATGACAGATGGAAAACTTTGAACCACACTCCTACCTTCCACCTATCTCCTGCCTAGGATGCCAAACATACTTGAAGTTGAGTCAAACTCAAAGACTCTTCACAATAGTCTCTTTGAAGGCTGTCAGCTTTTCCTGATTAACTGTAACAAGTTTTGTGAATCAGTTGTCATTTCTGTGATAAATAGAGTTAGGCTAACGTAAGAGAAGTCTCAAAAGGGAGATGTAGACGACCTTCACGATCTGCTGAGGACATTGTCAGTTTCAGGACCAAAAGAAATGAAAGAACCAAGAAAGCTAAAAATTATGAGGTAAAGACCTGGGGAAAGAGGTACATAGTTTTAACGAAAAAATAAATCTGGGACAAGAAGACACTTGTCTGGAAGCAAAGGGAGGAAGTTAGCTCGAAGATGTGCTGACCGTATAGGGCATGAGGTGTGTGCATACACATATTGCAAGAATTGCTTGACAAATCCAGTAATGACAAACTCGGGTCATGTTCCAAAAAAGGCTGATTAGAAAACAGGAATACCTAAGAATATGACTATAAGATCATAGAAGATACTTCTACAAACCGGAAATTTTAAACAAAAAGGCAATGAAAGCTATGAACAGACATTTGCTCAGATGAGAGCTTTTGAATTATGTTTTACCAATACACTTTTCAAAAGAAAATTATTTGTTCTATATCCTACCTTAGGTAGGGGAGCTTTCAAGTAATTTTAAACTGTGGGTCACCTGTGGAGAACTCTGAGAAACTCCCATCATGCCTGAAATATTTTCCATTTCCTAGGACCTACTGTAATACTGTAATCATTTTGCTATCAGGTTCACAGTTGTACTGACTTCATCATCACCAACTGCAGAGAACATCATGTTTGCTGCTTTTAGGCAACATGGAAACTAACTATTGAAAACATCTCTTTATTCTCCTTCTGTGGTTGCATTATACTAATGGTTTTACATGTTTCCTGGAGCACATGGTCTGTGGACCCCATGCTTCAAATTCTGCCTCTGTGTCCAGACTGGCCACATGACCTCATGTCATTTAATCTCTCTATGCCTCAGTTTCCCCAGCTCTGAGATAATGATAGCATCTACTCCCAAAGAGTTGCCTTGCCTTAAGGATTAGTAAGGTAGATGGAATCTGAAGCACTTAAAATGTTACATTAAAATAAAAACTTTCACGTGTGTACAAGCTTTCAAAATCTGGCCTTTACAAGTTATGCGTTGACCCATGATACACATAGTTTTGTGAGCTAAACTTTTCAAATAGGGATTCTACTATTCAGTGGCAGATTTTATGTTTCAGAAAATGAAAAAGAGTCTTCCATGTTGCTTTTTTGTCTCTTTATGTAAGCGGTCAGAGATTTTCCTTCCACACTAAAAATGTTTTTTGTTTGACGTTTTATTTGCTCTAAGTCACAGCACATTTTCTAGGGGCAAACCTACCTCTGGCTGGAATCAGGAGAAACCAAATTTCCAGCTATACCTTAGTTTAAAACCCAGATCTATTTTATTTATTTTTCCAGACTTTATGTACATTTTTAGTGAAATAATCACCACAATAAGTTTAGTTAACACCTGTCACTTCACAGTCCGATTTTTTTTTCCCCTGGTGATGAGAACTTTTAAGATTTACTGTCTTAGTCACCTTTAAATATAAAATACAATATTATTAACTAGAGTCACCATGTTGTGCATTAAATCCCCAGAACATATGTATATTATTAACTGGAAGTTAATTTGTACCTTTTGAACACCACTCCCCCACCTCTGCTTGTGCTAACCACCAATCTGTTCTGTTTCTATGAGTTTGGGTTTTTGTTTTCTTTTTTTTAGATTTCACATATAAGTGAGATGATACAGTATTTGTCTTTCTCTCTCTGATTTATCTCACTTAGCATAATGTCCTCAAGTTTCATCCATGTTCTCATATATGGCAGGATTTCCTTCTTTTTATGGCTGAATGATATTCTGCTGAATGATATCATTCAGAATGATATTCTGAATATCATTCTGAATGATATGGCTGAATCATAGTATATATATTATATGATATATATATATATATACTCACACCATGTTTTCTTTATCCATTAATCCATCAGTGGGCATTAAGGTTGTTCACCCAGATCTATTTTAAAATAAATTTCACTTGGGTATTTCAATTCACTTACAATGAACTCGTTAAAATGGTCACTTTAGGTGGGATTCTTTTCTTACTGTTTGTTTTGAGGGAATTTTTCTAAGCCAAGAAGCCACATTTTGCTAGACAGCCAAAAATAAACTAAATTTTAAAAGAATCAAGTGAAATATAAAACTGAGCTCCCAAGGCTGAGGCGAAACCACCACTTGGAAAATTTGGTTTTCCATCCCACCATCATCAGAAACAAACATGAAGTTAAGTGTAGCTCATACCATATGCAATGTAGTCTTTTTTCTTTTAATTCAGTTGTAATTAATATACAGTGTTAGATTAGTTTCAGGTGTATACTATAATGAATCAACAATTCTATACATTACTCTTTTTTTAATCTTTCGTAATGTTTATTTATTTTTTTAGAGACACAGAGAGAAACAGAACACAAGCAGGGGAGGGGCAGAGAGAGAAGGCATAGAATCTGAAGTAGGCTCCAGGCTCTAAGCTATCAGCACAGGGCCTGATGCAGGGATGGAACTCATGAACTGCAAAATCGTGACCTGAGTGGAAGTCGGATGCTTAACAAACTGAGCCACCCAGCACCCCATGATAAGTGTACTTGTAACCCCCCTCACCCATTTCACCCATCCGCCCCTAATCTCTCCTCTGGTAACCATCGGTTTGTTCTCTATATTTAACAGTCTGTTTTTAGTTTGTCTCCTTTCTTTGTTCTTTTGTTTTCTTTCTTAAATTCCACATACGACTGAAATCATACGGTATTTGTCTTTCTCTGACTTATTTCACTTAGGATTATACCCTCTAGATCTATCTATGTTGTTGCAAATGGCAAGATTTCATTCTTTTATATGGCTAAGTAATATTCCATTGTATAAATATACCACATCTTCTTTATCCATTCATCTGCTGATGGACATTTGGCTCTTAACGTGGCTATTGTAAATAATGCTGCAATAAATATAGGGGTGCAAATATCTTTGGAAATGTAGTGTTAGTGTTTTCATATTCTTTGGGCAAATACCCAGTAGTGAAATTACTGGATCATATGGTATTTCTATTTTTAACTTTTTAAGGAACATTTATACTGTTTTCCACAGTGGCTGTACCAATATGCATTCCCACCCACAGTGCACGAGTGTTCCTTTTTCTCCACATCCTCTTGGGCAATATTTCTTGTGTTTTTTATTTTAGCCATTATGACAGGTATGAGGTGATATCTCGTTGTAGTTTTGATTTGTATTTCCTTAATGGTAAGTGACACTGAACATCTTTTCATGTGTGTGTTGGCCATCGTCTGTCTTCTTCAGAGAAATGTCTGTTCATGTCTTCTGCCCGCTATTAACTGGATTATTTATTTTTTTGGTGTTGAGTTGTATAAGTCCTTTATCTATTTTGGATATTAACCCCTTATTGGATATATCATTTGCAAATATATTCTTCCATTCGGTGGGCTATCTTTTTGTTTTGCTGATGGTTTCTTTCACTGTGTAAAAGCTTTTTCTTTTGATTTAGTCCCAATAATTTAATTTTCCTTTTGTCTCCCTTGCCTGAAGAGACATATCCAGAAAAATTTTTCTACAGCTGATGTCAAAGAGATTACTGCCTATGCTCTCTTCTGGGAATTATATGGTGTCGGGTCTCACATTTAGGTCTTCAGTCCAATTTGAGTTCATTTTTATGTGCGGTGTAAGAAAGTGGCCCAGTTTCATTCTTTTGCATGTAGATGTCCAGGTTTCCCAACACCATTTGTGGAAGAGACTGTCTTTTTCCCACTGCATATTCTTGCCTCCTTTACTGAAGATAATTGACCATATAATCGTGGGCTTATTTCTGGGCTCTGTACTCTGTTCCATTGATCTATGTGTCGATTTTTGTGCCAGTACCATACCGTTTTGATTACTACTGCTTTGTAGTGTATCTTGAAATCTGGGATTGTGCTGTCTCCAGTTCTGTTCTTCTTTTTTCAAGATTGCTTTGACTATTTGGGATCTTTTGTGGTTCCATACAAAGTTTTGGGGTGTTTGTTCTAGTTCTGTGAAAAATGCTGTTGGTATTTTGATCGGGATTATATTGCGTCTATAGATTGCTTTGTGTATATGGACATTTTAACGATATTTGTTCTCCCAATCCATAAGCATGGAATGTCTTTCCATGTGTATGTGTATCTTCAATTTCTTTCATCAATGTGTTATAGTTTTCAGAGTACCAGTTTTTCACCTCCTTGGTTAAGTTTATTCCTAGGTATTTTCTTATTTTTGGCGCAATTATAAATGGGACTGTTTTGGGGCACCTGGGTGGCTTAGTCAGTTATGCATATGACTTCAGCTCAGGTCATGATCTCATAGTTGGTGGGTCCAAGCCCTGCATGGGGCTCTGGTGTTGACAGCTCAGAGCCTGGAGCCTGCTTCGGGTTTTGTGTGTCCCTCTCTCTCTGTCCCTCCCCTGTTCTCTGTCTCTCTCTGTCTCTCAAAAAATAAATAAAAAAAAATGTTTCAAAAAAATTTAATAAAAATAAAAGGGACTCTTTTCTTAATTTCTCTTTCTGCTACTTCATCATTAGTGTATAGAAATGCAATGGATTTCTGTATATTGATTTTCTATATACTGAAAGGCCAAACTTAGAGGAAACATTTTTAAAAAAATTTTTTAATGTTTATTTATTTTTGAGAGAGAGACAGAGCATGAGTGGGGGAGGGACAGAGAGAGAGGGAGACACAGAATCTGAATCAGGGTCCAGGCTCTGAGCTGTCAACACAGAGCCCGACGCGGGGCTCGAACTAGTGAACCAGGAGATCATGACCTGAGCCGAAGTCAGACGCTTAACCGACTGAGCCACCCAGGCACCCTGAGGAGACATTTTAAAAATTGATTTCTGTAAAGAAAAAATTGTTTTGCTTTCTAGGGGAGCCTGGGTGCCTCAGTTGGTTAAGCGTCTGATTTCGGCCCAGGTCATGATTTCACAGTTATTGGGTTCAAGCCCCTCATCAAGCTCTCTGTTGTCAGCGTGGAGCCTGGAGCCTGCTTGGGATTCGGTGTCTCCCTCTCTCTCTGCCCCTCCCCCACTCGTGCTCTGTCTCTCTCTCCCTCTCTCAAAAATAAATAATAAACATTAAAAAAAAAAGTAAAGAAAAAAATTTTGCTTTCTACAAAAAGAACTTCAATGAAAAACAATAACAAGCTGACTCTGAGTCAGGACTTAAACCAGTGATGTCTGGAGTGTGTCAGTTCAGATCAAGGCAAGCACTCAAGAGTGGCAGCTTAGCCTCACCTACTGAGGTGAGGGGCTGGAACGATTTCCTCTGCATCTCAAGGACTCGGTTTTCTAATCCACAAAATGTCCAGCATTCTTGTCTCCCTGGGTTGTTACACGAATTAAATGAATTATGGATGTGAGGTATGGAGCACAATGCCTACCAGTAAATACATAGTGAGTAAAATAGTAGCTATGAAAATGAAGGAGGAGAAAATATTCTAGAAAATAAAACAAGAGCAGGCTTCAGGCAATGGGTATTAAACACAGGGCAGAGGCTATGTACATGAGGTCACCTGCACCCCACAGTCACTTCGTGTAAATGGTCCGGATAAACCGTTCCTTCCCTTTGAGCTTGGCCAATAGTCCCTGTCATTGCACTTCCTCAGTGCCTGGCGTTTGGGCGCAAGCACGTCCATGCTTCACACTAGCTCTGGGCCACTTGCACCTCTTGCCGTGTTTGCAGAAGCAACGATGGGCCCCAAGCTCCACACCAGAAGCTGGAAAGGGAAAAACAGCTCAGAGGACCAGCCGGCGAGGAGGCCGGGCGGGAGAATGAGGTGAAAGTGGAAGGACAGGGGCGCCTGGGTGGCTCAGTCAGTTAAGCATCCGACTTCCGCTCAGGTCATGATCTTGTGGTTCCTGAGCTGGAGCCCTGCATCGGGCTGTGCGCTGACAGCTCAGAGCCTGGAGCCTCTTCAGATTCTGTGTCTTTCTCTCTCTGCCCCTCCCCTGCTCACACTCTGTCTCTCTCTCTCTCTCTCTCTTAAAAATAAAACATTAAGGGGCGCCTGGGTGGCGCAGTCGGTTAAGCGTCCGACTTCAGCCAGGTCACGATCTCGCGGTCCGTGAGTTCGAGCCCCGCGTCGGGCTCTGGCTGGCTGATGGCTCAGAGCCTGGAGCCTGTTTCAATTCTGTGTCTCCCTCTCTCTCTGCCCCTCCCCCGTTCATGCTCTGTCTCTCTCTGTCCCAAAAATAAATAAACGTTGAAAAAAATATATTAAAAAAAAAATAAAAATAAAAATAAAACATTAAAAAAATTAAAAAAGAAAAAGTAGAAGGACATTTCCAAACACATTCTTATCTCCTTCCTTTCACAGTCTGTCCAACCAGGGGAAACGTTAGTGATAAAGATCCTCCAAAACCGTGGCCGACTTAACAAATCACTGCTACTCTGTTTGAAACTTTAGCTTATTGAATACATCTTGCTGCTAATGTTAAAGCATCTTATACTATTGAAAAATCAATTGGCGAGGTAGTTAAGAGAACCTGCTGCTTAATAGAGAAATCAGACTCTGAACGTCAAAATTTCTTCACAGTTGAATCTGGAAAGCAAGCCATTTGCACATGAATAATTAAGAACTCACTATTCAATAAGTCGCTTCTGTTAGCACATTAGCAAGACGTTTGAACTCAAGGTAATAAATTCTGCCCTGTGAACGTACCACTGTATAGAACAAATAACAAAGAAGGAAAAGAATGCAGAAATTTGGACCACCTAATAGTTGAGAATGTTCCTGTAACAATGGCTTTGCTGTCCCAGATCACAAGATTAAAAGTGAGGGGCCTAATGATTCTGCATTATACAAGGTATTTCTGGGCAGTCCTGGTGAAAAAGGAGAAAAATGGGCTCACTGGCACTTATATCACATTTCATCTCTCAAAAATCTTTAGAAAGTCAGTGCATTTCCAAAAGGCAAAGCCACTGTCCTAATTTTATATCTGGAGACATTAAAGCAGGGACTTTTCCTAAGAGAGAATGCCAGGGTCTCTGAACAAATTAAGACTCAGGATATCTCGACTTCTGATTTGGTAACCAACACCACACCTTTATAGTCTCCTTCAGCTTTGGTGGACAAAGACCAAATTTCCTGCCTCCCAAACCAGGAACTGTAGCAGGTCACCAAGAGTAATCTCCTGGGGCGCCTGGGGGGCTCAGTCGGTGGAGCCTCTGACTTCGGCTCAGGTCATGATCTCGCGGTCTGTGAGTTTGAGCCCCGCGTTGGTCCGTGCTAACAGCTCAGAGCCCGAAGCCTGTTTCTGATTCTGTGTCTCCCCCTCTCGCTGCCCCTTCCCCGCTCATACTCTGTCTGTCTCTCTCTGTCAAAAATAAATAAACATTAAAAAAAAAAAAAAAAGAGTAATCTCCGTCCAAGGTGTTCTCTGGCAGGAAACCACCACCAGGAACATTGTATCAGTTAGGTTGGGGTGTTCAGACATAAACACATGTGCTCGTTCTTCCTGCTTACAGAAGGGTGGAAAGTGTAGAAAGGCTAACCAGGGGGATTCACTCTCTACCCAGTCCAATGAACCAGGGTGAATTTTTTTTCAGCCTTGGACCCTACTAGTAAATAGAGTCTCCACGCCATTGCTCCAGAAGTTTGCTTTCCCAGAGTAGCCAATCCACCCCCAGTTGCTATTGGTTACAGAAGAGTTTGGGTAAATGCCACACTGGTTGAAAGGAAGGTAAGAGGGTGTGGGAGACAGTCAGCCCTTTGATTTTGAAGGGCTATTAGAATATCCTAATTTACACTCTGTAAATAACCAAAATATTTTATTTCTCTGAGCTTTCTTTATGTGCTGGCTACAGTCATCTAGCAATGTCTTTAGTGGTTATAAATAATTTCTAGCTGTATTTTGTAAACAGTTCAAACGCAGGAAAAATAGTTTTAGTGTTATGTGTATTTTTAAAATATATTCCTTAGTTGAAATCTTTTCAAATGTTAATTAAAAGGATATAGATGTATATAGAATATATATATATATTCTATATATATATGCTAGCCATTAGCCACTTACAATAAATACTCAAAAAGGAGAGTAGCATTAAGTAGACACCCTGTCCATCTGTTCAGATTCCATCAACAGTATGCATACATCTCTCTCCCACTTCATATTTGTGATACTGTGTTTCATCTGCTTACAAAACTGTCTGCTACAGGGGTGCCTGGGTGGCTCAGTTGGTTGACTTCAGCTTAGGTCACCATCTCGCGGTCGGTGGGTTCAAGCCCCGCACTGGGCTCCATGCTGACGGCTCCGGGCCTGGAGCCTGCTTCCGATGCTGTGTCTCCCTCTCTCTCTGTCCCTCCCCTGTTCACACTCTGTCTCTCTCTGTCTCAAAAATACGTTTATGGAGCCCAGCGCGGGGCTTGAACCCACCGACCGCGAGATCGTGACCTAAGCCGAAGTCGGACGCTTAGCCGACTGAACCACCCAGGCGCCCCTAAAATGAATTTTTTTTTTAAACTGCCTGCTACTAAACTTAATTCCTTCAGTGTGGAGGTCAGCTTTATTCAAGCTTTATTCGTCTTTGTATCCCTGGTACCAATAACTAGTCCTGGAACACGGAAGCTAGAAAAAATGACTGACTATGGTACCTAAGCATTTTTTTTTTTTTTTTTACAGAATATATGTCACCCTTGTATTATATGCTGCAAATGGAGCATACCCAACAGTATACTTTATTCAAAGGGCACATCCTCCCTCCCCAGATTCCTCTAAAGATCAGGAATTCTCATGGAAATGCAAAACGCCTTCCTCCAGTCAGCCAATTAACAAGGCACCATTCTGGACTCAAGGTCTCCAAAGCGCTAATCCCGCCAACAATTCAAAGACAGCTAGGAAAAAGTGAAAGTGGACTGCATAATCTGGAGCGGAAATTCTTAGCAAAGGATTTGGGGGAGGTTAGAGGGAGAGTGAAGAGGTGGGTGGATGGAAGAGGGGGGTGTGAAAGCTGAAAATCCAGAAGCCTTTTGAACAAAGAAAGTAGCAGTGTCCTTGGAGGGCTAGATCCCCTAAATTGGAAAATCCATGGTTTCACTCCTTGGTCTGCTGTCCCAGCGTGCTCACAATGCTGCCACCGTCAGTGTGCCTCGTCCTTTAGTCACCAAATAAAAAGATGTAGTGACCTGAAGTAGGAAGGGTCCGGGTGACATGCTTCCTAATCTCCCCCGTCTCCCCCGCCCAGTCCACCCAACAGTGTGTGACTGGGACAGTCTCTGCACCTGGCCTTCTCCCAATCCCAGCTGTCCTTGCCGAACTGGGAGAAAGCTTAATGCCAGCTAGGCCTTCTCAGGAAAGGATTTCTGGGAGAGAGCATGCATTGAGTATACATGGCAGACCAGCTGAGGCTCACAAGCTTGAAGCAATACTACAGATGTAACTTTTTATTACAAAAAAAATCAAAAGACCTGAGAAAATAGGCTTCTGTTCGCCACTACAAGGATGATATATTATGGTTAAGAGCCACAACTATAGTTTACATAGAATTCTGGAGACACGGTTAGTGTGTGTGAGGGCATATGGTTACGGCAATAAATGACAAACCATGAGGTAAACAGCGGGAAAAGGCATCCAATGTGTGAGTCCCAGAGTTTAATACTTACAGACTAAATTGCTTTATATAAACATCAATTTTCTCTGGGATTTGTTCAAGGTTGATAGTAAAATTGTCAGCCAAGAGTTATCTGTTTAGAGCCTGTGCAATTACTCTCAATCATATATTCCATTTAATAGATCTCTCAATTGTTACTACATATTAAGAATTCAGCACATACCAAGGTTTACTCAATATTATTAAATACTCAGTGCATGCTCAGTGTATACATAAAGGTTTCTTGAGAGTTTTCTTCCATTTTTTTTTCCATCATTGGGTAAGAGATTTGAGAAATGACTTGTAATACTGAATTCATTCTTAGAGTTCTAAGGTCACTAGAAAGTGTTTGAGGAAGACTCAAGATGGCCACACGTTTTTTGACATTCATTTCATTGAGAGATGGGGTCTAACTCCCTCACCTTAAATCTGAACTGGCCTTAGAGATTTTCTTGACTAATAAAAATGAGCAGATGTGATGTTCTGAGACTTCCCAGGCTAAAGCGTAAGGAGCCTTACAGCTCATTCCTGGGACTCTTGGAACACTCATTCTTGGGCCCTAAGCTATGCAAGAAGTTCAACTTCTATGGCACAAGAACCATGAGACCACATGGAGGGGGAAAGGTCCAACAGAGCCCAGCCTTCAGCTGTCCATGGCAAAGCGCCAGCTATGGGAGTGAAGCTATCTTGGGCCCTACAAACCTGCCCAGCCACCAGCCGAATACCGCCAAGAAATCCCAGCGGAGACCATGTGGAGAAAAAGCAGCGTCCAGCCAATCCCTGCCTGGAATCCAAACCCACAGAATTGTAAGATGTTCATACAGCGGTTATTGTTTTGAGACACTAAGTTTTAGGGTAGTTTGTGATGCAGCAACAGCTAACCACAACAGATGAGGTATAAAGTTCCCACGTGGGACCCTTCTGATGGTGAGCATCACCTTCTATTCAGCTGGTCCGTCCTCTGACATCTTTCTCAGTGGGAGCAAATCCACAGTGCTAGGCCGTGGTTGGCAAAATTTTGGGGTCATGATCTTCGATAAATGAGGGCAGTTATACTTGCTTAAAGGTGACTAGACAGAGTTTTGAGGGTGATGATTTCATGGCTCCATGACTAATTTTCAATCACTCAATAATAGATCCAAAGCATGTGCAAATAGGGTAGGCTTTGTATGGTTTCTCCCAGCCTCTAGCATGGGGGATAGGGGAGGAACAAAAAGCGGCTCTGTCTGGTGTTGTGCGGTTCATAAGAGCTTCTGCTGAGCCACTTGGTGCTCCCTGACCCAATTTTACCTTTAAGAGTCTTTTCTAGTGCCTAGGGCCAGTAATGTTACATATATCCATTATGACAACAAAATGAAAATGGCACCGCAGAGTGTCAGGTAAGCAGGAAGGCAAATCCCAAAGTGTCATTCCAACACGGAGTGGAAGAATCCCAGCCGAAGGGAGGCTGCCTAAAACTTAAAAGATCCCCCACCAATGTCTGTCAGCCTCCCTCTTCATTAAAGGCCTTTCTCCCCCTCTCTCCAGCTCTAGTTTCATTTTGTGAGAAGGTTCACTGCCTTATGTGCCATGAGCAGACAAGCTTATCGAATGAACTGTAAATCTAATCAGTTTGGCGCAGGGGTTTCATGGGAGCCGTGTAAACAATAGCTGGAGTTGTGTTAAGCCTCACTGACTCCAACTGATTCCCAGTTTGGTTCATTTGTGCAGAACAGTTGGAGATACAAAGCCAAGCCCATTAATTTCCAGAGAGCAGTTGTAACAGAAGAACGAGCTGTCAATCCCCAGGAGGCTTTCAATCCAAGGTCTAACTCCAGGATTTTATTCAAGGTATAAGGTGTGTCTTTGAGTTACTCAGTTTCTTTCCATTTCCTCAATATTCTGCATTTCTAGGGAGATTCTGGCAATTCTCGTTGAAACTGAGATCCTGTGGAGAAATGGGCAGAGAACGTCTCCAAGTTCTTATAGCCCCTCATAATAGTGATCAAAGTATGGTCCTGAGTCCCCACCCATGATTTTTTCTTAACATGGTTGTGCCCCAGATCACCTCTGAAAAACAGACTTAATTAGCTCCGGCAGCTAATTCAGTTCGATTTCTCATTTGTATACTTTTACAGCAACACGTTCATTTTTTTTAATGTGAAATACACCCTCCTGACTGTAAAGTTTATATAGTTACAGTGCTGAAGTCACACCAATTTTCAATCTCTTAAATAGCATATGTTTAGTTTCCAGATGGAAAAAATGAATATTCACCACGGCTCCGTTAGGAATACCAATTTCCCATCACTCCCCAGCATTGGGCAACGCAGTTATAATACTGTGTTAATTTAAGGCATTTTCTGGTCCTCTGAGCCTTGTATTTACATTCTAGCTGAAACTGCAAATGGCAGTGAATGGAGATGATGATATTTGCCTTATCTCAATTTTTCTGTGAGAAGGAGAAAAGCACTTAAGCTTGAAATAAGCAGATGTGGAAACACTTCTCACTAATCAAAATGTTTACCACTGGGTTAGAAGAGGCTGCCTGTTTACAGGCATTGAACCTGATATGTATCCTTAGCAAGATGAGTGTATTTAGTGTGACAGAACCTTGGAGCAGAACTTGCGCAGCTTAGTTCAGATGACAACTAGCAAAACCACATTTCTTTATTAGGCTTTTCACACTTCGTGAACTTGGATTCAAGAGTGTCTCTTGTGTCTATTTTACTATAGACTCCCACACCACATACTCACAGCTTCAAATCACCATAGCCAGAAGAAATAGAGAGGAAAACAAAACAAAAACAATGTCACTACAAGATTCAAAGAATCAGCTTTGCAAAAATATTTTATATTAAATGAAGGACGCTTTAATTGGAATAAATGAAATTAAATATCTAATATTCTGGAAAACAACAGAAACTGTGCAACTGCTCTCAATTTGATCCCAGGCAGTTGAAAATATTCATAACAGGAAACTAATGAAATAATATATATGAAGATGACAGGAGATTGCCAGTGTGATTCTGTAAGGAGCTTGGCAAAACAAACCAGTCTCCAGTCTTTCTATAGTAAAATCATGGCCACATTGATTGGGAGAAAGTGACAAGAGACCCACCCGCATTTTCTTGAAAAAGACCACCATGGTTTAAAAATCACAGAATCCCACCTCAAACCAGCTTGAGCTATACAATCGGTATTCAACAAAAGTTGTGGCACTACTTATCACAACAATAACAATTATGGCTTATTTACCGTGTGATAGGTAGCTCCCAGAGAACATTTAACATTGATTCGTTTATTTAATCTTCACGAGAACCTGTATCAGAAATATTCTGGAGGGGGTGGGGTGCGCCCGAGTGGCTCAGTCGGTTAAGAGTGGGGCTCTTGATTTTGGCTCAGGTCATGATCTTACAGTTCCTGAGTTCGAGCCCTGAGTCGAACTCTGCCCTGACAGCATGGAGCCTGCTTGGGATTCTCTCTCTCTCTCTGTCCCTTCCCTGCTCTCTCTTTCTCTCTCTTCCTCAAGATAATTAAATAAACCTAAAAAGAAGTTATTTAAAAAAAATATATTCTGGGGCACCTGGGTGGCTCAGTTGATTAAGCATCGACTCTTGGTTTCAGCTTAAGTCATGATCTCGTGGTTCGTGGGTTCGAGCCCTGTGTCAGGCTCTACTTGGACAGTGCAGAGGCTGCTTGGGATTTTCTCTCTTTTCCTCTCTGTCTGCCTCTCCCTTGCTCTCTCTCTCTCTCTCTCTCTCTCAAAAATAAATGAATAAACTTAAAAAAAATTTTTAATAAAAAATATTCTTAGTGGTCCCATTTCACGTATGTACGAACAGCAGGGTCACATAAGTCCCCCAAGTTACACAGATCAGAAGTGTCAAGGCCAGATTTTGATTCTAAGTAGGCCAGCTCCAGAGCCTGTATACATGACTCCAACCCCCAACCAATTCCCAGAATATGTGACTTTTTAAAGTTATCAATCAAGAACAAGTATTATCTTTTGGTTTTATTTTGGTAAGAGTTGGAGTCATGGCTTCTAGACTTAAATCACAAGTTAAAAGTGGTCAATAGGGACAGTGTCCACCTGTGATGTTCTGAAGAGAGTCCCACGGGGTTCATTCTTAGAATCTATCTCATTCAGCATCAGTATTTATTAGGTAGATAAAAAGAGACTGTGTTTCCTCAATTTCTGTATGCTAATGACTTCAGTGAAATTGTTAACAGTATGCTAATGACTTCAGTGAAATTGTTAATATCTTGGAAGACGATGGAAATTCCAACTAACTCTCAGAAAAGGGGGGGAATAATTCTATAAAAATTATTCAATTCACTTTAGATGTGCCAGAGATGTTTATTAAATACAGTGCCAAATCAGCCACTCCACGCTACATGTGCTCACGTGCCCGGCATAGGTGATTGGATTGGACCAACACTTGACCCAGGGGTGTTGGACTGCCCGTGGGTCACAGTCTGTCCATAGGCTGGAGTGGGCCTATCAGATCTCTGCTCTTGGCAGTTCTCTAGAAAACAGAGTGTCCCAGTGGGCTACAGCAACTCAGGTTGAAAAGTTATGATATAAGGAAAGAAAATGAGAGGCCATTGTGGCCATGTACACATGCAAGCCAAAGCTACGGGGGAGCAGAAGCTTTGAATGAGCAGAGCAAGATGGCCCATTGGGAGAGAAGGATGAAGAAGAGATACAGAGTGAAAGAGAAAGGGAGAGAGACGAACATGAGAAATCAGAGCACGGCTATGCTTTGTGCCTCTCCAGATTCTGGCGGTGCTCATGTTCCACTGTGGTCCACAGGAACTCTTACAAGCCCCATGGCCTTAGAACTCAAGAGGGACTCTGTTCCTTGCAAACAGAAAAACCTAACCTGAAAATTAGATGAGCGAAAAGCAATTCACTTTTGGACAAAATCTCTCTACTCCAAAATAGGTTAGGGAAATGTTGATGCACGAAGAGAAAAAGAAAAATGACTTAAGGAATAATTTTACCTATGTGAAACCATTTTTCAAAGAAACAATACAATACTGACCTATATGAAAAGGAATGTATTACATAAATCATGATTTTTTAAGAGGCAGGTTTCAAAAAACTTTCTGCTCTCTTTTAATCAAATCTTACTTAGCACACAGTGTCATTTTTGCCATCCTTTAAAATAAAAAAGATATAGGGGTGCCTGGATGGTGCCTTGGTTAAGTATCCAACTCTCGGTTTAGGCTCAGGTCATGATCTCATGGTTTCATGAGTTCAAGCTCAGCATGGGGCTCTGCACTGGCAGCACGGAGCCTGCTTGGGATTCTCTGCCTCCCTCTCTGCGCCTCCCCAACTCGCATTCTCTGTCTCTCCCAAAATAAACTTTAAAAAATAATAATAAAATAAAAAAAGATACAGAGATATAGATCTCCTGGCAAGTGTTTCAAGAAATTTTAAATTATTAAAGTATGACTTATAAGTGAAACTGTAAGGAATTGGGGCTCTTTGGTCTAGAGAGAAGAAAGTTGAGTAACTTTTTATTGTCTTCAAAGGTATGGAAGGTTTTTAATCACAATTATGTCTTGTATTCATAGAAGTAGGAATGAGCTTCGGTCAAATCTCTTCTGTCAAATAGGAGGAGGAGTCTGTTCACAGGTTACACAAGGCCAAGGACTGCCTAGCCCTGGAGACATGTTCAAGAAGAAATTTAGAAAACACATGGAAGTCTCGCATGGTTGACAAACAGAACTCAGTAGCATCTTTGGATCTGAGGCTGCCAACAAAAATACCCAATGCCAATCCAGAAGTGCCATGGGGAGCCATGAGTCAGATGAGAAGGAATAAATAAATAGAGTATAGAAGAACAAGAGAGGAAGAAGAAATAAACAGATAGGGACATGTGTCAGAGGAAGTGGTCATGTTAGCTTTCACCTTTCAGATGATGTCCAAAGGTCACTCTTTGCTCTCTTATTTTGTACAATATACTATGCAACGGGGTAGCTGTCATCAAATCACATCCCGGTTTAGAAGTAACCCAAGTTGAGCATGACAAATAGAGTGGCCAAGAGTTCAGGCACTTCATGTGTAGTCGTCCTTCCTGATCTTCACAAGACCTTCCTGGGGGAGACACCTGAGAGTCAGTCTAAGACTGACTCATCAACTACCTTCAGGAACCCAACTGAGAGTGGACCCTACCAGAGTGGGAATGCCTTGACCACAATATCAATCATGGTGTCAACTTGGAGTGCCCATTCTATGCAGAGCTCTGCCCCTGGGCAAAGGTGTCACTTGAAGGAAAATGGGTGACGCGGTCCTTATTCCTAAGGTACTGTGCTGATGAAGAGAGATGTGAAGGCAGCTTTGTCTCCATGTTGGAGCATAGAGGGCTAAATCCTAATTCCAAGTCCATGCTTATTTTATGAGAAACCTGAAGCATACCACTTCTCTTGGTTCTCCAATTCCATTCCTATAATACAGGGGAGGCTACAGGGGAGGCTGACTTTTCTTTGACGATATATCATGTTACATATGACGTACACATATGTGACTGAGTTGCTGTGTTTAATTAAAGTTGGGCTTTTTTTTTTTAAGTTGTGCTCTTACTAATGAGAAAGAAACGGTATGGTACTCACTACTCAAAATTCTTGCTTTATGGACCGCCTTAGAGGTCATAAAGCTTTTGTATGAAAAGAAACTTGAGGGATCATGTATAATTCAATCGTCTCAGGTATACAGAGTTGAGGAAACTGAAACCCATAAAGGGTTAGAGGCAGAATCAGGATTAGATCATGAGTCTCCCTAATCTCACCAAGTATTTTCCCTAGCAGGCCAGATCAACACAGAGGTGACATGCTCTTTTTTTCAAGCACAACCCCCCACACTAGAATTCCTAGGGCTTTGCATTGGAACATATCCATGGAAGTTATATTTGCCCAGAGATGCTAAAGTTGTGAGCAAACACCTGGCAGAGTTTGAGGTGATTTCATGACTGTGTTTTGCCATCACATTCTACTGAGGCTGGATCTTGTCTGCTTTAATAGGGTCGCCAGTCACTGCCACTCAGGTTCCACACAAGGGCTTGCAGTCTCTCTGACTTCATACTACTTCTAATCCAGACATGGAGAGAAATCATCCCTTCCCCCTCTTCTAGAGGTTCTACCCCAGATTGTGTCTATGTTCACAAGTTCATCCTGAAGTCAATCAATTCAAATGAACTTATTCTAATGTGCCTTAGATCATACTTGCTCTGGGTTGAGTGTGAATCTAGTTTCATTTTCCATAAGGGAATGAAATTATTCTAAATAAAAACAGTGTTTTTAAAAAGTTAGAATATGACTCACATGCTCACTATTAAAGCAACTGAGACAATAGAAGTGTATAAAACAGAAAGTGACATTTTCCTCCCTGTCTAATGCCACTCCCCTGAGATAATCATTGTTAACAGTGAGGTTTACATCCTCCCTTTTATGCATGTAGGAACATGTTTATAAATATTTGTCTTCCAAACCTTGCACGATTTAAGAAGCTCCTTATTAGAGATCATAGGTCAAACTCCCTCTTAAGAGTGTATTAGGCCCTACTTTGGGGACCCTGAAAATGATAATAATATAGGTATGGAACAGGGCAACCTGGCTTACTAGTTTGGGCAGGTTACTCTAAACATGCAAATAGGTCAAATTTGGTAATTTAAAAATAGGATGCCAGCTCTTACTAGAGTTAATAATAAGAATTATGGAACTGAAATTATTTCTCAGTGCTCTTCTGCTGAGTTGCAGAAAGGTTTCAAACATAGGAAAGTTATATTTAATACTAAATGGTATCTTATTTTACATTAATTAGGAATCTACTTGGCACAGTTTGGAATTCTATGTTTGCTGGTGATTTCTTTTGGTTATAGTAGTCACTAATGGCTAGGTGATGTTCCCCTGATATTTAGGGAAGCGGTTATGACTTCGTCTGATTTGAAGGAATATTCTCTCTAGTCTTACTATGACGAAGGCAGGTCCATGCCCAAATACCTGAGGGCTGTGCCTGCACATGCCGCAGTTGAGGCAATGTAACCTGAGGTACTATTTACGTGAGGGCTCCCAAGCTGCTGAGCACCTGGCGGCTGCTCAAGGAGAAGGGACACCTGTACTTGGGAAAGAATAGTAGCTCCCCATGGTAAGCATTCACCCCTTACAGGTCTGTAATTAGAAGTGGATAACACCTTTAAGCTGACTGCTGGCTCTCATGGTCTCAGACAAGCTATTAGCTTTCATTGAGTCCCTGTAGCTGAATAGGACACATGGGGGTAAGGTACAGGGAGTGTGTATTTAGCACAAGTGCTCAATGAGGCTCTGTACCTTGTGGTCTGAGATATCAAGGAGTCCTGCTTAGCCAGAAGAAGAAAAGAGGTAAAGCCTAAATGATTGTCAGAGCAAGCCAAAGGCTCAGCAATTTGTGTGATTACCACTCACTTTCCCTATCAATGAGATACAAACGACTTCGACCTCTAATCTAAATCTCACCACAATTTTCTCTGTGCTCCCGAGTGCTGTTCGCTGCCTCAATTTCTTGTTCTGGAAAGTAGGGTTAGCGGTGCCTGTCTCCAAAGGAGGATCGGTTGGTTCATGCCACAGATGGTGTTGAAAATATAGATCAACGGTCAAAAATCTATTTACAACAATCACAAAATGTTGCCCCATTTGCTCTCTTATTCTGGAATTAAAAAAAAAAATCAATTACTATTTGAAATAGGCTAGGGCAATGTTTCTCAAACTAAGATTTATAAGCTCTGAAAGAATTTTTTAATTCAGAGTTTTCTTTTAGATTATAATCTAAGAAAAGTAATACAAGAGTGTTCTGGACCATTGGGATGACCACTTATGACCAAACACTATCTTGAGTTCAGCATATGCATTTGTGTTTCCATGAGACCTGGTGCCAACCCTACAGTGTTGTACACAACATTGTACACGAATTATATGCTAGGCAATGTACTAAATTCAATGGACAACCACTATAGAGGATCAATGGATAGAACTGCAAAAACTAAAAATAACAGCAGTAACACCGAGGAAGCCTCAGATAAGGGTCCTTCATATTGAAGATTGAAAGAATCAAGTCAACTAGTGAAATGTACAACAGCTAAACACATCTTTCTATTATTAAACCCAACACCAGCAATTTGGTTTTCATTAAACACCATCTATTGCTTATTTGGATTTTACTGGTTTTATAATATAGATGTTTAACTGATAAATGCATTTTGGTATTATGCTTGCCTAATATTCATAAACCTAGAAAGGATATACCTAGTTTTACTTGTATTTATGTTTAAGTACCGTTACTTTATTATTATTATTTTTTATTTTAGAGTGAGAGTGTGAGTGGGGGAGAGGGGCAGAGGAGAGGAGAGAATTTAAGAAGCTCGATCCCACCACCCTGGGATCATGACCTGATCCCAAATCAACAGTCAGATGTTCGACTGACTGAGCCACCCAGGTGCCTCTAAGTAATGTTACTTTAAAAAAAAATTAAGTCATCACTTGGGCTTTTTTTTCCATGAAAAGCAGTCTATAAATTAATTTAATTTGAGAAATACCTAACTAAGGTATTAGCTGCAGTTTGGTTTGTTAAATAGGAAATCTCATTCTAATGCCAGCTGTTGAAAAGGAATTTTGTCAGCAACTCCCAAGCGGAGATTTAAAGCTGGTGGACCATCCTAACGTTATTCAAAGTTTTCTTTCCAATGCACATTTATTAATATAGTCACTTATGCATCAAACATTGAATACCTCTAGGCACTGTTAATAAACTGAAAGAATGCCCAGTAGAAATGTATTTATCTGGGAAGTAAGAAGCCTCTTTGGGGAAAGAAACCCCAACTATATGTGTTCACTACCATGTCCAGCCAACTGGTGGAGTGACCAAATATGTTACTGATTCCTGTCCTATTTACCTATTCCTGTGATAATGCCATATTAGTTTTTTTTTTTAATTTTTTAATGTTTATTTATTGAGAGAGCATGAGCATGGGAGGGACAGAGAGAGGAGGAGACACAGATATGAAGCAGGTTCTAGACTCTGAGCTATCAGCACAGAGCCTGATGGGGGGCTCGAACTCACAAACCATGAGATCATGACCTGAGTTGAAGTCGGACGCTTAACTGACTGAGCCACCCAGGCGCCCTATAATGCCATATTGTTTTGATCAAAATAATTATGATACATTTTTAAACGTGGGCAAATCCTACATCATTATTCTACTTTTTCAGGATTTTCCTAGATACTTTTATCATGGATTTTTTTCTTCAGACAAACATTAGAACATTTTTGTCAAGTTCTCCCTAAAATCCTCCCTAAAATCCTATATCCCAAATATGTAATGTAAAACATTACAAATTTGTTAAAAATCAAAGCTTAATTAAAGGGGATTGACTTACTAATGGATATTATTATTATGTCTTTGCCAGGAGAAAAATAGAATTCAAACCTCCTCTTACATGTCTCAAAAGGAAACTGGGTTTTTTTTCTACAGTTAGGTATATTCCTATGTTGTTGATGTTTTGTGTGTTTAGTATGAACGGGATCTGTATTTTTCTTATATTCCTATGTATTGCTTGCATAGGGGAGCAGTCTTTTTTTTTTCAATATATGAAATTTGTTGTCAAATTGGTTTCCATACAACACCCAGTGCTCATCCTAACAGGTGCCCTCCTCAATACCCATCACCCACCCTCCCCTCCCTCCCACCCCCCATCAACCTTCAGTTTGTTCTCAGTTTTTAAGAGTCTCTTATGCTTTGGCTCTCAATAGGGGAGCAGTCTTGATCTGCACAATTATCTTGTAACTAATCCCCCTAAATGCTTATTCTTTCTGAGAACTGAGTACTTTCAATTCTTTTTACCTGAATGCTCCCCATGGCAGATACCATTTTAACTAATGTTATTAACTCAGTATTTTTTTTTAATATTTATTTATTTTTGAGAGAGAGAGAGAGAGCATGAGCAGAGAAAGGCCAGAAGGAGAGGGGGACACAGAATCCGAAGCAGGCTCCAGGCTCTGAGCTGTCAGCACAGAGCCTGATGCCAGGCTTGAACCCACAGACTGTGAGATCATGACCTGAGCTGAAGTCGGACGCTTAACCGACGGAGCCACCCAGGCGCCCCTAACTCAGTCTTTAAATCTCGCGCTTTGCGGATATTTGCATTTGATTCCTTACTACAGTACTTGTGATAGAAATACATTTGGAGATACAATTTTATTAATAAAACTGATTGTCAAGGATGATGTGTGATAGATCATTCCCAGTACATTTATTCCAAAGTAACAAACAGAATTTGTTTTTCTGTTGCTTCCCTTGGTTTGGACAGTCTTTCAATATTTACATAAGGAGTACTTATGTCCTTTTAAATATCTATCTCTCGCAAAACATTTTGTTATAAAACAGCAAAGTAACAGGTTCGCCACCGTTTAGTCAGATGCCTTACATTAACTTTGAATTTAGTGATAACACTGAATAATAACACACTGTTTCATATTTCCAAACAGTGACAGGTCAGAAGCGAAAATCTGGTTGCTAATCTGCTGTGCTGGTGCCATGTTAAACTCTGGTTTTGGAGCAGCAGAATTTTGGCATTTTTGTTCTGCTTGCTCACTGCTCTGGCCCAAGGAAATGAGTTGGATGAGTGCCTTTCTTTTTTATTCAGAGATGCCATAGATTAATTTTAAAGACTGCCTTTCATCTACATAACAGAATGAGTTCAGATAGCCTTTTAAGCTATTATCTGCAGTTGGGAACTTTGTGCTGGAAAGTCATCCCGGTTATACAAAAGAGGTCTGTTGGAAACACTGAACAATGAGAGTTTGACATTTTTCTCCTTTTGCCTCCAGAAAAGAAGCAAAGCAACTATTTTATTGCATTTATGTGTTTCATAAAAGAATGTGGGGTTATATTTCTATGCCAGCAAGCTTCATGGAAATGACACAACTGTGCAGCTTGTTTAAGGGGACACTCTCATTAATACCTCATCCTCACTGAGTTGGTTGAAAGAAAGGGGCAGAAAATTATTCCATGTGTCCTCATAGGCACTCAAACTGTGTACTTGTTTAAGTGTAAGAAAAATAAGGAGTTAGGCTTCACGTAGGACGGAACTCAGCCTTATTTTGCAGGGGGAGGGCAATCAGGGAGGGGGAGAATAGGAAACAGTATGCAACACATTTAGAATTTTGGCTGAAATGAGGCTAGGTATACAAATATTCTCAATAGAAATTGAACACAAAGAATTTCTTTTTGCCCTTCCACATAAGTGCCACTTGGTTACATTCTTTTTTTTTTTTTTTCCGTTTCCTCTCTTGATTTCATTGATTTCGTGTGAGCCTGCATGTGCATACATTCTTTGAATATAAATTGCTTTAATTAAGAGCCACCTGAGCCAGGGAACTCAGTTCTCAGCTTATCAGGGTGAAGATTTAGCAGAAGGGTTTTTGCATCCTGGTTGCCCTTCCAAAGGAGCTGTGATTTTCCAGGATAATCTCTTCTTTGAACCCAACATGAAAACACATCAGAGCTCTTTTTGGAACAAAGAAATATACATAGGAAATAAAGACATTGTTTTATCAAATCCTCATCTTCTACTCTGACGTAAGCTGGCCAAGAAAGAGAGTGTCTCCTTCCAAGAGGAAAGTGGATCGAGTCTGTTTTCTCCAGACTGTATCCCGTGAAACTCAACTGGTATGACCACTTTGTAGCATATACAGATAGCAGATTATTAGGTTGTAATTTGAAGCTAACGTAATGTTATATACGGACTTTACCTCAATTAAACACAAAAACGTAGAAGCAAGCTTTCCTACTTTGCTTCCCTGGAGTTTCGTCCCCTCCCCGCTCAGTGCATCGACTGACTGTCCAGCTCATGTGAATCGCTGGCTGTGTAACCAGGCGGGCCTGAACGCCTCTATGCAGACTGCTTCTGGCGCATTATTATTCATATTTATTCTAGCTGATTCAGCCTCATTCTGGGATGAGGAGGAGTTTTGCTGTCTGAATCTGGGCTGCTCAGGATAGTTAGGAAAAAAGCAACAATCCCAACCTGCAGCCTGTCTTTCCATGAGACTGGCACAGCTTCAGGCCCCAAAAGTGCCCTGGGGGAGACTGATCCGGGCTACATGTACCCAGGGTACGCTTGTCTACTTGGTGTCCTCTGACCCCCATGGAATGTTTGTGGTGGCCCTCAAGCTTGCCACTGCAGAGAGCCAACAGACCGACTCCTTCCTATCCCTTTCAGAGCTCACTCATTACCCCTCACAATCCCTTTCCACCCACAGACTCCATTGTAGGTTTGCAGTGACAAGGTCCTTGCCGCATCCTGGTGCCTCTGGGAGTCTTTCCAGTACCTTCCTTCAGGGGTCTCCCTAGCTTCCTCTCCCTTCCAGATTCTCTACTTGGAATCCACTACTTGCTCTCCACCTACGAGTATGAACTTGACGCCAGGCCTACCCCTACACTCATTTTGGCCACAAACTCTAGCCCCATACACCCATACACCTCCATCACCAGTCTGAGGTCTTAAGACCCCAGCTCAGTCAAAGACTTGGGCCCACTCTCCAAGGCGCCTAATGAAGACATACCTCAGGACATAAAGAAGGTTGTGTGATGCACAGAATGCCCAGATTGTGTTCATTGTCTCTGAGTTTATTCTCATCCTAAGAGTAAGAGAAGTCTAGCCATGCTACTTAATAGTCTGCTACCTGGGGACATTTAAGGAACATCCAAATCAAGTGTTGACAAAAGTCACATGGCTTAGTACACATTAAACTAGCCAAGCACTTCAACAGATACAAACAAAAGGGTACATAATAATCTGCCAGTTTGCAATGTTTTAATTAAAGAGCTATAAGTTTAAAATATCTTTTACACTTATTTAGCACCCACTATATATCCCACTGGATGAGGTGACAGATAACAGGTATTCATAAAGACATAGTCAGTTACCACGAGGAATTGTACAATGTGATAGGGGAAATGAGACACACAGACAAATGGCAACGGTGTGCACTGGGCACAGTAGGGACCTGCAGCAGAACTTAAGGGACTCTGAGTGGAGGGAATGGGTCATTCTCCAAACACTTATCAAAGGCCCACTATGTTCCCGAAACTAGGAATAGTGTTAAAATATAGTTCCTATTTTCCAGAAGCTGGGCGTCTACCAGCAGAGAGCAAGATAAACAGAGAAATACCAAGCAATGTGATACTGGGCATACTAGGGAGATATATGAGATTCAGTGGAACTCAGAGAAGGGGCTCTAGCTGTAGGCACTCCAGAAAGATAACTGACCAACCAGAAGTGACTCCACAAGTAAACCATTGGCTCCACAAAAGGCTATACCCGCTGATTATGAAAGAATCTTGTCCCTAGCCCAGGCTGGATGGCTAGAAAGCTTCCTGGAGGAAGCAATGCCTGATTAGACACTTAAAGAACAAGTAGAAATTGACCAGGCAAGGGCATTTCAGACAGAGATAACAGTACACGCAAATGCTTGGGAGACTGAGCATGGTGCATATCCGGGAGAATCGGGGTGCCCTCTCCAAACACACCCCGTGAGCACCCAGGCCATGTACATCCAGTGGGGCTTATCAGAGCAGGCCCTATGAAGAGAGGCAGCCCGCTTGTTGAAACCATCTAGAAGCTGTCAGAGGTGACAGTTGACAATAGTCAAGATTGGAAACGACACTACATGCACGCACACACTCTCACACACACGCACACACACGCACACACATACACCACTGCTGTTAATAACCAGAAGCCCAAAATACACCCTGGATGACGAAGACCAACCTGTGAGCTGAGGATAAAAAGGGAGAAATAAAAGCCTGGTAAGTAAAGAAAAGCGGACCGCAGGCTACCTTAAGAAAGGCCTGAAAAGATTGCCCAAAGGGGGAAAAAAAGAGGTAAAGATCAAACCATAAAACTGTCCCAATAATAACCTAATGCAGGACTTAAGACTGAATGCAAAAAATGAAAATTAAATGGAAAATGAGTAAATCCAATGTAACAAGTGGAGTGAGCATCCGTTGTTTCCCTGTCCAGAACCACCCCCATTCTTCTGTAATGAAGCCCCCCCTTCCTGTGAGGGCCTTAGATCACGTGGCTCAGGGGAAGCTGACCCTCCCAGCCCCTCTTCCACCCCAGGTATGGGAATGTGACCCAGGCCTATCTGAGGTGGTCCATTCGCTCAGGCCCCAGTGATGGCTCACAAGTACACGTGTAATGGAAGCCTGACCAGGCGTCGTTGACAGGGCTTCTCTGGTGGAGTTTAATGAAGGACCTTCTTCATCGCTAGGAGCCGGAAGCAGGTGGCATGTGAGCCTTAGGGTGCTGGAGACCATCTTCACCAGCGGTTAGAGACGGGGTCTTGATGATGTCATTTCATCCTCTAGAGCGGATATTCATCCCAATAACAAATTCTTTGGTATTTGAGCTAATTTCTCATTTTCACTTGAGACTAATTTGAGTTGGAGACTGTTACTCATAAACCAAAAGGTCCTGATTAATTCAAGGAGACTTTCAGTCACTAAAATAATGTTTTCAAGCAGCAAGCACTCTGGCCAGTGGCTAAGGACTTTCCTAAATGGCTAGACCTGGCACACACGAAGCTCTCACAAACGGATGCCATGGAAGAGAGAGCTAGGTAGGGTTCACAGAAAGCACTCGGTCCTGGTTTATTAAAGAATTTCTGATGCAAAAAGTTCATGCCAACAAAAAGCACTGAATAAGGTGTCTCTCAAAAATATTTCGCCTACATCAGAAACAATGCCTAATTGATACCTTCACTCCATAAACACTTACTGAGCAGGTCCGGGGCCAGGCACTGTACTTGGGGCTAGGGAGAAATGCGAGACAGTGTCCCTGCATAGAGAAACTCGCAGTCTGGGAAGACGGACATGGGAACAGGAGCAGAGTAAGACTATAATCCAGGAGAAACAAAGTGCCGAGGGAGCCCAAAGGGGGGAGCAAACAGTTTCCTTGTATCAGAAGGAAAAACAACCCTTCCATTTCAGGGGAGATCAGATCACCACAGCTTACCCATCGCATTTGCTTTAAACACATTCATTCAGGAGGAGAATCCCTGAAGCTTTGAAATGTTTCCACAGTCTGGTGGAAGAAAGGGCACCTAGAGTGGTTTGTTGAGTCCCTGCTCTATGCTGGCACAGGTACTTTGTCTATGTTAACTCAGAGTGGATGGCTCACCGTGACAGAGAAGTGCCTTGACATGTTCTGAGACCATCAAAAAAACCAATTCAACAGCTAACTAATCAGACAGTACTGCTCATTAAAATACTATTGGCTCAGCCAAAATGTCAGGGGTCGCCGAAGAAATCAGTAATCCAGATAATTAATATTTTAATGCAAAAAAAATCCAAAATAAACAAAATATCAAAATTTTAAATAAAGATGGGGTTAAACCTTCACTTATGTGACTTGTCCTCATTTTCCTTCACTCCAGTTCCAGTCTTGCTCTGGAGGTGGTGGCTCCACGCACCCTGTAAGGTTTGTCATCTCCTGTCTTCTGGTCCTAAATAGCAGAACAATCCTTAAATTTTTTTTAATGTTTTATTTATTCTTCAGAGAGAGAGAGAGAGAGAGAGAGCATGAGTGAGGGAGGGGCAGAGAGAGAGCAGGACACAGAATCCGAAGCAGGCTCCAGGCTCTGAGCTGTCAGCACAGAGCCCCATGCGGGGCTTGAACCCACAAGCGGTGAGATCACGACCTGAGCCGAAGTCGGACGCTCGACTGACTGAGCCACCCAGGCTCCCCGCAAAACAATCCTTAAAATGGGTGTGGTTGGTTGCCCATATCTAGGAAACACCAAAATAATGTGAAGCCAGACACCGTACCTAAGAACTGTGCCTCCCTAGAGACAGAAGGAGGCAGAGTGAAGCACTCTATACCCATCTAGGCTTGGTGGGAAGAGGAAAGCCAGGGTGGGTCATGGGGCCCCATCTTCACTACTTGAGATAAGGACGAGGGGACTATCAGGCACCCTATCAGAAGGCATTGCTCACCAGGGTTATGAAAACAACATCAGACCCTCTCTAGTTCCCTGACTAGCCAGATGGGCTCAGGAGTTTTGACCACAGTGAGTAATACAATGCAGGCCGTTCTCCCTGTTTCTGCTCTCAGTCCCTAATCCAGCTCCATCTTCCAGGTGACTTTGGGCCCACTATCCCAGCTGTAGAACTGTCCTCATCAAGCTCCATGCAAAGTACAGGGAATGAGGCAGAAGTAAAAGGAAGAACTAACGGGCTACCAACTCAGAATTAGTTCTCTGAAGAGAGATTGGGACCTACGATTGAGCCAAATTCTGCTAGACCATCAATTTCCTTCATCTATAAATGTAAGGGACTGTTTCTTGCCTTGCTGTGTGAAGGCATTCCTAAAGAACGATGACTATAAAACAGACAGGACTTCAGATTTAAGAAATTATTCTCTATGCTTAACTGAAGAAGTTTCCCAAGTCATTCTTTGTTTACTTTTTTTTTTTTAATTTGCTTTTAATTTAACAAAAGGTTAAGGGAGTTTTTGGCATTCGCTGTGATTTGCACTGAACGAGGAAGCTTGCCGTTTCGTTATCTACGTTAAAAAAATCAAAGTAGCTAACATTTACATGTCACACACCATGCTACGTTTATATATATTATCGCTTTTAAAGGTAGGGTTTTTCTTTTAACAGTGGAGTTCCAAGAAAATTAAAAGGACTGGGGCACCTGGGTGGCTGCATCAGTTAAGCATCCGACTTTGATGCAGGTCATGATCTCATGATCTCATGGTTCATGAGTTCAAGCCCCATGTTGGGATCTGTTCTGACAGCTTGGAGCCTGGAGCCTGCTTTGGATTCTGTTTCCCTCTCTCTCTGCCCCTCCCCCGCTCATGCTCTGTGTGTGTCTCTCTCAAAAATAAATAAATAAACATTGAAAAAAATGTTTAAAAAGAAAATTAAAAGGACTTCTGTGTCTTCTGTTTATTAAAAGATTCATTTTCCATTCATTTATTCATGTGACACATATTTATGGATGGATAAATGAGCAAACAGGCTTTTTACTCCTTTTTTAAAAATGTGTATTATTTATTTTGAGAGAGATAGAGCACAAGCAGGAGAGGGGCAGAGAGGGAGGGAGAGAGAGGATCCCAAGCCGACTCCGCACTATCAGCACAGAACCCGACATTGGGTTCAAGCCCACAAACCGTGAGATGATAACCTGAGCCAAAATCAAAAGCCGGATGCTCAACTGACTGAGCCAGTCAGGTGCCTCACAAACTTTTCACTTCTACATGTTTAAGACCTCATAGGATTACTTCATGTCATCTTGGGAGACTTTGGATATTTTTTTTTAATTTTTTTAAAAGTAGGCTTCATGCCCAGCGCAAAGCCTATCATGGGGCTTGAGCCCACGACCTGAGCTGAGATCAAGAATCAGATGCTTAACTGACTGAACCACCCAGGTACCCCTGGAGTCTTATTGGTAAGAAAGAAAACCAATTTAATCATAATTTTATTATACCAATGCCAAAGTTAACTCAGTGTATGAACTCGTAGTATTTCCTCTATTGATACCTTGACACCGTGAAGTTTTAAAACTATTTTGACTCTTGGTAGTCTCATTTTTCCTGGAAAATCACCAAAATGCCCTGATGCTGTTCCTTCAGTCAAGTAACATTTAGTTAACCCTTACTATGTGCTAAGAACTATATGCTGTTAGTTGCTGAATGTACAGGAATAAATAAGGCACGACTCTCACCCTTCAGGAGATCATTGTTAAGTACAGGAGAAGGACACAAATAATATAATACATCATGGTTTGTGACACCAGACAGGAATGCACAAAAAGCTGTGGGCACATGAAGGGAAAAGGTGTAAAACCCATTTCATCATAATGAGCATTGAGGGGTATTTTCAGACTCAAGAGAAAGATCTACAACCAAGGAGGAAACAAACCCAGGGAGAGTGGTGTTTGGAAACCTTATCAGGAAGCATGGATTATCACACTCTTGAGAGCCGTCCGTTTTACCCTAGTGTGCTAGTCTTTTGGAGTCAGATGGTGAAATCAATCATTGAGGCATAGGATTTCAGAGCCAGCTGGGAAGAACTGGCGTGATTCCACTTCTACAGAGTGGCCGGAGAGAGGCAGCTCTCTGGATAGGCATCTCACGCTATTTGCTTAAATCCCTTTCAGACTAAGCTATAGGCAGCAGCTGAATGCACTAGGACCCCCATCCCCAGGCCTTTCCCAGGTGTTCTGGTCAAAACCCACCCCTGGAAGTCATTGAGTCTGGGGGATGGAGGACAGAGAAACAGAGCACAACAGAACTTCTGAAATGAGTCGGAAAATGAATTCTCTCTCTTGCCAAGTCAAAGAGGATCCATTTAATCTACTGAGGCTGCAATAAGGGGGACAAATTTCTTCCAATTAGCCTTTTATTTTGGCCGCATCTCCACAAAATAAAAAGAACTGACATCCACGTGGATTCAAGTCACTTGGAAATAGCCCCCTACCATTCTTGCCAGTGCTTGTAACTGGTTTCCTATACATGTTATTTGAAGGCTATTGACTGTTGACACCTTATATAAGGAGTAATTTACTGCACCACAGAAGTCGCTAGCACAGGTAAATATCCAGCGGTGAGAAATCTGAAGCCTGGACAAATGTACTGAATTGTCACATGGGAAGTTAGTGGTAGAATAAAGTGTACAAGACCACACCTGAGCTCTGGACTCTGATCTAAGGGTTTTGGTCAGAAGCTGTCTTGCATATATTAAGGCCCTCACCCATATAATAATACTGAAGAAGAATGATAGTGTTTACATTTGTGAAAGATCTTCTACATATTAACAAGTTCTTATGTACTTTCGCTTTTTCTTGGCAAGGCTGTTGTCTCTTCCTAGCTATCGGCTCCGTCCCTTATTGTGCTTCAGATCCTTCAAATCAGGGTGAACAGCCCTAGGGCTCAGCCTGAGAGATCTATTCACATTCCCCAGTCTCCTCACATCTGCTGTGGAAGATCCACCTGGAAGCCTCCCAGGGCAAGTCCCCCTGAGAGAAGGGGAGAGAATACCACCCAAAGAGCTCTGTGAGCTCCCACCACTTCTAATGCGCTTGTGTTCTGGGCTCTGGCAAAGACCATCGCTGGAATTTAGCAAGAAGCCTGCAGAATAATTACTATTGCTGTGCGGCGGACAGCTGTTAAGGACTCATTAGGGAGTGTCAGTTTTCCAAGGCAACTGTATTTCTGAGAAAAGGGCCTGACCTTGGGGCGGGGGAGCCCACAAAACCAGCAGCTATTTCTATTTCAAGAGGACAAGCTGTCGAACCTCAAGTGACAAGAGAGTTCATAAACCCCTTAATCGTCCACTTCTGGCACATTCCATCCACTCTTATGACTAAGATGTGGATCAGGACTATAAAATAAGCACTTGATGAACATTCCTCTTCCCTCCTCCAAACACATGCTAAGAACATAGTAAATTGCCTTAGGAATTCTTCGTAACCATGGAGGAAGTTGGGGAGACTTGGTTTTGAAAGATGAGACCAACCAGTTATGGCACATACTTGGATATTCATTAATCAGCTCATATTTGGAAATGCCAGTAAGTGGCTGGTACTTTGGAAGAAAAGAAAGAGGCATCAGATAACATCCCTGCCCTGAAGGAGCATACAATCTGGAATGAGAGCTAACCCCTTGGAAACAAAGACCAAAACAAGACTGAGCTCCACACATAATTCAGAGACGGTCTCTTGTGGCACATACAGAGTTTAGGGACCAGAGAGGTCACTGAGAGCTGGAGTGTAGTCCCCAGCCTCCCTTTCTTCAAGCCCTCTGTAGACACTTGCTTCTCAAGAGTCTGTCCCAGTCTTCTCGCTCAGTCTGTCTCTTCAAGTTCAGTGGTTCTCCAGAACCTATTTCAGGGCTCAGTTGCTTTTGGATACGTACACAATTTGAATGAGCATAACTCAGCGGGTCTCCACCTTGGAAACACATTAGAATCACCTGGGAAGCTTTAAAAATTACCCGGGTGGCTCAGTCGGTTAAGCATCTGACTCTTGATCATGGCTCAGGTGGTGATCTCATGGTTCATCAGATGGAGCTCCACCGAATCAGGGTCTGTGCTAAGGAGCCTGCTTGGGATTCTCTCTCTCTCTCTCTCTCTCTCTCTCTCTCTCTCTCTCTCTCAAAATAAATATATAAATAAAACTTCTAAAAAAAAAAACAACAACCTATCTGTGCCCAAGTCCTATCCCCTACTGACTGAAACAGAGTCCCCAGGTAAGGTGTTCAAGCATCCGATTCTAATGGGCAGCCAGGTTAAGAAGGACCAATTGAAGCAGAGGTGGCATTTGCAGACTCGCAGAGGAAAACCACAGGAAGGGCCAGGTGGAGCTGCCCTTAAGGACGACCAGAACCAGGACATTGAACACTGTGAAGATCCTCTCTGCCCCCTTCTCCCTTCTCCCACATATATCTGCTGCATCTTCTCAGGCCAAGTCCTCTGTGAGATGGGAATCACTTCTACTAGCAGCTCTGACTCGCACTTCAGCACCTAAAGAGGACAGGGTTTCCCTCTCTCAATTCCATATTGAGCCCCTCAACTCCCCAAGTTAAAAACACAGAAACTCTGATTGGCCCCACATGGGGCCATGTGCCACCCCTTGACTTGTGTTGAGATATTATCATTGCTCCAGCTTGGCTCATGTTCACATTCCTACCCCTGAGGAGGGGTGCTAGGAGACTAAATAAAGCCTCGCTATTCAAAGGAAGGGCCATGGACTGGCAGTGTAGGCATTACCTAGGTGCTTGTTAGAAATAGAAATCCTCAGACCCATCTCAGATCTGCCGCCTCAGAACCTGCCTTCCAACAAGATCCCCAGGCGATCCGTATGAACACCAAGGCTTAAGAGGGACTGCGCTATGCGCTGTATCATTTTTTCAGGTTGGCAAGAGTACAGGTGTTCCTTTCTCTTGGTTTCGCATCACAGTGTCAGGAATAGGAGGCCACCACTCACTCCCCCTTTTCTGCTTCTGAAAGCAGCAGCGCCAGCACCCGGTCTGGCCTGATTGGCAAGAAAGCTAATCAAGAGCCATGCCCTATTTCATTTTCCCCTTCTTAAATCTGGCCCTGCAGGCTTGTGGGATGGGGTCTGTGGTTTGCTGCAGTAGCTGATATGGAAGAGGATGTGCTGCTCCGGGCCAAGTAGGGTCCAGCAGCTGGTGCTTATCAGCCACACCCCAATGTACACACAGATGTGTTCATGCTGACCTTCTGGCTGAGGATGTGTGGGAACTCGGAGCTTCCCATGGGAATGGATGACAGAGCAAGGAAATGAGAAGGTTGATGTAGGTGTGGTGGCACCCTGCCAGTTGCCCCTGAGAATGGAGCCCAACACCTCTGCTAGTTGGCGAGAGGGATTTGCCTCTGGAAGCACGTGGGAGGCACAAACACAGAATCTAAGTGTCTGGTCACTCTCTTTGCTTGGTGATGCTCTCGGTCCTCCCTGGAGGATACCATTTTCACACTCAGTGTGCTCTCAAAGCCCCAAACCCACCTTCTCTGTCCAGGCAGTCAGCAGTTTTTTCTCTTACCTTTTTCTTTCCCTGTCCATTCCTTTCCGACTCCCAGAGGAAAGGGTGAAAATCAGTGGTCACCCAATAAATATTAGTTGAAGAAATAAATAGATGCATAAATTAATAAATGAACTTTTTCACATTTTTGGGAAAGTTGAGCTCAGCTTTCATCTGCTTTGATGGATAAATAGCTTCAATTCTGGGAAACTATATAGAATGACTACATGAAAATCATCATTTTTGTTTATAGCCATCCTCCACAAACAAGAAGTCCTCTATATATTTGTGCTTGAGAACCTCAAGTTTTTATTCTTCCTAATATGAGCTATAGGAAAAGCCTAACTTTGGTCTCAATGGTTTCTTACCAGCAGTGCCTTTAGGGGTGGAGACAATTTCCCTCCAATCATCTGAGTACTTTCATCCCAAGAGAGATATATTTCCATCCCCTTATCCCAGAGCAGAATTAGAACTGAGAGCTGGTCTATCTCCTTCATTTTGTAGACGATCAACTGACCTCTAGGAAGGGACTAGTTCTGTCTAAGGCAACACAACTAGTAAGAGTTTCCTGAGTTTGGATCTGGTTCTTTCTCCTTTCGCACCACAACGTAGCCTACTGATGGCCATGCTATCAGCCCTCAACTTAGGGGCAACCTGCTGTCACTATCCTGTGACTAGAAGGCAGCCTACGAAAGGACCTCTAAATGTTCAACCTAGTGGCCCCACCTCCAGGGGGGGCTGTGGAAGACAGACCAAATAGGATTCCAGTGGCCAGTTTCACACCATCCCCACAGTTACAGACCTGATTTTCCAAAGGCCCATTTTTTTCTGTCTCCTTAGCCAACCCAAGCAGCAGTGGAGAGGATTTTGCTCAGACTTTCCAAAATAACTTCCCTTTGGGCTGAGACCAAACATATGTAGCTTCAGGCCAAAGGAATATGGAGAAGTTTATGAGCCACTAAAAATAGCCAGTTACGACAGAAACTCCCTCCTCCTTCTGCCATTTTCCCTGTTGGCTACACAAATACGGAGGCAGACTCCAATCAGGAAGGGTGGGAAAAACAGCACATCCTCCAAGCCACAGTGTAATCAGATGGGAAATAAGGAAGAGTCGTGCCATTTCAGGAATGGGTCTGACCCAAATATCACACCTGGACAGTAGAGAACCCGTTGGCATATCCTCTGGCTCTGAATTCTTCCTCCCACAGCCAGAGAAGGACAGAACTAAACCACAGCCAGGGTGGCAAACCCACCATAGACCTCTGCTCATTTGCAGGCTCTCATGTCTTTGGGGAATGGAAGCCAGATTTAACCATACTGTAGATTCAAGAACATTCCAGAACAATTCCAACAACACATATGGTTTCTCGGAAGTATGTTTGGGCTGGCTATGCAGACTATCCTTTGCCTTCTGCCTAGACTAGGTCTGTACCTGAGTGCTTTAAAGATTCTGTTTCACTTTATTCACTTTCTAGAGCCTGGAAAATAAACAAGTTAAGTCTCCAGGTCCCAGCGCAATGGGTTTCCAGCCTGCCACGAAGCAGAAATCCCTGAAATACACTCCACTGAGGTTAAGGCTGAAACTTAGAGGCTTGAGTTAGTCCAGTGTCCACGAGGCCTGTAAGGCTCTCTATATGGCACGGGGATGAAATCATAGAATGCTATCGAGAATGAGGATCAACACAAGTGCTTAAGAGGAAGCAGTGGCACATTTGGTGTACCTAAGCAAATGACTTATGACCCTCAGACTATACTAGGTCTGCCATAAAACACCTGAAGTTACACAAAGTCATAAATCAAAAACAACAGAGGTCTACAGAGGAGAAGGCATATCTTTTCCATCCACTTTGTCCAGAGGGTGAATGGGGCCCTGATATAATTCTCCCAATACTGGTTCTCCCCCAAGGGAATAATTTAAGGTTGTGCATGTTCCAAGCATCACCTGGGTATTTCTTGTACTTGAACTCTCTTTATAGAACCCCACATTGAACAGTGACCCACTATTGTAGGATGGCTCTGTTCTTTCTGTTTTTAAAGACTCCCAGAGGAGGAGGAGAACCAGAGCCCTCCTGTACTGGCCCTTTTAGTGTTTTAACAGCGCTTTAGAGAAAATAAAATCATTCCTAAACTAAATCCTTCATGCTGCTGTGTAAATCCATTTCTCCTTGTTTGGGTCTTGGTAAAGATAGGAAACACCTGGCTCCCTTCCTGTGTTGCACGTGTTGTCTCAGGTTTCCCATTTTAGTCTTCTCTTCTTAGCTTAGCTGTCTCTAAATTCTCCATCTCCCCTCCCCGTTATGATCCAGAAGTATTCACAATACTTGAAATTGGACACTGGTGCCCATAATGTGAGATTTATGTAATATAATCTTATATAACTATACACATAATCTTTTTTTTTCCTTTTTTTTTTGACCCACTTCATGCAGGTCTTCCACCCCCCTACACCCTCTCTCTGGCAACCACCAATCTGTTTTCTGTATCTATGAGCTTGGTTGGTTTGTTTGTTGTTTTGTTCGATTCCACATATAAGAGAGATCACACGGTATTTGTCTTTCTCTGTCTGACTTATTTCACTTAGCAAAATGCCCTTCAGGTCCTTCCATGCTATTGCAAATGGCAAGATTTTATTCTTTTTTATGGCTGAATAATATTCCATCATATATATACATATATATGCATATATGTATACATGTGTATGATATATATACATATATCCCACATCTTCCTTATCCACACATCCACAGACAGACACTTAGGTTGTTTTCACGTCTTGCCTATTGCAAATAATGCTGCAGTGAACATGTAGGTACATATATCTTTTCAAGTTAGTGTTTTTGTTTTCTTTGGATAAATACCCAGAAGTGGAATTGCTGGATCATAGGGTAGTTCTATTTTTAATTTTTTGAGGAACCACCATACTGTTTTCCACAGTGGCTGCACCCAGTTTGCATTCCCACCACCAGGGCACAAGGGTTCCCTTTTCTCTACATTCTTGCCAACACTTTTTATTTCTTGTCTTTTTGATAACAGCCACTGTGACAGGTGTGAGGTGATATCTTACTGTGGTTTTGATTTACACTTCCCTGATTTTGACCATCTTTTCATGTATCTGCTGGCCATCTGTATGTCTTCTTTGGAAAAACGTCTACTCCGCTCTTTTGTCCACTTTTTAATCAGATTTTTTTTTGCCGCTGAGCTGTAGGAGTTCTTTACAAATTTTGGGTACTAGCCCCTTATCAAATATATGATTTGCAAATATTTTCTCCCATTCAATAAGTTGCCTTTCATTCTATTGATGGTTTCCTTTGCTGGGCAGAAGCTCTTTAGTATGATGTCATCCCGCTTATTTATTTTTGTTTTTGTTACTTTTGCTTTTGGTGTCAGATTTGAAACATCATCACCAAGACTGGTGTCAAGGAGCTCCTGCCTGCTTTTTTCTAGGAGTTTATGGTTTCAGGTATTATACTCAAATCTCTAATCTATTTTGAGTTAATTTTTGTGTGTGGTGTAAGAAAGTGATCAAATTTCTTTCTTTTGTATGTGGCTATCTAGTTTTCCCAACACCATTTGTTGAAGAGACCGTCCTTTCCCAATGGGTGTTCTTGCCTCCTTTGTCACAAATTAATTAACTATATATGTGTGCATTTATTTTAGGGCTCTCTATTCTGTTTCATTGATCTATGTATCTGTTTTTATGATACTGCCATAATGTTTTGATTACTATAGCTTTGTAACATAGTTTGAAATCAGGAAGCTTGATGCCTCCAGATTTGTTCTTTTTTCACAAGATTGTTTTGGCTATTCTGAGTCTTTTATGGTTTCATACAAATTTTAGGATTATTTTATTTCTGTGAAAAAAATCTCATTGGTATTTGATAGGGACTGCACTGAATCTGTAGATTGCTTTGGGAAGTATGGTATTTTAACAATATTGATTCTTCTAATCTATAAATATGGAATATCTTTCCCTTCTTGTGTGTCCTCCTCAATTTCTTTCATTACATCTTATAGTTTTCAGAGTACAGGTCTTTCACCTCCTTGGTTAAATTACTTCTAGGTATTTTATTCTTTTTGATACAATAGTAAATGGGATTGTCTTCTTAATTTCCCTCTCTGTTTGTTTTTTGTGTACACAAATGCAACAGATTTTTGTGATTAATTTTATATCCTGCAACTTTACTGAATTTGTTTGTTCCAACAGTGTGTGTGTGTGTGTGTGTGTGTGTGTGCGCGCGCGCGCATGCACGTGCGTAATATTTATTTATTTGTTTAATTTTTTTCTTTTTAAGTAGGCTCCATGTCCAGCATGGAGCCCAACTCGGGGCCTGAACTCACGACCCAGAGATTAACACCTGAGCTGAGATCAAAAGTAGGACGCTTCACCGACTGAGCCACCCAAGTGCCCCTATACCATCTTTAAAAAGGGTTTTAATTTGCACTAGCTCAGCCGAGCCTTAAAACCAACATTCTGTGAGACGGGTGAGCAGCTATTATTATTTCTATTTTGTAGATGAGAAAATGTGGGGAGTTGAAGTAAATTTCCCAGGGTCACAAATCTAGTAAGAAGCTGAACAAGGAGCCAAACCCAAGCCTTCTCATCCCCAACACAGGGCCCTTTTCCTGACACCTTCTCATCTGTCATGAGTAAATCCTGCATAGAAGGACTGTGTGGACCAGGCCTCTGTCTGTCTACACCAGGCCCGCTTCCTCCTTAGTTCCTCTGCATTCTTTTCACACTTGTGTCAGAGCACAGCAAACAATCCGTTCCACTTGTGTTTTACTCCTGGAGGGCAAAGACCAGGCTCTACTTATCTCGGAATCCTGAATCCTCTTACCTTAAACAGTGGATTGGCCCCTGTAGATGCTCAACAGGCAATAAGTAGAGTGAATGAATAATGAACACAGAGAGGCATAGAGAAGGGTATTTATGCAATTAATTCTACTACTATGAGACAAATAAGCTTAACAGAATAAAAGGTAGAATTATACAACTCTTTTAGAGCATTAAATGAAGCTTCCACATTGATAATGCTTATGAAGTAAGCTTTACTAGTCACAGTGTATTATCCAGCATTAGAACATTCATATTATAAGCAGGTATTTTTGTGGTTATAAAATATTAGAAATGTTTATTAACACTAATGTTAAATATTAAATCAACTGGTTCATGTCACTTCAAGTCAGGAAATTCTTTTCTCATGCTAATGGATAGTCACATTCTCCATAGTAAAGTGGCTTTTTCTTTTTAAAAATTTTTTCCAGAACATTTTTCAAACAGTAAATGTCTAATTTATCACAGAGCACAGGGCAAATATTTATTGCTCACATTGACGGGGCACATTCTTATTCCTCACTTCCTATAGGATGTTACATAGGATAAGCTTAACACTTAGGAAACATTGCCATCGCTTTTTGTCCCATAAAAAATAACAGTATATTAGAAAACTCAACTTCTGTTTAGAGAATGACCTGGCTTTTAACTTCTTTATGGCGTGGGAGAACTTAAAGTTTTGATAGTTAAAACTAAATATTGGAGCTATGGTTCACATCTAAAAGCATAGTTTTAATCTAAGCACTTCATACAGCTGGAAAATTTACGTCCTCAATGACATACTGTAAAAATGGTCTTATTCTTTGCGTGGGGAAAAACAAAAACTTCCATTCAGTTTCATAGTCATGCATGGCTTACAAATTAGGAGCCAGCAATGCATCAATAACACTGTTTTCTTACAACTAATGAAAGTCCTTAAAAACCAAGTACTTAAAATATTTAAATTTTCTTTTTCTTTTTATTCACTGTGAAAACTTAAGGCAAATAATGGTGTCTGATGTTATTGGTAAAGTACTATTAAAGGATTAAGAGAAAAAAAGGCAAAGGCTGAGTAATTGTTTGTGTAATTATTTATGGCTTCTTATCTAAGATCATTTTTTTTTTTTTCGGTCCTCCAAAGGGAGAAGGGAAGTGGTTGTTTCCTGTACACAAAATTTGCTTTGTCACAATCAACAGTTTGGAGACCATAATAAGCAGTGCAGAACCTGATGGTTTCTCCACCAGCAAGCACAACTCCTTAAAGACCTTCAACTGAGCTCTTCGATTTTGATGAGCCCAAAGTTCTCTTGCTGGCAGCCATCATGGTGCTCAGCAGGAGGAAATTTCTGGCATTTTCAGTTCTCACAACTTGGAGATCCCTTTTCACTAAGAGAAGTCCAATGTGATAAAGAAAGGATGGATCATTTCCCACGAATTGAAAATTTTGATCATAAGCTAAAGTGTTGTAGCCGGGACTACAATTTAGTACAAAAAATATCTTAGTGAGCTGAAGGGAGAACACAATAATTCTTGAATGTTAGTCAGACTGAAACTGTAGGTAACCAAAGACTGGCTTCCAAAAGACACCACACTTGCTTGCTGTAGGGTGTTGAGTGTTTGGGAGGTCACTCTATCGTTCCATCGCAAGTTCTTTTTTCCAAAGATTTGACTAAGGAACCAAATGAGAACCAGAAAGTGAGATCATGGCCATTGGAAGGAAGTTTAGGACTTGGCATAGACAAATCAGACCTTAGGCTTGATGGGGCTTAGGAATCTGGAAAGTTGATGACTTAGCGCAGACTGCAAAAAAGCAAACATTAAAGGTGAGCTGACTGGATTCAATGACTAGTCTCTTAGGTGGGATCATGTGGTCTGAGAACATGGTTGGGGTCAAAGTTCAACAGTGTCAAAAAGATAGGGAGGAACAGATGGTACCCATACTAGGTTTGAAGTTCAAGAGTTTGAGGGCTGCCAGGGTGGTTCAGTCGGTTAAGCGTCCAACTTCGGCTCAGGTCATGATCTCACCATTCATGAGTTTGAGCCCCACATCGGACTCTGTGCTGACAGCTTGGAGTCTGGAGGTTGTTCAGATTCTATGTCTCCCTCTCTCTCTGCCCCTCCCCTGTTTGCACTCTTTCTCTCTCTCAAAAATAAACAAACATTAAAAAAAATTGAAGTTCAAAACTTTGAGAGCCATCATTGGTTGAAGGATGTGAAACCGACAAAGTGGAGTAGGCAGGAACATAGGTTTGACTTCTGCTCACCTAGCTCACCTCTCAGTCTCATCTGAAACCAAACACTCCAGCCGTATTGAACACCTTGTAACTTTCCTGAAGAAGCTAAACTTTGTTTGCCTTGCTTCTGGGACATTCCACATACTGCCAGCTCTGCCTGGGAGGTACACAATCTCCTCACCTCACCCTACACACACATTTAGAATTCACATTTTATGGAAAGCTTTTCCTGATCCATGCCTGAACCCCAAGACTGGAGTAGGTGCTCCTCCCCATGCACCTCCATGGCCCCCATAGAAACACTGCCAGAGTATTGGAATTATATATCGCATAGGGTTTCAAACTTATGCCTAATTAACAGAGTATTTTCTGGAAAAGAAATCTTACTCAGAACTCAATGCAAAAGAGCAGGTCCTCTGAGGATGTGGAAGCAAGAGAAAGGAAGACCCAAGGCCCTGCCTGCTTGGCCCCATTTCTTACCCAAGAAATTTCCAAGGAAAGGTTAAAGAGGCTCAGAAATGCTTTTAAAATCCAAGGCCTGATCTATGTGATTGATTATACATAAAATACAGGCATTCTTCATTTAAAATTGTACCATGAAGTATTTATTTACATTAATGCTATTAATCACTGAAATAGTTCCAACCTGTATGGCATAACACCAACTAATCAGAAAATACACCAGCTATTAACAACCAGTGTAGCTGTCCTGATGCATACTGGATGAATGTAAGAGCTGAATATCCACTGCCTATCCAAAATTTATCCACCTTAGAAATCTTTTATTGGTGTGTATTTTATCTATGCCACCAGCCCTCAGCCACACACTCTCTTCAATAAATGACCATATTTTTAACGCTATGTGGTCTCTCTCCATGCCCAACATTTTACTTTATGGTGAACACCCATCATGACCAATAAAGTGTGAAACGATGGAGTTGGGCCTCCCCAGGAGCAATGGAAGAGATTTGGAATGCAAATCTTAGGAGACCTCCTGCCACCTCCAAAGAAGTAGCTAAGGAAACAGTTATATATCAAGATCAGCAGGCAATTAGGGACTGGTACACAGCACAGATAGCACAGGCACCTGGGAGGATGAACCCATAGTTGTACAAATGAGAGCCAAAAAGAATAAAAGTGTGTATGCCAGCGTACCAGGGCTGGGGACACTGTTAGGGTGACTCAGTACACTTACCCCTTGTCAGGGACCTCACGTCCAGAAGGCATCTACTGTGTGCCACCCCCCCAGATTCCTGCATGTGCTTTTGCACATATCCCTGGAAGCATTTCAGTTAATTGGTTGAAGTCGGTGGGGAGGGGAACTGGGAATCTGCACAATAGGAGTGGGAATTAAATGGTTGACTACAAATCTTCCATACGATGTGAATTTTATACGTTCATGTAAAAAATCACAGGCCTTTTTGCCTTGTCCATTAAACTGTCAAGTCCCTTGAGGGCAGAAACCATGGCCTCTTTATCTCAGTATCCCCTGCACCAAATGCAGCACCTCAAATGTAGTAGAAAGGTAATCAATGGATGCATGGATTGATAGATGAATGGCAGACCAACAGTTTTAGCATCAAAGGGGTATGATGGCAGGGACCAAGGGCCTGGGCAAAGAGCCCAGGGAAGGAAGATCTCCATAGAAACAAACAAGTGAGTCTCGGAATCTAACTGCAGAGTGAGGAAGCAGCAGGTGCAGAAGGGTGTGGCAGCAAGACTGACCCCTGCCCAGAGCTACAGAGCACAGGTGAGGGCTGCCTACGGTCCAGGGTCTTCCCAGAGGCTTGGAGTGAACGAAGCTCCATTGTGCACAGATTTGCCAGGAAAGTCAGTAGAGGGACATTTGAAGCCTGATGCTCAGAGCTTGTAAGATACTTATCTGTCTCTTACTTAAGTGGCTTTCTCAGCCCCTAGAAAGAAAATGAGCATTATGAAAGGGGCTTAATTGGCCTGAACAGTGCCAATAGTTACATAAGTTGCCATGGTAGCTAATGCACACACTTCCTTCCCAATAAATAATGCCTCCTTATCTGCTTTCCAAACAAAGAATGAATGAAGGAAGAAGAAAAGAAAGCAAAACTACACCTCCTGCAAAAGCTATCCGTTTCCTTCTGCGTTCACTTTTCTGGATTCCAGTTGCTGCCTGAGAAGCTGCCCTGTGATTATTTGGATCTCCAAGAGCAAACAACCCTGACTTCTAACCGATATGGTAGAGCGGCATGAGGGGACTGTTACTGTTTGGTGGCTATGAGGTGGAGGCGTTTTTGAGGCAGCGGAAGGAATTGGGAAAATGAGGCCGAGCCCACTCATGAGGACGTCTGCCCGAATTATAGAAGAAATGGGAACCCGAAAGCCTTTCTGCAATGAATTCTCTCTTTAAAGTGGAAAGGATGATCTTACAATATTTTAGGATGGCAGTATGTGTGGACGCTTTTAAAACGTCTTCGGTGGACACAGTCTGGAATCAGAACCCAGCTAAAGACTAAAGGTTGTGGGGGTTGTGGGGGTGGGAGGGGGTATGAACTTCCGTCTTTGTTTCATGGTTCAGCTCCAGTCTTTCTCCTTCATAGAAACCAGACACAGGAAAGAAACTCTGAGGTCATCTTATGGATGCCCTGCAGGGTCAGCGCCAGTCTATTCTCCTTATGTCTGAGTGAAGTGCTTTATTCAGGCAATTTTGAAAGGATTCAAGTAATGCAGTTCCCACCGCTTCCTTTGGCAAATTTTAGTATTCACAGCCTCGAGCAAAGCTTTGGGGGTTTTGTTGTTGCTGTTTTACAAAATGGCAGGCAGATAATGGCTGGCCCTTGCTTTCAGGCCAGCAACCTGCAGGCTCTGTTGTTGGTAGAAATATGTAATAGGAACCTCGCTAAGAGCAGGCTCCCAAGATGCCTTGCGATCAGTGGTGCTCTCAGCTTGCTGTGGAATTAAAGAAAATTTCATTTTCTTCCTTTTTACATTTGGTCTTACATTCTGGAGGGGACCACCAAGTGCTATAAGCTCACAGTCTTCCACTAGGGAAAACCCCCAAGCCCACTGCTAGGAGACAGGACTAGGCAGGCAATCCACAGTCCGGCGAGTGGCCCAGAGCATTGCTGGTGGCAAACCCAGACCAGTCACATTCTGTCTCTTGTAGATTCTTGAAGATAAGGTGTAAGAGCACTGTTTGGCAGTGAGCAGTGAGAGTCTACGAGTGAACCAAAGTCTAAAGTAAAGAGAAGTCTGATCTGTGGGCTAGCAGAAATTGTTAACATAGGAAAAAGATACATAGGATGGACCATGATGCAGGTGTTGATGTTGGGAAAATCCAGGGAAAGACAAGACGTGCTCTACCCCTGTAATGGTGGAAGTTCAAAATGAAAGAACAACAAAAGAGGCCCTAGGCTAATTTTAGATCTTTCTAATTCCTGAACTCTATTTCCTCTTCCATGAGGACCCTCTGTCCCCTAGTCTGGGTTCTCGTGGAATCCTCATCTCCTGCATTGCTGTGTCTGTTCTTACAATACCCCACCACCACCGTTACCTGAGACAGCCTGACAAACCAACCCCTACCCCAGAGCCACAACTACACCTTGGATATCACACGAATGGGCTTGGACCGAACAGGGAAGCAATGAGAGTAGAAGTTCTGGTGGAAAATCCATAGGATGTGAAGTACAATTTAAAAGGCCAAGTTCTGAAAACTTGATCATGAGCCTTCTTTTGGTCATTGGTCTCTACTGGGACAATACAATAATTCGCCAGATGTTTAGTATGTGGCAAAACCAGAAGATTCTCTCCCACATGGGACACATCTTGGCCCTCAGAGATGGGCTCTGGCTCAAGTCTGAATGGCAGCATGCTGGGGCCGAGGGCGGAACGGGGGCAGAGTCATAGGTCTGCCCAGTCCTTTAATGTCTTCCCCTCAGGCACAAGCCTGGGAAGCCACAAACCCCAGACCCAGCCTTACACAATTCCAAGGTGAATGAGAGCCCCGGAGTTAGTACAAAAGTCAGCCCTGCCTGGTAGCCCTTTAGAAGGATCAGTGCAGGAAAGCATGCAGCCCCTGTGCCCGCCCCTCCCCACCCTATGCCTCCAACCTGTGCCATCTCATTGTGCTTCTAAGAGACAGCCCCAACTTGATCGCTTCCAAACACCAAAGTCATCCTGCTCAGCCTCCCTTTGTGCTTGCCTTACAGCCCCTTTTGCTGTGACAGAAAAGAGAACCCAGATCATTAACATGAGGCAGCCATGACTACCAGCCGCCAACAAATGGCGACTGTTTCTCTTTCTGAGTAAGGAGCAGGTGATGCAGGATTCCCTAGGGAGGGACCAGGGCAGCCATGGGTATTCAATTTGCTCTTTGATGAAAAGAAGCCTGCAGGGGCTGCTAAGGAGGGAAGACCAGTACAGAGCAGACACATCTATCATTAAAATTCCTTCACAGCAATTCATTACCAAAATAAATTGTAAAGAGAGAGAAATAGGACAACTTCAAAAGCAAAACTGCAACTTAGTGTGTTTGATTATAAGTGGTCACAGAGTAGGGCAAGGTGATGGGTTTGTTGGGTTCTTCTTTAGGTCCCAAATCCAATGCTTGTCCAATGTATTTGTTCATGTATGAGAAAGTGGCTGGCCAAGATACACACTGCTGGGGAGAGGCTTCAGAGTTTTTTTTTCCAACTGAGACTTTTAGAATAAGTAATCCCACAAGTTTTCTAGAATTTGTAGCCAAGAAAAGTAGGTGGGGCAAAAAACAGCCCCCCTCCCCTCTCTCATAGCATTGTTCTTTTATCTGAATGCTGGATTCCTTAAATCTCTATGCACGGTTTTTGGTTCCCAAAATGTAGTTATGAGTTCAAGATGGCTCATTGTTCAGACCCTACATGCTGATGTTCTCTCTTGGCTATGAATTACCCCAGAGTCCTGTGTCCTGATAGGCCAAACCTGACAGGCCACCATGCAAGCCAGCTAGGGGTGCCTGTCAAAAAGGGCACTCACAGGCTGGACAATTCCAAGGAAATAACTGGGATGGATTTAGGTACACCCAGGCCTGCTTCCTCAAGAAATGCATGACCTGGAGGTTGTATTTAATTGACACACCCTGCTTTCACCCTCAAAGCCAGGGTGGGTCCCTCAAAAACTGTGGAAATGTCTGCAAGTTGGAGGAAGTTCCTCTGGGTCTGAAAGATAGGATGGGGGTGGGGGGGGTGGTCATTGTGTCGTAAGAGAGTAAGTAACGGGAACCACTGGTGGAGAGAAAAGGAATTCTTGCCTTCATTCAACATTGAAAAATACTTTGACCTCCTGGTACGGAGTTGGCAGCTGCATGCAGTTATTTGAGTCAAGACCTCTCCTCTCGCCAGACCTGAGCTTGTTTGCAGTAAAGCTTTGCAATGTGTGGCTTTCCGTCCTGATGGCTCCATTCCCTTGTTTTTGGCTCTCTGAAATTCTGTTGCAAAACAGTGCCTCAAATCCTCCGCCGGCGGGTCTATCAAGATTCTATATGAGGATTTAAAACAAACTCAGCGTTCACCAGAATCACCCGGCCGTCTTTTCTCTCCTTCGATCGCTAGATCGCTATGTTAATGAATCTGTCGGACGTTGCTGTGACCTACAAGCTCCTACGCACCAGGAGCGCCCTGCATCTGAACTCGATCTGTTGCACTCAGAAAGGAAGAGAGGCCCTGACCAGGCCGAGGGGATCAAGGAGTTTTGGAAGCCTTCCGAGACTCAGATCATTGGATGGACATGTAAAAGATCACAGCTCTCCTGGTTATTACCAGTGATAAACAGCTGGGCGGTTCTGCACAAGAGTTGCTGAAATTGAGGAAACCTCCTGGAATGAACAGCAATCGAGGAGGAAGCAAAAGGCCTGTGGCAGAGTGACCTTAGTGGCAGAAAAGCCGTGTGTCACATTGCTGTAATAATTTCAGCAAATATTTCACTGTCTGGGATTTGCCTTTAAATAGAAATCGCAGATGATGCCAGCTGGGGGGCATCGCCTCCAAGCACAAAATCCTGCGGTGGGGAAAACTGCAGGGAAAGTTCTCACAGGTGTGGGGGGGGCTGTGGCATGAAAGAGCCCAGCAGCTGGGGTTTCACCTGCTATTTTTATTTTTTAAAGACACACAGTGGGTCTGTGAGAGTTGTAGCTGGAGACAAGCAGCCTTTACCTCAGAGGCTCCGAACCGACTCAAGGTTCTCAGCTTGCCCCTGCCTGAATTCTCCTAAGCAGCTCAGACTCCGGGCCCATGCCTTAGACGTCCCACCCTGAGGACTTCACGAGAGTCTCAGGCCTCAGGGGAGGAGTAGCAGTGGCCACTAGTTTGGACAAAGGCACCCGTAACCTAGAGACCTTCTTGCACCATGTTGGTCACGCCCATTTCCTACTTTCATCTCTGTTACCTCCGAAACAATGCTAAAAAATGTGACTGGGTTGGGTTACCTCTTCAACACAGGGAAAGACATGCCCCAGGCCCTAGGAAACTGGGAAGATATCCCAGAAGTAGGACTTCCAGGGTTTCAAAGATGGCGCCATCACAGGGGGCTGGCTGTAGGAAGTACTTGATACAGGAGTGGGCAGAAGGTAGCGACGTAGGCGCCCCGGGTTGGTGAAAGGAACAGTTGCAGCGCTTGGCTGCCACCCATCAAGCCCTGGTCTTGGGCCCAGTTCCTTCAGACTGCAATTCTGTCTGTCGCTCCGCATTTGTCAGTCATGAACTTGTCCCCTCTTCCTCTGGATCTCACAAAAACTTCCTATCCCTACATTTCCTCAGGGAGAATTTTTTCTGAGAGTTTGAGCTGAGGCAAGGGCTTGACTTGGTCATCACAGCTTAAATAACATCTTCTTTCATCCACTCCCCATCCCCCTAGTCAAACAGGGCCACTCTGAGGGTTATCAGGCAGCTTGTGAGGGCAACGCATTCCATTCTCCAGGGCTTGAAGGGAGTCAACCAGGAAACAGAATCTATTCGATTGTTAAGCACTCACTCTTTATAGGTATTGGGCCCAAGCAAGTTCTGTTACACAGAGTACACGGATAGAATTTAAAAGAATATTAAAGCCTTAGTGCCAAGGATCAGTGGCTCAAAAGACACACAGAGGTGAAAGACTGCCAGACATAGGCTATAATTCGAAAGTTTACAATAGCGTGTCCTTAAAGCAGAGATGCAGAAAAATATCCTAAAATGCAAAACATGGTCAGAAGCAAGCTCTGACCTCAGGGCTTACACGTATTTACACAAAAGTGCAGGTTTGTGTGTGCACATGCACTTGTATGTGTGTGTGTGTGCGTACGGACACTCACGCATGTGTATGTGTAAAGAGAGGGAGGGGGAAGTGAGGAAAGGTCTCTTGGCCATCAACCTCTCTTCCACTCCCTAATTCTAAAAAGCAAACAAATGGCCCTCAAGGTTACATTTTTACTTTAGAAGGGACCCCTGGGACATTAGAGACAAGGGCATCAGTGCCCTTGGCAGTTCTTTTTACTTTCACGTGGTCCGTCTTTACACAGGACCCTCGTTACCCAGCCCTCTTCTCCTTTCCCTTCACTCACTCACTCCCTTCCTCTGGCCTTTAGATCAATGCCCATAGCAGTTCAGGTCTCTATGCAGACACAGTACAGACTCTCTTAGGGAACTATCTGCAAGGAATCCTGTCTACCTGTTTTATTGGACAGCAAGAAGATGAATTATTTTCTGGTCGACAGGTAGGAGAGAACAGCGTTGATCTGGGATGCAAGGCTACATCTGCACAGGCAGCGGTTCCCACCACAGCCTTCTCAGGTAAAGTAGCATACAGGAGTGCCTAATGTCACTAATGTCACCAGCACAGAGAATTCCATGCTGAACTGGCACCAAGATCTGGGAGCAGCGGTTCTGAGTAGAATCTGAGACAGTAGGATGTCATGCTTGTGAGCTCCTCAGTGGAATTCTACTTCATTGACTGTGAGGATCCATCACCATTTCAGGTGTTAGGCACCCCCTTCTTCTAGAAAAAGATCATCTCAAAGCAGAGTCTTTGCCTGTCCTCAGTGCTTCCTTTTAGCAATCAGTTGTAGGAAAATCTTCAGTGTGTCAGAGTTTGCGGGACGTTTGCTATTCCAAAATGTTTGCTGCTTCAGGGCCTCCAACATTATTCCAAAAAGTTCATAGGACAATATGGAAACCAAAAACAAACAGACAAACAAAAACAAACAAAGGAAGACTCCTGGGGCTCCAAGAAGACTAAGATGAGGGAATTCATCTTTCTATCCACTCTCTTTTGGAGTGCCTTCACTATGAATATGCTAAAATTCATACGTATTTTTCAGGCATTTGGCCAAAGCACCAAGCCATTTTTTTTTTTAATTTTTTTTCAATGTTTATTTATTTTTGACAGAGAGAGACAGAGCATGAACGGGGGAGGGGCAGAGAGAGAGGGAGACACAGAATCGGAAACAGGCTCCAGGCTCTGAGCCATCAGCCCAGAGCCTGACGCGGGGCTCGAACTCCCGGACCGCGAGATCGTGACCTGGCTGAAGTCGGACGCTTAACCGACTGCGCCACCCAGGCGCCCCTCACCAAGCCATTTTTAAGTTCAACCAGGAGAGTTATTCCTTCAAAACCACCACCTTGATAAAGATTCTTATTTTACCCCCTGGATGGATTCAATTCAGTCATTTGCTTATTGCACTGAGAGATGCAAGCTCAGAGATATTTAATTATGCCTAACCTCTATCCCATTAAGTAGATTAAAAGTCTATAGCATTGGCTGGCCTCCTAAATGGCTGATCTGTTAGATACATATTTTCAACTGCAGCTTGCAAAAAAAGACAAGAAATTGCATCAACCTTAAAACGGTGTTTATTCAGGATTTCGTTCTATTTTGAACTTACACTTGGCTAATTTCACAAAGCAAGGAAATAATATGACAGTGAAGCCACTGAATTCATAAATATATTTCTGTTAGCGAGAAAGGCCAAAAGAGCCATCCAATGTAAATTTATCCTTGGCTACTGCCAAGGACACCCTCTTTCAAGGACTTGGGAAATTGGCAAGACTGCTGGTTCTGTGCCAGCAGTATTCTTATATGTGGTCTTAGAGGAAAAAATGCGATGCCTAAGAAAGGACGTGGAGGAATCTTATTTGGGTGAGGCCTCTTGTAATATGGAATTCTTTAAACAGAGCTGAGGAGAAATCTGAGCGCTGTGGTATCTAATAATGTTTATCTGCTTGCCCCAATAAGCAGGCAGATAAATATCTTGGTATTTATCTTGGTAAATAATCCTAATTGTGAATGATGCATATACTGCAATATTTTGATGCATGACAAAGGTTGTCTTGATATGTTGTGCTGAGATATAAAGGACCAGTGTTAAGAAAAGTATAGAAGAAGTCTACAGCAGAAGAGGGTGTGTGTGTGTGTGTGTGTGTGTGTGTGTGTGTAGTGGTGTGCTGGTAAATGTTTAACAACCAGCTGTGGGAAATAAAAAGTCCTGGTCTGTAGCATTTTCAGATTTCCATGATGTCAATGTTCCCATCATAGCTGATTTCAAGCCACCAATGGCTGACTTCACGAAACACAGTTGGGAAGAAATATACCGTGGTATATTATTATATGGTATTCCCAGCATACAGATATAATAGATGTAAATAATTCAGAAGTGATGGATTTTGAGTTTTTATTATATTTGCTTTTTTTAAATGTCTATTTATTTTTGAGAGAGACAGAGAGAGAGACAGAGCACAAGCAGGAGAGGGGCAGAGAGAGGAGACACAGAATCTGAATCAGTCTCCAGGCTCTGAACTATCAGCACAGAGCCCGAGGCAGGGCTTGAACCACAAGATCATGACTTGAGCTGAAGTCAGACACTTAACCAAATGAGCCCCCAGGCGCCCCTATTATCTTTGCTTTTAAAATAATTTATGTAATTATGAAATTTGTATCAATTTTAGTAATGGCTGTGTTTAGCCATTGGCTTTCAGAGTTCTTGAAAATTTAACAATTGTCTCTCAGGAGCTGGCTCCAGCACACCAACATGTGTGCATGTGTGTGTGTATGTGTGTGTATATGTGCGTGTGTATGCACGCACACACATATGTGCATGTGGAATGTAATTGAGGTCAGGAAAAAGTATAAACTTATCTGTAGGCTAAAGAGTGTGTCAATACTAGAATCTATCCCTCTGAGTTTGAAAAGAACTCCAGAGTAAAGCAGAATGTCTAGTAAATAGAACAAAAGTTGGTCATGATCGGGAATTCAAACTGACATCAAAAGCCAGAGGATAAATTCAAGACACCCCAAGAGTGTAGGTGACATGAATGTCAGGCTGCAAATGAAACGGTGCTTCCACCTTAGCTGACCCCACACCATGGCCCAGGATTTTAGTACAATACTTGTAGCTAATTACTCTGAGGACACTATGTTTTTATTTATACTACGTGAACTTTTAGCAAAGAAAATTTATTTCTGTAGCCTGAAAATATCCTCGATTGTAGATCAGAGAGCATAAGAGAAGGGGCTGCCATAATTCTCATTGACCAGTTTCTTCATGTAGTGGACTGTGGTCATACGTGTGTCTTTTGGTCTAAAAACTTCACACACACCCATTTTTCTGGTAACCGATTCAGTCCTCCAGACCACAGAGGTGGGTTTATGATTCAGCGCTGCCAAATTAGAGTATTTCACCCCTCTGGGAATAATAATTGGTTCATGGCATCTGTGTTTGACTCCTTGGATCTAGCTGAGACTAGACCCCCGGATTTTTCAGTTCCCAATTACATAAGCTAATGAACTTCACACGCACACACACACAGCTTTCCTCTTTCTCCTCCTCCATTTCTTCTTCCTCCTCCGAATTCTTCTGTCACTTGCAGCCAAGAGTCCTAACTAATCAAGAAATTGGAACAGGTTAAAAAACCAAAAACCAAAAAACAAAAAACCTCTAGTTAAAATCCCTGGGAAAAGGGAGGGAGGAAGGGAGGAAGGAATAAGAAGAATAAGAGAGGATCAAATTTAATGGATACATTATGTGTGAGAGGTAGTTGGGAGATATACCTAACAGATTCTTGATTATTTGGGGGTAAATATTTATGAATCATTACCAAAAAAAAAAGTGATTACAAATCTTCCGAAACACTCAACCATTTTCAGATATTTTTTCTCAAACTCCTTCTTAACACAAGTTTTGGATATAAGGAACCAGGAGCAGTAGAAGGGGAAGTGATTTTCTCATACTGTTATTTTTTTTTTTAATTTTTTTTTCAATGTTTATTTATTTTGGGACAGAGAGAGACAGAGCATGAACGGGGGAGGGGCAGAGAGAGAGGGAGACACAGAATCGGAAACAGGCTCCAGGCTCTGAGCCATCAGCCCCGAGCCCGACGCGGGGCTCGAACTCACGGACCGCGAGATCGTGACCTGGCTGAAGTCGGACGCTTAACCGACTGCGCCACCCAGGCGCCCCTCTCATAGTGTTATTATAAGGAAACTGGACAAATGTTCCATCTAAATATCTCTTAATTCTGCCTTCTTCTCCTTTCCTCTTATGGTGGCCCTGAGTTGGGTCTTCATTCTCTTGCCTGGACTGTGGCCATATTCTTCTCTCTGTTTTCTTGGTTCCAGTCTCTTCTTTATTCATCCAATTTTTATATTACTGTATGAATTATCTTCCTAAGTGGAAATCTGATAATGCAAATAAAGTCTAAATACTTTGATATGGTCCATGACATCCTTGACCCTGGCTTTCTAGCCTCTTTGCTCACCATGCCCACCTTATACCCTAGCATTCCAGCCAAATTTTCTGTTGTTTCCCAAACACACTGGGCTTCTTCTCACTGTTGTGTTCCTATTTGTGATGTCCTTCTTTCCAGGATAACCTTTCCTCTTTCCTCTTCCTGAAAAAGTCCTAAACTTCCTAAAATACCCAGTTTAAATGTCACTGGGAAGCCTTCCTGAAATTCCCTATGGAAAGAACACCGTTTCTGCCCTTTAATAACACTTCAGTTCATACTTTTACAATTGCAATGATCCCAACATAGGAGAAAAATTATACGATTGTTTCCCTACTAAGCTGTGAGCTCCTTCAGCAAAGGGACAGTTCCTTGTATTACCATTACCTAGCTCATTATTTGGTGCACTTTGGACTTGGCATAGTATTTGAAGGAGTGATTGAAGGAATGATTAAATTAATGGTAGCATAAATTCTTACACACTTATTATGCACTTTACTGGATTATTTTGTTTAATTTATTCCAGAACCCCATGAGGTAGATATTATTACTACAATTTACCCCAGAGGAAACCAAGGCTTAAAGAGTTGAGTCACTCTAAGGTCACACAGGAAACGCTGGTGGAGCCAGCATTTGACCCAGGACATCTGACTCCTGCTTTTACTCCTATATAAAACTGCCCCCTAGATTGAAAATCTTTTTTCCCCAGTTATTAAGCTATTTCTTTTTTTGCCATCTAGGATTGGAGATCTACAGAGCCAGCTCTTATTCTGGAAGCCACTGGACATCCCATGAAAATTCAATCCACAATTCTGGTTGCACTCTTACTTGAGCTTGGAAGGAAGATCTCTAAGACATCTGGGTGTAGGGCAGAAATGAATTACTCACCCCTAAGGGCAGAGCCCTTTGGGAGAGCTCTTTTCTGTGCTTCTAGGGTGGGGCTTTAAGATTTAAAGAGCTAATCTTAATTAGAGCATTTCCTGGCTGAGTAAATATTAAACTTAAATTCAGCTACGCCTTTGGTTAGCAAGTCATAGCTTGATGCTTCACCCTCCATGTTTCCTCCTGGGTTCTTCATAGGGAAAGAGGGTGAGAAGGCAAGGGAAGAAGTTAGTCTAGGGAACAGAGGCCCCAAGAGTGCTGACAAGGCAGAGACCAAGTCAACCTGTGCAGCAAATCTGTTACTAAACCCCATATACATTCAATTACCCCTTCCAATTGGTTAAATATTAATCTGTAGCACTGTTCCTGCCTTGGTCCTTAATTAGACTTTGTTTAAATAAGGATTCCAATAGGCACCTGCCAGGAAAGCTATCTTAAGCAAAGCAAGGGTTTCTTCACATTCTAAGGGGCCAGATACTCGACAGTCACAAATAAAGGACTCTATAGTTTTAGGGGGGGATGGGAATGTCACTGGACTTAATCCTGATTTTCTCATTTTAACTAAAACACTGACTAGAGGCCCAAAATGAAGAGTGCTGCATCTGGAAACCAACCTAGCCCACCCTCCCTAAGCTCACAGGAACATGTCAGACTTTCCAATGATCTGTACACACTAAAAACAGGGAACTAAGGGCGGTACGGACTGACCAGGCACTTTATTAGAGCTGCTATTACTGCAGGAGCTATTGTGTGAACTGATTTGGATCTTTCAGGAAGCTGTGGGTTCTAAAATAAGAACGGGTAGAAGCTGTGAAAATTAGAGAATATGGCACTGAACCCAAGGACACACTCCCAGGCATCACTGGTCAAGGAAGTTGGCACCTATAACACTTAGCAGACAGTGGTTCTGCTAAGTTCATCGGTGTCCATCCATTCTTCTGGAAGCAGTACTCTAATTTTACCGTAGTGAACTAGCTTCTTTCCTTGGTTGGGACCATCAGTCAAGGCACCTTGCCCACATCCAGCCAAGGAGAGTGTCTCCGACCCAAGCAAGACTCTTGATCTCTCCCAGAAATCTGAATTTTCAATTTTTTTTTAACGTTTTTAAATTTATTTTTGAGAGGCAGAGAGAGACAGAGCATGAGCAGGGGAGGGGCAGAGAGAGAGCGAGACACAGAATCCAAAGCAGGCTCCAGGCTCTGAGCTGTCAGCACAGAGCCTGACGTGGGGCTCGGACCCACGAACGGTGAGATCATGACCCGAGCTGAAGTCGGACACTTAACCAACTGAGCCACCACCCAGGTGCCCCACCAGGACTCTGAATTTTAAGCAAAGTGATAACATGACTGTTGGAATCTATTTCTCCTAAAAGCATCCACCAATTCTGCTGCTTAGAAAATGCCTTCCGCTTCCACTTAAACTTCATAATTCCTGCCTGTCCAAAACCGACTTCTGGAACTTCCCTTTTGATTCGGTGACTTATCTACAGCCATTAAGTAAATGCTTTTTCTGTTCGTCAGTCAGAATTTCTTTCTCTTGCTTGGTACCTAAGAATCTAATTGATATACAATATAAATATATATTTACACTATAGTCACTTATATGTCATATTTATGGGTATGTGTTTAAACATTATCCTACTGCACAACTGAATATTTTTCACTTCTCTCTGTTTCAATACCTGCAATCCACCTCATGGACACAATTTGGAGGAGTTTTTTGTTAGGCAGGCATGGGAAATAGACCAATATAGGGATGGTCAGTCAAACAAAAACTAGTGCCAATCAGTTCAATCAGATTGCTTTCCAGCTGCCAAGGGGGAGTGAAAGTTTTGCCTGGGCGAAAAAGAGGAAAGTAATTGAAATGCTTAAGGCCCACAGTGAAATTGAGCAAGTCTGAGGAGGATCCTGATAAAGCAGCTTGAGAGAACGGCTGCCGCGGGGGGGGAGGCTCCAGGAAGTAAAAGACATGAATAGAGGAAGGTCTGAGGCAAATGCCTTGTTTCTCTTCCTTCCTCTTCTTTATCCCTGGATCCCAGCGGCCAGAAATCAGGTTAGTGCTATCGGGATAAGAGGGTGGCTTCATTGTCAGCTACACAGGTGTTTGTAGGAAGGCCTGGAACGCTAATGGTCTAGTACTGTTTTTATGTCAACACTGGTTTCTAGTATCAAAGAATTGACACGTTTTCTGGACCCACCATTTTCTAAATGTTCCACTGCTGTATGTCCTCCATTGCTTCTGGCATCGCTAATTTACCTGAGAGACTTGGCATTATTACTGGCATTTGTTGTCTTATTAAACATTAATAGGAACTCCTTACATACTGATATCCCTAGTATGAGTGAATTACCCCTGCCCTGGTCAAACATGATTTTGGATCAAGTTAGGTAAATTCCAAATCTGTAACTAATAGATATTTTAATCTACAGAAATACACTCTGATTACTACACAATGATGTCCAGTAGGTCAAAGAAGTTGTAAGATCAGATGTCACAATTAGGAGGAAAAACATATAAATTTGGCCATGAAGAGATTTCGAGGCACTTTCACATTGATATTAACATGGAGTCACATTTATATATATATCACTAGAGTCTGTGGCTACAGCTTTTGTTTAGTCCCGGAACATTGATAATAGTCATAAATCAATTTACAAGCTTTTCAAAGACATTGTTTCTCAGACCAGGCAATACAGATTCCTCTGTCACAGCCCTTACTCATCAGTCGTCCATATGAAGGCGAAAAAAAAATGGAGTCAGGATGAGACCTGTCCAGTTAATTAAGTTTCCTGAATGGCCTTATAGGGTGATCCTCCCAGTATAGCTCTAGGGCAATGATCCCTGGGGGCGAGGAGGACAGAAAAGCCATTTACCACTGAGTCACTCACTGTAGTATCTTGGGTAGCATACTCAACCACCCAGGGACAAGGTGAAGATGAGGAAATAAGAATACCAAATACATTCATAATTTGGAGGAACGGAGGAGAGATTAGTGACAATATCTGCAAAGGACTACAAGAAGCCACAAATAGCCTCTTTTTGGTAAAAATATTCACGACCAGAAAAGTCAATATGCTGTGACATAATGATACATATATACACAGAGTAGTATGTGTATGTAACTAATATAAACACACAAGTTATATGTATATTCTTCATTTCTATAAAATCTTCCCTTCAGAGACAATGGAGACTTTCATTATTCAAAAGACAGACAACTGATATTTTAATAACCACATTTCATCTGTTCAAATATCTTATTGCTGCATTTTACCATTTCTGAAATCTGGGTGTGTCTTAAAGTTCTTATTTTCACATTGCTGAACTAGGGATGCATCTTACAATTTATGGCATCTTCAATTTAATGACACATGGCACTTCTATTTTCATTTAGACAAACAGGTTTACATAGATTTACCTCCTTTGACCAATAGGATAGCTGAAAAACTGGTACTCCGAAAACTATAACACGTTGATGAAAGAAATTGAAGATGACACATACACATGGAAAGACATTCCATGCTTATGGATTGGGAGAACAAATATCGTTAAAATGTCCATATACACAAAGCAATCTATAGACGCAATATAATCCCGATCAAAATACCAACAGCATTTTTCACAGAACTAGAACAAACACCCCAAAACTTTGTATGGAACCACAAAAGATCCCAAATAGTCAAAGCAATCTTGAAAAAAGAAGAACAAAACTGGAGACAGCACAATCCCAGATTTCAAGATACACTACAAAGCAGTAGTAATCAAAACGGTATGGTACTGGCACAAAAATCGACCCATAGATCAATGGAACAGAGTACAGAGCCCAGAAATAAGCCCACGATTATATGGTCAATTATCTTCAGTAAAGGAGGCAAGAATATGCAGTGGGAAAAAGACAGTCTCTTCCACAAATGGTGTTGGGAAACCTGGACATCTACATGCAAAAGAATGAAACTGGGCCACTTTCTTATACCACACATAAAAATGAACTCAAATTGGCCTGAAGACCTAAATGTGAGACCTGAGACCATATAATTCCCAGAAGAGAGCATAGGCAGTAATCTCTTTGACATCAGCTGTAGAAAAATTTTTCTAGATATGTCTCTTCAGGCAAGGGAAACAAAAGGAAAATTAAATTATTGGGACTAAATCAAAAGAAAAAGCTTTTACACAGTGAAGGAAACCATCAGCAAAACAAAAAGATAGCCCACCGAATGGAAGAATATATTTGCAAATGATATATCCAATAAGGGGTTAATATCCAAAATAGATAAATAACTTATAAAGAACTCAAAACCAAAAAGAACAGAATTGAAACCATAATCCAATTAAAAAATGGGTGGGAGACACGAATAGACATTTCTCCAGAGAAGACATACAGATGGCCAACAGACACATGAAAAGATGCTCAGCATCACTCATGATCAGGAAATGCAAATCAAAACTGCAATGAGATATCACCTCATACCTGTCAGAATGGCTAAAATCAAAAACACAAGAAACAGTGTCTAAGAGGTTGTGAAGAAAAAGGAACCCTCATGCACTGTGGATGGGAAGGTAAACTGGTACAGCCACTGTGGAAAACAGTATGAAGTTTCCTCAAAAAATTAAAAATAGAATTACCACATGTAATTCCACTACTCGGTATTCACCCAAGGAAAACAAAAATACTAATTCAAAAAGGTATCTGCACTCCTATGTTTATTGCAGCATTATTTATAAAAGCCAAGATATGGAAGCAGCCCAAGTGTCCATCAACAGATGAATGGATAAAGAAGACATGCCATATACATATATATATACACATATATATATATACATATATATACACATATACATATATATATACATATATATACATATATACATATATATACACATATATATACATATATACATATATATACATATATATGTGTATATACATATATATACATATATATGTGTATATACATATATATATGTATATATATATATATACACACACATATATACAATGGAATATTACTCAGCCATATAGAATAATGAAATTTGTCATTTGCAACAACATGGATGGATCTAGAGGGCATAATGCTAAGTGAATTAAGTCAGAGAAAGACAAGCACCTTATGATTTTACTCATATGTGGAATTTAAGAAACAAAACCAAGGAACAAAGAAAAAAATGATATAAACCAAAAAATAGACTCTTAACTATAGCAAACAGATGGTTACCAGAGGGAAGATTAGTAGGGAGATGGGTAATATAGGTGAAGCGAGTGCGCCTGGGTGGTTGAGTTGGTTAAGCGTCTGACTCTCGATTTCGGCTCAGGTCATGATCTCATGGTTTGTGGTCTGACCCCCGCAGCAGCTCCTTGCTGCCAGTGTGGAGCATGCTTGGGATTCTCTCTCTCTGCCCCTCCCCCACTCTCTCTCTCGCTCTCTCTCTCTCTCTCTCTCAAATAAATAAACTAAAAAAAAAATAGGTAAAGGGGATTAAGAGTACACTTATCATGATGAGCACTGAGTAATATATAGGATTGTTGAATCACTATATTGTACACCTGAAACTAACCGTATGTTAATTATACTTGAAATAAACAAACTTTTTAGAAGTTTCCACAAAGTCTATTTGTGAACAGTCTTCCTGGTTAAGTACCCAAATTGAGAATTAAGCATTTAGAAAATTTTACAACAGTTTAACAAAGTAATTTTATGCCTGCTGATCTAATCATGAAAAACTGGGGAGTGTACTTTATGTGTCTGAATTTAAAATGTTAGTTTCCCTGGTAATTAATTTTATTGCATTTTATTAACACTATTAGGACGGATTGAAAATTTGCAACAAATGCAAAACCCCACCTGGCTCTTCATCACAGATCTTTGGAGAAACACTGAGCTAGGGGCAGTGATGAGGAAAGACTGTAGAAGTCAGCAGTGTGTGTGAGGCCCTGGGCCTGAGAGAGAGCAAAAGAGGAAAAGAGAAGGGTGGGCACAAGTGATCATTTTTATAAAATTTCACGTGGGCGTTAGGAGACTGACCAAAATGTGACAAGCTGATTATCTTTGGATGGTGGTATTTCAAGAGATTTTCATATCCTTAATGTTAAGCCTCTTCACCACAGTGAATCTTGTAGTGAACATCATTTGGTTTTGCCTACTCAGCATCTTTCTCCTCCCAGAGGAAACCCTCCCCAATTTCCTTTTGGGAAATTTCTGCTCCCTAAATGTGTATGGCCTTAGAGGGACCATCCACTGACTACCGAGCTCTCCCAAGTCCAAGAACCGTGTGGAACTCAGGCTGGACCAGTAGGGCTCTCACCTTGGGATGTGCAAGAACAGAAGAGTACTGGGGCTCCTTCCACCCCCATTTGGTTGATACCAAGAGCTCCAAGCTACCCTGGCTTCTGTGCAGTGCAAACCTGAGTTTCAGTGTTTCCTTACGTTCTCTGAGCTATCTCACTCCCTGCAGACAAATCCCTTTTGGTTCCAGTTGGCAGAATTAGTTTCTTTGCTTGCCTCAAAGAATATTGTCTGCTAAACATGTATGCAGTACCTTCGTAAGAAGAAAAAAATTGACTGACAGCATTTGTTTTGTGGACGGAGCCCTGGACTGGGATACAGTGCAGCTCTGGGCGTCAGATCATCTGTCTGTCGATTGGGTCTTGGAAGTTCATTGGCTCCTACTCCAGGATGCCAGCAGTCGTGAAATTCATCCACTCACTCCGTCTCTTCTCTTCAGATCTGTTTTCTTTGCCGGATCCCTACTCTCTGGCTGTGTCTTATATTCAGATCCTGAGAGGAGAAGGCTCTGGTTGGTCCAGTTAGTCTCCATCATGATCCCTATTGGGTAAACGCTGTTACCTGGCCAGCCTATAGAGCAGCAGCCCTGGGATGGGGCCTCTCCTGGTCCAATCAGCTCTCACCTGTGGCAGAGCTGGTCCGCGAAGAGCTGGGGACCACCTTGGGCTGCAAACGCTCATCACCCTGGGGGGCAATCAGGACATTTCCAGGATGCACACCTAGTCTTCCCACCGCAGCCATATCAGTCCCAGAAGCCCACCGCCTTGGCTCTGGTTCCTCGGGTGCTGCCCAGAATTGCCAAAGGGAACCCCCTGATCATGCCGTCTGGAAGCCGGGTTCCAAGAGTTTCTTCCGAACACTCACAGAATGCACTGAGGGCAGGGATATTTCCCTACCTTCTCTTCCTGCCGTAGCTGCAGGCATAGTATGCCATGGGGGTACTTTTCAAAACATTCACAAGGAGAATGAGCCGTCGTGTAGAAAACACTGGACTTGTAAGGCGTTTTAATTTTCCCCAGTTTACTTCATCTGGCTGGCTTAGTATTCTGAAAGCTGGGCAGTTTTATAAGATCGCCAGGGAGATGAGTGTAGGAATTCTGAGTTAGGATCGTATCCGGACCTGGTACTGATGGTCGCAGATCTTAAGACATCTGCGATTTATCAGATCCTAAGTGAAGCAGACACATAGCAGCACCTGCCTGATAGAATTCTTTCAGCATTGGGGCATCTGGAGCCGGATTCTGCTGACACTACATAAATTTCATCTCTCTATAAAGCTCTCCCCCGTGGAGAGCACTTGAAAGGAATAAAGATCAGGAAGCCCTATAAAATGTGGGCTCCAGCTTCTGTTAGCCAGGTCTGGGAGAGGGAGCAAGCAGAAACGGAGCCCCAAACAGAGTGAGCCCATGATAAGGGACTTACCAGAGACAGGACTAATATCTGGATGATGGACTGAAATGTTAGTCCATCCAGCTATTAGGGGCATGATTCCCGTTCAACAAATCCCACGTGACAGGCTGCATTTTAACATGTTTGTGCTGCCCAGGAATTAAGGTGTTGAAAATTTCAAGCCCCATTTCTTGGTTTAAGGATACTCTTTCAGCCTCGTTTAGTTTCTGCATGGAAGTCAGGAGCTACAGAGGTGGAGAGAAAAATCTGGGGAAGGGGAGATGGGAAGTCTAAACTGGGAATGCAGGGGTTTGGAAAAGGTGTGTTGTGGTTCCCTGATAGCCCAGGGTGAGGATCATGTCAAAGCCTCCTGGTGGCACTCATTTGGGAGCAATGTCCAGTCCCCCATTTGCGAGGGGGGGGGGTGGGAATCAGAATGGAAAAAGTGCACACAGCTCTTGTCAGTTGTAAAGATATGCCTCAGGTCTAATTTTCCCTGTAACAATGTAAGAATCACAAAGATCTATTGGGACAGAAAGTCAAATCAAACAAACTATATGCTTTGTTGGCTACTCAAGTGTCAGTCACTCTATGCCTATGCTTACATCCGCCCTCTTCCAGGGGCACTGAGGACATTCCAATCACACCAGTCTCTTTGCTGCCCCATGATCAAGCCAAGGTTTCCCATACATCTTTCCCTTTTGTATGCACTGTTTTTTTCTGCTTGGAATGTTTTTCCTGGTCCTTTTCCATCTGGCAAACTCCTACTCATCCCCTAAAACCTCAGCTCAATATTTTGCCTTCCTAGGGAATCTTTTCTAGTTATTCCTCTCCCTTCTCTAGAGTAAGGCATTTCTCCATTGTCTGCATACAGTGGATACTGCCAGCTGTCCCCTAAACTTCATTCTCCTCTTTTTTTAAAACGTATTTATTTAAATTCAAGTTAGTTAACATGCAGTGTGGTATTGGTTTTAGGAGTAGAACCCAGTAATCATCACTTACATATAACACCCAGTTTTCATCCCAACAAGCCCTCCTTAATCCCCGTCACCCATCTAGCCCATCGCCCTCCTATCCTGTTCTTTAATACAGAGTGCGGACCAGACATACGGCCGCCCAGCCAGAGACTAACATTCCCAGCCCGCACCTAGCTTGCAGCTATGTTTGACCAAATAGAGAATCTGAGCTGATGTGATTTGTGCCATTTCTGGGCCTTAATGCATTGTTCCTCTATGCTCTATCCCCTTCACATGAGCTGGAACATGAACGCAGAATGACTCAGCTTTGACCATTGTATCAGTGAGTTATCTCTGCAACAAATCACCCCAAAGCTCAGGCTTAAAACAATAATCATTTGATCTCTCAGAGGGTTGGCTACATGATCCTACTTCAAGCTGTTGGTCTGGCAGGACCTGACTCCTTGCTGGGGTTGAGATATGATCTGCTCCACAGGGTTCACTCTGGGGTCCAGGCTGGAAGGGCGGCAAGTACCTAGGGGAAACTCTCATTATCATGACACAGGTGCATGAGAGCAAGCCTACCCATGCAAAAGCATTTCAGAGTTCTGCTTGAGCCACACCTACTAACATTCCAACCTTAGCCAAAGTGAGTCACTCGATGGAGTCTGAATTCAAGAAGAGCAGAATGTACCTTCCACAGAGATTTGGAAAGACATAATCTAATCTACCTCAAGCACACAGATAAGAATAAAGTCCTAGGATGGAGGGGAAGCAATATGAAAGGAAACTGGATTTGTCAATGAGTCTATAGAGCAGAGCATCTTGCCTACCCACCCTCGCTGTGATGTGAGATGATAAGATAAATTCAGTTTTTCTTTAAGCCACAGAATTGTTGAATCTGTTTATTAGAGCTGCTTAGCCTTTTACCATGACCAATATAGCACACTCTCTACTATAACACTTATATGTGTTGCTTTTTCCCTTTTGTTCACTTGTTCTTCTTTCCCCGTTAGAAGGTTCTTGAAATCAACAATTATGTCTTAATTTTGGAATTTCTAGCACCTAGAACAGGATCTATCATAAAATGAGTGCTCAGTGAAGCATTGCTAAACGATTGAATGAATTTCCTATATTTCTGTTATTTTCACCCAGAAAATAAATATCTTTAAAAAGCATTACTTGGGTGGTTATAGAAATCACAAAAGCACATTAGAGGTCCTAGATGATAATCTCCTTAAAATGTGCTAATGATATGAAGAAATGCCATTCTTCCCCCCGGAAAGTGGCTCTAGGAGGACCTTCAGTCATTTATCCAGTCATTGTACAAATACTTCTTTAGTGGCCTACTATATTTCAGATACAAATTAGGTAATGAGGATACAACAGTGAACAAAAAAGGTAAAACTCCCTGCCCTCACAGAGACAAAGAAAGAGACAAGAGACAAATTAGTAAGTAAAAGATAAAACAGAGCAACTTGAGATGCCAGGAGTTGGGAGAGATGGAACTCTTTATGAGGGTGATGTTTGAACAAAGATATAACTAAGGAGGTAATGGAGCAAATATATAGCTATGTGGGAGGGAGTCTCTGGATAGAAGCTTCCTGGATAGAAGAAAGGTCAAATATAAAGGTCCTGGGGTAGAAGCCTCCCTGGTATGTTCAAGGAACAGCAGGGATGCCAGTGTGGCTGGTGCAGGCCACCCAAGGGGAGAGTGGTAGAAGATGTCCTCTGATGTTGGATTTACCCAAGAAGAAAGCAAACATTCAAATAGGTTTGACGATGTGGGAGTTGTTAAAGTCTGTTTAGTCAATAAACAGGTTTAGTCAAACAACAGGTTTCAATGGCTGCCCAAGGCTACAAAATCCATACTGTTGATATGGCACATGGTGCCTTTGCCTGGATATCTTTGTGACTGATGAGTGCCGTGTGTAGCAGCCAGGTACTAAAGCTCAAACCCACTTCTATGCTTGGGTTCATTTCTCTATGCTCCTTCTCTGAAGAGTGATGCTGGAAAATCAACATCAGTACTCAATCGGCATCAAGTCCAAGATAACCCTTTGGGTATGGTTCTCAGGCATTCATCTCTCTTCTCCCGTGCTCATAGGTAGGTGGCACTGATAGGGAGAGACTGGATTGTGTCAGGCAGATCCTACTCAGCCTCTCTGTCCATCCTTATCAGTCACACATATCTCCACTTAAGTTCCAAGCCCACATGCTGCTCTCTGCCCACCATTGCTCCCACTTTATTCCTCTTTATTAAAGAAAAGCCATAGCCATGTTTTAATTAGTGTGTGTGTGTGTGTGTGTGTGTGTGTGTGTGTGTATTAGTGGAAAGGTGATGTTGTGGATAAGAGAAAACAGATGTTAAGCAGAATGAACAAAACGGAGAGCTTCTGAACATACTGTCTTAAAGCAACCTCTTGGGACCTGTTAACTGCCTAGAAAGGGAGAAAAGTAGAGTTGGAAAGGTGGGGTTGAATGCAGCTTCCCCTGCTTTCTTATACATTCTAGATGGAATAATTTGGATAGTAAAAGTCAAATGCTTTAAGGTGATTGCCCTCTGAAACAGTCCTATAAAAATGCTGTCAGAACTGGTGTGTTCCAGATGTGGTAAATACTGGGGCAGAGGAAGAATTTGGGAAAGGGCGTGCTCTGTTTTCTAGATTCTGACCTGTTTGTAATCTGTTGTTATGGGTTCTTCAAAATTTGAATGAGTCTCTAGGCTCAGCACTCTGAATCACAGGCTCCCCAAAGGAAAACAGCCTGTTTCTTGTGATATATTTGCCTAGTAAATTATAATTTTATTTGTTCTATTAAGCAGCTGAAGTTCAGCACATTTTCATTTTGTACAATAGGCAATAAATGATTCTGAATGCCAGGCACCTAATCAGATTAAGAAAACCTTCATGTTAGCCAAAGGTTTGTCTTTTGTGCTACAGTGAACTTCCTCATGATCTAATCTTAATTGAAAAGTCAGTTCTTTCTTCTCTAACCCATCTCAGGGAAGGAAGTCAAGCAACCCAATGCTTTCAGAGAAGATCCTTCCTCATGCAAAAGAACATATCAGATGTCCCCCACCACCACCTTGGTCATGTATATGGAGGCTGAGGGTGGGGAGAATGGGCCCAATTACACAGATTAAAAGAAGATTCAATTTAGAGATCAGCTGACTTATTTGATGGCCTGTTTTGTTTGTCTGGTTAGCAGTCAAATTATGTCCTGATGTGCCAAAACTGGACTTCGCTCTCAAGCAAGCTGAATGCACGTTGTGGCAAAATCAGCATGTGTGCCCACCCTACTGAGAAGCTAAGGCTTTAGTCACCTTCTAGAAAAAGGTCAGATGACTTGGGACTGGCATTACTAACTTCAGTTCTTGCCCTGACCATACTTTAAGGTTGTACTTAGCAATCTGTCATATGGGAAAAAATAATAAATCTCAGGTCACAAAACATTAGTGATGTCAATTTCAATGAAGATTTCACAGAAAGGCCAAAGGATTTTACACCTTACACCACACACTGGAACCTCCATAGAAGTCTTTTTCAAACATTTATAATTTCTCTCAACATTTTTCTCTGTGGGTCCCCATTTCATTTTCCTTCCTCTCTCTTTTTCCTCACACAGGTTCTAAAACTCCAGGGGAAGTCAGTTCTGGTGCTCAGTCTGCATATCTCACTTAGCTAAATAAAATCATGGTGGCATATCCATGCAATGAAATACTACTCAGCCTTAAAAAAGAATGAAATGCAGATACATGCTACAACATGGTTGAATCTTGAAAACATTATGCTAAGTGAAAGAAACCAGACACAAAGGTCACATATGGTATGGTCCCATTTACACGAAATATTCTGAGCAGGAAGATCCATACAGACAGAAAGAAGATTGTTAGCTACCAGAGGCTGGTGACAGGTAGGGGGGGCTGTCGGGGGGAGGAGACAATGGAAATGACTGCCTAATAGTACAGGGTTTCCTTTTAAGGTGCTGAAAATGCTTTGAATAAGACAGAGGGGGTAGCTGTACAACATTGGGAATATACAAGTGCCACTGAATTTTTCAGTTTAAAACATTCATTTCACATTATATGAATTTCATCTCAGTAAAAATAAATCCTCGAAAGCATGACAATCAGTTCCCCTCAGTACTTTTATTAGAAAATAGTCCAACCCTCATCTATTAATACTCAATGATGGCTCTCATCTCCCCACCCCAGGGAGCATATGTAGGTACATTCTCAACAAAACTGGTGAAGTAAAACTTACAAGTAGCTAAGAAATTACGATTTATTTTCCCCGTTCACTCAAGAAAATATCCTAGGTTGAAACTCCCTTGGGCTAGACCACGAGGCTTCTGATGCAGAGAAGGAAGTGAAAAATGAGCCAAGCTGGGGCACCAATCCACACTAAGGTGACTCCCTTCAGTGGGGAGGTCATGAATGACAGCATGGGACTGGATAACTGGGCTTATCTTGGGCCATCAGCATCGCCAAGGACTCCTGCTGTGGTAGGTGGGGTGATGAGGCCGGTAAGACAGAGGTAGAGGGAAAGGGCTGGCGCATGCGACTTTATAAGCCGCATCCCTGCCAAACCAGTCCAGGGTTACCCTTGTTATATTAAATTCATCATAGGTGTTCTATACACTTATCTGTTTCTGTGATTTTGTGTCTTGTTGTGTTTTATTTTGTTCCTTGGTAAAGTTCCCTTTGAAAATTTCCAGTTTTGTCTCAGATTTGTGTCATATTACCTATCCTGGGTTATTTTACTATTGGTGACAGAGTCCAGGGACCAGCTGGCATTGTTCCACTCCTTGATCAGGGTATATCGAGGGCAGAGGTAGTGGAGGGAATAATAATAACACCAGCTCATACTGTATAACGTTCCATTTTTTATCACATTTAACCTTTATAATAGTTTGAAATAAATATTATTGTTCTCACATTAGAAAGGAGGAAACCAAACTTAGATTTAGAGAAATACAATGACCCATAGATGTCAAGTAAAATCCAGAGATACGGGCCTGATAATAAAGTGAAACTAAAAAGGTCATCTATTATGGGTTCAATTTTGAATTTTTAAATTTTTTTAATATTTATTTTTGAGAGAGAGACACAGAGCATGAGTGGGGGAGGGGCAGAGAGAGAGAGGAGACACAGAATCTGAAGCAGGCTCCAGGCTCTGAGCTGTCAGCACAGGGCCCAACGCAGGGCTCAGACTCACAGACCGCGAGATCATGACCTGAGCCAAAGTCAAATGCTTAACCAACTAAGCCACCTAGGCTCCCCAGTAGGCCGAATTTTGACACCCCACCCAAAAGATATGTTGGAGTCCTCACTCCGCAAAGCTCAGAATATGAACTCATTTGGAGATAGAGTCTTTACAGAGGTCATCAAGTTAAAGTGAGGTCATATGCAGGGCCCTAATCCAACATGAGTGCTGTCCTTATAGAAAGGAGAAATTTGGACACACGGACAAGCACACCCAAAGGGAAGGCAATGTGAAGAGACATGGGGAGAAGACAGCCGTCTACAAGCCCAGGAGCAGAGCCCTCCATCACAGCCTTCAGGAGGAACCAATGCTGCCACACCTTGATTTCAGAACTCCAGCCTCTGGAACCGAGAGACAATAACTTTCTGATGTTTAAGCCACTCAGTTTGTGGTACTCTGTTATGGAAGCCCTAGCAATCAATACAAGAGGGAAAGAACTATGGAGAAGCATGGACATGGATTCCTTACTGATGGGAGGGAGCAGCATGTGAACATCACCAGAGAAACTCCACAGTATACTAGTCATTCTGCTCGGCTTTGGGCAAGAGCCCCCTGGGAGAGACCACACAGGTAGTCTGGAGTTTCCAGGTGGATGAAAGGGTCACTGTCCTAGAAGGGAACCCCAGCATAAGTGGGAGCCCTGGGAGTCAACTTATACCCAGAAGGTGCTGAAGCATCGTGGGCACAGGAAATATAAATGTGACATGTCAAAGGAAGGGTGGGTATAGTGGTGATCAGCTTGAGAATGCATCATGACCCTCTTCCCTGTTCCTCTACCCCTGCCCTTGCTCCAACTATCTGGGATGACTTTCCAAATAAACCAGCATGAACTTTGGCTATTCTGAACTGAGTTGTGTTGGGAATACAAAACATGCACCACCTTTCAAAGAATGAAAAGAGAACATAAAGCACCTCCTTATATTAGTTTCCTAGTAACCTTTCTGGAGGCTTGAAGACTGAAATCAGGGTGTGAGCAAAGCCAATCACTTAGAAGGATGGCCACATGGTTGGCTTCTGGCTGCAACCCTCTGATCTCTGCCTCTGTGGTCATGCAGGTTTCTTCTTTGCGTCTGTGTCTCTTCTCCTGTCTCTCATAAGGACACTTGTCATGGGATTTAGGGCCCAGTCAGATAATCCGACAATTTCTCTCAAAATCCCTAAGTCTATTACATCTGCAAACACCTTTTTTCCAAAAAGGTCACATTCACAGGTTCCAGGTGTTAGGATGCAGACATAACTTTTGGGGGACCACCTTTCAACCCACTATAATTCTTAGTTTTGTTTCACGTTGATGACATGGTATATTAGTTTGCTAGGGCTGCAGCAACAAAACACAGACTTGGTGGCTTAAACAACAGAAATCTATTTTCTCATAGTCTCCCAGAGGCAGTAAGTCCAAGGCCAAGATGCCAGCCAAGTTTGTTTCCTCCGGGATGGCTCTCCTTGGCTAGCAGATAGCAGCCCTCTTGCCGCGTCTTCACACGGTCTTTTCTCTATGCCCACACATCCTGGATGTCACTGTGTGTCCAAATCCCCTCTTCCTATAAAAAAACACCAGTTAAATTGAGTGAGAGCCCACCCTAGGAGCCTATTTTAACTTAATATCACCTCTTCAAAGGCCCCATCCTCAAACGTAGTCACATTCTGAGGTATAAGGATTAGGGCTTCAGCATGAATTTGGGGGGAACTCAATTCAATCTAATTCATAATAAACAGTGAAATAATATTTTGGTTATTTGGGGGTTGAATAGACTCTATTATTAAAACATAAACTGGGGTGCCGGGGTGGCTCAGTCAGTTAAGTGTCCAACTTCGGCTCAGGTCATGATCTCATGGTCCGTGAGTTCGAGCCCCGCATCGGGCTCTGTGCTGACAGCTCAGAGCCTGGAGCCTGTTTCAGATTCTGTGTCTCCCTCTCTCTGACCCTCCCCCATTCATGCTCTGTCTCTCCCTGTCTCAAAAATAAATAAACGTTAAAAAAATTAAAAAATATATATATAAACTAAAAAGGAAGGGTGGGGGCATCTCTCTTTTTTTAATACATTGTCAACTTGGCTAACATACAGTGTGTAAGGTGTGCTCTTGGTTTTGGGGGTAGATTCCGGTGGTTCATTGCTTACACACAACACCCAGTGCTCATCCCAACAAGTGCCCTCCCCAATGCCTACCATCCATTTTCCCCTCCCCCCCACCCCCATCCACCCTCAGTTTGTTCTCTGTATTTAAGAGTCTCTTATGGTTTGCCTCCCTCTCTCTCTGTTTGTAACGATTTTTTCCCCCTTCCCTTCCCCCATGGTCTTCTGTTAAGTTTCTCAAGATCCACATATGAGTGAAAACATGATATCTGTCCTTCTCTCACTGACTTATTTTACTCAGCATAATACCTTCCAGTTCCATCAACGTTGCTGCAAGTGGCAGGATTTCATTCTTTCTCATTGCCAAATAGTATTCCATTGTATATATAAACCACATCTTCTTTATCCATTCATCAGTTGATGGACATTTAGGCTCTTTCCATAATTTGGTTATTGTTGAAAGTGCTGCTATAAACATTGGGATATATGTGCCCCTATGCATCAGCACTCCTGTATCCTTTAGATAAATTCTTAGTAGTGCTATTGCTGGGTCGTAGGGTAGTTCTATTTTTAATTTTTTGAGGAACCTCCATAATGTTTTCCAGAGCAGCTGCACTGGTTTGCATTCAGGTGGGGACATCTTAAATGCACTTTGACTCCTCACAAATTTGCCCAGGACCTGCCTTAGGTCTCCCCATCCCCTACTCCCCTCCACAACAAGGGCTGTTCATGGGAGACCCTAAGGCCTTGCTCTCTGGGTAGTTTTGAGGAGTACATGGGGAAAGGAGGCCAGGAAGAAAGTCCCCGTGGTGGTATTACTGAGGGACTTTCAAGGACAGAATGAGGAGACCTATTAAATCTATTTGAGGACCTGTTCTGCAACCGTGACCCACCCCTACACACATACCATCTCTGCATGTCTTGAGCAGAATCTGCCACACCTCTAAATGTCGATTTCTTTAAAACAGCCCAGGGGAAGGGCCTGGTCCGCATGAACCTAAGAGGAGAGACCTGCCACAGAAGTGGGATGTTTATGAGCCAGAGGATAGCGGGAGGAGGAATGTGGAACCACAAATGACCACGAAAGCCCTGGGAGTTTCCAAAAGATCTTTGGGAGGGCATCTGACTTCCCACAGGATGTGTGATAGGGGGCTTGAGCTAATTTTATTTAGATCTCAGAGCACAGGGTGACGTCAACTGACATCTGGGTTACACTTGTTATCAAGGAGTTGAAATGAAGACACAGGAGGCATGCTTATCAAATTTGTAGAGGACAGGAAGCTGAAAGGAACAGCAAATGCATAATTAGAATCCACAAAATTCTCAGCAAGCTAGAATGCCAGCCTGAATTTAATAAGAGGAAACTTAATAAGGACAAAGGGAATGTCCTGCACTTGAGATAAAAAATAATAATAAAACAAACTATCTGTACAAGGCACATGGAAGTGGGTCAGGGGTTTGACTCAGATGGAGGCACCCCAAAAGCAGATGGGAACTGAGGCTATTATAGCAGAAAAATGGGACATGAAGTGGGGGAAGTAGACAAGGAGGTTCATTCTTCCTGGTTAGACCCCTGTAATATCAACTTCAGGCCTATCCACTATACACTGAGCAGGAGGCAAACAGGACAGAATGAATGACCCAGTGTGATCAGGGAACTCCAATCCATATAAGGCAGGAACAAGGCTGTTTTCCTGGAGAAAAGAAGCATCAGGAGAGAAGTAAGAATTTTTTTATTTTTATTTTTTTTGAGCAGCAGACAAAAGTTTATTAGAGTGTAAGATTAGAAAGGAAGAATAGTAGGAAAGCTCTCTTTACAGAGAGGAGACATTTGAAAGTCAATGCCTGAGAAGTAAGAATTCTTTACAAGTATCTAAAATTCCACCACAGGAATGGGAGGTTGGGTTTGTAATGTATAGCCCTGAGGATGAAATCAAGACGGTAGGTGGCTGCTTCAGGGAGACACTGGACTAATGTATAATAAAGAAAGCAAATGTATCCATTAGGATTTATTTAATAGGAAGTAATAGAAAACCTGATTAATAATAGCTTAAACAAAAAAAAATTTTTCCTATCACTCAATTAAAGGTATCCCACAGTTAAGGTCTCAGGCTTTTTCCAACCTTCTTCTTCACCAACCTCAGAGTGTTCATTTCACCCTCCTATCCGTGGCCTTGTGGTCACAAGATGGCTGCTGAAGCTTTAGCAACACAAATCCGCATTCAAAGCAAGGGGGCAGGGTGATGGTGAAGGGGCAGCCAACGTAACAAAGACCTTTTCCTTATTGGTGCTATTCTTTTACCAGAAAATTAAATAATATCTCAGATGTCCTCAAAAATCTCATTGGCCATACTGGATTATATGGCCAATTCTACCCACAAAAGGGACTGGGAAAGGAACATCTAGTCTTTCTAGCCTATAAACTGTGAGGCTGGAAAAGGAGAAGAAAATGGCATTTTAGTAGCTCTCAGGAGTTTCTGCCACAAAAAAAATCACTGTGAATCAACCACCAATAGTTTGTCTTAGTCTTTTTTTTTTTAATTTTTTTTAACGTTTATTTATTTTTGAGACAGAGAGAGACACAGCATGAATGGGGGAGGGGCAGAGAGAGAGCGAGACACAGAATCGGAAGCAGGCTCCAGGCTCTGAGCCATCAGCCCAGAGCCCGACGCGGGGCTCGAACTCACGGACCGCGAGATCGTGACCTGAGCCGAAGTCGGACGCTCAACCGACTGAGCCACCCAGGCGCCCCTGTCTTAGTCTTTTTAATGCAAATATATGTGGGCTCATATAAACACATATGATCACATATAAAATTTCACATATGTATATTGTAAGTAGTTTTATTTCTTGTTTTTATACTTAATATTTTCAGTATCTTTCCATAACATTTTGAAATTCTTGGAAAATATAATTTTCAACAGCTGCGTAATATCCCGTATGTTGTTCCACATTCAACCATTCCTCTACTCTTGGACATAGACGTTATTTCCAGCTTTATAGAAGTTTATAGCCATCTTCTCCAGATACAGAATGGTATGGTTTGGAAGCCCCACCCTTGAGAATATTCCATTATAGGTATGAAATAGATAAGACACAGCTGGGGGAGTGGGTGGAGTACTGGACTCTATTACATTTCAGGCCCTTCCCCACCTCCTCAAGATGCAGAGGATACACAGATGCATATGGAGACTAGTCAGGGAAGATCACTGTAGCCTCTCTGTTTCATCTTTCATTCTGCTGCCTGAGCCCACAGGCTGTGTGACATTCCTACTCTGGATACCCCCAAGGTCAGCACCCCACACACTTGCCTCACCAGCTCTCTCACTATCTCCTGTCAACAAGAACAGTCTGAATCGCTCTTAACGTACTTTAAAATTGCCTGAATGAAGACAGCATCTGGCTTTTATCAATGGAGTCAAACATGAGACTTGGTGTGAAGGACCCAAGCCTGGACCAGAGGGGCCAAGGATAGAGAGAACCTAAGACACCAAGATCTGATGACAACATTCCAGTGATGCTCCTTTGTTGCCTCTTGCTACTTTGAAGCCTATTTGTGGCTTTCCAGTGTGCCATGGGGACAGACAAGGGCAGGAATCTTCATTACGATTGCTCAGCAACCACCACGAGGGCCACATAGATGAGCTGGGTAATGGAAGGAGCGAGAAGTATCATTTTCCAAGGTTGGTGTCCTCGGGGGTCACAGATGCTGGAGTGGTGTTAAGGGACAGAACAGATACCTGCCTTATCAGTGAAGGGTTTGATGTCAGCCTTCGCTAAATATAGTTTTGTTTCAAGGGATGTGATCTGACCTGAGTCTAAATGAATTTAAATTTGCCTTCCATGGAATAAATATTCATTCCCTTCAATAGGGTTTATATGCCAAACCTACAATTCAAACTCTAGAATTCAAAAGCATGTTTTTTTAAGACACAAGAAACTTACAAGATGAGCAATCAATGACAGAAAAATGGCCATTAGCAAATTTGCCAGTTTGTTTTCAGATAAGTGGAGTTTAGCTCATTCCTCCACTATCTTGCTCTGTTAAGTGGTTTTAGGGAAAAAAATATTTAAAGTTCAAATCATTTTGGTAAATTTTAGTGATATAATATTGCTAACACCATGCACAAAACAACTCAGTAAGTGAAGCTGTAATGATTTGGTTTCTTTTCTAAAAATGGAGCTCCAGAGGCATCTGGATAGATTAGTCGGTTGAACATCCGACGGTTGGTTTCTGCTTGGGTCATGATGCCAGAGTCATGGGATTGAGCCCTGTGTCAGGCTCTGTGCTGAGCATGGATCCTGTTTGAGATTCTCTCTCTGTCCCTCTCCCCAACTGGCATGCTCTCTCTCTCTCTCTCTCTCTCAAATAAAAAAAAAATTAATTAAAAATAAAAATAGAACTCCAATTGTTTCCTGGTTGTATGGAATTGGAAAAGTCATATGCTTTGCAATGGTCAGCAACCCCAGAAGTTGTTTTCTTGTCTATGAGGGCATTGTGTCTACCCAGAACATCACACAGCACAAACACACATCTATACTACCAGCCATTAGGGACAGACCAAAGGCTGGAGCAGGGGATTTGAGAAGAGGAACTCACCTGTGTCTCAGTTCTTCCCACAACTGCTCCAAAAGTATGTCTCTTAATTTCTCCATGACTTAATTTCTCTATGTATACATTCTTATGTGAGATCCATGAATCTGGCCACTGGAAGGAATCTTGAAAAGTCCTTTCTACTAATAGCTTCTCCCTTTTTCTTAAGTTAATATCAAAGAAACTCTCTTTAATTTGATTAAATCAGTAAATAGATTCTCTTAGTATTATTTTACCTTTGGAATAGGGACAAGTCTCATTCTGTTGATCACAAGTCTCTGAAAATTCTATTGATTCTAAGTCTTAGAACAGAGTGTGTCTAATCTTGGTGAAACACAAGTTTGAAACGTTAAGTATTCTACTTCTGTTTTCTACTGAAACCCTCATAAGGTACAGGACATTGTATGAGGCAACCTGTTGGTTTATAGAACTGGGTGGGCCATGTCCCTGGTCTCCAGGAACTTTCAACATGGAGGAGAACTCAGTTGCACAAATAATTAACATAGATATTAACAGAGAAAGGAAAAGGGATGCATAGGTTACACAGAAAATAAGAGCAGCTATAGAAAACATACCTGGGATATCTGTCCAGCCCACAATAACCTGCTTTCTCTGAGAACTGCCTCCTCCCTTAGACACTGCACCCACAGCCATATTTAAACACCACCGCTTACCCTCTACCTCAGCCATGGCTATTCAGACCAGGAGAGGATACCTGACCAAGTTGAGCCAAATTCTCTCTCCTGGGAGTTTGGAATTGTGACCCAGAGTACCTCTAAGTTCAATGTAGGTGGCTATTCCTCTCAAGAAGGAGGACAAATAGAACAAAAAGGAGCAGCCCCCAGACCCTGTGCCCCCATCCCCAGAGGCTGAGAAGATGGCTGCTCTGATTGCTAACAGCTTTGCCCTTTCTGGTTCCAGGCTCCCACGGGGTCCCAGTGACATTCTAATCTTCCTGATACATCCTTGTTTCCCATGAGAAATGTCCTATTTCCCCCTGAGCTGGCTCTGATTGCCATTACTTGCGTGCACATCAGCTATGACGAGGACTTGAGCACTAATATGGCCCTCCTTATATAAAAAACAGATACAGATAATCCAAAATAGCTAACAACTCAAAAGGCATTTTTGGCTCTGGGAGACACTGTGAAACATATACATTTAAACTGCTAGACTGGGGCGCCTGGGTGGCTCAGTCGGTTAAGCGGCCGACTTCGGCTCAGGTCACGATCTCGCGGTATGTGGGTTCGAGCCCCGCGTCGGGCTCTGTGCTGACTGCTCAGAGCCTGGAGCCTGTTTCAGATTCTGTGTCTCCCTCTCTCTCTGACCCTCCCCCATTCATGCTCTGTCTCTCTCTGTCTCAAAAATAAATAAAGGTTAAAAAAAAATTAAAATAAAAAAAATAAACTGCTAGAATTCATAACACCCTGAATGAAAGTACAAGCCCACAACAACAGAAACTTGATTGGAAAAGGCTGGCAAAGACTGTCCGTTTCCATTGTCCTGACAGAGGCTCTGTTCTTCTCTGCCTTCTGGTCCCTACAGGACATGTAAACATAGCCCTCCACCCCGACCTCATCTCCCCAGCTTGCCCACAGCCACCTCCCTTATGTCCAGCTTAGAGTGTCACATCTTTTTCTAGAGGTAATTTTTTTTAAATTTTTTTTTTCAACGTTTATTTATTTTTTTGGGACAGAGAGAGACAGAGCATGAACGGGGGAGGGGCAGAGAGAGAGGGAGACACAGAATGGGAAACAGGCTCCAGGCTCTGAGCCATCAGCCCAGAGCCCGACGCGGGGCTCGAACTCACGGACTGCGAGATCGTGACCTGGCTGAAGTCGGACGCTTAACCGACTGCGCCACCCAGGCGCCCCTAGAGGTAATTTTTTTTAAGTTATTTATTTATTTTGAGATAGACAGAGCACATGAGGGGGGGAGGGGCAGAGAGAGGGGGAGACACAGAATCTGAAGCAGGCTCCAGGCTCTGAGCTGTTGAACCCATGAACAGCGAGATAATGACCTGAGCCAAAGTTGGATGCTTAATCAACTGAGCCACCCAGGCATCCCCACAGGTAATTTGTTTTTAAGTGTATTTATTTATTTTAAGAAAGAGAGAGTGTGTGAGCAGGGGAGGGGCAGGGTGGGGGAGAGAATCCCAAGCAGGCTCCTGCTATCAGTGCAGAGACTGACATGGGGCCTGATCCTCCATGAACCCGTGAGATCATGACCTGAGCTGAAATCAAATGTCAGACACTTAACTGACTGAGCCACCCAGGCCCCCGCCCCCCTGCCCCCACAAGTAATTTTTTGAAAGGCTTTTCCTGACACAGCAACAAGCAAAAGAGATGTCAGTCTGGGAAAATAGTTGATAGAGGGGGCAAGAAGATCAGTGGATTCTTTTTAGAAAGAGTTTACCACTGCACCTCTGATGATTTATAAAACAAACAATGCCTGAAAGAGAAGTCAGAGAAGGCCCTTTGAGTGGCTGGCTTCCCAGCCAAAGAGGGTTTCCAGAGTGGCTCAGAAGTTTTCATGGAAGAGCCATGTAGAAAGCAAACTGAGGATCCACAGGAATAAAAACTACTGAGGGGACAAGGGTGAAGAGGATCATGTCAGAGCTGTCTGAATGTCTGTCCCAGAGAAGAGTGTAATGGGTGGAAGTGGGGTGGGTATGGTGGGAACAATGGAGCAGCAGTTACAAGGGCTGGGTAGGGCCCGTGTTCCTGGAAACAGAATTCACCAACTGCATTAGAAGAAATATCTTTGTATGACCCAAGCTGTTCTCATGGCAAAATAATGCTTTCCTGTTCCTCTTGGCAGCTTCCCCATGAGTAAAATTAGGTTAGAAACACACACACACTCACACCGTCTCACAGACACGCTCACTCACAGACACATGTGCACACGCCCCCCGTGTTCTGCACATTCCCAGTGCTCCCCTCATCACTACCCAACCCCAACATTGTAGGTAGTTTGTGGACCTGCTAAATACCACAGCAACGAAGGATCACGTCTGGTACCTTACAGATAGGCTCATGGGAAACAGCTTCCAGTTTCTAAGGGCTTTGTAGGTCACTTCATTCACTCACCAAACAGGGAGGCTTGCAGGAACCCTGTGGAACCCCCTTCTGATAAAACCCCCTCAAATTTCTAGATGAAACCAAGGCTTGGTGTGGTTACAAAAAAAGGATCCTAGTCCAAAGACCTCCAACCTTAGATTATTCTTTGTTTTCCCATCTAATAGGACAGGCTATGCTGGCCTGGCTTCCAGCCCTGGCATGTGAGGTTTTGCCAACAGCCCTCACAAATGTCCAGCAGAAAGGTTGCCAAGTTCAGGCCCCACCCTGGCTGGTTATCTGCAGGCAGGGTTCTCCCATGACACTCTGGCTGGCCCTGCTGCCCCCTCTCTTTGTGGAACAGCTGTACCAGCTTGGCTGCTGGTGTGTTCAGTCACAGGTCCTGCCTTCGTTTGGTTGATAAGCATGGTCAAATTCCAAATCCGACTGCTACGACGCAGGCATTCCTGCCTCCGACTCTCTGCGAAGCCTGTGCTACCGTGACACTCTGTCTCTAGGGCCTAGGGCAACCGAGGCCCGAGGCTGGGACCCAGAGAAAAGAAGGCTAAGGTCTCCAGTAGCCATGGCACCAGGACTCTTCAAGAATCAGCCTCCTGCATTTCCTGCCAGTTGGCTCTCTTTAATTATTCTTTTGTGTCTCAATTATTGGAGTTCTCCCATGTCCTGAAAAGCCTTCTTTTCTGGGAAACACTTGAACCATCCAGTAAAAAATCACCAAGTAGCTTAAAATATCTAGGTCAATGTTTCCAAACTGAGGTCCACACCAGAAATATAGGGTACTTGGGGCACCTGGGTGGCTCAGTTGGTTAAGCTTCTGACTTTGGCTCAGGTCATGATCTCGTGGTTCATGAGTTTGAGCCCCAAGTCGGGCTCTGTGCTGACAGCTCAGAGCTGGGAGCCTGTTTCAGATTCTGTGTCTCCCTCTCTCTCTACCTCCACCCTACCCTACTCTCTCCTCTCTTTCTTTCTCTCTCTCTCTCTCTCTCTCTCTCTCTCTCCCTCTCTCTCTCTCTCAAAAATAAACAAACATTTTTTAAAAATAAAAAGAAATATGGGGTGCTTGTTAAAACCAAACATGGAGGGCTCCATCCCAGGCTTTCTGAATTAGAATCTCTTAGAATAGAGCCTGGAAATCTGGTTTGTGAACAAGCCCCCCAGGTGAATGTGAGGTACACTAAAGTTGCAAGACCCAATGGAAGTCTAACCCAATTACATCTGGCAGTAGGGTATAGTTTTGTTTCCTAGGACTTCTAGATCTTTTCTTCTGGGACTTCTGTAAAAAAAAAAAATTATATATATATATATATATATATATATATATATATATATATATATACACACACACACACACACACACACACACACAATGAACTTTGAACATGTCAACTTAATGATTAAGACTATTAATTTTTGGAGACAGGAATCCATTTCTTTCTCCCTGACTTCACCTTATCAAGTCCTGGTAGTAGTCAGGATAATTGCCCAAGGAGGATACCTGGAAACCAGGGGCTCATGGACCACCTTCCCTCCCCATCTCTATACAGAATTTTTAGCCCCCCACTTCCAATCCCATGAGATCCATTTCACAGTTTAGTGACCATTTGGGGGGCACAAATCTATGGATTTCTTTTTGTGTAGTAAGGTCTCTGTAGCCATTGATCTCTATTTTACTTATTTAGAAAACAAGATAATGTGAAGATTTTGAGAACTAATTTCAACTTTATTTTTAGAAAGAGGTCCACAGGAATGCAGAAGTCACCACTCCCTTCAGAAACCAAATGCTGGCCAAAATACCAAGATAACTAAATGAGATCTTATTCCTGTGCCTGAGATGACTCTTCACCTCTGTTGACAGAGGGGTAAAAATTGATTTTAGGTCCGCAGCCTGTACCAACCATGAGCGAAGTTGACAATGCATCCTACACATATTCAGTGTCTGCGTCTTGCCTCTGAACAATTCAAAGGACTTCCACCTATTTCTGAGTGTCCTCTGTTATGTAGGAAGGCAGTTATCTACCCTATTTCATAAGTAACCTTTCTGTGGCCAGAAGAGTATGTTATTTGTCCAAGGCAGAGCACTAAGTGACAGCAGGATTCTAGAAATTAATTAAATGCCTTGATCCTTGCACCAGAGAAGTGAGCCACTCTTTCTACATGAAGTTGTCTCTTCAGGTATTAAGAACATTTTAATCATATTGGCATTCGGTCTGCAAATAAAACTGACTTAGGTCACTGCATTTCTGTGTCCTTTTCCCCATCTTTTATGCCTTACTTATTGACACTAAGGTTCTCATAATTATAAAGAGAAAAAATAATGAATTCGTAAGAGGAAACAATAATTAACATCAAGGTGTTAAGGACTTAACATATTATTTCCCCTAGGGGTATCTGGGTTATGGAAAAGAAATTTAGAAGAGGATTGAATTACCCAAAGAAACAACTGGCTAATGGTGAAAGTTTAGGCATCAGTGAGGTAGGGAACTTTCTGGTATTCCTTTAAAAATGTATGTATTCTGCCCAACCAGAATGCCAAGACCCATCTATAAGATAGAACATACTAGAATGAAGAAACTATCAAGCATAACATGAATTTAAGCAACCAAACTCTGTTCCAAATCACCCCAAGAAGATGATGCTGGAGATCTGGATTCATGATGTTAACTAAACCTGTAAAAATTATCAAGACTGGAGACTTCCACTGTGGCCCAAGCTGGAGGAACAAAAACTGGATTTATTCTCCTATCTGAAACAACTGAAAAACCAGACAAAATATATGAAACAGTAGTTCTCAAGACACTGGACATCAGGCAGTGAAGGGCAATGATCCCTGAAATATGAGAAACAGATCAAATGAGCCCTAAGATTGTGCCAGCTTACTGCACTAAGAGAATTTTCAGGCCACTGCACAAGGAGGGGGATCCCAGATGGAGTCTGGCTGTCTCCTTGAGTAGAGAAGACTGGAGAGGCCAATGTGGCTGGAAGCCACGGGGTATGTGTGGGGGATGGCGGGGGTGGCGGTAGAGAGCTGCACAGAGAGAGGACTCTGGAATTCTGCATTGGGTCCTTCTTAAGTATTCAGTTGATTATTGTTCAGTGTCTGCCTGAGAGTAAACCGCCCAAGACCAGGGAACAGGGTAGACAGCTCAGAATGGTCCTAACTTAGTAGTGGGGGAAATTTACCCTACACTAAACACTGCCTTAGTCCTACCTAAGTTTACCTAAGAAGGAACAGATAATCTGAGTAGCCCTATTAAAGAAATTAGATTTGTGGGGCACCTGGGGTCTCAGTCAGTTAAGCCTCCTACTCTTGATTTTGGCTCAGGTCTTGATCTCCCAAGAATTCAAGCTCTGTGTCAGGCTCTGCACTGACAGTGCGGAGGCTGCTTGGAATTCTCTCTCTCTGCCCCTCTCCCACTCGCTCACGCTCACAAGCATGTTCTCTTTCTCTCTCACACAATAAACTTAAAAAAGAAGAAATGAGATTTGTGGTTAAAACCCTTCCCAAAAAGATAGCTCTTGACACAAATACCTTCCCTTGGTAATTTTACCAAATGTTTAGAGAAGAAATAATATCAATTCTACACAAGATCTCTCAGAAAATTAAAGAAAAGGACATACTTTTCAATATTCTATGAAGCCAGCATTTAGTCTGACACCAAATTCTTGACAAAGATATTACAAGAAATGAAAACTATAGACCTCTACTCTTCATAGAGAAATGCAATAATTCTTAACAAAATTTTAGCAAATTGAATCTGGCAATGTAGAAAAAGAGTAATACATTAGGACCAAACAGGGTTTATCCTAGGGATGCATGCCTGCTTCAGCATTTATGTGTTCAGCATTATTGGCTCTATTTCTGTGGAGAACCCTGACTAACACAATACATATGAGAAAACCTAACAAATTGTACTTTAAATATGGGCAGTTTATTATAAGTCAATCATACCTCAATAAAGCTGTTTTTTTAAAAAGAAAACAAATAAAACACACACATTATCCAGCCTGTGAAAGGAACACATGATAAAAGTGCTACCATGCTCCCAGCCCATGGCAGACATTGCCAATCAATCACATGGTGATCCAGGCAGCCTTACCAATCAGCATCAGATCTTCAGATCCAACCTACTTTGCACCTGACCCAAGTCAAACACCTGGTTTTAAAAAACTGAGGCTCAAGAGCAGAGCAATTTGTTGCTAAACTGAAACTGGTTTTGAAGTCTCCTGGTTGCTAGTCCAATGTGCTTTCCACAACACAAGTTTAAGAAAATGGGATTTAAATGAGATGTCAGATGGGAACTTTTGAAGAATGCCAACAATGTGCTGTGGTGTTGCTTCTAAATACATCTATTTTTCATAGGACCAGTGATAGTTTTCATGCAAAGGAAAGAATTATCTACAGGAAAATTGATGGAATTCATATTTTTTGTATTTTTAATAATGAAGATGTTAAAATTACTGAAACTGGTTTTGACCTAACATGAAAGTGATTCTTCAGGCCAGAAAATTGCCATATTTGCAAATAAGGCCAAGAAGCAAAATGATGTCAGATTACACAAAATATATGCCAATGAAATCATATGTAGATACACAGAAATAATATTAATCTTGACGAGAAAAATACATCATTTGTTTGAAACACAAATATTGTTCTTAAAAAGCAATGACTTCTTTAATAGCTCTCTGTAAACCATATGTTCATTAATAATAATCACATGTGCCTGTCACCATGAAGAGAGTCATCGACTGATGGCAAACACTGAGCAAATCCACAGCCCATGCTTTGGTCTTTCTAGTGTGATGACTTGTGTGAATTTCCAAAAGCAGGAGCCAGGTTTTCTCATCTTCGTACTGTTAGAGCTGGCAGAACCCCTAGCATATGATAAGCCCTTTCTTCTTGCTCCCAGCCTCTTTGCATGTGAGAAAGTAAATGTCCCTGCTGTTTGAGCCAGTCAAGGTGAAGTGTTCTCTTTAGAACTCTTTGCACAGTGACTGTCTTAGAAAGTACTAAGTCAAAGAAAGAAAGAAAGAAAGAAAGAAAGAAAGAAAGAAAGAACGAACGAACTAAGTCAACGTGAGTTTTCTTCGTTTTCCTCACTTAAGAAAATTTCCAGTTAAATATTAGGGAGACAATGTTCAACACACATGAGGCTTATAGAACTGTCCATCCACTATGTCACCTACTAATCCTGATGCCACCAATTTTGAAAGAATTCACTATTACAATTAACTATGATTTTCTAATTTTTGTTACTGTTAAACTCACTAAAGGATTTATTCCAGAAAATGATTCAGAAGGGTCTGTGAATGAAAACCTAAATTTGCACTAGGCAAGCAACCACAAAAACAGCTGAGAAGACTCTTCCTTCCCCCACCAGAATTAGCTGTTATGCTGGTAGCCCAGAAATTTGGGTTCATGTTCATCCCACTGTGATTTTTAAAAACTTAGGAAAGTTGTGAGCACAAAGAATAGCAACATTAACAACATTCACATATCCTTTACCCAGATGTATCTGTTATCAACATTTTGCCCATTTGCTCTACCATTCTCTCTCTCCCCATATTTATATATATATTATATTTTTTTCTGAATCACTTGAGAGTAAGTGGGTAGTGATGCCCATTATAATAAATTTAATTTTAAATTTCATTTGAGGACTTAACACTTAAAATAGTATATACTTGTACATGACTTGTACATGGTTCAAACCTAAGGTGTACAGAAGGGTAGAGAATTAAAAATTAATCTCCCTTCCATTCCTAGGCCCTAGACCCTACATGTGTCAACATGAGAATTTAAAAATCAGAAAGAAATGTATCTTGAGATTGTGTGAATCCATTTTCTTTCCCCATTGTATAAAAACTCCACACATCCAAAGAAATTGAGAAAATTATATTTACCCCCAAAGAGTCTAAGAGACCTGATACCTACTAGAACCCCTCAGGAGCCACTGCTTTTTCTGGTGTTGCAAAGACTTGGGACTTTGGCTTTATTTAGTCATTTATTTGTTCATACAGCTCTTCATTCATCTACTAATCTTCTGTCTCATCGAGTCCTAGGCCCTGTGCCAGTGTGACAGGTGCATTTTCCAACATTTCTCACCCCACAAGGTCTTCTTTCGGTGTGATTCTGGCACTCCTTCCATGGAGCGGTGGGATCAGTGTTCCCTCCCCAACTTGTGACCAGAGCGGACAGTATTTGACCTCCAAGCTCCAAAGCCAGGTCATAAAAGTCAATATAGTTTCTTCCACCTGGTTCTCCTGGGATGTATTTGGGGAACCCAGACACTGTGGTGTGAGGAAGCCCGGCTGCCCTGTGAAGAAGCATGTGGAGAGAAACTGAGAGTTTGCATCAATTGCCAGCCACATGAGTGAGCTGTATTAGAAATGTCAGCTGGAGCCACCCTAGCTGATAATGCATGGAAGAGAGACAAGCTGTCCCTGTCCACCTCGCATGAGCAAATTAAATAATTTTTGTCTTAGGCCACTATGTTTGGGGATATTTGTTTTCCACAATAGTGAACCAGAACAGCAAGGGGTACAGGGGATGCAAACAGACAGAGTTAGGGTGCCTGCCTCAAAGAGCTCATAGGTTAGCGGAGGAGGTAGGCAAGCAACAAAGATTAATTAAACAGAATGGAAGGATTGTTTACCACAATATTTGTGGTAAACACTACAAAAACACCAGCATCTTCTAGACTTTTCTAGACAGTAATACAAGAGATGAGGGTGATTGATTTCATCGACAGGTGCAGACACAGAGCCATGAGAGGAATCTTCTGGAAGAGAAAATTGGGGCCTGGACAAGCTTCTTGAAACAGACAAGTAGAAGCAGAGCAGAGGCCCAGGTTTGCTTTTCAAATGTTAATGAGCATTCTTCATCAGAGAAATGCGGCTTTCACCACGACCTCTGCTCCCACACACCCTCCTTTGAGGCTGACCTAGACTGTCGTGCACTTGATTAAGCTCAGCGAGGACCACATCGGAGGGCAGAAGGATCTCATGTGGTGCTTTTCTCCTTTAAGTCACCAGGAGGATTGTAAATAAGACAAATTTGGGGAATATAAATTCCTCATCTCCCCCAGTCCCAACAAACTCACAGGGGCACCCACATATCGATTTTGCCCCCCAAGAATTCAGCACTTAGCTGAAAAATGTATCAGATTGTATAAGAAAAGGAAAAAATGCTCAATATCAGTCAACATCAGGGAAATACAAATCAAAACCACACTGAGATACCACCTCACACCAGGTAGAGTGGCTAAAATGAACAGGAAACAACAGATGCTGGTGAGAATGTGGAGAAATGGGGACCCTCTTGCCCTGTTGGTGGGAATGCAAACTGGTGCAGCCACTCTGGAAAACAGTGTGGAGGTTCCTCAAAAAATTAAAAACAGATCTACCCCACAACCCAGCAATAGCCCTACTAGGAATTTATCCAAAGGATACAGAAGGGCTGATGCATAGGGGCACATGTACCCCAATGTTTACAGCAGCACTCTCAACAATAGCCAAATTATGGAAAGAGCCTAAATGTCCATCAACTGACGAATGGATAAAGAAAGGTGTTGTTTATATATACAATGGAATACTACTTGGCAATGAGAAAGAATGAAATCCTGCCATTTGCAGCAACATGAATGGAACTGGAGGGTATAATGTTAAGTGAAATAAGTCAGTCAGAGAAAGACAGATATCATGTTTTCACTCATATGTGGAACTTGAGAAACTTAACAGAAGGCATGGGGGAAAGGAAGGGGAAAAAATAGTTACATACAGAGAGGGAGGGAGGCAAACCACAAGAGACTCTTAAATACGGAGAACAAACTGAGGGTTGATCGAGAGGGGCAGGGGAGAGGGAGAAATGGGTGATGGACATTGAGGAGGGCACTTGTTGGGATGAGCACTGGGTGTTGTGTGTAAGCGATGAATCACAGGAACCTACCCCCCAAACCAAGAGCACACTGTGCACACTGCATGGGAGCCAACTTGACGATAAATTAGACTTCCAAAAAGAAAGAAAAGAAGAAAAGAAAAGGAGGGCAGGAGAAGAGAGAGGAGAAGGAGAGGGGTTGGGAATGGAGCAGGAAGCACGGAGTGGGCAGTGCAGCCTGGACATTCTCTTGTGCGGGCTCCCTGGCCTGGAAAGGTGAAAACAGACCTCAAGCCCTGAAGGGAGAAGAAGGAAGCCCCACAGGAAAGGAAGCACCGTGTCCTGGCCCAGGGCCCCTCCCGCCCTTGCAGGGAGGTCTGAGGCTTCACTACTGGCTCCTGAGGGACATTCATCTTTGGCAGCCGCTCCTGGCAGCATCCTCTTCTCCTCCCTCAGGGGCCTCACACTGCTGGCTTCAGCCTCTCCCTCAAATAAAAGGTCCAGGGAAGCAGCCTCTTTGGTAAGGCACTCCAGGAATTTGTGATTCATAGGAGGGAGACCCCCTAGATGAGAACGCAAACACCAAAGAGATAAGGCTCTACAGCATCTATTTTAATTCTTTCTTTTCCCTGAGCTATAGCACTTCAGAGGGGTCTGCCCATTAAAATCTAAACTGGGGGGGCTCCGTAGGCTGTTGCCTAATCTAGATTTCTCCTCTCACTCCAACTTTTTCAAGGATTTGTTTTCATTGCATGTAACTTCTAAGCTTTGGCTCTTCATGACATGATTGTCCTGCGTTGGTTTTTGCAGACCCAAATTCATGTAGTATCAAAGCAAAAAAAATTCTTACAACTCACAGGACATCAAAGGCAAGGCTGGTTTTACCCCACTGGATGGCACGAAGTTGCTGCTGGCTTTCAGGCTCAGGGCGGGGTCACCAGGAGGGGGAACAATGGGACTCAGCCATTACTCACCACCTGAGTCCATCCCGTCCTTACAACTCTGGCCAAAAGATAAACACCAAGAGGGAAAATAACTTTGCATAAATACCACCATGAAAACAAAGAACAATATCCATGTATTTTATCTGCCCATGTGAGCTCAGGCACAAAGCCATATTGGAGACTTCTTTCTCTTCCACATGATGTAACAACACTGTGCCACAAGGCAAGCCCCCAAAACTCAAGCAAGGGGAACCTAGATCACCACACATCGAAGAGGTTATGAGACAGCCAAGATCAGGCCACCTCCTCTGAGAAAGCAAAGCGACCAAGATCAGAGAATGGGAAGATGGAGCTTTTTTCGAGGTTCTTCCATGGATTTTATCATCTGTACATGCAAGTAGATGAGAAAGTCCAGTAACACAAGTCCTATTAAAAAAAAAAAAAAAGCCTCCTGCTCTCCTTGGTATGTCCCCTTTTACTTGTTTCTTATATTTCCCCCTAGATTTCTAGATAATAAGCTTATACAGCTATTGGTTGATCCATTTGGGACATCATTTATTGGCTTCCTGTTAGGTCAGAAGACTGTGACATCCTCTTCCCTACTTTGCCTCCCCCTGTTCTCTCAGTATAGCTGAGTTATAATTTTTGGTATAGCCAACAATCCATGTTTGCGTTGTTACGTATTGTTCACTGCTGAGGACAGAAGCCAACTATAATTTGATTTCCTTTGTTTTCTGGCATCCAGTGTTGCGATGGAGAAGTCCTGCACCATTCCCGTTCCTGTTCTTTTGAGCAGAGACAGTTTTACCCATCTAGGGACATGTTGAGGATCTTCTCTTTATTCACAGTTGCTGAAATCTGAAAGTGGGGTGACCTGCTGTGGATCTTTTGAAATCCACAAGGAAAATTTCTGGTATTATTTCCCAAGTCATTCACCTTCATTTTCTTGATTCTCTCTGAACTTCTTATTAGCTGAATGGTGGCCTTATTGGACCAGTCCTTTAATATTTTTATCATTTCTTTCCTAGTGGTCATCTCTGGTTTTTTGCTCATCTTTCTGAGAGATTTCCCCACTTTATCATCTGTCAAATCTTCTTTTTTTAGCTCTTCTATTTTTAATTTCGAAGAACCTCTCTGCCTTGTTCTTTTATCATTCCTGAATTAAAGCATCCTGCTTCTGATTAATGGGTGCAGCACTGCCTCTTATCCCCCTAAGACTATTCAGTGTACGTTTTGTGTGTGTTGAGAAGTTTCACTCTGTTCCCTCTGCTTTGTTTCTCTTTCCTCCTAAATATTTTCCTGCTTGAATGATTTTGGTCTGTTTCATATTGAAGGCTTTCCTCCAGAATCAGACAACCTCTGGATGATCATTCACACTGAAGACTCAAATCACACAATCTGATGTGTGGGTTTGCTTTGAGGCGTGTGGGCAGGGCTTATCAGCTGGTGAATTTCATTGACAGAGACCAGGCAGTGAGCCAGCCTTTCCAGGGTGGGACCCCAAATGACATTCTCTGCAGGACGTTTCTCTGTAGCTACTCAGTTCCCCTAGGGCAGAACCCTGGCCTCCTGCTAGAAAAGAGGACGCTGGCTGCCAGAAGAAGCAGGGTCTGCATAGCAGAATTACCACGGTGCAGGGGTGACCTCAGTACTGTGTTTCTGCTTTCCCTGGTATCAGCCCCAAACCTCCTTCCTTTCCCGTGTTACATATAATGTGGCTATGTTCAGAGGCCTTTTTGTTCCACACTTCCAGAAAAGAACTTTCAGGATATGCAAGCAGGTGGTGGAGCAATGGGAGGGGGAGGCATTGCCCGGTTGCATGGGTCGGGAGGACACTTGGGGATCTAGACCCAAACTTCCCAGAAATCCTCTGTACTCGGTGCTCCAACTCCTCCCTGCTTCCCACATACCTGGTGCCACAGAACCTCAGCCTCTCTGGGGTTCCTGCAGGGCTTCTTGGAATGCCTCCCTGCAGCCTACACCAGCCACCACCTCTCCATCTGCTTTCCATCTGCCCAAACTATGTGGCCGTTTCAGAAATCCATATAATTCCTCTTCCAGGGCATCCATTTTTGTGCATTTATACCTTTTTTTATTCTTCTACTGGAATTTTTAATTGGGATTTTGGAAGAGAAATCTTCAATCAGCCACGTTTAACCAAAAGTCCTTTACCACTACTTACATTTCACACTTGCTCTGCAGAAATCTGCTTACCTATAGTCCACAGAATACACTGGAGTTCCCTGGGCTTCTGAATAGAAGATTCTAACCTTGGATCTACCAGGTACTGGATGTGAACCCTTGGGTTAACTGATTCACCTCCTTGAACCTCATTTCCTCCTGTGAAAATTACGGATAGGGGAGGGCTTCTGTGTATTAAATTATTTTTGGTAAATTGTTAAATTATCATTAATATATAATTAAATTAACTTGCCTATTATGTTAAAGATGATATTCATAATAATAGCCAAGTTGGATAGGTACGCAGCACCCCTGTTTTTCAGATAAGTTCTACAGAAAAGTGGCCTTGACCCTGGTGGAGGGAGGAGAATACTTGCCTGGTGCCCTGTGACCTAATTCTTCCCTTGTTATGTTTCCTCTTCCAGGTGAAATCCAGATTTTCCATTAAAAGGGCAATTCTTTAGTTTGAAAAGTTAATTATGGTGACTTGGGGGGAGAAAAAAGTCCTACATGACTATCTTTAGGAATACAGAAGGTAGGAAAACTAAGGCTCCTGACTGTGAGGCAGTTGGGCTGTATCATAAAGTACCACGGAGTAGGTGGCTCATAAACAACAGAAATCTATTTCTGACAGTTCTGGAGGCAAGAAGTCTGTGACTGGGGTGCCAGCATGGTGGGGTTCTATGAGGGCTCCCTCCAGGTCGCACACTTCTTGTTGCTGCCTCACAAGGTAAAGAAGGGCAAGAGAGCTCTCTGGGGCCTCTTTTATAAGGGCACCAATCTAGTTGATGAGGTCCCCACCCTCATGAGCTAAGGCCCCATTTCCATATGCCATCACGTCATGGGTTAGGATTCCAACATATGACGTTGGGAGCGGGGGAGACACAAACATTCAGTCCGTTGCAGGAGGAGATATTCTAGCTCTCTTTGTGTCTTTATCTTACCTTTATGTTAGATGATCTTTCTTTCCTTAGAAGATAAATGTTTCCATTTTTTAATTTAAAATGGTCTCATACTTCATGATACATTTTTAAGTTAGTAATAATTAAACAGAAATGTTTTCTTGTAGCATTTTGCCTCTTTATAAACTTAAGTAAGATTTGGTGCATATTTCACCTGCTGAATATTGACCTGCATAAGGGCTTGGGATTGGCTTCATTCTTCTGTTGGACACAGAATACAGCACAATGGCCAACACATCCCCCCATCACAGCCCTTAAGAGCTGTACAAGATCTTAACATTTATCCGGTTTAATCCCCTTCTTTTACAGATGGTCTAGGCAAGCCCAAACAGATGAAATTATTTACCCAAAAATCCCAAGGAAGAGGCCAAGCCAAAACTTGACCTGGACCTCCTACATCAGAACTAGTGCCTTCCACACTCCCACGGTGCCTGGAACCAATCAATGTTCGGTAAATATCTCATGTCCACATCACAATCTGATCTTCCATGTTTGCCCCATGGTAGTCCAACTTTCTCTTTTCTTTTTAAATGACGCTCTTTTAGGGGCGCCTGGGTGGCGCAGTCGGTTAAGCGTCCGACTTCAGCCAGGTCACGATCTCGCGGTCCGTGAGTTCGAGCCCCGCGTCAGGCTCTGGGCTGATGGCTCAGAGCCTGGAGCCTGCTTCCGATTCTGTGTCTCCCTCTCTCTCTGCCCCTCCCCCGTTCATGCTCTGTCTCTCTCTGTCCCAAAAATAAATAAACGTTGAAAATAAATAAATAAATAAATAAATAAATAAATAAATAAATAAAAAATAAATGACGCTCTTTTAATAGCAGTAATGCTTTACACAAACCTAATAACTAATTACATCAAGAGGAAAGCCACAGCCTTAAATATTAAATGATTACATGTATATGCTAATATAATATGCAATCCAAACTACTCCCCATCAATATTTCTATCCATCCATATCCTCATGAAGCATGTCACAGATAGGTAGATTTTCTGCCCATGGATGCCAACTGTTTTGTGTACCTGCAGATGCTTTACTTCATTCAAATTGATAAAACTAGCTCCAACTAACCTCTGTGCTTTCTAATCTTAGCACTGCCTTTGTTAGGGTCACCCGAGTGAGTACAGATCCAAACACCTGACTGCAAATAGATTCCAGTTGTTTGCCTTTGTGTCTCACCCAAACGGACTTGCCCCCACATCACCACCCATATACTCAGTAAATGTTCATTGCAGGTCTACTGTGTGCCAGGGATTATTCTAGGCCTTCGGGATACAGCAGGAGCAAAACAAAGACCCCTACCCTTGGAGCTTACATTCTAGCCATCAATAAGCATTAAAAAAGAAGTATATTTTGCAGCATGTGAGAAGGTAGGAAATGCTATGGAGAAAGAAAAATTTAGGATATGGGAGGGGGATCAGGAGTACTGAGGCAGGTGATCAGGAGAAGGTAATGTCTGCATGAAGACTTGAAGGGGGTGATGGAATGAGCCAGAGAGATACCTGGGTAAGAGCTCTCCTAGCAGAGGGAACAGCCAAGATGAAGTTCCCAGGTGAGTATATCTGGTCTGGTCAAGATAACACCACTTCTTGATGGGTGACATATTGGGGAAAGAATTCTAAGTAAGGGAGAGTGACCATTCCCCAATTCCAGACAGACCAAAAAAATTAAGCTTCAAGAAATAAAGAATGAAAAAGTGAGAACCTGGGGGTACAGTAGGACAATGTGGGAATGGCAAGAGAAAATTAGAAAACGAGGAAATATAATTGAGAAATGAAAGTAGCACCGTAGATTCAAGAAATCGCCCCAGGTATGATTCACACTGGGACTGAATCTCACTCACCTTTGGATTCACAGCAACTGGAGCAGAGCAGAGCACATAGTAGGCTCAAGAAATGCCCATGTAGTGAAGGAATGACCAATGAATGGAACCGTTCTTCACGTGTGAACTCCTTTTCTTGTGCTTTATGTGGGAAAGAACAGGAATCAGCCCAAGAGCTGTGCTGTGAGGTATGCTGTAAACTCATCCCACCCAGAACTGAATTTACTGATAAGAAGGAGGATTCACCTCAAAGAAAAGTTTTGCAATATTTTTCTGTTCATTGATCTATTCGGGTCTGCTTAAAACCTAGTCAAGTGTATTATGGAGTCTGAGAAATAAATGTTCTGCTAAGATATCTAGGCATGTGGGGAGTTTCAATCCGGTAATTGAACGGAGTATATGAGTGCAGGGAGAGTGAGTGTGTGTGTTCAAGATGTATGTTAATGGAGTTGGGAGGAATGGATATTAATAGAGTCTACAGAGATACAAACCTTTTAAGAAGGTATTTATATACATTCCAGCATGATATTGAATTGCATCAAGGTTCTTTTGGTTAAAGTAACAGAAAGAACTTCAAGCTCACTTAAGCAAAACTAAGGACTAATCTACTAGAAAGATACAGACAACTTCAGGGCAAGATCAGTCAGACGTTCCCCAGGAACTGAGATCCAGAAGTAGCAAGCCAGTGGGAACCAAGGAAGCATCCTGCAGTCTTGCCCTCTCCCCTCTTCACTCTTCAGAGCCGCATAACCTCCTATCCCTGTCTCCATGCATGTGTGGCCCCCTCCTTTTCTCTTGGCAGACCTCCTTCCTTCCCTGTCCACGGATAAGGCCTCCCCACCACGTCTGGGCTTACATCACCTCAGTTTTAGCAATAGGTATCGCCTGACAGCAGTATTTTTCGGTCTTGATTCCAAGGTTGCAAGAGAAAGGACCCGACTGGCACCGCGTGGGCCCAGGTCTCCCCCTGTTCCAAGTAACCACAACAAGTGGGACCATCACCTGTTCAAAGATGGCTGCCAGGTTTGAACAGGCTGCCAAATTTGCCCATTCACATTCATCAGGTTCTTTTGCTGGTAGATAATGGTGATCCCCACTGGTTTGCGGTATGCAAGAGCTTTCGTTCCCCTCAACTACTTCCCTGTGAGGTGTGTCAAAATGAGGACAGGTCTCATTCAGAATTCTGCCACACATACAAACATTTACAAATAAGCAGGCACAGAAATGTCATACCACTTGTTCATATAAGCTCAGGGCAGCAGCGACTGACACCCTGCATGGAGAGTTCACTTGAGGAAGGAAGAAGGGACAGCATGTCAACAGCAGAATTAGTGCAGCTTCTAGTTGCATTAGTGGCTGAATCCTCTAGTACACGTCAGGGAACAAAATTTAAAAAGCCCCGGTCCTAGCACAAGTCCAAGAGGGGCTAAACTAGCAGGCTGACTCTAATATCACACTATGTAAGGGAATAGGTGCCTTTACAATGTTTCTAGCTGGTCCATATTTCATCCAGGAAAATCCTCATGCTAATTAACAGGCCCTCTAGTCAAGATGCAAGTGGTTGTCTTTTGCCCTCTTTGGAGAGTGGACTCCTGTCCAGGACCCTCCAAAGGTACCCACCATGCCCTGGAGTGTGGATTCCTGATTAGGGACTTTGAGTGTTAACAAACGAGCCCTGAGTTTAGGTGAAACTAAACACACACACACACACACACACACACACACACACACACACACACACCCTGGGATGGCAGTGGGTTTGTTGACAGATGAATTGGCCTTCTTCAAAGGGTTGTCTTAGAAGCTCCCCCGTCTCCATTGCTGCTTACACATCACTGGCCAGCCCTGGTAGCAAAAGAGTCTGGGAATGTCTTTTTAGCTGGACTTATCACAATCGGAACATTATATGGGTCTTGTTGGCAAGGTGAAGGAGAGAATATAAATCAGGTGGGCAGCCGGCCATCTCTGCTACTCTCGCTGATCTAAAGTAAATCTCTTACCCTTGTCTCAGTTTCCTTATCTATAAAATGAGGTTATCAACACCTACCCTCCCAGGGTTTATGGGAGAATGAAATGAAAATGCTGTACTTTGAAAGCTGAGAAGCCTTGTTCAAATAGAAGATATCGTTTGACAGTTTATATAAGAAACCACAGTGCTGTATAACCATCAAGAGGGTTATTCTTTCAAATCAAAATATAACCATACATAAGCATCCCCAAAGCTTACTCACATCCCCCAGACCAGCAGGAAAGTGTCATTTTTTATCGCGCGGATCCTACATGACACATCCTAGTTTATGAGAGGCTGACTGGACATATGCAGAGGCTGTATAAGGTTATGTAACACTTATTGGAGTTTGGTCTGTGCCGGGCACTGTGTTTCACACAGATATTCTCACCTAATCCCTCACACAGGCTCCCGGGGTGGGCACTGCTTTATCCTTTCATCCTGCTGACAAGCAAACAGAGACAGTGCAGCCAGCCCTTAACACAGTCAGAGGGGAGAGCTAGGGTTGGATCTCAGTCATGTCTGGCATGCTTGAGCGTCGTTCTTCGATTCTAAAATGCCGTGGCTCCTAGTTACCATGCACACTTGGTAGAACTGTGTCCACCAAAAAGATAAGTTGAAGCGTCCAAACACCCCGTGTCTGTAAATGTGACCTTATTTAGAAATCGGATCCTTGCAGATGTAATCAAGTGAAGATACGTTCATGCTGGATTAGGGTGGGCCCTAATCCAATGACTGCTGTCCTTTTAAGAAGAGGGAAATTTGGACAGACATACAGAGAAGGCCATGTGAAGGCAGAGGCAGAGAGCGGAGTGATGTACCTACAAGCCAAGGAACACCAAGGATGGTGGGCAAACACCAGAAGCTATGAGATGGAACTGAGGTGGGTTCTCCCTTAGAACTCCCAGAAGAGGGGCGCCTGGGTGGTGCAGCTGGTTGAACATTGGACTCTTGATTTCACTTCATGACATGATCTCATGATTCATGGTTTCCAGCTCTATGTCAGGCTCCATGCTCTCTCTCTCTCTCTCTCTCTCTCTCTGTCTCTACTTTCCTTCCCACTCATACTCTCTCTCTAAAATAAAAATTAAAAATAAAGGAAAATAAAGAACTCCCAGGGGCACCTGGGTGGCTCAGCCGGCTGAGCATCGGACTTTGGCTCAGGTCATGATCTCACATTTCCTGAGTTGTAGCCCCACATCACACTCTCTGCTGTCAGCGTGGAGCCTGCTTTGGATCCCCCGTCCCCTCTCTCTCTCTGTCCCTCCCCCACTTGCACTCTCTCTCACACTCTGTCTAGTGCTCACTCTCTCTCTCTCTCTCAAAAACAAACATTAAAAAAAAAAAAAAAAGAACTCCCAGAAGAAACTAACCCTGCCAACACCTGGATTTTGGACTTCTGGCTTCCAGAACTGCGAGAATAAATAGCTGTTGTTTTTAAGCCATCCTGTTTGTGGTAATTTGTTAGAGCAGTCCTAGGGGACCAATACAGCATGTGAACATTAGCTGGTCCTACGAGAGCCCCGTGCAGCCTACTGCTGGCTCCACCCCCAGCACATTTGAGGTCAGGCTTGGTTCACTGCAGGAGTCACCAGCAGAGGGGCACAGTATTGGCTTCCCAAGGAGGCACTGTCTTCACAGATCAAGCAAGCCCTTCCCAAGGCATACTCCTGGGTCTGAGGAGGGAACCCTGACGGTGCCCTGAGCAGAGGGTGGTGGGTCTCTAAACGTTCCTGGAAGATGCTGAGTTCAGCTAGAGTGGCTCAGCCACAACCATGAGAATGGACCCATGTGTTCCCGTAAGGCTGGGCAAAGAGATAAGCCTCTGTCTTTTCTTTCTGTTCCCCTTGTATTTGGATTGCACTAAAATCTTTCTGGGCAACTGGATCTATTTGCTGAGTGAGGAATTATTTGTATTTTCAAAGACCAAACTTTCCCATACTTTTTGGTCATTCCACCTTCAAAAATATTTGCTAAATCTATACATCGCCTACACTTTTTATTTTTTTTTTATTTTTTTAAAAAAAAAATTTTTTTTTTCAACGTTTATTTATTTTTGGGACAGAGAGAGACAGAGCATGAACGGGGGAGGAGCAGAGAGAGAGGGAGACACAGAATCGGAAACAGGCTCCAGGCTCTGAGCCATCAGCCCAGAGCCTGACGCGGGGCTCGAACTCCCAGACCGCGAGATCGTGACCTGGCTGAAGTCGGACACTCAACCGACTGCGCCACCCAGGCGCCCCTACACTTTTTAAAAAGCAGTTTTGGGGTGCCTGGGTGGCTCAGTTGGTTAAGTATCCGACTTCGGCTCAGGTCATGATCTCGTGGTTGGCAAGTTCAAGCCCCGTGTCAGGCTCTGTGCTGACAGCTCAGAGGCTCCAGGCTCTGGATTCTGTGTCTCCCTCTCTCTCTGCCCCTCCCCCGTTCACACCTGTCTCTCAAAAATGAAAATTAAATAATTAAAAAGCAGTTTTATAATACTCCCCAAAATGGAAAGCCAGATCACCCACCACGAGTAAAGAGTAAACAAAATAAGATAAACAATATTTACCTGTTTACTATCTATAAACCAGGGGCTACCCTGGCCAGGAAAAAGATAGTTCATAAACTGGGACAGAATCAACTACCCTGATAGGCCAGAGAGTTTTTATGAATAGAACTCCTTTGAATACTACTGGAAAACATTAAGTAACAACATGAAAGAAATTTATTATTGTAAATTTTATTCCTGAAGTGCTGTGAGGATTCTCAAACCACCACAAATCCCCCAGTTTGGCATAACATCCTATGGAGAGAAAGTTCCAGAAAGAGATAAATCGATCCAGCTTTTAAACACATAATGGCCACTCACAGTTAAAAGAACAGATGCTAAGATTTCAAGTCTGAGAAAATTAACAGTATGGACATCTGCCATCTGTATGACCTTGCTTAAGTGTCACTTTATCACCCCCGATAATAACTGGTGATGTGTCTTGTCTTAACTGGAGAAAATAAATACGACTACTAGGGTGAAGAAGAGATCTTTTCATTGTGCTGGTGAGAGGAGAAATCTGGAAACCTCGCCAAAGAATACAGGCCAAGCTTTGTTCAGAGGCTCATAAGACAACGAGAGGAAAAGGCTGTTCGGGATAAAGAGATATTTGTGTTTCCAGCCTGCAGGAGCAGACGGGATGTGGCACTCCACAACGCACAACAAGCCCTTCTGCTACACTGAGGCTTGAAACAAACGAGTGCGTCTATTCCGGTCTAATATTGCTTTTCCTGGAGTTTAAGGTGAAGACCCCTACATGGATGTGATCCCGATACGGAAATGCAAGCAGGAGGGCCTAGAATGCCGAGCCAGTCATCCAGACGGTAGGCACTAATACTCAAGAGCTCACCTGCGTGTAAAACAACAAGAAAGTGGTGCGTGTGTTTCCTGATACTACCTTCTCCTCTGGCATCCTGACTCACAGACATGGCAGGCTAAGAAAATGCAAACTGCCCTCTCCAATAATGCCCCGGAGTTTCCCATAAACAATGATTCCAACATGAAACAACTCAGAAGAGCATATAAGGATCAGGAAAATACCATTTCTCAACAGAGAAGGCAAAGGAGAAAGGGGGAGCCACACCTGGTGCACAATAGCGAATCTATAGTGATAGTCCTGGCCGGAGAGAGACAGCACTCTCAACTGGGAGTTCTGAAGAGACTGTTTAATGGAGGGGCCATTATTTGGAGGTATAGGTGGAGTTAAGGAACCAGCAACAGCAGAAAGATGTTACCACCCTGTATTCATTTGCTAGGGCTGCCGTAACAAGTTACCCCAAACTGAGTGGTTTCAACGATGGCAATTTGTTGTCTCAAGCTTCTGGAGTTTGGAAGACTGAAAGGTGTTAGCAAGGCCATGCTCCTTTTGAAGGCTCTAGTGATAAATTTGTTTGAGCCTCCTCTCCTAGGTTCTGGCAATTCCTTAGTTTGTGGCAGCATAAATGCAATCTTCAAATGGTGTTCTCCCTGTGTGCCCGTGCCCAAATTTCCCCTTTTCAGATGGACACCAGCCGTATTGGATTAGGGCCTTGCTGTGTTCCATTATGACCCCATCTTAATTTAACAACTTGTATCTGCAATTATATCTTACTATTCCAAATAAGGTTACGTGCTGAGGGACTGGAGGTGAGGACTTCAACAGAGGAATTTTGGAGCGTCACAATGCAACCCATACCACATTCTCAGGCCTTGAGAGGCAAAGAAAGAAGAAGGAGGTGTTGGACAGCCTGGTGGGGAGCTGAAGCCCAGGCATGGCTATTGTCGTGGAGGGGCTCTGCAGTGCCAGATCCCACAAAACAGGAAGAGGGCTGCAGAGAAATATTCCTGCCTCTCTCCCCTCCTATGCTCCAGGCACCAAAACCCAACCAGAAGGCAGAGGAAAGGGGAGTCAGGTGGTGCAATTTGGGGAAGTCCAGCTTTCCCCAGGACGGGACAGAGAAGAGAGGAGAATCGTTGGGGGTAGGGCAGTAGTGTAAGGAAAACCAGTCAAATGAGCACCCCTTTACATGATAGAACCAAGGGATCCAAATGGGTTAGGGAGAGAGGTCGTTATATAAGATTTTTCCAAACTATATCTCGGGAATCAGGGTATTTAGAAAATGTGGACAGAAAAATCAGGGTACGCGTTTTCTCCCAAGAAAGCTGTCTGTTTGAAAGCTCAGGTCAGTGTCAAAGGTCCACATTTCCAAGTGACTCAGTGAGGGCCTCCCGAGAAAATAGCACCCTTGGGTATACACTCAGAAGGACTCCTCCCTCAAAGCCTCTCCAGACACATCCCTCTGTCCTCCCACAACCAGAGTCACCCCAGATGTCCCTTCATTTGCAGTTCACACCCATGCCTCATCTCCATTCTCTCTGCCACGGTTCAAGACCTCCTCACTTCTTCCCTGGGGCCCGTACTCCAGCCTCGGTCGCCCACAATCCATCCCTCACAGCATGGGCTGCAGAGTAAAATTCTGATTCCCCAGCATGATGGTTGAGGCTCTACACGTGGTCCCCGCCTACACCTCAGACCCCATCTCCCTCTCGCCCATCCATTTCCCACACTGCCCTCTGGTTCTTCAATAAAACTAACCCACTCTCAGGAAAAACTGTGAACATTTTCAAAACAAAAAAAGATTACTGGGGGTCCTGTTCAGTGCATCCTATGGAGTTACCTTCATCTTTCCTTGGTTTTGCGCTGTTTTATGTCTCTAATTTGTAGACTATATTTTATTTCGATAAGCTGTAGACTATTTCATATTTCATTTCTAAAATGTGTACATTCCTGAAAGTGAGGCAAATGATTCTTGGCCATAGAAGTGCAAACTGTGTCTCTGGAGATGCAGATTTTTGCCTTGTGGATATTGACCAGCAGCTTTGTATCTATTTGTAAATTATTTTCAGGCCACTTACATATGAATGTTCTTTGAATTCTCCTTTGGACCATGTGTAACATCTTTACTGGTTTCCTTATTAATTAATGAGGTAAATGAAACTTTTGATAGACACTCAATTTATAATTCTATGAGAGTCATGATTTTATTCTTTAAAAATTTTTTACCTTTCAATAACTCCTGTGTTTCTCTGATTGGACCATGCTCTTTCTTGCCTCTCTTTTGTACAAGCTGCTGGCACTTTCCAGAGGATTCTTCCCCATCTTTGTCTATTTGGTGAACTCCTAATCATCCTCCAATGCTCAGCTAAAGGTTGCCTCTTCTGTGAAGTCTTCCCTGATTACCCATTGAATACTCCTGAGTTCCCTAGCACTTTTCTGCTTCTCCCACTGAAGTTGGAACCCCTATAAACAGGGGTTGTATTCTCCTAGCATATAACAATGTTACTGAATATTCCGTGCCTTTACCTGGGTTTCCTTTTAATCCTTCATAATGGCCTTATGAGGCAAGTAATATTTGTGTCCCCCTTTTACAGATAAAGAAACTTAAGAAGAGTAACTTGCCCAGGATGACATCTTTGGGAGGATCTGGTCTAGTGGATGTGTCTTCAGACTCAATGTTCTTAACTGCAGTGTTAACACTCTTTGTTGATTCAGCAAATCCATGGTCGTCAGTCCCTTTGTAAGTTAGACTTCAACAGAACAGCCATGACTTAGAAAACTAAGAGGAAACCTTTGGGTTTTGTGCTATATCAAAGGATGACATATCTTGCCAGCGTGGGACAATGAAGAACATGATTTTCAATGCCTTAATTTCTCCGTCCTAAGAAATTAGCCAAAACCTAACAACCAAAGATAAACTAGCTATCCATATGAATTCCTGGTTAATACCATAGACACAGCTTAAATGAAAACTGTAGCTTCTTGCTCACACAGTAAGCACAGCAGCTGGCAAATGCAGGCACCGGCAGGTATCTGTCTACAGGTATCTTGCACAAGGGATATTTACAATGCAGGGGCCAGCTGCCCCACCGAGGAGCCAGAAGAGCCCTTGCCCCTGTTTTACCGGGTCTGACCCTCCTGGCCAGTGTGCTCCTGCCAAAGGCAGTTCTGCTATCAGGAGTGCACCTTGGGTTTGGAGTTCACGGAAGCCTCTGGAACATTCCAAAAATGCACCCGATTGCTCAATGTTGCTAAGCAGGTGACAAGTGAAATAAATACTGCTTCACTACCTGGATAAGTGCTCAGCCTCCTTCCGCAGGGTACCTTGGGGCGACCTGACCTCCTGCCACTCACAGGGTTGAGATAAACAGTGCATATTGCCATAATAAGGGAAACAAAGGGCAAGGCTGCGCTGGGCTTTGATTACCAGGAGGGGTGTGTGATTAGCAGATCTTTGATGTTTTTAAGTCGTCCAAGGGCCCTTCCTCTCGGCGCCCCTGTCCTTGGAGGTTTGGGCTCCGGCAAGCCCACGGAATCACTACCTACAGCTCTGGATTGTACCGGAGAGCAAGCTGGAGGACAGCAAGGCCAGGCCGGCCACAGATGCATTTCCCCCCAGTGCCAGGAAAGGTTCTGGTTCAAAAACAAATGTAGTTATCACTTCCAACTGCTCTGCAGGGCAGGGCATCCTGCCTCAGGGTGGAGCGTCAGCGTGCATTGGGAACGGTGGCAGGCGGCCAACGGAAACTTCTCGTTTCACCAAGGTTCCTGCCACTCTGTAGTGGTCCTGCAGGCCCGGCATCACCCGGGAGCGTCCAGCCTCTCTGTCCGCCCTAGAGACACAGGCACCCGGCAAGAGCCAGGCCCTACACCCCCAGCCAGTCAACCCTGCCATGGCAGGCTAGACGCTGAGACTCACTGAGACATCCCCACTTGGGGGCTGAGCCCCTTCTGAACCGGGAGTGTGGGCCAAGGGGGAAGTCCAGGAGCAGGCAAGGGGGGACTAATCCAAACCCCAGGACACGCGCCCCATGCGCTCCCAAAAACGGAGCTAGGGGATTCTTCTGTTCTAAGGCAATGCCACCTTTGCCTTGTGGTCCAAGGGGCTGGCTGGACATTTTTCAGAGGGAAGAAAAGGAACTGCAGACAGTTGTAGTTTCCCAACGGACCCGGACTCCGCACTACCAAGCACTCCTTCCTTCTCCTCTCCAGACTCCACCACTGCTGGAGTTCTTGCTAAAACAGACTAGACCTTGTCGCTGCCCCACTGAAAACTCCCCTGGAAGAAGTCCACACCCCTGTGGGTGCCACACCAGCTTCTTCCTGGTCGTTCCTGCACCAACCTGCCCTGTCTAACACTTTCTCTTTCATGTGCTTTGCTCACCAGCCCATGGCTCCCCAAACAAGCTCTTTGCTCTCACTGGAGAAGGCTCTCCTCCCCTGTCTGCCCTCCTCCAGACAGAACGTGAGTGCCTTCCTCCCTTCACGGCGTTCAGAGCCTTGTATACTTACCATCACTGTAACATTCGACCACATGGCAGCTGGCTTATTTGAATTTTATGTCGATCTCTCTGACCTGATGATGAGCTCAGTCCAAGAAAGGGCTCCTTTTCTAATTCGTCTCTTCTCAGTGACCAGTGCAGTCCCTGGCATACAGGGGGTGCTCCACAAGTAAAAAGAATGAATGAACACATGTCCCAAATTATCCCCTTCTCCGGAGAATCTCTTTCCTTAGGAGGAAGCAATCCAATTCTGAGTCTTCTAGGGGTCAAAGGACATGTATCTGTGGAAAACCATTTGCTCTGGACAAATTCTGCTTTTCCCACATCCCTAGGGAGAGTCCAAAGCAAAGAGGGCAATGTGCAAACTAACCGCTTCCAGATAAAAGTACTCCCAGATGCTAACAGTCTTACTGTGTATGAAGAGCAAAGCCAAACCACACACAGAAGCGAAACTTCCTGAACGTCCCACGCCAGGCATTTAGTTTACTTCTCTGTTGGAATTTTGATGACAATAGACATCTGAGTGAAGATGCACTGTGTAAGAACAGAGAGACTGTACCAGTTCTTTCATGCGGAACATCTCTGTCCTTTAACTTCTGGATGCATTGCGCCCTATGAGAAGGTCAAATGGGGGGATATCCTGGGCTGACCACCTGGGCTGTACCATTCCTATCACACGGTGAACCTTCGGTGTCAGAACTGTTACTCCCTTCAGATTTCTTTTGCTTTAAAAAGGATTGTTGGGGCGCCTGGGTGGCGCAGTCGGTTAAGCGTCCGACTTCAGCCAGGTCACGATCTCACGGTCCGGGAGTTCGAGCCCCGCGTCAGGCTCTGGGCTGATGGCTCGGAGCCTGGAGCCTGTTTCCGATTCTGTGTCTCCCTCTCTCTCTGCCCCTCCCCCGTTCATGCTCTGTCTCGCTCTGTCCCAAAAATAAAATAAAAAACGTTGAAAAAAAAATTAAAAAAAAAAGGATTGTTATCATGATGATCCTTATTAAGATTGCTGTTACTGAAAATCACCTCCTCTAAAAAAAAAAAAATAGGCTAAAATCTGAAGCAAATATTCCAATTTTCCCAAACATAGAATTTATAATTTCGATATTCTTATACAAAGATCAAGGGCCAACTGGGCATAATAAATAAAGTGGTATTCATACAGGACCATCACATTTACAAAGCACTTTCATTTATATACTCTCATTGATAAGAATTGCTCTAGGGGCACTGGGTGGCTCAGTCAGTTAAGCAGCCAACTCTCGATTTTGGTTCAGGTCATGATCTCACGGGTTCGTGAGATCGAGCCCCATGTTGGGCTCTGAGCTGACAGCACAGAGCCTGCTTAGGATTCTCTCTCTCCCCTTCTCTCTCTGTGCCCCTCCCCCCATCTCAAAATAAATAAATAAAATAAACTTTAAAAAAACTTAAAAAAAAAAAAAGAATTGCTCTAGTTCATCAATTCCACACTTGGCAAAAGGGACAAATATTTAAACACGTGTCTCCTACCCCCAATGCTACTGCTGAGCATTTCCTCCCCCTCCACTGCCCACCGCAGATGGAAGGGAAACCAAATATCCATTTCCAACAAAAGGAGGTCAGAGCTCTCCCTCAGCAGAGTGCCCCCTCCCTCCCCAATTCCCAACTCCTTCCCCAGGCAATTTCTCCCCAACTCCTACTAGCCAGTTACAGCCTCCCTGAACTGCTTATAGCTCCCCAAATGCACCACACTCTGTCACCTCTGAAACCCCTCACTACCTCACTCTGCACCTCCCTGCTACTCAGCTTTGGGGTCTCAATTAGATATCACCTCCTCCAGGAAGGCTTCCCTTAGCTCCCAAGGCTGAGTTAGGGCTCTTTCAAACTGCTCCCAGCTCACCATGTCCTTCCACTATCCCAAAAGTAATCACATGGCCTTATGGTTGTAATCGGTTATGTATCTTTCCCACCCTCCAGAGCAGCACTGTCCAATAATAATATAATGTGAGCTTTATATGTGATTTTTAATTTTCTAGCAGACTCATTTTCAAAAGTAACAATAAATAGGTAAAATCAATTTTAATAATGAATTTTAGTTAACCTATCTAAAATACTATGATTTAAACATGCAATGAATATAAAACAATGGTTAATGAGATATTTCACCTGTTTCTTTTTTTCTTCTGAAGTCTTTCAAATCTGGTGTGTATTTTACATTTCCAGCACATCGCCACTGGAACATTTCAAGTGCTCAGTAGCCATGCGTAGCTGGTGGCTGCCATACTGGACAGTGGGGGGGGGGGTGTCTCGATTAAATACTTTGAAGGTAGGGCATGTGCTCAACCTCTCACACTAGTGTATCTTGTACAGTGCTTGGCACAGAGGCAACAGTGTGTCTTAGCTCAGGTTGCTGTAACAACAGTGCCACAGGCTGGGTGGCTTAAACAACAAACATTTATTTCTCACAGTTCTGAAGGCTGGGAAGTCCAAGATCCAGACGCAGGCAGATTCAGTGTCTGCCAATGGCTTGTTTCCTGGTTCACAGATGGCTATCTTCTTTTTTTTTTTAAGTGTATTTATTAAATGTATTTTTTAAGTGTATTTATTTATTTTGAGAGAGGGAGAGAGAGAGAGAGAAAGAGAGAGAGAGAGAGAGAGGGAGAACAAGGGAGGGACAGAGAGAGAGAGGGAAAGAGAAAATCCCAAGCAGGCTCTACACTGTCAGTGCAGAGCCTGACGCAGGGCTCGAGCCCACAAACCATGAGATCACAACCTGAGCTGAAATCAAGAGTCGGATACTGAACCAACTGAGCCACCCATGCACCCACATAGATGGCCATCTTCTTGATGAGTCCTCACAGCGGGCAAGGGGCAAGGGGCAATGGAGTTCTCTGGGATCTCTTTCATAATCCCCATTCATGAGGGCTCTACCCTCATGACCTAATTGCCTCCCAAAGGCCCCAATTCCAAGGACCATCACGTTGGAGGTTGAGATTTAACATATGAATTTTGAGGGGACACAAGCATTCCCTCTACAGTAGTGAACAATGTCTATGAATGATGTCATCCCCCAAGGGATGGAGGCTGAGTTGTATAAGCGCTGTGGTCCCAAGCAATGGGTATCTGCACATGTGGGCTCAGCTAAAATTCCGCTCCAGTGAAACTCTCTAAATAAAAGAAGGGTGGCCAGATATGGGCAATCACATTCATATTTCAAGCATTACTCAAAATGACAGAAATACCAGTTCCACAAAGCAAGCTCATCAGCCCCTTGGAATTTAGGATAATGTAACTTAACCTTCACATAAGATGGAAGCTGAAATGGAAACAGAGTGTCTCCAGAAGACTTCCTTGAAAGGGATTCAGCCTGAAACACTCTACCACAGGACTAGGAGGCAGGAAATGAGCCTGAGGCTGAGGAGGAAGGACAAGTGTGGCATTATGAGTCCGACCCACTCTTTGTTTCAAGATTCCTAGAGTTTTTATCCTAAAAGCTGATACTTTTAAAAGTGCTTTTTAGAAACAGCAAAGCAGTGGTGCCAGAAAAAACAATGACATCAGCCCCTAGCCCCAGAGAAGCAGCCTTCAGGAAGGCTTCAAGGACACACGAGATGACACTGTAGAGCTCAGAGAAGCCATGGTCTGTTTTTCCTCTGTCCAATCAGATAGCCCTAGATTCCCAAATATGGCAGATCCCAAGGACTTCTGACAGAACAGCTGCTAAGCCAGCAATTCGTGGGCTTCGGTGGGCATTAGAAACATCTAGGGGGCTGGTTAAAAATCCCGATTGCTGGGCCCCACCCACCCTTCAGAGAGTTTAATTCAGTTGTTCCGAGGTGGGTCCCAGGAATATGCATTCTTGTCAAGTACTTGAGGGGATGCTGATAGGGCTCTTTGCACTTTGAGGAAAACAACCCTAAATAATGGTAGAGCCATCAGTTATCAATTCACTTTTCTTTCACCTCTGCTTTCTAAATTTCCCCAACATTATGCCTTCTGGGCCACAGGTATGGTTGCACAATTCACGTGCTGCATAATGGATCCCAGCTGAGAAGCGAAGTGGGAGCTGAGATCTAGAGGTCTGGCCTGGCGATGTGCCCGCCCAGAGTAACGAACACTCTTTCTTTGGACAGAGGCACCTCCAACTTGCAAGGCTTGTGCCCAAATGTGGGGCTGTGTCAGCCCAGAAGGGGCATTTTTCTCCTGATTCATACAAAGACACTACATAGCCTAGGAGCAGCCCTGAATCTGTTGACCAACACCAGAGACACCGCATCTTCCTCAGACCCCAACACGAGCATCCTCAACCAACCACTGCTCTTGAAGGCCGAAACCAGAAATGGGTCTGCTGGCTCATCATTTTCCTTATGCATCATTAGCCAGGTCTTTCCTGAGCACCTGTGATGCCCCAGCAGTGGCTGACCCGGCAGTGGGTCAGCTCTTCCCTGAGCAAGCCCAGCCAGCTTTTCTGAACGAGGAGTTCACTGTTGCCTCACCACGTCTCTTTCCTGGAAAGATACTGCCTCACTGATTTTCTGTGCAGATGGCAGATTTCTCCTGGGCCAGGTAATCATTTACCAGGAATGAGGGCTCTGTGGAAATAGCTCTTGTTCAAGTCTCCAGGTTACCGGGCTTACCAAGCGGACAGACTGCTGGACGGAACAGATGTGCAAGACTATATTTTACGATATAGACACATTGTATATATACGTACACATATACAGACAAATGCTCTTCTCTCTTTCCTATGCTTCCCAGCTTTCTCAATTTATAAACTGGATGAACACTTCATGACAGACTGCATACGTAGCAGGGCAGACAAAGAGCAGGTCATTGGACCTGCTGTGAATCTCAGATGCATCCCTGGTGAAGTGAAAGAGGACTCTGTTGAGCTACTAGGAGTGAGGAAATGCAATCTGTTCTGGGCTCGAAACTCTCACTCTGCTACAACCTGGCTAAATGCTACTAGGCAGAGAGATAAAAGAATAGATGAGAATTTGCAGTTGCGAGAGAACGGAAATCTGAAAGGGAAAGCACAATCTAGCAAAAAGACAGCTGGTATCTGAACTTATCTCCATTTGTTCTTGGAAAAGCTATGAGGTGCCTCTTCCAATCATGTCACTGGCACTGACCATCCTAGATCCAGTCAATGGTCTCAAAGAGTTCACTCACAGATAAGCAAACAGTTACAATAAACTGTGGTGGGTAGCAAGACAGGGAAAAGCACAAGGCCTGTTGACGTTCCCAAGAAAGAAGGCCCCAGAGGATGACAATAGTCCTTTGTGGAGTATGGGGAAGAGCAGAACAGCATGTGCAAAGGCCCAGAAGCCAACACGCACGCTTTGTAGGATAAACCTCTGACAAACCTGCCTTGTTGAAATGCAGCATGAAGGGAGGGAACAGCCAGAGACAAGGAGAGATGGCAGCAGAGGCCAGTTGTAACCTTTGCATGATGTGCTCAAGTATCTAGAATTTCTCCCCGAGGAGTAGGTAAAGGGTTTTTTGTTTGTTTTTTGTTTTGTTTTAAGCAAGGTAGTAACTAAGATCGAACCTGTGTTTTGGTTTGCTTTCTTACTTATTTAAATGAAAGTTTTGAAAAAGTAATTTGCATACACAGTAGCAAAATTCAAACACCCCTCAAGTGCAGTACAGAAGGACAAGACTCCTTTCTGCCCACTACCACCAAACTCTGAGTCTTCTCTTCCCATAAGTAACGTTTATTTCTAGTTTTCCATATACTCTACCAGAGATCTAGACATCTATACATCTATTGATCTATATACATCTATTGATCTATAGATCAATACATCTATATTGTTGTATAGGTTGTGTACTGCACAAAGCCACCAAACTCAGGGGACAAGTCCACTCACTGACCAAGTTGCTCCCCGGCATGCACCAGATGCACCAGAGAGGGTATCGTTTCCTAATTTGTTCAAAGACACTGCACCGGCTAGCTGAGACCACTTATACACATGACACACAGACACACATACACACACACACAGGCACTTACTCTCACAGACTTTTGTTTATGTAGAAGGGAATATAGTCTATATTCATTGTTTAACCTTCATTTCACAAAGTATCACAGAGATAATTCCACATGGACGAAAGTAGATCAACCTCATTTTCTTCCATGGCTGTTCAGCATTCTTTGGCACTGAGGATCATTATCGTTGCAAATAAAAGACAACTTACCTCAAACCAGCTCAGACAAGTCACCTAGATTGCCATCAGTAGACTCCTTCCTCCAGGCACAAATCCTTGGATTAGCACCTTCAGCAGGTCCCCCAGAAGCTCCAGGCTTTCCTCTCACGGGTACAGCTATCCCAAGCCTCATATTCATTGTGATGGGACAAGATTTCCTTTTACACAGAACAGTCCTGAGGGCAGGGAAATGTGATGGACTGATTTGCTTCCACCAATTGGGTTCACCCTCGGAGGTGGGAGTGGGGCCAATACCAACCACCCATTAGGATGGGGCGAAAAGGAATGGATTCTAGGGTAGCAACCAGCAAATGGCCCTTACAAATTCCATCATCCAGTTACCATCATCCATTTCAATAGCTCCTGCCAATGGTCCTTTAGCTCATGTCTAATACCCTGTCCTTATAAACAATGCCTTGATTGACATCCTCACACATACATCTTTGCATATGCAAAGATGTCTATAGGATAAATCCCTGGAGGTGGAATTTCAAGTCAAAGCGTATGTTTTCATAACTCTGATAGATATGACCATATTGCCCTTCCAAGGGGCTGCACCATCCACACCACAGCATCTCTGAGATAACTCAGTTGTACACACCCTTGCCCACGTGTTGTCAACTTTCTTAGACCTGTACTTTCAAAATTCAGTTTGACAACTGGGTGGCTGATGAATAGGAGGGGGAATAAGAATGATGGTAAGAAAAGCAGTTATGTAATTATAATAATAAAAGGGAGAGATGATAAGGATCCCACCTACTGTGGCAGCCATGCATTTGAAAAAGTAGAGGCAAGGTCATATGCACATTCCGATGTGGCAACAGAAAATACAGCTGCTTTGCGAAAAATTTACCATTGTGTAGGGCTTCGTTTTGACAAAAAGAAAAAAGATTCTGTTATTAAGACTTTTCCAGCTAGAAATATAAAGTAAACATGCTAAGTAGCAAAGGCCTAAACACATGCTTAGATCCTAAAAACACACGAACCTTGAAATGAAATAATGTGTTACCAGAGCACACATTAAATGACATTCTAAAAACGCATTTTGTAAACTAAGTAGTCTACACTGTAAAAAAAAATATGGCAAGAATGGTCTCACTAAAGCAGAATAAGGCACTGAATTCTAAGGACTGCCGTTCAACTCTTTAAAAAAATCTTTCCTCTCTGGATCCTTCCCCTTGGATGCTACAGACCAGAGCATTCTCAGCTCTGTCATCAAGATGCCTTGTACACTGCAGGCATCATAGTAAATGCTAGTTGTAACAGTCCAAGGTCAATCTGACACCCTTCCCTGATTCAAAATGATATTCTTGATTATGTATAAAATCTTGTGAATATAAGGTACTATATATGATGCACTTTCCTACCAAGGTGCATTAAATCCTTTCAATGCTCACACTTCTTGGAATGGCTGAAAGTATTTCCCAACTGGATGCAGTGACAAGGGAAAAGAAGTCTTTCTTCTTCTAGATCCCCTGACCCTGTAACTACCCATCCAATCCTGCTTTTCTCGTTATTTGCACCAACCAGTCTGAGATTCTTCTTTGCTATAAAATTCTTGAAGGAGAAGACAAAAAGGAGAACATTCTTTGAAACAGTTGCAAAGTGCGATGGGGGAGGAGGTTAAATACGCCCATGGGACAGAGTCAGGTCAACAAGGTGGGGTGGGCATTGGTCTTGGGTAGAACAGTCCAGATCACATGATGCTGTATCTGGTGGACGTCCCTGGAGGAGGGGCCAGGAGGTTTGCGGACTTGAACGTCAGAACCAGAAAGGGTACCAGGCTCTGCAGACCCCTGTTCTCTGTTGGCTGTAACTCTTGGGGCTACGCTCCCAAGTAGGCACCATGCTTATTTCTCCAACGAGCAAAACCTTCCTAAGCTTGTCCAGGGTCTCCCTCCGTTCAATTTCCCTTATTTCCCAGTACATATGTATCACTGGAGCTTCTTTGCCAGGATGCCAAAGAGCCCAGAGTCCAGAGACTTCCCTGAGCCCTCGAACCCAGAATGGCCAGGCTCTTCGGTACAGCCTTGAGTCCCAGATCCAGTCCTTCACACTGACTGGTCAGGGGCCAGTAATCCCTGGCAGGAAGGAGGATCTGAAGGCAGGGAAGACTTTTCCCTCAAAGACTGTACTACAGCTGGGTTGAAAAGCCAGCTGTGGAATGTTGTGTGCTTGGCCCAACCCCAACTCCCACTCCCTGTCTCTGTCCTGTCGTCCCTCAGGGCCAGGAGATCTGCCTCCTCCATGGCTCCTCCCTGGAACATCACCTACAAGAGGCTCTTGCTGCTCCTTAGATGCTGCTGTTTATGATCGCAATTACAGGTGCACCACCCCTGCAGCAGCAACACATTCTTCGATGTCTCCTGGGCAGGAAGCACGGTGCCAGCACATGGCAAGCACTTGGGCCATTGCATTAAGGTAGACGATGCTGTTTACCCTCCCCTAAAACAGTCCAATTCCAGAAAGGATCCAATGTTTCTCACAGCTGATCGCAGGTAGCTGGGAGTCCAGAGAATGACAAAATCATCTATCTACTGCCAATCAAGTCACCTTGCAGACCCTACAGAGTCAAACTCTATATGTGACTACGTTCCCGCTTTCTCAGTTTCCCTCCCTCTTGCCTTCCACCCTCTGCCTTGTACCTCCATTGCCAGCATTGCTAAGGCTCCAGAGCCATGAGACCTCTGGCGCCTGCCCTTCATTGTCAAAGAGCTGCATGAATTTCTTTTTCCAAGGGCAGCCCTCATTAGACAAACCTCATCCTTGCTACGACCATAACCTTTCACAGCATAATTGTGATGCGTCAGTATGCTTTGAAAACCCCTGCTACCACAGATGAGGGTGACTGGAATGAAGTTAGTAAAGAAATAGATAGTTCTTCACAAACAGGCAGATTTCTTCTTCTCAAAATTACTTAAGCAGCTGAAAGGCTTAGAAGAGTGAATGGCCCTCCCTAAAAAGTACCGGTGCGCCCAGGAGGTGGTGTCCATAAGGCTGGCGCCTCTGAAGGGCCTGGAGTAACACAGCTGGCCCTAAGCCCATGCAGGGCGGGCACTTGGCACTGAATTAGAAGGCAATTTGTAGGTGGCCACTTGGACTCTGTCAGGCCCACGGAGGACCTTGCCTAACCCATGGTTTCCCTTTCCTTACAAAGCTGTTTCCTCAGCGGGTTCAGTGAGGAAACCCCTGAGTAAACAGAGCGTGTGCTGTTGGCCCCAAGGTTTCTCTGAGTGTACCCCAGGGACACAACCCCGGGCTAAGACCACTTCCAGCCCCCCGGCCCGTCACCACCGTTGTTTCCATGAAGTAGTTGCTTTCAACTACATTCACCTCAGCCTCTGAAGGAAAAGCTTACATCTCCCAACAGCAAGGCAGAGGAAATCTCTGAGGCAGATGTCTGCTGAAGGCACTGAAGCCCTCTGCCTGCTTCCCCTGCCAGAGGGCCCTCCCCAGTGGCAGAACAATGGCTCCAATCGTGCCGGGGAACTCCACATGCTTTTTGGCTCATTTTCAGCATCTGTGTGGTTCAGGGGCCTCATCGTTGAGGGGGGCGGGGTGAGCAAGAAGTAGCTGACGTGTGAGGCCACAGAGGCATAGGTACGGCTGTTATCCCTATTTCTTAGGTTCAGAGAACCTCTTATGGCTCAGAGGTCAACGGCTAAGAATGGATGGGACCAGAAGTGCAGCCCACGGCTGTCTAATTTGAAATCCCATGTCTTAACCATTGCTCTTTATCCACGCTGGTCTGTTTGAGTACATGGGGCCAGGGCCACAGGCCAGGCTTACCATCTGTACGGGAAGGCTCTCAACGTACCGCCAAGCTCAAGGACCGGCTCAAGAAATAAATGGACGGCACCACAGGAAAGGGACCAAGGAAAGTGGTTTGGGCAGTAGCCAAAGACCCTATTCTTTCCCAGTATTACTGTTGCTGTTTTTGGTCCGGAAACCCAAGAAATAGCAGATGATGTCCACCCCTTCCTAGTATAATCTTGAGCAACTTATCTGGTTTCTGTAGGCCTGAATCTTCTCATCTATAAAATGGAAATAATAAGAGCCCCTACTTCATGGGGTGGTTGTGAGGATTGAGTGAGTTGCTATGTATGAAGCACCCAGGAGAATGCCTGGCACGTGGTAAGCATCGTATATTGGTAAGCAGCGTCATCACCATCCTCGTCCTCAAAATCACCATCATCTTGCTCTGACACTTCTCCCCACTTGTCTCCTGGCAGAGGTGAGCCTTCTCGTCCGTAGCTCCCATAGTCTTTAATGACACCTTCATCATAGTCCCTACCACTTTGTAGCAATGCCTCCAACCTGAGCAGCAATCGTGACTTCTCATCTGTGTACCTTCAGTGTCTCCTACCGTCTTCCACGGGCCCGTGATAGATATGCGATAAATGTGTGTTGAATGAATGAAAAATGGTGCTAATTCAAAACCTAAGCTTTCAGATAAATCACAAAGGCTATCTGACTTTTATAAGATTTTTAAATATGGCCCCCCAGATCATGTCTTGGAGATCAGAACATAATAAGTGACTAGAAAACTGAAAGGCCTTTAAATTGTGTCATGTTAGACATGTGTAAGAGATTTCCACTGTGACAATCATCGTATCAAATAGTAGTAACAAACTCCATCTGAGACACGGAGTGCCCCTGATGCCCTAGAGACCCCCTGTTCCCTTCAGCTTTGGAAGACTCAGAAACAGGCAATCCCCAGAAGTATCCCCATGAGTCTTTTCCAAGGAGTCACCATTTTTTTTGGAAGGTTTCACAATGAACTTTCAAAGATAGACTCCAAAAATAGGTTCATGAAATACTGATTGAACACTTCCTATGGGCCAAACACTGGATCTACAAATACGAGTTAAGATAGGGTGTCCAGGAAAGGAAACTGACACATGAACAGATAACTCCTATATGGTGAGTAGTACACAGAGGCATGCCCCACGTTCAAAAAGTGCAGAGGATCGGCCAATGTAGGGGGTTGAGATTTTTAAGTGGTGGCAGGGACCGACCTAGAACAGTGGATACATTTTCAGGTTCTTTCCAGGGCAGCTGTGGTTGCAGAAATACCAAGCACTGCCAAGCACATTGCTGCACCTTCTAAGAAGGTGCAACTACCACTCGTGTAACCCATATTTAAGAGGCTGGGAAGAGAAAGCCCCCCCCCAACCCCCCGCCCCGGGCAGACCACCACCAGAGTTGCTGGTCCGCCTGGAGTCCTGGGGTGGGCACGCCCTCCCACCACCTGGCACATAGTCCCCTTTGCTCAAAGCCAATGCTGTCCCTGACTGGCTCAGGCATCTGCGGCTTCCCCACTGAGCCTGCAAGTAATGCTCAATGCCCTTCACCTCACCTTGAAAATGCTGACCACCTTCAGGACCCTGGGAGGAGCATGAGGAGGAGCTTTATCCTGTTTTGGTGGCTTCCTTTCTTCAAGTCCAGGCCTGTGCACGCACTGGTCGTTGTGGGTGTGCTTCTGGTTTTCAAGAGATGGCTACTCTTTGTACTTGGATAATTATTTTTTTAAAAATGAGGTGCTATGAGAAGCGAAGCCAAGTGCCTGTTTGTGAGTGCTAATCTTTCATTCACCTCATGCAGCTAGGTACTCCAGACTAAAGGTACGCATGAGAGTACAAACAAGGTTTGGGACACAGAGTAACCCTCCTTCCAAAGAAAGAATCTTACAGCTCAGGCCCCTGTGGGTCCATATGACTGCAAGGCCATGGCTTCCTCACAGCACTAGCAGCCCGCCCCCCCCTGCAGGTGGAACTCGGGAGCTAGGCCCTACAGTTAGGTCTCACGCGGGGATTAACAAGCCAGCCTACCAAACCAGGTTTCTCTGGTTCTCTGCTAATGACTCCAAGTAACCTTTTCTTCCCCTTGGAGGCCCAAGGACCTGTGACAGGCCACTCCCTCAGGCCTCCAGGCACCTGGCAGTGCAGGGCCCAGGAAGGAACTCGAGGAAGAGTCTGGGCTGGGAGGAGGGGGAGGGGGAGAAGGAAGGGTGAGGAGGAGGAGGAGGAGGAAGAGGAAGAGGGGGAGGAGAAGGGAGTCTTGGCAATTCTCAGGCTGGCACCGGGCCAAGGACATGGGATGTGGAGTAATACATTGCTGTTGTAAACTGAAAAGTGCCCCCAAAGTAATTCCTCGTCACTGAGGTACTTGTTGCAGTGGAAGGCAGAGAGGAAGGAAATACCAGGAGGCAGTCAGTAGCTGATAAAATATAGCCCTGTGGAAGAGTCACTAGGTTTGTAAAGTGGAAAAAGTGAGAACTTTAAAAAAAAAAAAAAAAAGAAAGAAAGAAAATCCTTCTATGCTTTGGAACATTTGGCCGGCTAGGGTATTGAGTGATTTTAAAACTCATGGAATTTTGAAGTAATAACAACACATTCTCATAACATATGTTTATGGCAAATAGTTGCAAAAACACAGCAAAGCTTAAAGAGGTAACAAAAGTCACCAGTAGTCTGGACACACAACAATAACCACAGTTAATATCTGGTGGGCCACATCCTCATCCTTTAGAGCAGACCTAAAACCTAAGGTCTCTGTACAAAAGTCATATAATATTGTTACTACAGTTATTTATTAATCTCACAAGTATTTATTGATGACCTACATACTATTCGCTGGGGATGCACCAATGAGCAAATCAGACAAGTTGCCTCTCCTGCGGCTGGCACTGCTCGTGGGGAAACAAACAATAACAAACAAACAATAATAAATAAACGTGAAAATGTGCCATGTGCCAGACAGTAATAAATGCAATAGAGAACAATCGGGTAGGGTAGGGGACAGGAAGTATGGGGTGGCAGTGAGTGGGGGGAGGGGTGGCCACTATTTTTTTATGGGACAGCCAGGGATGATCTGGCGGACAAGGTGATTCAACCAGAGTATGAAGAAAGGGAAGAAGCAGTTGTGAGGTGTCTCAGGGCAGCGTTTCAGCAGAGGAAAGAGAAAGTGCAAAGTCCTGGGGCTGCAAGTGTCGGAAGAAGATTCAGGGGGCGCCTGGCTGGCTCAGTCAGTTGAGCGTCTGTCTGACTTCGGCTCAGGTCATGATCTCAGGGCTCATGAGTTTGAGCCCCACGTCGGGCTCTGTGCTGACAGCTCAGAGCCTGGAGTCTGCTTCAGATTCTGTGCCCCTTTCTCGCTCTGCCCCTCCCTCGCTCATGCTGTGTGTGCGTATCTCTCTCTCAAGAATAAATAAAAAACAGTAAAAAAAATATTTAAAAAAGAAGACGATTCAGGAGTCCAGGGTAGCTGGAGTAGAATGAGGCAGAGGGGTCAGAATGGGGAGTGGGTGGGGGGAGTCAGATTATGGAAGGCCTGTAAGCCATTGTGTATCCTGGTTTGTTTGACTCATTGTTAGATTGTGAGCATTTTCCTACTTCATCAGGTTTTCTTCAAAAACATACTGTTGTAATGGCAGTATAAAATTCTACCATGTGGACCAAGCAAATGGTATTCAAACAATATCTTTTGTGGCTTTTAAAATTATTTTTCTCTGTGATTAATAGCATGATGCCTAACACATAAATCTTTAGGAGATCCCTGGTTATATCCATACGGTAAATTCCTAGACATGTAATTGTTTCATCAAAGAATATAAATATGCAAAAGATTTTTGATACAAATTGCCAAATTTGCCCAGAAAGGGTCTGATGAGTTATAACTCTATATATGTAAGAATTTCCATTTCACCACTAGATATGACTTTTTTTATATATTAAAAAAATTTTTTTTATGTTTATTTATTTTGGAGACAGAAAGAGACAGAGCATGAACGGGGGAGGGTCAGAGAAAGAGGGAGACACAGACTCCAAAGCAGGCTCCAGGCTCTGAGCTATCAGTACAGAGCCTGATGCAGGGCTTGAACTCACAGACCATGAGATTATGACCTGAGCCGAAGTTGGACGCTCAACTGACTGAGCCACCCAGGCGCCCCTAGATATGACTTTTAAAAACTTTGGACAATTTGATAAATGAAGACCTATACTACACTGTTATTTTAATTATCATTTACTTGATCACTAAAAGTTGGAGTTTTTCATATATTAATTGGCTGTTACAAATTATCTAATCAGGTCCCTTGTCCATTTTTATGGTGTTTTTTTCTTATTGATTTGAAGAGCTCTTTACATGGAAAGGCTCTTAGTTGCCGGGTTTTTTGTTTTGTTTTGTTTTGTTTTTTCTCAATTGTCAATTATCTTTTAGGTTTGCTTATGGGTTTTTTTTACTTAAATTTTTAAATTCTTGGGTAGTCAAATATATCAACTATTTCTCTTATGATTTTATCTTTTGCTTTCTTGCTGCAAGATCAGATAAATATTTACCTATAGTTTCTTTATTTTAAAAATGTTTTTTAAAAATATCAGTCTTATTTTTTATGGGGATCAATATGTAACTTTTTTTCTATTTAGTCAACCAATTATCATCCCACAATCATTAATTGAGCAATGTTACTTTTTCCTACTAATATAGAGCATACATTTATAATGTGCAAAACTCATATAAATGTGTATATGCATGTGTACACAATTATCAGGATTTTCTCTTATATCCATTAAGTTGCAAGTCTATTCTTGAAACAATGTCAGATTGACTTATATATTATAGCATTTTAATAATGTTGATGTTTGGTAGGGAAAACCTTCCCCCAAATTCTTATTTTTCTATATTTTCTTGGTTATTCTTTTCCATTTATTCTTCTTACAACTTTAAATCATTGTTATTACAATCCATAAACAATCTCATAGAAATTTTCATTAGAATGACTTAACACTTGCAATTTAATTGGCAGAGAAAGTACATCTTCAGAATTGGATCTTTCATAATGTGCTATGTCTCTAAATTCAGCCTCTCTGATGCACCTCAAAAAATTGACCATTTTCCACATGTAAATTCTGTACATTTCTTTTAAGATACTTCTTCCAAAGTACTTTACTTTTTATCACTACTTGGAATTCTTTTGGGCTGGAGGGGGGATCTTTTTTTTTTTTTTAAAGAATGCAATTGAAAAAGCTGGACAGAAATATGTTTGTGAGGTAGGTCACAAAGAACAACTTCATTCTCTGCTGGTGGATTAGAGCACGCAACCCTGATCAATAACTTCCCTACCCATGGTCCCACGCTTGGGGGCTGCAGAGACCATGTGGGAAGTGTAGATTAGTTAAGCTAAAAGGCTAGCTTACTATATCCAAAAGACCTAACAGTAGAGTAGAGTAGAGCAGAGAGCAAAGAAGTTTCTTTCCCTCTCATGCGATAGTCAGAGATGAGCACACCAGCCTGGTGGGCAGCTCTTGTCTAGGAGACAAGACACAGAGACAGTCTTCTTGTTTGCCACTCCCTAAGGCGTTATTGTTGTCTATTTGGTCAAAGCAAGGTTGCCACTGGTACAAAGGGAGGAGAGAGTGTTGGAGGGGCACCCAAACTCTTTGGGTCTAGGCCTGGGAATGACACACAATGCTCAGAATTTGGTCACACTGCCACACATATGTCTAAGGTGGGTGGAAAGTACAGTCTAGTCACGTACCCAGGAAGAAAGGGAGGACAGCTTTGGTAGACAACTACCAATAGCGACCCCCTCAAACAGAAAACGTGCTAAGACAGGGCCTGATCACTTAAACAGGGACATGTCCAACCACACAATTACACGAGTCTGGTGCACTATTTCTCCCCTTCACGTCACTATTGCTCTTATGCTCGTGACGCAGAGGCATGTTTGATCGGCCACTTCCTCTCTTAGAAGCAGACGGAAGATTTATAATGTCCAAACCAAACTCACGAAAACATGCCACTGTTCTTTGCATTTGAAAACAATGCTCATTTTCACGCTGTCCTCACGTAATTGCAGGCTGTGGCTTTTAGCATCAATGTTGACACATCTGTTCAAAATAAATCCTTTCTATTTGTGAATCACCAGGTTCTTCTGTCTGCAATTGCGTCTCACATCTGTGCTACATTATATGGCAGAAATAGCAAGCTGTTTGCCAATATCTAGTCTCTCTTTCTATAGCTAAGATAATAATTAACTCGGCACTGGCTGTCAGAATAGACCGCACATTTCCAACTTCCTTTGCAGCTAGGTATGGCCAAGTGACTAGGTTCTGGCTAATGGGATGTGAGAAGGGATACGTGCCACTTTCAAGCTGTGCCCTTAAACACAAGGACCAAGCAAGGCGCCTGGGTGGCTCAGTCGGCTGAGCATCTGACTCTTGAGTTCAGCTTGGGTCATGATCTCGCAGTTTGTAGGTTTGAGCCCGTGTCCAGCTCTGCACTGACAGTGCAGAACCTGCTTGGGATTCTTGCCCTCCTTCTTACTCTGCCCTTCCCCTGCTTGTGCGCACTTTCTCTCTCAAAATGAATAAATAAACTTAAAAAAAAACACACAGAAGGAGCATGTCCATTCCTTCCTTCTTTCCCCCTTCCTTCTGCCTAGAATGTGGATGTAATGGGGGATCCGTGGATAAGGCAGCACTCTGGGGGGGCCGGGGGAGTGGGGGGAACGACAGAGCACAAGGAGCCTGGGTCTCTGACAATTCTGTAGAACTGAGCACATACTGGCTTGGACTATTACGTACAAGAGAAATAAACCTCTATCTTGTATAAGCTGGGTCTCTGTGACAGCAGCTGAGACTGTATCTTCATTGGTCCAGACTTCCAGAAACTCTTTCTGGTCTCTCGCCAACTCAGCGTAAGGCAGCTATCTGGGCACCTTGTCTTGGCTGTCCTGTGCACAGTTGTGCCGTGACAGCCGTCTTGTGCAGCTACGGGGAATTCATTCTTTCATTCCCTTCCAACGTCCACTCACTCATCCCCCAAATGTGTGTGGAGCATCTGCCTTGTGCCAGGCATGGGGCCAGGCTCTGGGAACATAACCATGAACAAGGCAGGGGCTCCATCCCTGAAGTACTTTGGAGAAGACTGGTCACATTAAGAAGCGTATAATAAGCATGAGCTGCTGGAGAAATTCAGAGAGACAAGAAATTCTGCTGAGAGTAGTTGATACCAAGCTGGAGACCAACAGCCATGTCTCTCAGGGTCTGTACACAGGCACACGCTGTGCCAGCTCCACAAGAGGGGAAAGTGGCTCTGGAAGAGAAATCCTCAGCTAATACATTTTTTTTTGCAACCTCCTAAATTGCCTGTGATATGAGGTTCTGCAAAGTTCAGAAACCTGGCCAGAATACAGGGATATAGACTTCACGTTAACATTTTCAAAGATAGTTAAAGCAGCAATGATTTTAACTGACTCCCCCCGAGTTTTCCCCCTGCAGTCCCTGCACTCAGCGCGCGCGCGCGCACACACACACACACACACACACCTCTGGTGGCCATTACTGCTCTTTCCCAGAAACACTCCAGCCTGGACTGGTGCAGCGTCATCTGCTACAACCTCACACCTGACCTTGCTCCAGTCAAACTCAAGGTCAGTCTGGCTGTGTCCTAAACGCAGCTGTACTTTCCAGCTCGTGTGCTTTTGTTCAGGCCGTCCTTGCTCCTAGAAAGCCCTTCCTCCCCGGCTGCCTGGTAGAATCCCAAATATTACAGAGATTTTCCTGATACCCTAAGTGGACGCACACATCAACACATAGGACTCCACCTTGTCCCCTGGCCAGACTGTACGCTCCTCAGCCCAGGGTCTGTGTCTTACTCATCCTGTTGTGTACTTAGCACAGAGCTTTGCATGTGGGAGGTGCTTGATAAATATTTGCTGGATTTGATTCGGCTGAATTTTCTCTCTTAAGGCACGGTCCTAGAAGAAAAGGGCATAGCAGGAGGAGCTAGGGCATGGAGACGGGGTACTCGCCCCGGCAGTGTAACACTGAATTTCTCGTGGGTGAAATTGGGATGGTTATGATACTTCCCACTTCATAGGGCTTTCGGGAAGAATATTGTAAACCCTAGCTCTTCACACAACCTGTAATTCACTGATTAGCTGTGTGAACTTGATCTAGTCTCTTGATTTCTCTGGGATTCGTTCACGTAAGGAATTAAAAAAAGAAAACGGTGGGGTATCACAACGGTTTATCCATTTGCAAAAAAGACTGTATGACTAGTGACCATCATAACAGTCACTGCCCAGCAGATTAAAGATCTAAATGTGAAAAGGAAACCTTGGACACTTTTGGAAGAAAATGCAGACAATGTCTGCATGACGTCATGAGTCTAGGCAGCTAACCGGAGCGCTGCGGGTGCTGGGAGAGCCAGCCTAGCAGCAGCTCCAGCAACCTCAGGGCGAGGCTCCCCAGGCTCTCTGGTTGGCACCGTGATGGCCTGCTCCAGGGGGAGGCATGGACATCCAGAAACAAAGGTTTTCTCGGAAGCAAGTGAGGCAGGTGCTGTCCATATCACTTGTAGAAGCACTCCACAGCACCACCAGCGCAGAAAAGAAAGAAGATGCGGATGTTGGCAGGCAGCTGGCAGTCTCCACCAGATTAAACGCGAAGACCGACCGATACATTTGATCATATGAACTTAAACATTCTGTTTGACAGGGGCACCTGGGTGGCTCAGTTGGTTAAGGGTCCCATTCTTGATTTCGGCTCAGGTCATGATCTCATAGTCAAGGGATCGAGCCCCACGTCAGGCTTTGAGCTGAGTGTGGAACCTGCTTGGGATTCTCTCTGTGCACCTCTCTCTGTCCCTCCTCTGCTCTCTCTCTCTCTCTCAAATTAAAGAAAAAGCATTAAAAAATATCTCTGTTCAACAAAGAGGAGCACCTGGATGGTTCCATTAGTTAAGCGTCTGACTCTTGATTTCAACTCATGTCATGATCACACGGTTGTGGGATTGAGCCCCGTGTCGGGCTCTGCACTGAGTGTGGAGCCTGCTTGGGAATCTCTCTCTCTCTCTCTCTCTCTCTCTCTCTCTCCCCCACTTGTTCTCTCTCTCTCTCTCTGTCTCTCAAAATAAATAGATAAACTTTTTAAAAAATTCTGTTTGACAAAAACAACAGAAAGGTAAAAAAGACAAATATTAGGCAGGAAAAAAATGTCAGCGACATGTATGATTAATAATAGTATTCAGAACCTCTGAGGAACTCTTTCAAGTCAATAAGAAAAAGAGTAGTAACTTGATAGAAAAATTAGCAAAAGAGGGGCACCTGGGTGGCTCAGTCGGTTAAGCGTCCAACTTCGGCTCAGGTCATGATCTCACTGCTGGTGAGTTCAAGCCTCTTGTCAGGCTCTGTGCTGACAGCTCACAGCCTGGAGTCTGCTTTGGAATCTGTGACTCCCTCTCTCTCTGTCCCTTTCCCCTTCACGCTCTATCTCTCTCTGTCTCTCAAAAAATAAATAAATGTTAAAAAATTTTTTAATAAAAAACATTAGCTGGGGCGCCTGGGTGGCGCAGTCGGTTAAGCGTCCGACTTCAGCCAGGTCACGATCTCGCGGTCCGTGAGTTCGAGCCCCGCGTCGGGCTCTGGGCTGATGGCTCAGAGCCTGGAGCCTGTTTCCGATTCTGTGTCTCCCTCTCTCTCTGCCCCTCCCCCGTTCATGCTCTGTCTCTCTCTGTCCCAAAAATAAATAAATGTTGGAAAAAAAAATTAAAAAAAAAATAAAAAACATTAGCAAAAGATATAAATAAGCAGTGCTCAGAAGAAGGAAACCAAATATATTTTTTAAAAAATGAAAAACCTCCATGGGTAGTCAAGGAACGGCAAATTAAAACCATAAATGGACATCATTTCACATCCATCAGCTTGGCCTGAAATTTTTAATTTGATAGTATAGAATAAAGAATAAAGGGACACAATCATTGTTAGTAGTCATATAAATTAATCCAGCTGTTTTAGAGATTTTGACACTAGTGAATAAAGTTGAAATGTGCATACCATACATGTGACCTATCCATGCTACTTTTGGATTTATACCCTGGAAAAACTTTTTTTACCCTGGAAAAACCTTTGCATCTGGGCACAAGGAGAGTTTGCAAGAACTGTCATAACAACATTGTGTAATAGCCAAACAAAACAAAACAAAACAAAAAAACAAGCTGAATGCCCATCCACTGGAGAATGGATAAACAGATTGGGATGTGTTAACATGATGGAGTGCTACACAGTGACTAAAATAAGTGAATTGGAGCTATGAGGATGAATATAGACGGATCTCACAAATACAACTCTGAAAACAAAAGAGCAGGTTGCAAAAGAATCCTACAGGATGATGCCATACATGAAGTTTGAAAATGTGCAAACAACTCCACGTGTTGTTTAAGGACACGTAAATTTGTAGTGGAAATATAAAAGAATGCGTGGAAGGATAAACATGAAATTCAGAATACCAGTGTTTTAAGGACAGTGGGACAGGGGAGGAAGATATGCACTCGGGGTGAGTCAATGCCCAGGGGATGTCAATTGAATTGATAGTATTTTATTTCTTGAACTGGGTGGTAGGTACATCAGTATCCACTTAGTTGTTTTTATTCTTTTTATATGTCTGAAAATATTTCATGATAAACTTTGGTCACGTTTTAAGAGAAGGGGTTTGTGGTCGTCAGGATCTGAGGTAAGTCCCCGTGATCCTGGCCACATGGTATTCATGCCATGTTCTCTTGCGTCATTTGTTCTAGGGGATTCCGTCTGCCATGCTGGAGGACACTCATCCATGTCTGCAAAGAGGCCCACGTGGAGAGGACCTGAAACTTTCCACCAAGGGCCCGCACCAACTCGCCAGCCATGTGAGCAAGCCACCTGGGAATCAGACCTTCCAGCTCCAGTCAAGTCTCTGGATGACCGCAGCCCAGGTGACATTTGACTGCAACTGTATGAGAGACCCCCAGCCAGGAGCACCCAACCGGGTTGGGTCTAAACTCCTGACCCACAGAAACTATGAGAAAAAATAAATGATTACTGCGGTAGGCCACTGAGAATTGGAGCGATCTGGTATGCATCATAGACAGCTAATACAGGATTGTACTGAATGATCACCAGGTTCCCTTGCACATCTAGCACTCTAGGCTCCTAGGATTGCTCTCTCTTCACTCCATTCATCCATTCCCTCAGTCATTCAACTACTATGTATGAGAAAGTTCAAAAGTCTCAGGATCACTTCTGGCTCCCTTTGGGATCCAGCCCTGGACTGGAAATACTCTAAATGGGTTAATCATTCAGGGGTTCAATAATTCTCAGTTTGATCTGGAAAAGATCTGGCTCACAAAAGAGATCCCCCATCCTTAATTTAATGCCACTGCAGAAGGTACAAGAACAGTCTCAAGAGGGAGAGAGGGCCTATACTTTAATATGGGATTATGAGTTTCCAGAGGTAAAATGCTGGAATTTCATGTGGTATGAAGAAGGAAAAAGCTGGATTCTATGTTTTAGCACATATACTGCACCCAAAAGATTTCTCCTACCTGTCAAAATTTTACCAGCTACTGAATTTTTACTAGCCACACCCACCGACCTCACTACCCTGGCCATCTGAACTATACCAGCTACTTCTAATTGTTTGCCAAATCAGTAGGGTCTAGAAAATGCGAAGATATACCTGTAGGCAAATGCACTTAAGAATCAGCGTACCTATTGGGGCGCCTGGGTGGCGCAGTCGGTTAAGCGTCCGACTTCAGCCAGGTCACGATCTCGCGGTCCGTGAGTTCAAGCCCCGCGTCAGGCTCGGGACTGATGGCTCGGAGCCTGGAGCCTGTTTCCGATTCTGTGTCTCCCTCTCTCTCTGCCCCTCCCCCGTTCATGCTCTGTCTCTCTCTCTGTCCCAAAAATAAATAAAAACATTGAAAAAAAAAAAAAAAGAATCAGCCTACCAACGAAGGCACATCCAGCAATAATAAAACAAGGATAAAATTTAAAAAAATTTTTTTAATGTTTATTTATTTTTGAGAGAGAGACAGAGTATGAGCAGGGGGAGGGGCAGAGGGACAGGGAGACACGGAATCCGAAGCAGGCTCCAGGCTCTGAGTTATCAGCACAGAGCCCGATCTGGGGCTTGAATCCACAAACTGGAAGATCATGGCCTGAGCCAAAGTCGGATGCTTAACCAACTGAGCCACCCAGGTGCCCCCTAAAACAAGAACAATATTTAAAAGAGGCTTGGCCTAACCGGGTCGGTTGTGGGTGAATGCGGGTGTGTGCCAGCTACATAAGCACAATTAAACTTGGGGTGCATTCCCCAGAATGGGTCCTGATGTGATGCAATTGGGAAAGATGCGCAGCTTCACGGGCTTACAGAAAACCTTCAGAGCTGGCACTGCTCCACTTGTTCTCCCCCTTAATGACGCTGTGCATCTTTGCATCTACTTGGTGTGATGAGAACTCTCTGACTTGGAATGAGAAGTCCTGGGCTTGCCTCCCAGCAATTTGCAGCTTGGGGGTGTTTACAATGTGGGCTTCTTTGGTGGACTCTAGCAAACACAAACTAAAGACAGCTATTGGAAAGAAACGAAAAGAACTCACAGGATGGAAGAAAGAACTGAACAGCCCAGCTTTGGGCCATCATGGGAATCTTGGTGATAAGAGTCCGCAGGCAATTCTCTTTGCACAACTCAACCTCTTCCCCGGGGAATCTCCCCAAAGCACAAAGAGTCCAGTGGCTCAGCCAGAGCCATATGCCTGGCCTTGGAGGTGGGGAGTGGAAGGGATTGGAAAGGGGTACAGTCCTGTGATTAGCAGCCCCACTGGAATGCAATGGTTGAAGAAAAGTTGGTTTCCCAGCGAAAGCGATGCTGGGCTGGCAAAAGAAGAGGTGTCCGTTCACCATCTAGCCTTACGTGCTTGTCATAAGGCTTAAATATGGTCAAGCTCCAATGAGAGTTTCTTTTAAGTCTCTGTAAATGTACAGTCTCACTTTCTTTTTTTTTAATTTTTTTAATGTTTGTTTATTTTTGAGAGAGAGAGAATGTGTGTGTGGGGTAGGGTAGAGAGAGAAGGAAACATAGAATCCGAAGCAGGATCCAGGCTCTGAGTTGTCCGCACAGAACCTGACGCAGGGCTTGAACCCATGAACCATGAGATCAGATCTGAGTTGAAGTCGGACACTTAACTGACTGAGCCACCCAGGTGCCCCTCTCTTTCTTGAATTTTGAGGTAAGCAAGAGCCTCTCCTTCTGACACCTTTACTGCTCAGAGGCCAGGAGGGAGTTGCAGCAGCCTTGGGGGGCTCCAGACCCCCCAGACCCAGGGCTCTGAGCTCTGGAGATGCAGCTATCATCAGGAGGGGAAACCGGCAAGTGTTTCCAGGAGTGTTGTCTGTGCCGCTAATCAGAGGCTTAGAAGAAATAGTTGCTCTGCCTCTACAGGAGAAATGTCTCTGAAGTGACCATGGGCATCTCCGTCATGGTCTGTGAGACTCCCCCCCCCACCCCACCCCGAGTGGAACCCCCATGTCATAATGCAGGACGATGCAGTCCCCAGCTTCCGCTGCGGTCCGGTAGCAGCTGTCTGTGCTGCCAGAGGAATTACAAAGAAATCACAGCAAACCTGTCATCGGGTCATGAAGTACAGACTGCTCTTTCCCCCTCCTTTCCCTCAAATGTTACTTCCGGAGTGTTGGCAGACTGACTTCTCTCCCCGACCCCGCCTACCTCCACTCCCTTCTGAGGTCCTCAGTCTGCAACATCTTTTTCAGTTTTCTCCCCCCCCCCCCATAGCATTTGGCTATTGGCTCCATTTCCTCTCACTCACAAACAGAACTTGGCAGAGGAGCTGAGGAACCCGCGTCCTGGGGACAAGTGTAGAGTAGGAAGCCAGACACGGGCTTGAATACCCCCATGTTCCGCAGCTTCCTGGGGAACTGTGAACTGCGTGGAGAAAGGTGGCCAGACTGGGTCACGGCCCCACCTGAAAGTTTCCGTTCGAACCCCAGGAACACAGGTGTAGCATCCCCGTGCCGATCTTGCCAACATGTACCTGCTCTGTGACCCCCATCTCCTCCTCTGTGTCCTGGAGGGGAGTTTTCTTTGTTCCCCGGTTCTTGAAACGGTAATGATTTTCCTTGTCACCTCTGAAACTTGCAATGTTGTCATGGGAGACAAATGCATCAGGGCTAGTAATCCTTAGATGAAAGCGCTTTACACGTGTGAAAGAATTATCTTTAATTTTGTCTCTTGGGTGTACGGTGAGGATTAATCAGTTAATCTCGGCAAAGTGCTATAATTGGCAGGAGGAATTATCAAAACCCTGGGGAAGGAGTAGCTTTGAGCGTAGTCACTTAAAACAGTTCTGCTGTTAATAGCAGCAATGCTAGTGTCTCAGATGTCACAAGCTGGCTTGGTTTCCGGCAACATCCGAGACCACACCTGCCTGGCCAGGGGTGAAAAGGTGAAAATGACTTTGAATGGGGTGAGGACAGATATCAACGTGCCAAGAAAACTCAGGACCTGGGTCAGTCTCAGATTTTGTTCTTGCCATTGACCCTCACCTGGGTCCCCGAGGCATGTGTGTGAAATGGAGTGGGAGGAAGAGAATCCCCGCAGAGCTGCTGGGTGGGTGCCCATCCAGCATAGAGCCGCCCCCAGGGGGGTAGGGAGGGCAAGGAAGACTCCCAACCCAGACCCCGAAGCACACAGACCCTGAATCTCTCAAAGTCTCCATGCCCTCCTTTGTAAGATAAAGAGCATGAGCCAGATGTCTAGGCGCCATAGGAAGGCATCGTCACAGCAAAATGTTTACATGCACTTACTACCTGTCAGACACTGTACTGAGCCTTTCCCTGCATTAACTCAGTACTCATGGCAGCTAGCAGGTTATTTTTCCCACCTCACACAGCTTACAGAACGTCTCTGTTCATGAAGAACCCAGAGGCGAGCATTTCAAGGGTACCAAATGTGAAAATTGTTGAGACTCTCCACAATTTAAGCTTGGGCTCCTAGAAGTAAATACTTCTGTTATTCTCCCAGGTATCTGGAGAACTACAGGATATAAAGAGATTGAAAGCACAACGGCTCTCTCTCCTCTGAGCTTTTAACCATCTTGAAGTGAGTCACATGTTGGCTTTTAAACCCAGATTGTATCCTTAAACCAAAAGAGTTGTTTAGACAACGGTGTTTTGGCAGTCTCTTGGCAAAACTGGCCAATTATGTGAACCCCAAATGCCAAGCTTATTTGGTTTGCAAAAGCCATTTGAAGATTTAAGTGCACAGATTTGGGTAATTTTTCCAGGGCATCTTAAGAAATCTAAGCATGAAAAATTTTTATCTACTCTTGTCTGGTTCTCCCTTCTAATACATCAACCAGTCAATGAACTGTTGACATTTACATGATGCACTGGGTAGATAGAGGTCCAAAAATGGCAATTATTTATGTCAGTACCTGATTTTGACTTGCTCTCTTTTTCTTAGTCTAGTTTCTTTTAAAGAGAGCAATGTATTTAACAAGTAAGCTCTTACTTAGGCGAATTTCTTCAATTCATGATCACTTACTTAAAATTCTGCATCTCTGTTGACCTAAGTTAGAGCTTTGGCGGCCCTGTGATGTGCCCTGTTAAATACGATTCTGATTCAGAAGGTGTAAGGTCGTGTCTGAGGTCCTGCATTTCTAACAATTCCTAGATGATCCTGATGCTGCTGGTCCCCTACACAGTTTGAGTGTCTAGCTCTTAGACTGCACCGAACGGACAAGAAGAGAAGAGGAGGGGATGGCAGCTCCCAGCAGTGGCTTTGGTGACAAGACAGCCTGAATAGGAGTCCACAGTTGTCGTGCCTGGTTTTAAGGGCTTTGCTCAGGAAGGATCTCCCACTTCCGAAAAGGAAAAGCAAAAAACTCATCTTAACTTTTATAGTAAGAAAGTTACTCCTTCGTTTTCTTAACTATGAACACTCCAAGAAGAGAGATACCAATTTATTCCAGGATTTAGTAAGGGAGGACAGCATTTGAGAACACTGTGGGGTATTTGGGAACACCATGGAGGGAGCTAAGGGATGCAGAAATGGGGAGGGACCAAAGATGACTGCAGCGCAGAGGAGACCCCACAGGTGTTCTGTGCCTTCCTGGTGACAGTATTCCCTGATATAGAGCAGCTGGGCCTCGAGCTCACAGCCCTACCCGACTTCCCCACATTTTGGAGGTGGTTGAACATCAAGCTTCAATAAAGGGCTTTTCTGACACAGAAAGAGAATGAAAGCTTAGGGCTGAAAGCTACATGAAGCCCCTGCCAGGGGAAAGAAGCATCACGGGAATTCGAGGGAGGACCGTAGAGCACAGCACAGAAGACCACAGGTTCTGGAGGCAGGTGCACTAGCTCCAAATCCTGCCTCATTCACCAACAACTCTGTGTCGTAGGACTTTAACCACCCTGTGCCCTGCTTGCTGGCCGTTCAAACGTGATGTGAAGAAACTTAGAATTCACCCCGGTATCCTCTCTCAACTTTTTCCTTATAACAGAACTCAAATATTTACATTGCTGGCTGGGACACAGTAGGACTATCTCTCCTAGCCTCCCTTGCAGCTAGGTGTCAACGTGTAACCAAGTGCTGACCAATGAATTGTGAGCAGAAGTATTGTTAGGATCTCTAGGAACAAAATAAGGTGGCCCTTTTAGCCTCTCTTCCTGCTTCCAGCTGCCTGAAACAGACATGGAGCTATTGCAGCTATCTTGGACCTTGAAGTGACCTTGAAGCCTTGTGCTGAGGATGGTGGAGGAAAAAGATGACATCTTGATGATGTCACGGGGCCACCATAACAAGAGTGGCCTGGCCTACTTCCAGATGTCTTATTTTGTGCACAGGAGGAAAATAAGCTTCTATCTTCATTAAGCCATATTGCTTAGGACATGTCTGTATAAGCAGCTTAACTGAATAGTCACTGATTCATGGGGCATTATTAACTACCTCAACATGTTTCTGTGAGAACTAAATGAGAGCATGTGTACAACAGTCTTACCCGCCACTTCAAGCACACAGGAAGTCTCAATAATTGTTCATCATCATCACTCTTATTAAGTGACTGAGAGAGCATAGAATGAGAGCTCAGAGTTTAACTTATAGCTAGCTATGAGAGCTGAAAGGAGCTCAGTCACCAATCCTGAGCCCCATATTTTAAAGATGAGATGACTCACGCCCAGAGAGGCAAGGGCACTTGAACAGGGCACCCAGCCTGATAGAAAGAGCCCACGTCTCCTCATATCACATGTTCCAAAGCCCTTCTCAATGCCGAGTGGGGAGGACCGGCACAGAAGAGGATCCGTGAAGTCCAGACATGACCTCCGGATAATAGGACACGCACATGTCCTGAGGGGGACCAACCATTTCATTCCAAGGCTTTCATTCAAACAAAATCAATCCACGTTTGATTATTTACTTAGAATCAGGAAACAGGGAAGAGGCAGGAGGGAATGAATAAGGGGGTCGAGTTTGGGTCTACAGCTGACTGCACTATTTGTACCTGCACTGCTGTGGGTGGAGAGCCACGACTGGGAGTAAAAGAAGCAGGCTTCTCTGATGGCTTTTCCTCAGCTGGGCCCCGCCCAGGACCCAGGAAGTAATGCTTTCCGGACCCTCTGAAGAGTCCCCTTCAGGCCTAACCCCAGAGACCTCTGACGGCTCACCCCCTCACCTTCCCAACTGTGACCCAGCAGAATCACTTACCCGCCTTTAAACTAAATAAGAGGCTGGGGCGCCTTGGTGGTTCAGTTGGTTAAGCGACCGACTTCAACTCAGGTCATGATCTTGCAGTTTCTGAGTTTGAGCCTCACATAGGCCTCCTGTGCTGCCAGCTCAGAGCCTGGAGCCTGCTTCAGAGTCAGTGTCTCCCTCTCTCTCTCTGCCCCTCCCCTCTCGCTCGCTCTCTCTCTCTCTCTCAAAAATAAATAAGCATTAAAAAAAAAAAAAACTAAATAAGAGGCAACTTGTGTCTATTTGAGGCCTCTGAGAGCAGAGGGCATAGACCAGAATCCTTGGGTTTGTAGCAAGACCACATGTGGCGGAGTTACCTTGATGACCTGAGACCATCCTGCTCTCATCTGCTCAGAACAGCAGTCCCCATCCAAACTCTCACATGTGTCAATAAAATGCTGGCCCCAGCAGCTCAAGGAGGCTGCATGATAAGTCCCCCAGAGAGCTTTTGGGCTTTTTTTTTTTTTTCCTGTTCTACCTCCTTAGGGCTGCCTTCCTGGACAGCTGGATCGAGAAGGATTCTGCCGCTTAGCAGCAAGGAATTCTGCAACATTATCAGCAATGTCTGCCATGGGCCAGGCAAGAGAAAGAATCACAGGCTCACACGTTTGCCATCCTTTGCCTGGGATTTCAGATGTGTGAGACCATCAGCCTCAAACTAGATCACTACAGATCTGTGTCCTACATGGAACTTTGGAGAACCAGCCTGTGGCTCATAAACACATCCCCACTCCTTCTCACAGACACCTCTCACATAAAGAATAAAATTCAAATTGCACTCCTTTTTGCCATTTTTGTACTTGGCAGCATTTAATCTGCAGAATTCACGGGATGGGACATTTTTGGTTGTTTACTGTAATAATTAAACCTTCCATAAAATATAAAATGTTCACAATATCACTTTGATTCAACAGCTAGCACTGCAGTGTCGTGCTTTCCAGAAGCAATTCCTCTTCTCTAGAAATCTCCACTCTCCATCTCCAGGGATGGGCCCCCAGCAGGTGCTCAACCACACCTGTCCTCTAGTCACAGCTACTTAGTGCTGAGGTGGCCACTTGCCTGAGGTTGAGACAATCTGATCCATTCTTCTGGGAATGTCATGTTTGAACCAGAAGTTATGGAGGTGGGGAGCTAGAAGTAGAGTTTAGCACAGAACTAGAGAAGGTATCTCAAAATCAGTAACCTCCAGGGGTTAGTTGGGCAAGCAGGCCACGTGTAATAAAAGCAACAGCTTTTATTATGGCAACGAACACTCAGTAAGGGAGTGGTGGGGACTATGGCCAACAGGAGACACATCCCCAGTCTAAAGGGGAAGCTTCTACTCAGCTCCAGCCAATTGTTGCCCTGTAGGAGAGGGGCCTCATGTTGCCATATTATTTGACTTTTCTGTTGTTGTTATTCAAGAGAAACCAGACATCTCAATTTTTATGTGAAGGCCTTCCAATTTTTTCAACTTGTCAACTGAACTTCAAAACTTTACTGGTCATAGGGGGCACCTGGATGGATCAGTTGGTTGAGAGTCCAACTCTTGATTTTGGCTCAGGTCATGATCTCACAGTTTCATGAGTTTGAGTCCTGCTTGAGATTCTCCCTCTCTCTCTGCCCTCCCTGGCTCACACTCTCTCTGTATCTCTCAAAATAAATAAATAAACATTCAAAAAATTTTAAAAACTGTACTGGTCATATAAATCATGTCTTTGGTAAAATACTGTGGGAGAGCCAATAATTTACAATCTATGTTTTTGAGAAGGTATCTAAATCAGTCAGGGTCCTATCAACACAAATTGCTTGCTCAGAGAGGAGGGTTTTATCATAGGACACTTTACCAAAATGTAATGCAGGGTTAGCCCTAGGGTAAACTGAGTGAGTCACTGGCCTCAGGTGTAATATTTAAGGGGACACCAAAAATCTCAGTAAGTAACACAAATAATATTTTAATGCAGTAATTTAAAAAAATCGAAATTAATACCAAAAACACCTATGATGAATAAAATGTCAACACTTCAAGTAAAGATGGGCTCAGTATTCCTGATATTTCCTTCCTCAAGTTCCAATATGTCCCAGCACAGCATATTAACCAAGATGTAGGGAAACCACAAGTGGTAGTGCAGCTCCCTGGGGGTGGTAAAAACAGAGCTGTTACCACAGCTAAGGTCAAAGAAATGAAGGGAAAGACGGGTTACTAGAACTTAAAAGGAGAGAGTCAGCTGAGAAGACCACTTTAAGATGAACTGTGACTGTTGGCTAAGAGATTTGGCCATTCCAAGGCATTCCCCAAGGTAGGATTTAGGGAGAGGAACATCCTAACCTCACTCTCCTTTCTTCCTCTGATCTTCTGACAGGATACACCATTGGCCAAACTCAATCAAAAGTCAAGGAAATAGGAGCTCATTGATGTAGTCCATAGAGGCACAAAGCAGGATAAGAAGGGTGGAAAATGTACTGGAAGGGCAAATGGAAAAGCACAGGCCTAGAACTCCTGCCTTGGTCTCCAGCCCTGAAACCTGAGAACTCAGTGATTTCTGGGACTCCATGAGTTTTCCTAGTATCATCCCAATATAGCCCTTTTTCTGCTTAAGCCAACCGGAATTGGTTTCTGTTATTTGCCACCCAAAGAATCTTACCTAACACACCCAGCTTGTGTGAAACTGACTGATCTATAGAGATTCGAACCCCAGGTAAATTCCACCAGCCTTCAGCCATGCCTGAACAGTCCCAGACCACACACCGATGTACCTCTTCATGTCAGCCAATTGCTGATGGTACCGTGACTGACACGGTATTGCCTAACTAATAACAACCCATTGACATAGTGATTGCTCATGGTTAATTATCAATCTCAGACTTGTAGCTTCCATACTTGTGAGAAAATTAATTTCCATTATTTAAGCCAACCATTCTGTGGCACTTTGTTACAGTACCCTGAAAAACCACTACAGGCACCATAACAGCAACAACAGCAAATACTTATCAAGGGCATGCTAAAGGTAGGCATTGTTTTGAATGCTGCATATATTAACTCATTTAATCTTCACAACTTCTGTGGAAGGTTAAGCATCATATTTATGATCCCCATTTCATCAATGAGGAGACTGAGGCATCAAGAGATTAAGCAACATGCCTAATGTCACACAAGAAACAAGTAGGAGAATTTGGATGACAAGCCTCAGTCTGAATCCAAAATTATGGATCCCAATTCTGTGCTTGTAAGCACCATCCTTATTGCCTCTTGGGTGTAGAACTTTTCCACAGAGGAAGATTCCTTCCCCTCCTCCAACTCCTAAGCTGTTACCAGCCAGACTGAATGGAAAGCCAGGTCAAATGGGTGTATCCATACTCAAGTACTGAAGTACCTTTGATTAATCTAATATGCTCAGAGACATTGAAACCAAATCATTCTGGTTTAATGTTTGTGTTCGCACCAAAATTCATATGTTGAAATCCTAACCCTCTAGTGTGATGGTGTTAGGAGCTGGAGCATTGAGAGAAAATTAGGTCATGAGAATGAAGCCCTCATGCATGGGCTTATGCTGCTATAAAAAGAAACACAAGAGAGATGATTTTTCTGTTGGCCATGTGAGGCTACAACAGGAAGATGTTATCTGCAAACCAAGGAGCCCTCACCAGAAACTAGATGTGTCAGCACCTTATTCTTAGACTTCCAGTCTCCATAATGATGAGAAATAAGTATTTGTTGTTTAAGCCAGCAGTCTGTAGTATTCTATCATAGCAGCTGAAACTAAGATGCAGGTCTTAAAAAATCATGGAGTCGGGATGCCTGGGTGGCCCAGTCGGTTAAGCGTCCAACTTTGGCTCAGGTCACGATCTCGTGGTTTGTGAGTTCAAGCCCCGCATCGGACTCTGTACTGACAGCTCAGAGCCTGGAGCTGCTTCAGATTCTGTGTGTCATTCTCTCTCTGCTCCGACCCCACTTGTGCTCTGTCTCTCTCTGTCTCTCAAAAATAAATAAATGTAAAAAAAAATTTATTTTTTAAATCATGGGATCATCATACGACATGGGTGATTGAACCAACCATGTCCCACAACCTAGGCATGCAATTTATTTCAACATCATTTTAATGGAGTTAGTTACACAGTGTACTTTCCAAGTGCTTATGGAGAGTCATGTTGGTTCCGCTCGCCATCAGAGTCCTGTTGGTTATAACCACTAACAAGGGATGACTCCCAGGACAATTAAATGTCCTGCAGCTCAGATATTGCTTTTGAAAACCCTTCCTTAACTACTTGCCAGCATCAGCATCCACTACCACCAGCACCTCTTGGCACAACTCCCAGAGGGGTAAGGGTGAAACAAAAATAGTACCTGTTTCGTATGAGCCTGGCACATAGGGGGCTTTCAGTAAAGGTTAGCTCTTCTCCCCTTTGCAACCAGTTGCAAAGCCTTGTTCAATGAAGATGAAACTGTTGGTGATAAACTTGTGTTGTGTTTACATTTCAATTCATTTTATTAAGTCAAACCTCCTCTCCTGACTTTTCCAGAGTTAGTAACAAATCATCCTTGTGTGCATGCTGATTGGAAAGATACAGGCTTCGCCCAATCTGCACAGTCAGCATGTGGACGGGAGTAGGACGCAGGAACACCTTCATCTCAGCAGCTGCCTGTAAGGGGAGGGAACTCACGGCATATTACAAACAGATAAGAGGCATCCTCCCCCACCAAAATCACCATTCTAAAAGGATGACCCTGTCCCACCCCAGTCCTGTTTTGGCCAGACTTTCCTATCCATTAAAAGCGCTCATGTTCACCTGTTCTAAAATACAGACGTTGTGATTTATTTTGCAGCGCACTGTGCCGGGCCAGCCCAGAGCATGCTTCAAAATCCTGGTTTTCCTCTTTGTACAAAAGAGTTTGGACAAAACAAAGCTGGGATGAGCCAGGTCACAGGCTTTAGAACCCTATCGGCCGATGAATAGGAGACAAAGGCAAAATAGAGACTGGCTGTCCAAAGCTTTGTGGACTGTGGGAAGTGGCGTTGCCAAGGCAATGATTTAGAGCCAGACCGGAGAAGCTGGTGTTAACAAGGATAGGAGACCTGAGCCACATTTCCTGAAAGGGAAGAGAGAAACTCAGAGGGAATTCACCACCAATTGGTAGCATTTCCATGTTTTGTCTAAAATATGTATTTCTAGCCTGCCTTATGTTGGAAAATTGTGTTCAGAACTCTGAACTCTGAACACAGTAGACTTATCGTATCCTGACTGTCAAAGATAATTTAAAATCAGATGAGAGGGAAGGAAGGAAAGTTGAGAGTCATGGTTGTTGTCCAATTCAAGCCTGATAAAAAGCATTCAATAATGGTCTATTTATAGAGACATATGGGATGGTCATTAGGAGCCGAGTCCAGGCATTGGACCTCAGTTCAAATGACGGGTTTTGTTAAGAGACACTCACCAGTTAGGGAAATCATTTAATCTCTTGGTTCTTCAGATTAGATCACCAACAAGAATGAGTAAGACCTGTAGAATTTCATATTGGGGGAGAAAGAGCAGGAAGAGAGCCTGACTCCACACATTTAGTTTTAAATAATTAAATTATTCCCCTTTTATTTTATTTTTTAATGTTTGTATTTATTTTTGCAACAGAGAGAGACAGAGCATGAGTGGGGGAGGGGCAGAGAGAGAAGGAGATAGAATCCGAAACAGGCTCCAGGCTCTGAGCTGTCAGCACAGAGCCCGAGGCGGGGCTCGAACTCACGGACTTCGAGATCATGACCTGAGCCGCAGTCGGACACTCAACGGACTGAGCCACCCAGGCGCCCCTCCCCTTTTATTTTAAAACCAGACTACGACGTTGTCAGAGGACACCAAATCAACATGTTTGTTTCTTTAGGCCTAATTCATTGACATGCCTACTGAGGATCACCAGGTGTTCTGATTTCTGAGCCAAAACTGTATTTGAATGAAAGATTGGGTTTTCCTAAGAGAAAGTCAACTCTAGGCAGGTCTGTCCTCAACCCCAAACTCACCTCTCCACCCCACAAGTCATTTGCTCAGTTCCCTTGTTCTAGAAACAACGGAAGTTATTTATTAGCAAGTGAGGTGAGTTGTGTAATAAAATCAGTGGACTGTGTCTACTATTGATCCACGCACAGTTAGCACTAGGAGGGCATAGAAGAAAGAGAGAGCCAGAGGGGACAGCCAAGGAGCACAGTTATTTCTAGCATAAAATCAGATCTAAATAGTTTGAGAGTTTGTTACAAACACAGCCCAGAATTTCACAAGCTAAATACAGGCTTATGGTTTAACATCACCAAAACAGCAAAATCTTTTACATAGCACACTAATGGCTATCCAAGTGCTCTTAGCTGTTTTCCCTTGTTTGATTCTTATACCATTTTGAAAAGTCAACAGATAAGGTACTAGTATCTCCATTTTATGGAAGGGGGAAAACAGAAGCTCATAGAAAGTAAAGTGCCCAAGGCAGCTTTATACACAGGAATGATGTAGCCTATGAGGGTTTTTTGGCCACCAAATCTAGATCCTCTGATCGCTAGCTTCATCCTATCAAATCTCAAGACATGACCACCACCCCCCGCCAACTTCCAAAAGAAAACTTCCTATTCAAACGTGAAGACCCCACTAATAGTCACGACAGCCATTTAAAGTCAAACTCCTTTCTCTGTAGAATTTCACTCGGACACTACTCTATAGCGTCACAAAATCCTAGCCACGAGAATCATCTCTAGTCTAATAGTCTTGTTTTACAAGCAGATGAAGAAACTGAGACACAGAGAGGTTAAGTAACTTGCCCAAAATCACACAGCTGAATTATTTGTTGTATTGGTTAACTAAAATTTTAAGATCAATTCAGTCATATCACGGTTTGCAAGAAATAATTAGAAGGTGTCTGTTTATATGGTGCGACCCTGACTAACACCATATTGAAGAGAGAGTTAAGTGGCCTTAATTTAATTTTAGTGGTTCCCAGGTGAGTCAAAGTTAAAAATAGCTCCAGCACATGCTCCAGAAGCAAGAGACAGGTAGACCAGTCTATCGTTTGAGATATAAATAACAGAGACGCCAACTAAAAGAAGCCTAAATGATGAGAAAAAATACATTATTTCATATAACTGGTCCAGAAGTGGGGCAATCCCAAAGTTGGTTAATTCGGTGGCTCAGAATTCATCAGGAAACTTGGCTCTTCCTTCCCATCACCCTCTATGATGGCCAAGTTGGGGTCTGCATATTATATTACCATATTTAATTTTGGTTGGGTCCCAGGTCCAGGCTGAGGGTCAGAAAAAGGAATGCCTCTTCCTCCTGCCCCATTTTTAGATCAGGGCCATTTCCAGGAGCTCCACCGAAGATGTCCCTTCTCATCTCATTGGCTGGATTGTGTCACATGTCTACCTCTAAATCAGCAATCAAAGGGGGTGGAATTCAGGACTGGCTTAGAATCATCAAGATCCAGGCCCACTCCTGCCCTCCCTGAGTGGTCACCTTCCTACACTCCCGTAAAGTTTTCCCAAGGGCTCCTGCCAGCCCTAGGTACATGGAAGTCAGAGTCAGTATTTTTCAAACTGAAGGTTGTGATGCATAAGTAGGCATAAAATCAATTTAGTGAGTCACCATCAGCATTTTTAATGCAACAAAATAGCATAAAAATATCATAGTGCTTTGTATGCAAGGGCAAATATTGTTTCAAGAAACTTTCATTCCAGTTTTCATATAAATACTGTGTATATGAGTGTGTACTGTGATATTTCCTACCGTGGGTCACAGTTAAAACCCACTATGCCAAAAGGTACTTCTACTAAAGGCAGAGCTCTGCCTTATTCATTTCTGAGTCCTCAGTGCCCGGCATATAAGACACTGGAAACACATGTCAGATAAACCGAATTGATGAAAAATTTGAGATTGACACTGCTCCCAACTTCCTTTAACAAAATTAACATATCAAGGTGTCTTCCAGCAAATATCAACCAGCTGAGCAGGTGATCTCTCCCCATGGCCAAAGTGATCAGGTGCTTACTTTTGGCCACATATAAGATGGCCACGTAGCTTACCTTATTTCATTTAATCTTCTCAGCAATTCCACAAAGTCAGTTATTATAACCCCCATTTTCCTACTGAAGAAATGATAGTTCAAAAAAAGCTAAGGGACACCAGGGTGGCTCAGCCAGTTAAGATTAAGCATCTGACTTCAGCCCAGGTCATGATCTCACAGTTCCCGGGTTCGAGCCCAGGGTCAAGCTCTGCACTGACAATGCAGAGCCTGCTTGGGATTCTCTATCTCCTCTCTCTCTCTGCCCCTCCCCTGCACATTCTCTATCTCTCGCTCTGTCTCTCTGTCTCCTTTCTCTCTCTCTCTCTCTCTCTCTCTCAAAAATAAGTATTTTTTTTTAAGTTAAGTAATTTGCTGAGGTCAAAGAATAAATGGGGGTGGGGCACAGCAGGATTTGAAATTAGGTTGATCTGATCTCACCCACCATTAACACTGTGTTATGTCAATGACCCTTTGTGCCTCTCTGAAAGAGCAGAAGAGTCACAGCTCTGCCTACGTTAAGGTGAGTATTTCTTGCCTACACATCAACACCATGTACTTGACTATATCCAGCCTCGCCTAATCCAAAAGGGTTGGACTTCAAAGCCCAGAGGATCCACTGCTTCCCAGCAGTCCCAGCATTCGGAGACACTGCCAAACGGTTCCATTGAGCAGTCCACAACACAGGGAGCCGGGGTTCCGGTGCTGAGCAGGGTCACACAGATTGAAACTGGGACTCCTGGCAGGCCTCACTGGCCTTCTCAAAGGCCCCCACGCTCCCAGACCTGGAAGAAAACCATTGGAGGGATCATTACAGAAGGCCTGCTCTGGCCCATAGTTACCGCAGCTGATGGGTTCCCAGCTCCCTGTCCACCACATCCTTAGTAACCGTGGTGGTTCCAGGCGCTCTGTCCCAGCGTCATCAGCCATTGAAATTCAGGAGTCATTTCATTAAACTGGTTTCAAGTTACATGCTCTTATAGGACTGGGGGGAAATTAAGCCTGCCGGCTTTTATCTGTGCCGTAAATAAACACTTCTTTCTTGGTAAAATTTCTCCCAGCTCTTGTGTCCTACTACTGAGTGGGGATGGGGGGGGGGGGGGGAGGAGCTAAAACATTGGTTTTACCAAGTGGGATTTAAAATGTCTCTGCTTTCTGAGTATCTTGTTTTCTGGTGCTCTGCACATTCATAGCCTCAACCTTTTCTCTTTTTTTTTGCAAAATCCACATGGTGCTTTTCTTCTGTGTATCCAGAAGAAAAGACACCTCAGAAGAGTGTCTCCTGTTTTCAGTTTCAGAAGAGGAACAAGGAGAAACACAGGCACGCGCAAACACCTTAGTGTGGCCCAAAGTAGGTTTGCCCTCTTTTTCTCTCCTTTTCAAAAACTTAGACGTTTGGATGATGGTTGAAATTGACTGGAGAAGAATGTGTTTTCTCTATGCTAAATGCCTTACCTCCCAGCTAAGTAGCTGGATGCTAAGTTTCTGGATTTTTGACCAGGTCAATGCAAACGTAATAAAAAAATCCCTCTCCTGTGGAATTTCCTAAGTCCCCCGACAGCCAATATGTGTACAGGGAGAGGGCACGTGCCCCTTAGGAACAGCCTTGGAGTGCAGAGGGTACCCTGAGGGTACTGAAGACCCCTGTCACTTTCCTGTGACCCCTGCCACCACCGCTGCATGCTGATATTACTGGGAGAGACAGCAGGAACAGGATTAAATGGAGTCAGGGAACTGGGGTGCGAGTCCCATCTCCACTGCTTACTCTGTAAGCAACATGTAACATATGTGCAAACCTCTCTGTGCCTCAGTTTAAACATCTGCAAAATGGGAATAATGATACCTGCTATACAATACGGCAAGGGCCTTGTAAATAAGGCATAATAATTTATAATAGTGGTGACATTAAGGATATTGTAAGGATTTTTTCAGATCTCTCCCAGTGCTGCTCCGTCTACTACATTTAAGGGGAAATTGAAGATAAATTTCATCACCGATGTCATAATAGTCACCTTCACTAGTCAACCCCAGCAGTAGACTTGGCATCAGATGAAATACAGTAACCAACATCAGCCTTAAATGGCCAGTTGGGCAAGACATTTCAGACATCAAGAACATGGCCCCTTCCCCAACCCTCAGCTTACACTTGCCTTCAGACCACACAGTACCTTAGCATAAATTTAAGCTTTTTCTACCCACTGCCTCATACTATCTGGATTGCACACTTGGGCAGCCTGGTTCCTGTCTGGCAAACCACATCAAAACCAAGGGAATAAGAGCTAATGTAATTGGTTGAAGTCATTTCCAGAAATACAGTATTGGGGACATATCAAATAGGTATCTGGGTTCTAAACAGGAAATCATAATAATTAGAACCAACATAGCATCCCAATTGCTTTAAGGAAAACAAGTGTTACAAAATCAGATTATAGACACACCAAACTACTTGTTGAAAATTGAAAGAAGTCTTGCTTTTTTATTATACCCCTTTATTCCAGTAAATTCCTTTCTCATTTTAGAATGAGTCTTAACTATTCACGATCCCTATAGTTGTGCATGAAATAACACCGTTATAATTATACCTACTCTGAAATACAGCTTGACCCAGGGTATGGGATAAACGTATTTAAGAGCAGCATTAACATACAGTCTTCCATGAAACATGTAGGCAGCCTCAGAATTACAGTAAATTTAAACTGGTGCCACAGGAAGAAAACACATATGCCTTTTAACTGACACAGAAATGGACCTTCCCAGACCCATTGTACATGTGTGTGTGTGTGTGTGTGTGTGTGTGTGTGTGTGTATGGATGGATAGCTTTAAGGGGTGGGAAGTCAGATCACATACTTAAGAGCACCAACACACAATGAAAAATGGAATCTTTTTTCTTTTTTCAGAAAGTGACAAGCACTTTAGAAAATGTGGAAAAAATGGAGGAAAGGAAAATGTGAAAGCAAAGATGAAGAAGGAAAGAAAATAGTAGTAGGAAATAGTAGGAAAGAAAATAACACGTGGCTTTCATTGTGTCCTGACTGGGCTTGAGCTCAGATTGTCCTCATGTGCCCTCAGGAAGGTGGAGGGGCAGTGTCGAGGCCAATTCTGGGGGAAATTCTCCTTCACTCTGCAAAAGTCGGGTGTCTTCAATACATTGTAGTCCATTTTTCTCCTATTTCTTAGCAATGGGCTTGACTTATTAGTGATTGGCTGGAAGCAAGTACATTACCATCGACCACTGACAAAGCAACAGAACTTCTTCCATCCCTGGGCACTCTCTGGTTCCCCATCAATCATTTTTTATTGACTTTGAACTAGGACTCATGGATTCAAAACCTGCAATTTAAAATTTTTATAGGCAAACCAGTGGTATATCAACATATATAAAGCTGATTCTTCGCTAATGCTCTTGAAAGGCATAGCCCCCTGCCACTGATGGAGCTCTGGGTTTTGGTAGGAACACTTACCAATCCCCTGTGTATGTCAGCCACTGTGTGGGATGCTCTACTCATATTATACAGGATCTAAGTCTCTACCAATTGCAACACACCCATTATATCATGTGCCACCAGGAAAGCAAAAACACTATCAACAAGTTGAAGGATGCCTGCCATCCAGGCTGTGTTTACTGTGAAGCTAAGGATGTATAATAAGCCTCAAGGCCCATATTTGCATGGACCCTTCCAAGGTTCCCAGAGGGGACCCAGCAATGTGTTCACGTGGCCATCTGTTCTTGGAAAATTTGCAAAAGATATTCTAACTGCACTCAAACCACTGTCTCCTTCTAGTCTGACTTTCCCTCTGTCACACTCCCCCTTGTGTTGGGTGGCACTGGTGTGGCCATGAGCAATGCAGGGACCTTCCAAGAGGGGGGGTTGCGTTGGGGATACATTTAGTCTGGGTGCAGGGTGATAAGTGTATGTGGTCATAGTCACAAACCTACAGTTGAGTTATTGCTGGCCAGCCTGGTATGCATTAGTTTCCAGTATTTCTACCTTCCATCATGCCAGCTTTCCTGAAAGTGGGACTCTCAGGTGCAGGGTTCAAGGTCATATCTTGTATGTCCCACTGCACTCACCAGAAGTATATGGCATGCTTAGTGGCAAAGAAACAAAGTGGCAAAGGTTTGAAGCGTGTGAAGCCAACAATTCGTCTGTGGAAAATTCTTCCAAATCTTACAGCTCACATAGAAAAGAAACTTCATAGAGGCATTCCCAAATTTGACAATCTCAAAAATTCATCTGGCATTACTTAAAATAAGTGGTGAAGGTGGAAAACCGTTTTCTAAATTATGTATAGTAAAAAATAAAGCTCACCAACCATAGAGAAGGAAGGCTGAATTTGCCTACCTATTCTCCATAGAAAATGACATGAGGGGCGCCTGGATGGCTCAGTCGGTTGAGCATCCGACTTCGGCTCAGGTCATGATCTCGCAGTCTGTGAGTTGGTGCCCCGCATCGGGCTCGGTGCTGACAGCTCAGAGCCTGGAGTCAGTTTCGGATTCTGTGTCTCCCTCTCTCTCTGTCCCTCCCCCCGCTCATGCTCTGTCTCTGAAAAATGAATAAACCTTAAAAAAAAAAAAGAGAGAGAACAAAAGAAAGAAAATGACACGGTGGGGCCCCTGGATGGCTCAGTCGATTAAAGGGCTGATCTTGACTTCGGCTTAGATCATGATCTCACGGTTCTTGAGTTCAAGCCCAGCATCCAGCTCTGCGCTGACAGTGTGGAGCCTGCTTGGGATTCTCTTCCTCTCTCTCTCTCTCTCTCTCTCTGCCCGTGCCACACTCTCTTTCTCTCTCTCTCTCTCTCAAAATAAATAAACTTAAGAAAAAAAAAGAAAAGAAAATGGCATGGCAAAATCACTGTTCATACAGCAAAAAAAAAAAAAGGCGGGGGAAAGACAAAGAAGTATCAAAGAAGTGTATCAGAAGTGTGAATTTAAGGGCGCCTGGGTGGCGCAGTCAGTTAAGCGTCCGACTTCAGCCAGGTCACGATCTCACGGTCCGTGAGTTCGAGCCCTGCGTCAGGCTCTGGGCTGATGGCTTGGAGCCTGGAGCCTGTTTCCGATTCTGTGTCTCCCTCTCTCTCTGCCCCTCCCCTGTTCATGCTCTGTCTCTCTCTGTCCCAAAAATAAATAAAAACGTTGAAAAAAAATTTTTTTTAAAAAGAAGTGTGAATTTAATAAAAATATTATGGTGTTTTGTGGAGTTTTATGGTGTTTGTGATTTATGTCAGCTTTCTAAAATTTCTAAATTTGTTGTAATTTTTTCTCATCTCAAAAAAATATTCACATGCTTACTTAATTTTGCATTCATTACTTTACATTCTCTTTTTTAAAAAGGTCCCCAAATAATATAAGGTTCAGGCCACATAAAACCTGGACCCACTCCTGGTGGCCATCTCAATTTCAGAGAACTTTTTAGAGTTGAGGGTTGGGCAGAATGGTGAAGAATATGTGTCTTAGAATTGATGAAATACATAGCATGTATTATCTCATTTAATTAAATGTAACAACACTGTGAGGTAGGTGTCGCATCATTTTACAGATGGCAACCGGGCTCAGGAAGTTGAGAAAGTTGCCCAAAATTATCCCGGCAGGCTTAACACTACTCCTGTCATGGTTTCACCAGCAACGTCCAGAACTTGACGGCATAAAATGAGGCCTGTGTGCACTTGGATGGAATCACTTTTTGAGGATCCTCAAAGCTCCCCTACCCACACTAACTTGATAAGATAGAGAGGCAGGATTTGAACTACATTTTTTACTCTAAATTCTTAAGTCTTGCCAGGACACTGCACCACAGGGTCTTTGAAAAAGAGGCTATCAGCCACTTCCTCTGTGTAGAAATTTATATTTCCTGACAATGGCCCCAAAATGTACTTCATTTTCATGCATATGTGTAGTTTTGCAATTAAAAGGCTTTGTCTTCTGTTCAGGAGTTTTAGGAATTCGACCAAGGGACCTTCCCCAAACTGTGCTATCAGCCTCTGCTCCACCAACCAGACCTGTCAGAGAGGACACATCTTTGGGTTAAGACATTAAAGTCCCCTTCCTTTCAAAATGCACATGCCTAACCTTGAAGTAGAAACTCCATAAGGAAGCTATTCTCCGTCACTAAGAAGCTAACAAGACGGTATTAGTCAAAAGTGTTAGGGTGCCTGGGTGGCTCAGTTGGTTAAGCATCCGACTTCAGCTCAGGTCATGATCTCACGGTCTGTGAGTTCGAGCCCCACATCGGGCTCTGTACTGACAGCTCAGAGCCTGGAGCCTGTTTCGGATTCTGTGTCTCCTTCTCTCTCTGACCCTCCCCCGTTCATGCTCTGTCTCTCCCTGTCTCAGAAATAAATAAACGTTAAAAAAAAAAAGTGTTAACACCTGCAGTATGCCTGGGAGGAAGCCATAGTTTTCATGCTGAGTAGCCAAAGGGCAACAGTGCCCTGGTCTTTTCATTTTCATTCTACCTAGCCTGTTGCAGTTCATAAAAACTAACTGATTAGTTCCTAGTGCACTATTCCTCTTAGCCATGAAGCCATCAGTATTTCAGGGGACTACCTACAAGGAGGCCTACTGCCATTGCCATTATGGCGGACATCATCACCCAGCACCTGAGCTTGCTGTCTCCCTTCCCTCTGATTTGTGGAAAGAAAGCCAGGGTTTAAATCCGGACTTTAACTTGGGATCCTTGAACGTCCTTGAAGTCCACACCAATCTGTTGCGGAAATAAGGTGAGACTGCACTGCTTTGGGGAAAGAGTCCATAACTTTCATCAGGTACTAAAAGGATCCATGAGCCCCCAAAAACTAAAGAACCACTGTTTTAGGAGAAGAGCACTGAAACCAAAGTTAGTACAAGTCCCAGGGAGATGCTGATAACAAAAACATAGCCAAACTGCTTTTTTTCTTCTTAGACCACAAGAGCACTCTTTAAAAAAACGATGCGTATACGAATGTGACTAAGAACAGGCTCATTATGTTTAACCGGCCTGTAATATTTCTACCTCGTTTGTAATTTCTTTAACTTGTTAATCAGTTAAGAATTTCTGATTAGGATGAAGTCATTAAAGTAATAATTTAAGATTTCCTTCTTTAAAATGGCTTGTATTATCCTAGAAGATTGATCAGTCTTCCATTTTGAAAGTACTGCACCATTTTATTTTGAACAACACAACTGAGAACCCTATTTTGGCCTTGTCAGACTGCTAAACAGAAGATATTGAGCTGCATGGAAGCCATCCTGCCCAGTTTTATTTTGACCTTCTTTTCCTTAGCATATATATATATATATATATATATATATATATATATTTCCTCTGTGTTTAGAAATGCATTATTTATTACTCAAACTAAAGCAGTAATTTGTGTCTTTTAATGTAAAAAAGCTCTGCCAACTCAACTAGCTTCCTGAATCAACGAAAATGATATCATTAGGTGTTACTTAAAAAAAAAAAAAGAAAAAAAAGCAGCTTCTTTTAAGAAAGCAGCTTCTCTGTTCAACCTTCACCTTGTTTCCTTATCCATCTATCTCCCTCTGACATGCAAATGCTTTCATCTCATATTTCTGTACCTTCAGGTCCTTCCAGTCCTTGACCCATAACCCCATAGAAAAACTAATTTTGGCATGTGAGTCAGGCCTTTCCAGGTTGTAACTTTGAGGGAAACAGCCCACAACTGGCCTGAGAGAAACTGTAAGTTGGAATGACATACCCTTCCGTTGGGATGTCTGTCCAGAGCTGGTTGAACATATATCCAAGCTCAGGCATTATTAGCTCCTTCAATACCAACTCTTAAAAGAGGTTTGTTAAATTTATCATTAATAGAAGGACATAGTTTTCAGGAGGTAGTAATTTTTTCATTTCTTTCTTTTTTGAGAGAGAGAGAGAAAGAGAGAGAGAGAAGCACAAGTGGGGGAGGGGCAGAGAGAGGGAGAGAGAGAACCCCAAGCAGGTCCCTCACTGTCAGCACAGAGCCCGACACAGGGTTCATTTTCACAAACTGTGAGATCATGACCTGAGCTGAAATGAAGAGTCAGACGCTTAAGTGACTGAGCCACCCAGGCACCCCCAATTTTTTCATTTCTTAAATGGTCACCTTTGAGGTTTGGTTGTTTGAGGTTTGTTTTTACCCTTCCATTTCTGCAAAGAACATTGAATCTCTCTGCCTTTCCAATTCTACTGACTGTAGCAAAGCAAACACCTGATGATGTGAAAGCAGGTAAGTCCAAAACCCCTTGACATCATTCCTACATCTCAGGCACATCCCACCTTAGGAGTGCTCACCTCCTCTCAATAGAAGCCCAAAAACTTTCCCTGTTCCCTTTGCAGCTAGGCCTCACCCATGTGATCTGGGATCCACCAGTTAGGTGGTCTCACACAAGGCTTCATTTGGAAATGCGTCACAGAGGAAGCCAACTGGGCAGAATCCATTTACTAGAAAGGGTCGTGGTGAGTGTCCAGCTTTCAGGGGCACCAGCGGCATGAGCTAGACCTAGAGGCAACAACAGAGGCCCTCTGCTGCTTCCCTCTTGGGATGTGGTTGGTCTGAGCCTTCTTCTGGTTTCCTGTCCTCCACACTTGACTCTCTGGCCGTCCTTGAGATTTTAAGAGTGTCTACATACCCTTAATAAAGTCCTTTTCTGCTTCAACTGCTGTGAGTGGGTTCTGTCGTTGGTAACCAAGATGCTTGACAGATACTGTGCCCATAGAGCCCCACATGATCTCCAGGCAGCCTGCGTCTCTCATTGTATCTGGCAGTGTCCTTCCCTTCTCACGGGACTTCATCCCCCTCTTCGAATGAGCTAAGCTCTTTCCTGCCCCAGGCCTTCACTCAGGCTCACCCCTCAGCTGAGAACACTCTGCCCCTGCTCTAAACCCTAGCTCCTCGCTAAAAGGAGAACACAGCTCAAACCGACAGGCTAGGTCCCCTTTGTGCACATCCTCCTCGCACCCTATACTTGCCCTTCATGACACTTACCACAATTGAAATTAAGTACTTAGTTGGCTAATTAATGTTTTTCTCCCCAAATAGACTGCAATAATTATAATAATAACTAACATTTGTTGAGCTCTTTCCAAATACCTGGAAGCCTTCTAAGCATTTGACATAGATTATCTCATTAATTGCCACTGCAGCTCTGGGGAAAGTATTATTACAACACCCATTTTACAAATGGGGAAACTGAGGCTTAGAGAAATTAAATAAAAAAAATCCAGGGCCACACAAAAAAGTATGTTCTGGAGCCAAGAAATCTGACTCCAGGTCACGCTCTTAATCCCATCTGTGGTCTCTGTAGTGGGTGCCTGACCATCTCCTCCAGAAGCTGTGCAAGATAAGGGGTGCCTGGGTGGCTCAGTCGGTTGAGCGTCCGACTTTGGCTCAGGTCAGGATCTCACAGTTTGTGAGTTCAAGCCCTGTGTCAGGCCCTGCCCTGACAGCTCAGAGCCTGGAGCCTGTTTCAGATTCTGTGTCTCCCTCTCTCTGCCCCTTCCCCACTTATGCTCTGTCTCTGTCTCTCAAAAATGTATAAACATTAAAAAAAAATTTTAGAAGCTGTGCAAGATAAGCCATTGGAAGTGGGGGGAGAAAATATGGAATTTATCTCTCTATATGTATTTGTATATTTATTTACCTCATCCTAATTAATTTATTTTGTATGCCCATTTTATAATGTATATAATACATTTTATAATGTCCATGACAGCAATATATTGCGTAATTTATAAGTAAATAAAAACAACATAAATAGGCTCAATTTTTTTTCCTACAAGGGTGAGCAAAGACTCAAGTTTGGAGGCCACTGCTCTCAGCTCTGAGAAAACAGGACTCTTACTCACCGGTGGAGCCCCAGCAGCTAACGCAGGGCCCAACATATGGCTGATAGCCAATAAATATGTGTTGACTGAATAGTTGTCTGTCTGACAGGGACACAGCATAACTAAGAGGAAGAAAGTGCCGATGTCCATTTGTAAGTTAGGATTTCCAATGTTTTTGAATCTCTGAAGACTTCCTTGCTCCTTCTCAGATTCTGAATCTGAGGCCAGTTTTCATCCATGCTGGTAGATTGTCCACTCCTAGCACAGAATAATTTTCAGTTGAGCCACAGGTCTTGGCAGTCCCTTGGTCAGCCTGTGGTTTTTTCCTTTTTTGGATTTTTATGTTTTATTTTATATTTTAGGGGTGGGGGGGAGAGCATGCAAGCAGGGGAAGGGCAGAGGGGGGCAGAGAGAGAGAGAATCTCAAGCGGCTCCATACTCAGTGCAAGACCCTGGGATCATGACCTGAGCTGAATCAAGAGTCAGACGCTCAACCGACTGAGCCACCTGTGGTTTCCTTGATTATTTTGCACTGACCCGCTGTCATTGACAGTGAAGCCTGGACGGGGGCTGGTGGTGCAGGGTGCAGCTCGGGGACATGCCAAGTCACCTGTGGAAAGTCTGCACCCAGTTCCTCTCTCTGCCTCTGCTAACCTCCCACTCAAACTATCTGAGCTCCTCCCTTCCCTGCAGTTACAAAGGCTCACGGGGACGTGGGGTGTGGGGGGCTGGACCTGAGCGAGGAAGGAACAGACAACCGGGCTTTTATCAAAGAGTGCCAGGGACCAACAATATGAGAACATGACCTTCTACCCGCTCTGATAAAGGGGTGGTTGAAGTGAAGCATCACTGAACAAATTCTTGCTAAATTAAAAACTAATTAAAATCACCATCTAATGTGGGAAAGATGCAACCAGCCAGACGCATGGGTGTGGATTTCCCACAGGGCCCTTGAAAGCTCTGCTGTGGACATAGGTTCATACCCCGTAAATGTTATTCTTCAGTCATTTTTAGAATTCTGCAACCGTTGAACTGTTTTTAGATGTTTGTGGGTTGTTTCTTCTTTAAAAACCTAAGAAATGGGAGGCTGTGTGGGGTGGAGGGGCAGCATAAACAGCCTGCGGAAACATCAGAGCTAACCACCAAAAGAAGAATCGGGGGTCAGAGATCTCAAGGTCAGGGAAGGTGAGCTTGGTGAAGAGGCCAAGGGCTATATTTACAGTCATAAGTGCGCCCCCCCCACACACACAAGGCGGCCCCACGGGGTCAACTGACTGGTGAAATCATTCCTGGGGCCCCACAGACCAGGTTCCCACTGGCAGCCTTGCCACGGGCTGGCTTCTTGGATCTCCACCACCTTACACGCTGCCTGTGGGGTGCAAGCACTTGTCTCAGTCCTTTGTGCTGCCCTCGCTAGCGAGACAGGAAGCAGCTAGTAACTGCCACAGCGTGGAACTGGGTGTTGACAAAGGCCACTCCTGCAGCTGCACCCCTCCTGTGTGTCAGAAAACCAGTGAGCTTTGCCTTCCAAGTCTTCTGTGCAGAGAGAACTCTGAAGCCAGCATTCTGCACAGGGCCACCTGCCAGACTCCTTTGAAGCAATTTTCTCATTTATTTAAAACATAGGAAATTTGATGGAAACCTTCAATGCATTTTATTTTTATTTTTTTAAGTTTATTTTATTTTAATTTTCAGAGAGAGCTTGAGTGGAGGAGGGGCAGAGAGAGAGAGAGAGAGAGAGAGAGAGAACCTGAAGCAGGCTCCGGGCTGTCAGCACAGAGCCCAACTTGGGGCTTGATCTCACGAACTGTGAGTCGGATGCTTAACCGGCTGAGCCACCCAGGCGCCCCACCTTCAATACATTTTAAAAGAAATTTTAGGGGCCCCTGGGTAGCTCAATTGGTTAAGCGTCTGACTTTGACCCTGGTCATGACCTCATGGTTCATGAGCTCTGGCCCCACATCGGGTTCTGTGATGACAGTTCAGAGCCTAGAACCTGATTTGGATTCTGCATCTCCCTTTCTCTCTCTAACCCTCCCCCACTCGTGCTCTGTCTCCTTCTCTCAAAAAAAAAGTAATTAACATTAAAACTAAATAATAAATAAATAAATAAAATAAAATGTATTTGAAAGATGTCTCAAAAAACATGTTATGGAATACATTTGAAGATAATTTCTCTCCAAATACGTATTCCATATGCATAGTTATCAATTCAGTAATCATTTAGTTAGAGCTTTCTATGTGCCAGGAAGTGTGGTAATTGCTGGGAATGCAAAATGCAACAAGTACACACACACATATAACATATATATATATATATATATATATGTGTGTGTGTGTGTATGTATATATATATACATATATATATACGTATATATATATGTATATTCACACACACACACAAATTCATACCCTGTTAAGTTTGAATGGAAATATTAGCCATCTAATCTTGACATCAAATAAATTAATTGGTTAACACCCAAAATGATAGTAGGAAAATATCTGTTCCACTCATTGCCAAGCTAGTGGCTCTTAATCAAGTGTATGCACTTGAATCACTGTGGGAGCTTTTTTAAGGTACTAATGCCAAAGCCCCACCTCAGACCCACTAAATCAGAATTTCTGAAAATGGACCCCAACAATGCATTCTTTGAAAATACTCCCACGTTGTTTTGAAGCGCTCCTCTTTTGCAGAGCCACTGATCTAAATGATTAGTAACAACAGCGGAACAGGTGAGATCCACATCAGCTAGTTACAAGTAGCCGCTTCAAAACCAAGTTTCTTTGTGATTTTTAAGTAATTGCCATTCAATGTGATCATTTAATAAGCAGGGGCTATGTGGTGGGTGGAAAGTACTTTCGGCTAAAGGGTGGATCCGAAGGACGGCAGACACCATGACTGAGACATCCAGGACAAAGAAGACAGGGAGTCTAGGCAGGACACGAGGGAACTAAGACAGGGGGACTACATCCAGTGCTTAAGTGGTGCCCCAGAAATAAAATCCATCCCAGTCACCTCGAGAGGGGCATGGGGGAACCACAGGTCGTGTCCAAACCTTCTCACTAGGACAAGGGTCTATATTCCACCATCGGTTCAAGTACCGGTTCTGGCAGACCCAAGCAATGCCAGGCCCTACTAGCTGGTAGATAGGCAAGGAAGGGCCACTATTCTCCACACTAAAAAACTGGGGCAAAAACAAAGAAACATTAGTGCCAGGGAAACCCACTTATTTAAAGAGTTTCATTTTCACACAAGAAAAGGATGCAAAATAACAAATGCTTATAAAGCATTTACCATGGGCACTGTTTTAAGTACCTTGAGAGAATGAACCCAACGCCACTATTAGATGCCCTCACGTTGGGGAGCTTGGTCTCAGTTAAAGCAGCTCCAGAAAGAAAGGTTTTAAAAAAAACCTTGTTTTTGTCAACAAAATTCTCTGTTTCTGCTCTGGTGGTGCCCCCCGCCCTTCAGTACATTGAGTTTTGGACATTCCATCCATGCCACAGGTCAGTGTTAGACATGCTTGGGCCAATGTCAACATTAACCCCCTTAAGCACGATCATCCTGTGATTAGCAAAGGACTCTAAACAAGGCTTTCTAAGAAGAATAGAATGTGAGCTACAAATGTAAGTTACATAGGTAATTTTTACATTTTCTAGTAGCCACATTAAAATAAGTAAAAGGGGACCTTAACATTGTTGTTTAGCCCCATACATCTAGAATATTATCACTTTAATATATCTATATGAAAAGATATTTATGTATTTTTATAGTTTATATTCTTTTTTCATGGTAAGTCTTTGAAATCCACTATGCATTTTATACATAGCACATCTCAATTCAAACCAGCTGCATTTACTTGTTTTTTAACTTTATTGAGGAATAACTGGGAATAATTGATAAATAATTATTAATTTGACAAGTTTAATTTGATAAATTAAATCAAATAATTAATTTGATAAATTATATCTATTATTGATATATACTTAAAGCATAAAACTAGCTACATCTCAAGTTCCTAATAGCCACATATGGCCAATGGCTTCCATAATGGACAGCACAGCTCTAGAGGAAGGTAAAAAGTAGCTGCAGGGTCAGGGTCAGTATCCAGAATCATCTCCCAGGGCTAACTTTGGAGGCAGTAAGGCTTTTTTTTTTTTCTTAATGGAAGCTACTTTTCCTTATACTCTCATCCTTAGAAGATAGGAATCGATCACCCATGGCTTGAATGTTTTCTTTTTCAACGTGCTTTAATTACTTCGGATAATTCTTTTATATTTTAGTTGTCTTATGCAGAAACTTTTCTTTAAATGGGCCAAAGCTAGTCCCATCAGTACTTCCTTGTATCGATCTCTGGAATTTGGTGAATCAGAGCTTTGAGGTATCTCGGACTCCCTAATGAGGCCTTCAAGCTGTCCCAGGAAGGGGCCCAACCTTTCAAGGACCCAAGATTTTAAACATACAGTTGCTTTTGTACATCCTGAAGCCCCTTTTGGTCTCAGTGTTTGCCTTTTTCTGCAGGTTTTCTCAGTCTTTTTTTTTTAATTTTTAAAAAAAAAATTTTAATGTTTATTTATTCCTGAGAGTGAAAGAGACAGACAGACAGACAGAGAGCAGATGGGGGAGGGACAGAGAGAGAGGGAAACACAGAATCCGAAGCAGGCTCCAGGCTCTGAGCGGACAGCACAGAGCCCAAAGCAGGGCTGGAGCCCACGAACCATGAGATCATGACCTGAGCCGAAGGTGGATGCTTAAACGACCCAGCCACCCAGGCTCCCCTCGGTCTCTTTTGATGTACAAGGACCAAGGTAGCTCTCAGCATTCCAACTGTAGATGGCACACAATTTAGTGCAGAAATTACTTTTATTTTTTTTAATGTTTATTTATATTTGAGAGAGAGAGAGAGCGAGAGAGCATGTATAAGTGGGGGAAGGGGCAGAGAGACAAAGACAAACCCTGAAGCAGGCTCCAGGCTCCTGGCTGTGAGCTGTCAGCACAGAGCCCAACTTGGGGCTCGAACTCAGGAGCAGTGAGATCATGACCTGAGCCGAAGTCAGACGCTTATTCGACAGAGCCAGCCAGTCGCCCCAGTGCAGAGATTACTTTTCGAGTTTATATCTATTTCAATCATGCCTACCTTTTCTGCACTCCCCTGCCTTCCTTTTTTTTTTTAAACTGTTGTCACACCTCAATAAGGAAATCACATTCATAAAATACAGGATCCTTCTCAGTGGGCCTTCTTACTTTTGAAGAACAAATTCTTTGAGAAGGCAGATCAGAATTCCAAAACCTCAAGCATCAACAGGGAGCGGCCAGTCTGACAGTTATTACCATGTACAAACTTGCCTAATATTTTTTTTTTTATCCTGAAACTCACTTTGGGTGACTAATATCCCCTGGGATAGGCCAGACATTTGGTTCCTACCTACCCCACCCAAATTCCCAAGTGGGTCTCAAAAACATGCGGTAAGAAAGCCTGTTCTGTTCGTTTTTTGTGTTCTAGAACCTTCAAAGCCAAAGCTATACGGTGGGCAAAATACCTCCCTCCTACTGCACCAGCTGGCCTTGATGGAGAGGCCTTGGAAGGACAGCTGATGTGAGGCTTGATGTTTCAGTCGTGAGCAGCCATGGTCCATGAAGAAGGAAAGCCCAACCTGCTGGTACAACGCCATAGACAGGGAGGGGTGTCACTGTCAGGATTCTGAGAGGGACACAGAAGGAAAAGAAGGGGAGGACAAATGAAAAGAGAGAGAAATGGGAGTGGGTGAGGAGAAATCAGCTGGCTGGTGGAAGAGAAACAGTCTGTGGAACAGCAGGATTTACACGCAAAAAATATGGAAGGCAGACATTGGAACATTCCTTCAGGATGCCCCTGTTTGCTCCCTGCAGGATGCCCTTTCCTGTTGAAGTGTTTAAAATGCTAAGTATGGGAAAGACTGAGCAAAGCTGGGAGGGGGAGAGGGGAAATTGGTTATTCCTCATCGCATTTGATCAGTTAGACAATGCTCGGTGCCACCGAGGGATCAGCAATTTGACATTACCTTCCTGCTCTCTGGGACTGTACTTCCTTCTCTTCTCCCCCTCCCCCCACTGTAGGGCTCAAGACTTTAATTATAGGGAAGGTGAAGGGCTTGCATCTGTCTGGAAAACAAGGCGGGCATTTTTTTCTCCGCTCCTTTTAAATCCTGGGATTTTCCATCATTAGCCATCAAATGAATTCTTAAGGAGTTTCTTGCTAATCCTTGTCTGGGTGATTCTAGACACACACACACACACACACACACACACACACAGAGCATAAATTCAGGCTGGAGTACACAGCAGGCAGTCCATTATTGACAGCAGAAATTCTGAAATCTTTTGTTCAAAGAGGAGGACTTTTCCTGGGGTTTTTCAAGTAATAAGCAGACAAGAAGCAAGGGAAGCAGTTTTCGGCGGTGACGGGGCTGCTGGCATCAACTGTGGTGTTTGTGGCTGCCTGGTCCCTAAGCCGCCCGGTGGGGAATGACTGATCTACTCCAGCTGACTCATGACTCAGGCCATTATTTGAGTAGTGTGTTGGTCTCCGGGGCCTATCACCCAATGGGGGCTGCAGTAGAAGGGCTCGCAGAATCAGAAGGCAGATAATTTGTCACAAACCCTACAGGCTCTATTTTCTGGTCAAAAGTCATTCTCCTACCTTTCAGAGACCATTAGCTGTTAGCACAGACCTGATGATTTTTCAACAATTTATTTGGCCTACTAAACTCTTGATCTAAGAAAATTACTGACATAGTTCATGGCTTTTACAATTGAAGATAGTCCCACGCAGGAGAGCCCCTTCAATCCAAGGTTTGCAGCAATATTTATAAATGGGCCATTGGGCACTGGTTGGGATGAGCACTGGGTGTTCTATGTAAGTGATGAATCACTAGAATCTACTCCTGAAGCCAAGACTACACTGTATGTTAACTAATTTGAGAATAAATAATTCTTAAAAAGGGGGCCTTCAGGCACTTGGGGGTCTCAGTCAGTTAAGCATCCAACTCTTGGTTTCTACTCAGGTCATGACCTGGCATCAAATTCCCTGCCTAGGATTCTCTCTCCCCATCTTTTTCTGCCCCTCTTTCACTCATGCTCTCTCTCTGTCTCTCTTTCAAAAAATAAATAAAAATGGGCCATCAACTGGGGCGCTTGGAAGGCTCAGTCAGTTAAGTGTCTGACCTCAGCTCAGGTCATGATCTCATGGTTCATGGGTTCGAGCCCCACGTTCGACTCTGTGCTGACAGCTCAGACCCTGGAGCCTGCTTCGGATTCTGTGTCTCCCTCTCTCTTCCCCTCCCCTGCTCACACTCTGTGTCTCTCTCTCTCTCTCAAAAATCTATAAACATTAAAAAAAAAATTTTAATGGACCATCAACTGATAAATGGACATTTTTAAGTGTGGTCATCCCCACAATGAATATTATTCAGTCACGTGAAGGAATGACGCGCTAAGACTTGCAACAACATGGACAAAGTTTGAAAACCTCATGCTAAGTGAAAGAAGCCACAAAAGGCCACCTGTTGTATGATTCCACCTATATGAAATATCCCAAACAGGCAAATTCATAGAGAGAGGAAGCAGATTATCGGTTCCCAGGGACTGAGGAGAGAAGGAAGAAAGGAGCGACTGCTGAAGAATACAGGGTGTCCTTGTGGGGTGAAGAAAATGTTTTGGAACTAGATAGTGTGACTGTTGCACCACATTGTGAATTGATGAAATGTCACTAATGGTCAATTTTATGTTACGCGAATTTTACCGCATTTTTTAAAGAGCCAATGAGTTTAAAAAAAAAAAAAAAGGAAGCCATATTAACCATCATCTTTAGCAGAGGCCTTCATTCTCTTCATTCCTGAATTCAGCCTTGTTAAAAGCTCTCCTGAGTGAATCAACCACCAATTTTCCCAATCAACCCCATAAAGGAAGTATTTGATTAAGTGGGCCAATGCCAGACAACTACTGTGTACAATGACCTTGGTCTGTATTAATCATCAAAATGCTGCTGTCTCAATGCAAGCCCCCAAAGGCTTCTCACAAAGGTGATGGAAAGCAGTCACATGGAGATTTTCTTCAAACCAGGGAACAACCCGAAGATTCATTTCACCCTGAGAACTTCCCTTCACTGAAACACAAAGGTGGTTCGAAGATCTGAGCTTTTCATTGCATGCCTTCTTTTGTGTAAACAAAACAGCACATGTGAACATGGATATGGATATGGCGGTGTATGCACAGATGTGTTTCAGGACCAAAACAGAAACTTGTCAACAGTGTCCCCTGAGGGAGAGAGACTGGGGCAGGGGAACATCATTTGTTATGTCGTACTTTTTATTTTTTTCTTAATGTTTATTTATTTTTAAGACAGAGAGAGACAGAGCGGGAGTGAGGGAGGGGCAGAGAGAGAGGGAGACACAGAATCCGAAGCAAACTCCAGGCCCTGAGCTGTCAGCACAGAGCCCAACGTGGGGCTTGAACCCACGAACCGTGAGATCGTGACCTGAGCTGAAGTCAGACACTTAACCGACTGAGCCACCCAGGTGCCCCTGTGTTGTACTTTTTAAAGTCATTTAAGTTCTCTGGTTATGTAATTATATGACCTTAATAACATATATTTCTATATTATATTTGCACATAAATATAGATAATATATAAATATAATATAAAAATATATCAGCTGGGTCACTGGACTCTTTCAACTGGGTCTCATTAATTTAATCATTAGAAAGCAGTCTATTGAATTCAAATTGACAGACATGCTCACAGAACAACTCATGTGGACACTTCAAAAATGGCAATGACATAAAGAGTGGGAAAAAAATTGCTGAGGAACTGTACCACATCAAAGGATGCTACAGAGAACTGGCAATGCAGTGCACGAGCCTTGTGGGATCCTGGGTCAGAAAGTCTTAACAAACTCTATAAAGGACGTTACTGGAACAATTGGGAAATTTCAATTTGGACTGCATATTGGATAATGGTACTCCTGATAGATCAATGTTTAAATTCCTGGAGGCGATCAATGTAAGAGATGGTAAGAGAAAGAGTTTGCCTTTAGGAGATAAATGACGAACGGGAGAGGGTTTTTAACATGTCTACGGTCAACTCCTGTGCGTGATTTTTGTTACATTAGTTGCAGCAACAATCAAAAAGCAGGAAGCCGTGGTGTGAAGTTTAAGTTCTCAGCCACCGAGCAGAAATTTCAGTAAAGCTTCCCTTACCCTTAATTTAATTACAAAACCAACATTCCCAATGCGGCAGTTTGCTCTTCCCAGGGGCCTCCAGGAGGCCAGCGCCAGGCGCTCTTCAGAGAGAAGCTGCCTGTTGCAGTCACCCTGTGCGGTTCAGTCCGTGCCCAGGCAGAAACAAGTCCTGGGAGAGAGCTTTCCGCCAAAGAGTTAGTTACATTCGGTAAGTTCACCAGGTGCCCGTTCTTCTCACCCCATCCATCCTTCACATTTTTACACATATGCGCATACATGCACACACTTTTTACCACATATACCTCTGATGTTGCTGGGGGGTGATGCGACCTATAATAAATCCAGACCCTTTGGGTGCTTAGGCTCATAATAGACACCTCCAGCTCTTGGAGCAACCAGACAGATACTTTGTTTCCTAAGTAGACAGACCTGGCTTTGAATCTCAGGTCTGCCATTTATGTAGTTCGCTCATTTGACCAATGACTTAACCTCTCTAAGCCTCAACTTTTTTCATCTCTAAAATGGGGTGATAATCATCATTATCACTCTATTGGGCTGCTTGCGGATTGTGCGTGCACGTGGCCCAGCACATAGAAAGTACGCCATAAACGAGAATGTAATTACTTTTATTTTTTTTTATTTTATTTTTTTTTTAATTTTTTTTTTAACGTTTATTTATTTTTGAGACAGAGAGAGACAGAGCATGAACGGGGGAGGGTCAGAGAGAGGGAGACACAGAATCTGAAACAGGCTCCTGGCTCTGAGCTGTCAGCACAGAGCCCGACGTGGGGCTCGAACTCACGGACCGCAAGACCATGACCTGAGCCGAAGTCGGCCGCCCAACGACTGAGCCACCCAGGCGCCCCAAATGTAATTACTTTTAAAAAATCTGTTGTTTTGAAGGGGACTGACTCTAATGTATGAAAATCAAAGATCATTTTTAAGAAGTCACCTCAATTGTAGAGAAAGGATTATTTAGTGAGGGATGTAATTTTTCATGAACTATTCACTATGAGCAAAATCATTGAAAAATGATACTTTTAAAGGGCAAACTTATTACACAATGACACTTCCAAGGTTTATTATTCTTAGTATTTAACTACTTATCTCTTCAATTTTAACACAAAGCTAATCATTAATTTTATCGTATTCTAGAAGTAATTATTTTAAAAGCTTTTGCTGTTAATAGCTGAAGCCAACCTGGCTATTCCCAGTACCAAAGAAAGTAAAAGTGTTTATTTTTTTTTTAGGACTGACGTGAAAGAGATTGATTTTTGATGCCAAGAAATCACTTAGTATTCATGTGACTTCAACTTCACAGCATCTTGGAATATGTTTATCGTTAATCAAAATTCTTCCTAGAGGCAAAATGCCAACACCTTCTCTTCTCTTGTACCTTCCCTAACAAAACCCAAAGAGAAGTTAAAGACAAGGTCATGACCCACTGCTCATCAGCAGTGCAGGTGAACACTTTGCAGTGTCATAAAGTACCATGAGCTGTAACCACTTTGAGTCCATTTCTTCTGGGTACCTCTTGCCTGGTGGATAATACCGTACCTAGCTTTCTGGTAGAGAAACGGAGGCACAGAAGTGGAATTCAAAGGCTAAGATCAGAATATCCATTATGATATAGGCCCCAGGACCCATCATTCATTGTACGAAATATGAAGGATCGGGGCACCTGGGTGGCGCAGTCGGTTAAGCGTCCGACTTCAGCCAGGTCACGATCTCGCGGTCCGTGAGTTCGAGCCCCGCGTCGGGCTCTGGGCTGATGGCTCAGAGCCTGGAGCCTGTTTCCGATTCTGTGTCTCCCTCTCTCTCTGCCCCTCCCCCGTTCATGCTCTGTCTCTCTCTGTCCCAAAAATAAATAAAAACGTTGAAAAAAAAATTAAAAAAAAAAGAAATATGAAGGATCAATAGAGGATACACATACTTTCAAAACAACCTCTTACCTAAATTTCAACTTGCAGGCTAGGGGTGGGGAGGGGGTATTTTTTTACAATCAGTCTTGAGTTCAGTACAAATGAAGACAATTTTTTTTTAATTTTTAAACTGTTATCCAATAAGCATTCATTCAGTAAAATATATTTCTATAAGATTTACTGTGAGCTTAATCATAGAAAAGTGCTGACACTATTTTAAGCACTTTATAAATATTAACTAATTCAGTCCTTATAATAGTCCTATGTTAAAAAAAAAAAAAAAAAAAAAAGAGGGGCGCCTGGGTGGCTCAGTTGGTTAAGCGTCCGACTTCAGCTCAGGTCACGATCTCGCGGTCCGTGAGTTCGAGCCCCGCGTCAGGCTCTGGGCTGATGGCTCAGAGCCTGGAGCTTGCTTCCGATTCTGTGTCTCCCTCTCTCTCTGCCCCTCCCCCATTCATGCTCTGTCTCTCTCTGTCCCAAAAATAAATAAACGTTAAAAAAAATTAAAAAAAAAAGAGTCCTATATTATTATCCCAATTTACAGATGAGGAAATTAAGGCATGAAGAGATTAAATAACATGCCAGATGTCATGGAATGATCTCTAAAGCACACCATTAAAGAAAATTGCAGAATATTTTATATTTCTGTTAGAAAAAATGTAATATGCGCGCGCGTGTGCGTAAGTGCATAGAAAGAGGCCTAGACAGATTCGCTTCAATCACTGTCAGTGATTACTTCTGGAGAGGGGAGGAGTGGGGTGCAGGAGATAAGGAGGACTTTCATAGTTTGCTCTCTTTACTTCTCTATCATTTGCATATTTTATAATGGGATTATTCCAGGCATTAACATTCATAATTTTTACCTTAGAAAAATCAAAGTTCTAGTTCTAACAAAGCCACCACAGAAATAAGCTTATCCTTCCTTTGAAGGCACATAAAACTCCATCTGTGATTTACTACTGCAGTAATCTCCATCAAAATTCTCAAACAAGAACTTTTGCATCAAGCTGGGTGCTGCTGTATATACTGTCTCATTGGATCTCTACAAAATCATCATAAGGGATAGATTCAAATTTTTATTAAAAAAAATTTTTTTAAGTATTTGGCGGTGGGTGGGGGGCACCTGGGTGGCTCAATCGGTTGGGCATCCGACTTCAGCTCAGGTCATGATCTCACGGTCCATGAGTTCAAGCCCCACATCGGGCTCTGTGCTGACAGCTCAGAGCCTGGAGCCTGTTTCAGATTCTGTGTCTCCCTCTCTCTCTCACCCACTCACTCTCTGTCTCTGTTTCTCTCAAAACTAAATACACATTAGCAAATTTTTTAAAAAAGTATTTGGGGGCACTTGTGTCAAAAATGGAATGATTTATGTAGCACATTACACAGTCCTTCCCTCATACCTCTTTCATCATTTCATCCTCCTAAAATATGGTGAAATAGAAGTTCAAGAGATTATTATTCCCAGTTTATGCATGTGGAATCTAAAACTCAAAAAAGGAGGGGTGCCTGGGTGGCTTGGTCGGTTAAGCGTCTGACTTCGGCTCAGGTCATGATCTCACGGTCTGTGGGTTCGAGCCCCGCGTCGGGCTCTGTGCTGACAGCTCAGAGCCTGGAGCCTGTTTCAGATTCTGTGTCTCCCTCTCTCTCTGCTCCTCCCCTGTTCATGCTCTGTCTCTCTCTGTCTCAAAAATAAATAAACGTTAAAAAAAATTAAAAAAAAAATAAAACTCAAAAAAGGATAAATACACTCACCCACGATCACAAGCAAATTAGGAGTATAAACTAGAAACAAGAACCAGGTCTCCTGACTCAACTGGTCCAATCACGTCTGCCATCTTAATTCCAACACTTGTTGGTACAGTGATTGGATGTGAGCTCTGGAGGGGACCTTAGTGATTATCTAACCCAGTGGCCCTCAGTCCTGGCTATGAAACAGAATCACCTGGAGAGCTTTTAAAATATATCATCCTAGACTGATTCAATCTGAACCCATATGGGTAGGGTTTAGACATTTGTATTTTTTATACACTCTTCGGTGATTTTAATGTGTAGTCTGAATTGAGAACCAACAATTTAGCCTTTAAGATGGCAAATCGGTGTCATTTGAGACATTAACTCTGATTCAACGAAATGACAGGAAAAGCTGTCTGAGCAGGGCCATGAGCTGGCATCTGGGCTCAGGGGGAGAGAGTACTGTGATCAGTGAGCAGTGTCTGCTGTGAGCACAGGAGGGGTAGGCCATGTGGGAGCTGATCCTGATCTAGGAGGAAACCAAGAGAAGCTAGAGAGGTTACATGACTTACCAAGGAAATGAAACTAGCAAGTGTCCCAGCCGAGTCTAAACCCGGGTCTCCCAACATCTAGCCCGGCCCTCCATTTTTTTATATAACTGAGTAGCTTTCAGACTGAATCACAACCACCAAGGTGTCAAACCAGACCCGTGGTTAACCTGACCATTAACCGTGTGGCACCCCCCACCCACCTGCCGTTTTGTATACCTACATCCAGTGTCGCTCACACAGAACTGAAAAGAGACCCCTGAAATGGGCGTGGCCACAGTGGTCAAGTGGGCACCAGGTGCCTCTGGTACCAACTGCTTTCCACTGCTTTTGCCATTCAGGTTGGCCTTAAAGAGAGACAGAGGGAGAGAGGTAATGCCGAGGGAGCCTGGGGTTGAGACATAATGCCATTGCTTCGGTTTACTACTAAGCCACAGAGAGCCTGCTCAGGAGCATGCCTGGCAACAGACATCAACTACCTCCTGCAATATTCCAGATACATCTCTCTGGCATCCAAATCACTGCCTGTCTTAGCAGCCTGTGGGGGTGGGGGAGGTGACTCGTGTGTGTGTGTGTGTGTGTGTGTGTGTGTGTGCGCGCGCGCGTGTGTGTGTATGTGTGTGTGACTCAGAGATCTGTCATAAAGGCCCCATGAGTCATCCACTTCCTGACCAACACACAGTGGAGACAGCTTCAGGATGCACAAAAGCACAGGAAAAGAGCCTCTTGGCCAGAAGTAGGTTATATGTTTTCAGGAAACTGGTTACTTTTAATATAAACACACACAGCACCCAAGCTAAAAGGCAACAAGTTTAGTGTCTCCTCATTGAGACAATGCTGTCCAAATGGTTTTGTCCCATTGTTTTCAATTGTGGCAAAATATGCATAACTTAAAATTTACCATTTTTGTTTTAACCATTTTTAGTGCCCAGTTCAGGGGCATTAAGTACATTCACATTATAGCACAGGCATCACCACCATCCATCTCCTGAACTTTTCCATCTTCTCAAACTGAAACTCTGTACCCATTAAACACCAACCCTCCATTCTCTCTCCCCCTCAGCCCTGGTAACCACCATTCTACTTTCTGTCCGTATGAATTTAACCAAGCTATCTGTCCATAACGTTTTACTTCATTAGTCATTTATCACTCCATTATTATCTTTGGCTTCTTGGGCTCTTTTTCTCAGAATCCCCTGAATATAAATAGAAATGGTTCTCTGAAGTTTCTATCCCTATTAGGTAGCCATAGATGGGGAAGCAGAGATGACCAGGGGGTATTCAAAATGAACAAAGAAGTAAGCTTCAGGGTACCAAACCCAACACATTCTGGTCGCTTCTGCAAAGAGATACCAGTTTGCTACAATCCATTGCTTTCCCCAGGTGGGGAACAGTGGCTTTGAAAGACAGCCAGCATGGGAGCCACATCACGTCTATCGGGCTCCTACCTTGGCAATTTTTCTGGGAAACCAATGAAAGAAAAGCAGGGCAAGCAATAAACATCGATGTCTTTGGCCCACACATTTTAAATGGTTGTTAACACTCTGCCTCAAAATGCACCTGCAGACCAACGCTCGCTCTACACAGCTCTGCAGGAAGAGGGAGGCCATGTCCACAAGGACTGCGGCTGCTTCCACTCAGCATCCCAGGGGCAATCTCACAGCATCGGTGGTATAGTGGTGAGCATCACTGCCCTCCAGGGGGAATCTCTCACAAAGCACACTGCCTGCGCACGGACACGGGTCTCAGGACCAATGTGGACAACCACGCAGCATATAGGCTTTGGGAGAATCAGCAAGAAGTTTACTTCTGAAAGAAGCCCTGTTGAGAATTTAAAGGTTTTTAACCTGGGGTCCATGGACACCCCACCGCACAGCCATGACCCGAAGAAAGTCAAAAATCTCCTGACTGGTGACTGTTTTGAATTCAGACCATGAACCGACCAAGACGGATGTTGTAAGACACACAACAATATATGAAAGGTGAGATCCCTTCCAGCAAGGAGCCCACAGCCTGGTTAGGAAGCTGGGGCTCAGAGCGCGGGTCTCCGTCCAACTGAGATTGTGCCTGCTGGACACCGCAGCCATACCCCCTGGAGGAAGGTGCTAGCACAGCTGGGTCCTTGTGGGAAGAAAGGCTCTGGAGAAAGTTGAGTCTCAGGGGCCAATTGTTTTAAAATCAGTGGCCTTTTTGGAGCACAGTCACATCGACAGTTTTTTAAGTTTCTGTGCTTTGATCTCTGAAGGCAAGCCCCCGAGTTGCTGATCGGTGAGAGGAGACCCACCCCCCACCAACCCTATTGTTGCCGAGAGGCCGCAGAAGCCCCCCAGTCACCCATTTCTAGAGGACCAGAGGCACCTCAGGGGCCTTTTTGAACGCCACCCACAGAACAACTTGCAGAAGCGTTTCAAACGAACGCCCTTCCTCACGTCCTAGAGCAGAGACAAATGAAATGAATGGTTGCCCCAGAGGCTTTTATTTGTGCGGATGTTAAAAAAAAAAAACAAAACTATAAATACCTTCCCAGATTTGTAGACAACTTGCTGTTGGTTTCTTCTCCTGTTGCCTGGAATGAAAGAACGGGAATGATGCAGAAATAAACCGCCTTAGGAAAATAAGAGAGTGGTAGCTTGATGGCAAATGGTGGCCCCTAGACACACTGCAGCCAGTGACCTTTTCAAAATTAAATATGACCATGTAACAAGCACACCTCCACCAACCTTCCCCTCCGGAAAACTTTTGAGTGGCTTCCCATTACTCTTAGGACAAAAGCCAAATCCCTCAATGGGGCCTCCAGGGCTTGCCTGCCTGTCCCTGCGCCTCTCCAGCCTCATTCCACTCCCTCCTCTCCCTGCCCCACACGCACACCCCTTCCTCCTTTCAGTTCTGTCCTGCATCTGCAGCACGCTCACTCCAGACTCCGAACCTTTACGCACGTCATTCCTCCTGCCGGGAATGCTGCTCCTGCTTGGTCCCTCAACGAGGGTAGGCACTTGTATTCTTGAGACCTCGACACAGACTTCACTGGCTCCTCTCCCTGGTGTGATTCTCTCTGGTGTGATGGTAACCACACCATCATGCCCCTGTCTTCACGCACCCCGTGAGGCTACCACCTTTTCCCATCACTTTTCATACTTCCTGTGAGATATGGTATAGGATGACAGATATGAAATAGACGTCTATTCCAATTTTCTACGTGCCTTCCTGTCCTGCAAAGCTAAAACCTAGTTTCCTGACTCCCTTGCAGCTATGCCTCCAAACGTGATTTGGGTTCCACAAGTCAGACATCCTTGCGCACAGCAGGAATTTAAAAAGTTAAGAAGGGAGAGAGGTGAGCATGAGGTATGCACTCTGCTAGCACAGATCAAAACTGGAGTCCCAGGGCCACGCGGCCAGCAGCTCTGATCCCCGCTTTACAGCGAAGGCAGTGTTTTCTTGCAGCCAGCATTTCTGGCAATGGCTTCCTGGTTGTGGTAGACATAGATGCTCTCTGGGAAGGCCAGTTCCGGCTCTGGGAGTCATTCCTGGAGGCCCCACCTGAAGCCTGCTCCTTGTGCACCTCATTCTCTGTATTAAATCTCTTTCTGCTTAAACTAAAGTGGGTCTGCTACCTGCACTGAACTCTATCTGCTGTAGGTGGGAAAATGTTTCTGGATCTATAAACTGCTGTGGAAAGGTGAGTTATGGTTAATCATCAGGTCCCTGGAGCTGCCATCTGGAAAAGGGCCACGGAAGGGGCGCCTGGGTGGCACAGTCGGTTAAGCGTCCGACTTCGGCCGGGTCACGATCTCGCGGTCCGTGAGTTCGAGCCCCGCGTCGGGCTCTGGGCTGATGGCTCAGAGCCTGGAGCCTGTTTCCGATTCTGTGTCTCCCTCTCTCTCTGCCCCTCCCCGTTCATGCTCTGTCTCTCTCTGTCCCAAAAATAAATAAACGTTGAAAAAAAAAAAGAAAAGGGCCACGGACATAGCCACGAGCTATGGCATGTGTCGTTTCAGATAGAGCAGACAAGGGCAACACTCTTGGACAGTCTCCTCCAGGGCCAACAGCCATTTTAAACAGAATGTGCATCTGAAGCAGGAAGGTGTCTCTAAGTGTCATTCTTGGGATCCAGTCTCCCTTCTGTGGACTTGTTTGTCCCTATCTGGAAACAGGAACAGGCTGGAGTTGGCGGTGTGTGGCATTTGGGAGGGTTTTCAAGAGTTGAGCATCTCTTAAAGCATAACCAGGAAGGGCTGACATTCCTTTATCAGGTGGAAACCTCATGAATCATCCTAAACGGCTCACACATACCTCTCTCACTTTGGCAAGTCTTTCCTGTATCCTTGATGCTTGCTCATTCTGCAGTCATTCCCAACTCGGGAGCGGGGAGACAGAGGCTACAGGCTTTGGGTACTGCTCACTACCCTCACATGGTTCACCACACAGGGCAGACCATTGCAGCACCCGGCCTTACTAGGCCTGGCGGAGGCTACTGGGGTGAGTCCCAACAGGATAACCGCATGGAGGGCTTGCTTCTTCAGCACATTTTTTCTCCAGCTGTCTACAAACTCTGGCTCAGCTACAGAGAGCTCAGCTGGAATGCCCTGGGTGTGGCATTCATGAGCCTAAATGGAAAACCCAAAGCTCAGAGGGAGGGTGGGTGAGACCGAACAAACATCACCTAAAGCAGCCTTGGGGCTTCTGATTATTTCTCCATATCACTTTACCACTCCTTAAAGGCTTGTGGCGATCACCTGCCAGGATGAAAGGGCCTCAGCTAAAGGAGCTCATGGGGAAGAGGGAGAAGTGAAAGATTAAAGACCCAGAGCACTGGAGATAGGACTCGAGAGAAGTGGCAGGGAGAGAAAGAATAAATCACCACCAGGAAAAAACTGCATTTCTTACCGGCCTGTGTAAAAATGAACTTGCATCCCTTATGGGTGGGAAATGTCCCTTTTTTTTTTTAATTTTTTTTTTAATGTTTATTTATTTTTGAGACAGAGAGAGACAGAGCATGAACGGGGGAGGGTCAGAGAGAGGGAGACACAGAATCTGAAACAGGCTCCAGGCTCTGAGCTGTCAGCACAGAACCCGACGCGGGGCTCGAACTCACGGACCGTGAGATCATGACCTGAGCCGAAGTCGGACGCTTAACCGACTGAGCCACCCAGGTGCCCTGGAAATGTCCCTTTTTGATGGGACAGGAGCTGGTCTGTGTTTTGGATGAGACTGGGAGCTCTAGGAGCAGTGTCCTGGGAGTCCCTCCTCAGCCAAAGCTCAGGCAGGGCCCAGCTGCCTTGAAGGGGGCGGCTGAGCCTTGGAACTGCCACATGCTCCTTATTTTCATCTAGAGAAGCTCTAGCCATATTTGTTTTTACATGTTGGGCTTCTCAAATAATTTCATTTGAATAAAGAGACATGCAGAGTTGGGTTTAAAATCAGAAAGAAAGCTGGAAAATCCCTGATCTGAGGAAGAGTCACTAGATTGGGAGCCAGGAAGCCTGTTCTACCTTAATTTTCTGGGCAACCTTAGCAAGTTATTTCACCCCTCTGGCTTTGGCTTCTTCATCTGAATACAGGAAAAGTACCAACTTCATAAGTTTATTGCAAGGGTTCTGTGAGGAAATGGGGCAAAGGCTGTAGCCAGAGCCTGTCAACGGCATATTATTACCAAGATGTCTTCCACAAAGAATCTCCCCTAAGAGAAAGAGAGGTAAGAAAATATAATCTGGACCAGTGATCGTACCCTAGAATCAGTCCCCATGGACTTCCAGCTGCATTCTAGGGGGAGCGGACAACAAATAAAACGTGAAGAGCTATGGAGATAAAAACCCATAAGCCATTAGGAGCAAAGCCCCACTGCTCTAGACTCATGAAACAAAGAACAACACAGAGGCGAAGATCAGGGGCTGCCCCATTTAGCTGAGAGGCCGATTGAGGCCAGCAGCGTGAACAGAAAAGGCAGAGCAGTCTCATTTCGGTGGCCCTGGTGCAAGTGGGCTTTGGCAGGCATCCTCAGCAGCAAGTTTCGGGAGCTCTGTGAGCATGGCGGCCTCAACAGGAGCCGTCCCCATTGGCAAGAGTCAATGCAGGAGGTGGGGATGGGGTTCAGGCCATACATGGGCCACCTGGGAACTCTCAGAAACAACAAGGATGATCTTAAGGGAGACAGAAGGACCTGCCTCAGCAGGTGAGGACAGAGCCTACGAAAGAAATACAACACTGATTGATACTCTTCCATGAAAGCCGCAGATGGTTATGACCTGGCAAACACCCGTGACAAACACAAGATGTGGTGACAGTTTAAAATCAGAATATGAGGGGCACCTGGGTGGCGCAGTCAGTTGAGCGTCCGACTTCAGCTCGGGTCACGATCTCGCGGTCCGTGAGTTCGAGCCCCGCATCAGGCTCTCGGCTGATGGCTCAGAGCCTGAAGCCTATTTCGATTCTGTGTCTCCCTCTCTCTCTGCCCCTCGCCCGTTCATGCTCTGTCTCTCTCTCTGTCCCAAAAATAAATAAACGTTGAAAAAAAAATTAAAAAAAAAAATAAAAATAAAATCAGAATATGAGAAACAATCCAAGGCAGTCCATGGTGCTTCACCTTCCCCCACTTTCACACATTGAAATCCTGTCTTGGTACAGGGTAAGAGAAGGGCACTTTCCAGTGGGGTCATTAGGGAGGCTGCTCTCTAGTGGTAAGCTCTTGCTGGGCCTCACAGGGAGAGAAGAACTGAAAAGCTTCCAGGCAAAGCAAAGGGCATGAGCAGGAAGCACAGAAGAAGAACCATGGGAGGCACTTTTGGGGAAGATTTAGAGGCCAGCAAATCAATCGTGTAACCAACGAGCTAGAAGCCAGAGAAGATGGACCCCAGGGAAAGGATCCTTCCAGAACAGCTTCAGAGCCGGGACAGGATCCCTCGCCCTGAATCATCTGCGCTTCTCTGGCACTGCCATTCCGTGGTAAGCAAAATGAGGGCAATGACACTTTCCATTTACCTCTAACTGTAAATTATGAGAAAATCCATGTGCTGATGTCTAGAAAAATGCCTGTAGAGGGCACATGAAAGGTCTATAACTGATTTTCTAAAACAGAACTAAACATTTCTAGGCAGTAGAGTCACAGACAGACCTTTTTGAAATTCTCTAGTTCTTTAGTTGACTCCAAAGTCAACATAATTCAAAACTATTGCAAACAATTTTCAGGAATTCCTGGAACCCTGGAGCTTATCATGGGGCCCTTAAGATCCTTGATGGGATCTTAACATGGAAACTCCCATCTTAGGGAAACTATCAATCCTTTATAATACTTTTTTATGCCATTTTTTTAAGTTTATTTATTTATTTTGAGAGAGAGAGAGAGTGTGTGTGTGGCAGAGAGAGAGGGAAAGAGAGAATCCCAGGCAGGCTCTGCACTGTCGGCATAGAACCTGATGCAGAGCTCGAACTCACAAACCAAGAGATCATGACCTGAGCCCAAATCAAGAGTCAGACGCTTAACCGACTAGGCCATCCAGGTGCCCCTGCCATTTTATATGGCAATACCTTGAAGTGAATAATCAGAAGTGTCCTCAGTCATTTCTATTATCAAGTAGAAAGATGAGGTGGCTGAGAACACAGACTTTGGAGTCAACTAGGCTGAGGTTCTAATTTCAATTCTGCCACAATCTGTGTGATCCCCAAGGCAGTGTGACCATTGAACAATTGCCCTGGATACATACCAGTGGCCTGACACCCTTGGAGGTGGGTGGGAGCTATGTCTCCTCCCACAGCAACCTGCTCCACAGTGTTATGTTTCAATGAAAGCAACTCTCCGACACGCAGACATTCCTGGCAAACTGGACAGAAGCAGTCACACAGCCCATTCCTATAAGGTGGATGACACTCCTAGGTGTACCTACGAGATTTTGCATTGATGCTTCACTCAAGGCGAACTCAACCATTGTGAAGTCAGAATCAGCCAACCTTCTCATGGACCCAGGGACAGAGTTTTCCATTAATGTGGAGGTTCCCGAAGTAAGTGTCGGGGTCTTGGGTTTGCTGAGCTACCTCTTATATCTTGTTCCTATGGTGGTAGAAATGACTGTGCAGTCTTTCTATCCTACAAACCTCTTCATGCCACTCATTTCACCAATGAAAACCTATTTCTTTCCTTTTAAATTTTTTAGTGTTTACTAATTTTTGAGAGACAGAGTATGAGTGGGGAAGGGGCAGAGAGAGGGGGGGAGACACAGAATTTGAAGCAGGCTCCAGGCTCTGAGCTGTCAGCACAGAGCCCGACATGGGGCTTGAACCCATGAACTGTGAAATCATGACCTGAGCTAAAGTCAGACGCTTGACCAACTGAGCCTCCCAGGCATCCCGAAAACCTATTTCTAATATGTCTTACACTAATTAACAGAAGCTCTGATGAGGGTATAGGTGATGCTATTTGAAGCCCCTGCCTGTAGCCACCTTTAAAGAGTGGGTTTCTTATGGAGTGCTTTCAATGTCAACCAACCACCCCTTGCGGGGGGGGGGGGGTTGATGAAATTTATCTCACATATGCAAATGCATCATGCTGTCTAAAGTTTATTTGTTTATTTGGGGCAGGGGGCAGCGAGAGAAGGACAGAGAGAATCTCAAGCAGGCTCCACGCTGTCAGCACAGAGCCCGACACGGGGCTTGAACTCACAAACCATGAGATTATGACCTGAGCCAAAATCAAGTCAGATGTTCGGCCAGCTGTGCCACCCAGATTCCCCACATCATGCTGTTTAAAATGAAGTTATAAAAATAAATTATAAACAATATGACAGCAAGTTATTTGACTTTCCAAGTCTTAGTTTACTCATTTCTATAACAGAAACAAAAATACCTACCTCACTGCACTCTGTTGAGAAATAAATGAGATACCAGTAGAAACAGCTAACACTTAAGAAGCACCAAGTGTTGCCTGGCATATTGTTAAGTACTATACATACATTACTTCCTTTCATCCAAAGGACAACCCTACGTATGAGGTAGGCACTCTTTCTGTCTCCTGTTTATAGAAGAATCCACAGATGAGAGTTTAAGTGGTAACAAGATCAATAAAAAGTGTATTTAGGGACCTGGTGTTGTTTAATATATAGCAGGTGCTCGACAAATGGTAGCTCTGATGCTCATTGTCAAAGTGATGAGCTGTTACATTTGTTCCTAGAAATTTGGCTTTGGAGCTTGGTGAACCATATTGCAACTTTCTAAATTTTGATGCTTGAAATTTGGATCTATAAATATCCTCTTGGAGGAGGAGTCTCATTACTTAATTTTAGAATGGTTCCATTTTAGTATCTCAACCACCTTCCCACAGTAAAATTATTCCTTATGTTCCCCAAATAAACTTTAGGTTATTGATGAAAGCGTAGTGAAAAATCACGCCAACAGTGCATCAAGTACCGCATACTGGTGGGGTGGGGTGGTGTGGTTGGGGTTGTAGTCCACCCCAGTTCTGCTCACATTGTGGTCTTCTAAGGACTCCGTTTCCTCACATGTATATCAGGGAATTGGAACTAGATGGTTTCTACAGGTCTTTCCATGTTAACATTCGATGAGCTATACTTTCCTCTTTTTTTCCTATGCCCTGGTTTTTTGGTGTGTGTGTGTTTTTTTTAACTAAATAAGGCCTCAACATCTACAACAAATCTGGTTTGTCTACTTTCTGAATTCCCTTCATATAGTTCTATAAATAAGACAGTTTTTATTTTAGCCCAGGTTTGCTCTGACCTGACAGTTCTACTTCTAGAATTTATCATACAGATATATAAACAGTGTTAATTAGTCAAGTGTAGTTGTTAATAGCAAAAGATTGAATGCAACCTGGAGACCCACCTGTATTTAGTTTGCTAGGGCTTCCAGAACAAGCACCACAGACAGGGTGGCTTCACAGCAGATATTTATTTTCTTCTGACTCTGGAGGCTAGAAGTCCAAGGTCAAAGTGTCAGCAGGGTTGGTTTCTGCTGAGGCCCCTCTCTTAGCTTGTAGATGATAGTCTTCTCCCTGTGCCTTCACACCATCTTCCCTCTGTGTGTGTGTGTCTGTGTCCTAATCTCCTCTTTTTACAAGAATACTAGTCAGGGGTGCCTGGGTGGCTCAGTCAGTTAAGCATCTGACTTCAGCTCAGGTCATGATCTCACCCTTTGTGGGTTCGAGCCCCACGTCGGGCTCTGTGCCGACAGCTCAGAGCCTAGAGCCTGCTTTGGATTCTGTGTGTCTCTCTCTCTCTGCCCCTCCCTCACTGGTCTGTGTGTGTGTGTCTCTCTCTCAAGAATGAATAAACATTAAAAAAAATTTTTTTAATAAAAAGATTCTATTGAGTCAATAGATAGATAGCAGTGATTCTGCTGGTGATAGTGAAAGAACCCTCCTCTCTCTTGTCTCCCACACACCAACCACGAAGGTTTTCAAAGGTAAGTGCAGATTGTTTATTTTCTTTATATTTTGTATTTTCTTTATTATTTTATATTATATTGCAGTATTGTAATCATTTTTCTATGAATATTTTTGGGTTGTGGAATGAATCATCTGAGTTTCCATTATTTCTTAGAGAAAATTTGCTTTGGATTACAACCATGTTTCCAGAACGAATTATGCTCGCAAACCAAGGTTTTACTCTACACTTTTGCTGGTTGATGCATGGACTATTTTTGTAAGTCAATTAAAAAAAAAAAAAAAAGAACAAACAAACAGAAAGGTTGTCTCCAAAGAAAGATCCTGATGCATGGGGGCATAGAAGTGAGAAAGTGATTTTATTTTCACTACGAACTGTCATGTAAATATTAAATGTTGTGCCATAAGCACATTACCTAATTTTTAAAATAAATGAAATGTTAAAAATTAATTTAAAATGCTGGAAAAGCTTAGGTTTAGAAGGGCGCATAAGCTACATTTAGGCTTATTGTACAAAGCTCAAACATGTTAAAGGGTTTTGCTTTATCCTCAAGTATTTCCCCCACCCTTGGGGTATTTCTGCATAAATGCCTCTTCACGGATGTCTGTCTCCATGGCAGCTGGTCTGGCCAGCGCTGACTGATCTTTCTGTAGCTCCCATTCTCCCTTTCTCTCTCTCTCTCTCTCTCTTTCTCTCTCTCTCTCTCTCTCTCACACACACACACACACACACACACACACACACACACACACACAAGCATAACTGAAGAAGTGGAACTTTCCAGAACTCTGGAGAACTTTGAGTGGCTGTACCTTGAGAGAGTTCCAATGCACCTTGTCAGGCTATTTCCCACTGCCAAGATGAAGGAAAAGGGGAGGCATTGGAAAAGAAACCATCACCCCAAATAGAATGGAAATGGAAGCGCTGCAAAGTAAATAGCTGAAAATTTCACAAGTGTCATTCACCATTCACAAAGACTGTTTTTAGACAACATAATAATCCACTACAACATTTATTCTGTCTGAGGGACTATTACAGCACAATTTTACCTTTCCATCTTCCCCGGCATAGTGTGATTCTTTAGTAGTCGCTCTTTGTCTTCTCCAAGTTTTGGGGTCAGACTAATCTAAATGATGACTTGGGGAAATCCGGGGCGGGGGGGGGGGGGGGGTTGTTGGCAGCCTGAAAAAACGCGAAAGGACCTCGAGCTTCAGTATTCCAGCACAGTCCCAAATCACTGCTCTCTAGCCAGCCTTTCCTTGGCATGATTTAGGATTGTTCACTGTGCTTTGTCTGTGCCCGGAATATCTCCCCCTCTACTCGTGCTCACCCCTAAAGTTCCAGTTCTTCCAGGAAGCCTTGCTTGACCACAACCATTTACACTGCATTTTCTCTTTTTTAAGTCCCTATGGTGTGATCTAACAAGTGTTAATCGGGCTCCAACTATGGGCCATATTGTTGGAGTGGAAGGAACAGCCATCTGCTCAACCTGAGTAATGGGAGAGAGCGGGGAGTTACTCTAAGAATAAATAAAAGAAAAGGAAGGAGACAGGGATGTCACAGGATCTGATATTGAGCCATGGTACAGCAGTCCTCATGGGAACTAAGCTTTCAAAGTGTTCTGGAATTGAGGTGTCTCTAAAGATGTTAGCAACAGAAAGTCTTAAGCTTTCTTGTGTTGGTGCCCCCACCATTAACAGAGTTGTTACTGTCCATGTGTCTGCTTCTTTCTCCATCTCCATCAGCTGGCATCCCCTGCTCACTCACAGCTTTGTTGGCTTCTAAATTCAGCAATTTACCCACGATTTGGCTGGCAAGGATCCTGGAACTACCACCTAGCATCCTTCCATCTTTTCCCCCCATCACCAACTGGCAACTTGTTTTAGTGCTTTGAACTTCAAATTTCCAAGTAAGGACACCTGACTGTCCCAGGAAAGCCTTTTGGACCGGGACATTTTGGGCTTTCGGTCATAGCCAGCCAGTGGCTTGGTAGATCTTAGGTGAAATGGCCCATCACTAGCTTGGAGATGCTGAGAGATTCTCAGGGATTTGATGAGGGCTCTGAGGTCATGTTTGGCCTGAAATTCTAAGGATGATTATTCTGGTAGCAGTTGTGGGCTGGTGTCTGCATGGGTCTTCTTCACTCCCAAATCACAATGAGGACGAGAGGGGAGCAGTCTCCTAGAGGCTCCTCAAAAATACCAGAACACCCATTTGAAAGAAAACCCATTTCTGGCAAGTGGGCTACAGAGGACCTATACCATCACCATTTGGGTATAAAACAGGACATATACTAGATAACTTTTTAAATTAGGCACAGGCTGATGAGGCCAGAAATTTACAAGTATCAGTTACACACAGATGACCAAGACTTCACCGTTGATGTATGGAGCCTATATTCATCAGGATTTTCCAGGGAAACAAAACCAATAAGTTCTCTCTCTCTCTCTCTCTCTCTCTCTCTCTCTCTCTCTCTCTCTCTCCCTCTGTCTTAGTACACACACACACACACACACACACACACACACACACACACACGAATCGGCTCTTGTGATTATAGAGGCCAAGAAGTCCCACAATCTGCCATCTACAAACTGGAGAACCAGAAGCCTATAGTGTAATACAATCCTACCCCAAAGGCCTGAGAGTTAGTGGAGCCAATGGTGTAAATCCCAATCCAAGTCTGAAGGCCCAAGAACCAGGAGCACCAATGTCTGAAGGCAGAAGATCAATTGCCCAGCTCAAATCAGAAGTAAAATAAAACACAAAAACGAAAAACAGCAAATGTTCCCTTCCTCTGCCTTTTTATTCTATTCAGTCCCTCAGTGGATTGGATGATGCCCACCCACATTGGTGATATCTCTATTCAGTTTACTGATTCAAATGCTAATGCTAATCTCTTCTGGAAACACCCTCACAAACACATCCAAAAGTGATGTTTTACCAGCTATGTAGACATCCCTCGGGCCAGTCAAGATGATACATAAAATTATCCATCACAGAGCCCTGTCTAGGAGGCAAGATTGACATGTAGAGAAATATGTTCCAAAACAGTACAAGGCATTGCGATAGCACAAAAGAAAGAGTAATTCTTTAAGGGAAGGCTTCCTCAGGGAATGAAAACTGTGAGTAACAACTTTAATTGGGAGGCAAGGAGAGCAAGACATCCTGGGCAGAGGTGTGGAAGCATGGAGGCAAGGAGAAAGGTGTGAAGTGGAGCAGGACCCTCCAGGTCGGAATTGTTACAAAATATGAAGGGAATGGGAGCAGGAGTTGAGGCTGGAGACAGATATACAGGGTCCAGATCATGAAGACCTTTGGCCTCAAAAAGGAACCAGTAGAGTTTTAAGGAGGAGACACACATGTTGAGCTTAAAATGCATCAAGGCTACCCAGGTCTATTTCCAACATAGGATTTTGGATAGATGGTCCTGGAGCTAAGGAAAGAGATCAGAGCTGCAGAGAGAAATCTGGGAGTCCTGGGGCACCTGGATGGCTCAGTCGTTTGGGCATCCGACTTCAGCTCAGGTCATGATCTCGCCGTTTGTGAGTTCGAGCCCCGCGTCAGGCTCTGTGTTGACAGCCCGGAGCCTGGAGTCTGCTTCAGATTCTGTGTCTCCCTCTCTCTCTTTGCCCCTCCCCCACTCGTGCTCTATCTCTCTCACTCTCAAAAATAAACATTAAAAAAAATTAATAAAAAAAAGAAATAGAAATCTGGGAGTCCTGTGCATCTAAGTGGAGGTTAAAGCTATGGGCTTGAAGGAAATCACTGAGGATGGAAGGCAGGGAAAAGAGTAGAAGAAATATGGGGCGCCTGGGTGGCTCAGTCGGTTGAGTGGCCGACTTAGGCTCAGGTCACGATCTCACGGTCCAGTGAGTTCCAGCCCCGCGTCGGGCTCTGTGCTGACATCTCGGAGCCTGGAGCCTGTTTCAGATTCTGTGTCTCCCTCTCTCTCTGACCCTCCCCCGTTCATGCTCTGTCTCTCTCTGTCTCAAAAATAAATAAACATTAAAAAAAATTAAAAAAAAAAAGAGTAGAAGAAATATGAAAATGGAATCCTGCCGGTAATGCCACAAAGGATTATAGGGTATCTTGTAACATTTCTGAATGTTTCTCTTCCAAACTCAGCTCAATTCTCCATGTTATCTTCTTCCTGTATCCTTATCTCTCTTTTCAGCTCCTTCTTTCTAAGCCACCATGAGCCTACTCACAAAGTGCCTTTGCACAAAGGAAAAAAGAACATCCTCTTTGGGTACTTGATTTGGCAAACCAGTTTGGGATAAATTCGAAAAAAGTGCCCATCCTTTGGGCTAAGGTGGCCTTCTGCCAGTGTGGAGTCCAATAATAAAGCTAGGCTTGATTCACCACCTTAGCCTGGGCCTTGGTGCAGTGCACAAACTGTTCAACCTTAAGGGGCACCCTTGGCCCCCATCCAACAAGGTCTACACAACAGGATTCCAAATAAGATCCATACGAATTACTTATAGTTGACTCTTAACTTTCCTTGCGATTTAAAATTTTTGAAAGCAGCATTTTTTTCCCTCTTTGCACCACACTGATCTAGCAAGTTTTGCAAATGATGGCTTTTCAAACTGCCCAGCTCTTAAGAGTTGAGAAATGAAAGCATCAGACCAATCTCAGTCACACATAAGCAGCTCCTGGTCCTTGTCCCTAATTCTAGTGGAGGAAGGCCACGGAATTCTCTCTTTCAAAGGATGGCATCTCTGAGCTGTTAGCAACTTTATACTCCATGGTTTTCGCTTGGCTTGCTCTCAGCCTCATGCCATGCTTCCCCTGCATCTCTTTCAAGCCTTTCTTTAAAGCAGCCTCTGTCTTGCCTTTGTTCTCTGTCCTTTGGGGATGGTCTCTTTCTGAAAAATTGATTTATATTATTATTGAACATAATTGAAGAATCCTCTACATTTGAGATCCACAAGTCACCTTATCTAAAAGGATTTATTCATGCTTAATATTGACGTGGAGTATGCACATTACAACCCTTGAGGCAAGGTCCATGTTTCTCAAAATGCTCTACCATGTTTAAAATTACGGGGCATATAATTACAGGTTTCATTTCGCTGATATTATTAATAATAAATTTCTGATGTGAATTAGACTCTCAAATGTTTTGAATGGGAAAGAGAAGATTAGAGGGAACTTCAAAGAAGATAGAACATTGGTATCAGTAAACTTTGAAATTAGAAGAAAGAGAGAAAAAAGTTGTTCTCAATTACATAGAGAGTAGCATAGAAGATACCTGGACCCCAGTTCATTCTATTCGATTGCCGTCCTCACAACTGGCACAAGTAAAAGAAACCCACCCATAGTCCTGCCTGCCATCAGATTAAATTACTTCCATTTTTCTGTCTTTTTCTAATCCCTGTCCAAACATATACAAAGCCTTCATAGTTTTATTCACAGATCCTGGCAAATTTCACTACATTTCAAACCCTCTGATATGAAACTGAATTCAAGTCGATGTGAGTATGAATTGAGCATTTACTATTATTTCAATCTCAGCCATGAGGAAGTCTGCCAGGCAAGTGTTGCCCTGTAGAATTTATTATCTCCTACACGGTTGTGCCAGAGACCAGAGCACGACAGAATACAGAGGAGCCAGATGCGAGGAGAGAACACCAGCACTGGGAGTCCAGGGGCTGAGGGTTGGGACTACTTCCCTGTCACCAACCAGCTAGTCTGCCTCTCTAGGTGCCTCCATTTCCTCATCTGTAAAAGGAAGGGATTAGACTTGATCATTGGTTTTTAAACTCCACTCTTCAAAGGGCTGCAAGAAGATGCTGGGACAGATGGCATGGTGCCACGGGGGTTATTTCTGCCCGCCTCCCTCTAGTCAGAGCAGTTCCATCTTTTCTGGCTTTCATGCCGAGCATCTGAGTCCAAAGTGATTGACAACAGGGCAGATCGCGTGCATCCAGGGCCCTCTCAGAAAAACCAGAACACGGGGTCACCCGTGTTATCACCAGCACAGGCAGCCGGAGTTGAAAGAAAGAAGTCAAGGAGAGCAGGAGTAGAAAAGGAGAGCTTTGTGGAGGAGGCAGGGCTTGGCAGACCTTGAAGGAAGAAGGTTTTTGGAAAGTCAGAGGGAAGAGGGAGAGGAGAGCTTTTCAGGAAAGGCACAGTAATACCTTCAGGTGCCCAGAAGACAGAACCCACTTGAGCCAGAGCTGGGCCTGGGGAGCAGAGGAGAAGGTTGTAGAACAGGATAAAAATAAAGGCCTGAGCACTTGAAAACAAGCAGATAAACGCAAGGCTGACAGGATAAGCTATAAGATCTCCTGAAGATTTCTGAGCAAGGGGGTGACACTCTGAAATTGGTGCATAAGGAAGATTAGTCTGTCAGGTTTTCACAAAGCAAACATTTCTTGATGCTCAGGAGGTGCCTGTAGGCACTGAGAATACAAAGATGGAAAGGGCGGTAGCTGCCCTTGAGGAGTCTGGCAAAGGGGAATACAGAATGGCTTGAAGCACCAGAGAGCCACAGTTGGGGCTGGATTAAGAAGGTGAAAGAGAGAAGGGAGGAGAAGGGAGAGACGAGAGAGACACAGCTAAATAAAAACTAACAGGACCTGGGGCGCCTGGGTGGCGCAGTCGGTTAAGCGTCCGACTTCAGCCAGGTCATGATCTTGCGGTCCGTGAGTTCGAGCCCCGCGTCGGGCTCTGGCCTGATGGCTCAGAGCCTGGAGCCTGTTTCCGATTCTGTGTCTCCCTCTCTCTCTGCCCCTCGCCCGTTCATGCTCTGTCTCTCTCTGTCCCAAAAATAAATAAACATTGAAAAAAAAAATTAAAAAAAAAAAAAAACCTAACAGGACCTAGTGACCAGCTGAATAAAGTAATTCAAAGAGAGGAATAAATGGGGCACCTGGGGGACTCAGTCAGTTAAGCCTCTAACTTGGCTCAGGGCATGATCTCGCAGTTCATGAGTTCAAGCCCGGTGTCGGGCTCTGTACTGACAGCTCAGAGCCTGGAGCCTGCTTCCTATTCTATGTCTGTCTGTCTCTCTCTCTCTCTCTCTCTCAAAAATAAACATTAAAAAAAAAAAACAGAGAGGAATAAATAACAAATGACTACACTCCTTCATCCTGGAGCTTGAGTGCACCCTCCTCCTCCTGTGGGACCACAGCTAGAACATCTTTCCCAGCCTCTCATGGGGTTGGGTGTACCCTGTAATTGAGTTCTGAGCAAAGACCCTGAACAGAAGTAATGTGATTCTCATCCAGGTCTGGTCCATGAACACCTCCCACACATGGTTTCCCCACTCTCCTGCCCCATCCCCCCTGTGAGTGAAGAGGGCTCTCAGGCCGAAGAGGAGGTCAGATCCACAAGACTGAAGAAGCCTGGGTCTCTGAATGACTACATGAAAGCCAGCCTATGAAAAAAAAAATTAAAAAAAAAAAAAAAAAAAAAAAAAAAAAAAGAAAGCCAGCCTGCCAGATAGGAACAGCACTTCACCCAGCAGTGACTGAAACCCTAGAGTCAGTTGTTACCGCGGTTAACTTATCCTGAGACTGAAACAGCAGTCATGCCACTTTGACAACAAATACAGAAAACTGTGATGAATTTGGAGGATGAGGTAAGGAACTCGAGGTTTCATTTTGGGTTATTCTGCTTTGTGGTAATATGGAACCGACCTCACCAACTTGAAGGGGAATAAAGGAGTTATTGACAACACGTTTTCCGATTTTAGGCACGACTTAAAAGGCAGCCTTTTCCGCGTTTATGAGTTTCACTCTGATTGGCCCAACTTAGGTCATGTGTCCCAACTGAAAACCAATCAGAAAAGCCAGGGAATGTGACGCCCCGGTTGTCTTGGTTTGGGGGGCATGTTCTGCCCTGTACTGGGAGAAGAGTCAACTCTACCCTGAGAGAGGGAGGGGGTGATTTCTCAGTGGGGAATCAGGGTACTAAAGAAGAGGAAATGGATGTTGGATGTTAAAAATCAGTAAAAGTGTTTTACATTCTATTTCGGACATGCCTAATTATTTGGAATACCTAAATGGAAAGGACTGTGTAAATGGTTTTTAATATGAAATCAAGACCTAGACAGAATGAACTAGACAGTTCAATCCAAGCGGTGTGATTCCTTCCTTTTTCTGACTCCCCAAATCAGCGATGATTGAAGAGGGAAAAAAAGGATTCCTTTTGGAGCACCTGGCTGGCTCAGTCTGTGGAGCCTGTGACTCTTCATCTTGGGATTGTGAGTTCGAGCCCCACATTGGGTGTAGAGATTGATTAAGTAAATGAACTTTAAAAAACAATAACAACAACAAAAATAATTCCTTTTGCAAGTCCCATTTGACAATGTGGCTTCACTTTGTGTCCCTTGTCTGTCCTTTCTAATGGGTCTTTATCTGAGAAGTTTATAAAGTAAGGAATACATTATAGGGACATGGCTGAGAAACACAAAATAGATAGTATAGATTTTTTGGAGATTATACTGCAAACCTCACACTCCCATAGCCTTTTTAATAAAAATGCTGGTTTTCAGAGGCACCCAGGTGGCTCAGTTGGTTGAGCATGCAACTCTTGATTTTGGCTCAGGTCATGATCTTGCTGTTCAAGAGATTGAGCCCTGCATCAGACTCTGTGCTAACAGCGCTGAGCCTGTTTGGGATACTCTCCCCCCTCTCTCTGCACTTCCCCCACTCACTCACACGTTCTCTCTCTCTCTCTCTCTCAAAATAAAAAAAGAAACTTTAAAAACTTTAAAAATTTTAAAAAGCTGGTTTTCAGACTCAATCAATAAGGGCTGCTGAGTTGGGTGGCACAATACTGGGAACCAGCTTTCACTGAGAATTCAGAGAACATGAAAATGGTACCCTTTAAAATTGTGTAATATGCCTGCATTGGATTCAGAAATTCTTCAAAGTCTTTACCAGCCATAGATAATCTGGCTGACTATGGTCTGGACCCTACTTCCACAGCCTGGAATATCCAAAAGCCCTCACACTTTTATAAAATACCTGATCTTACTGACTGTATTCTACTTACTGACTGTATTCTACTTCTGGATCTTAATTACTATGTCCTCTTGAAATTCCCTGCCCCCCACCTCCTCTCCTTCATCTGAGTCTGCCATCTTCCTTCTGCCCTCTGTGATTTTCTATGACAATTTTACTTAAACCAAGATTTATTGAAGATTTAGGGTTGTCACCAAGGAAGAATTACATCACATACCAGACAGCAAACAAATTAATAAAAATCTCCATTAGATTTTTCTGTTCTCCCCACAAATTCCTCTCTATAAGCCCAAATCTACTAGTTTGAGCCCTTTCCATCCATCTTTTCCTAAATCTTTACCTGTTCTAGTCCTTCACTAGTATCTTCTACATAGACTATACCAGAACCATCCCTCTTAATTATTATTGCTTTGAAATAAGTCTTGAAATTGAGTCACATAAACCTTCCAACTTAGTTCTTCTTTTCAATATTGTTTTGACTATTCTAGATTCTTCGGATTTCTATTTTTGGTTTACCAGTTTCTCCCAAAAAAACAAACTAAGGGGAGAAATAACATCTTGAGACTAAGTTTCCAACCCATGAACCTAGTATATATCTCCCCACTTACTTTGATCTTTTAAATTTCTTTCAGCAGCATTTTGTAGTTTTCAATGTTCAGGTCAGACATATATTTTGTTAAATCTAACCCTAAATATTTCATATTTTATGCTGTTATCAATGGTGCTTTTTAAATTTTTAGTTCCAGTTATTCATAGCTAACATATAGAAATAGAATTGATTTTTATATGTTAATCTTGAATCCTATAACCTTACTAAATAGGATACAAAATGGTATAGTCACTTTGGAAACAGTCTGGCAGTTTCTTAATAGAGTTAAATATATATTTACCCTATGACCTAGAAGTTTCACTTTTAGGAAGTGGAAACATGTCCTCACAAAGACAGGTATGCAAATATTCATAATAGCCAAAACTGGAAACAACCCAAATGTCCTTCAACAGTTGAGTGGATAAGCAAATTGTAATACATTCATGCTCACAAAAGAACACGACTCAGCAATAAAAAGGAACTAACTATCGATACATGTAGCAACATGGATAAATCTCATGGATAAACTTCAAACTCAGTGAAAGAAGCCAGAAAAAAAGGTGAATCTTAGAAGATTCCATTTTGTTTAAATTCCAGAAACTACACATTTAATAAGTAACGACAGAAAGTAGACAGAAAGTAATGACTAGAACAAGGGTTAGGAGGAAGAATGACTGGGAAGTGGCACAAGGGAACATTTTGGAAAGATATAATAAAAGTTCTGTGTTCACAATGGCCATGACTGCACTGTTGTTTACATTAGTCAAAACTCACTAAATTGTGCATCAAAACAAATGCATCTATTGCATGTACATTCTACCTCTTGATTGAGAAAGTAAAATTACTTCAGCGATCTTTTTTTTTTTTTTATCTTTATTTTTGAGAGAGAGAAAGAGACAGCATGTGAGCAGGGGAGGAGCAGGGGAGGAGCAGAGAGAGAGAGGGAGACACAGAATCGAAGCAGGCTCCAGGCTCCGAGCTGTCAGCACAGAGCCTGACGCGGGGCTCGAACTCACAAACTGTGAGATCATGACCTGAGCTGAAGTCGGATACTCAACCGACGGAGCCACCCAGGCGCCCCCTTAGGTGATATTTTAGAAAGCAAGAAACACTTATGCACCAAGAAACAACTGAATTTCAAGAACAAAGCAAACAGGACAGAAAAGAAGGGACATTTTCCTAAATTTCACTAGATCATTAATCTTTACACACAATGCTATCCAATAGAACTTTCTGCCCTGTCCAATACAGTAGCCACTAGGCATATTTGGCCATTGAGCAATTTAAATGTGGTTGGTACAACTAAGAAGGTAAATTTTACATTTTATTTCATTTTAATTAATTTAATTTTAAATTTAGTCATATGTGGCTTGTGGCACCATAGGACAGAGCAGTGAGGACAGGGAATGTATCTCCTATATCTCTACCTTATTACCTAATCTTGGCCCCAATAGTAGCTATTTAATAAAGAAAAAAGAAAATAAGATCCAAATAACCTAGTGTGTGCTGTAGTTGTGCCACGTAACAGAATCGACAGAACACCTGACTTGGTCCCTTTGGTTCCTCTTCCGTTAAAGCGGGGCTTTTACTCACGACAGACTTCACACTGTCCTTATGAGGCCAGGATGAGAAAATCCAAGTAAGAACACCTAACAAAACTGCAAAGCATTGTGAAAATGGAAGGTACTAGAAATATCATGAGGCTCAAATGAGAAAATGCAAGTCAGCAAACTACTTAACCTTAAACTGCAAAGCATTGTACGAATGGAAGGTACTGGATGCATTAGTAATAGGGTGGCTGCATCTGGCGCCACCATATGATTTCAAACCGAAGGATCAAGAGGGTTGTTCTCAGGCCCTCCCGGAGCCACAGGAAAAGACTCTGCATATACGCCTTGGTTTCATTTTAGCTTTGACATGCTAATACTGAAATCTCGGTGGAGTATAAACCACCTGCGCCTCATAAACCTTTCGATTTGCATACACACGTGTGACCTTTCCTATCCGGGGGCCACTCTACCGGTATTGATCGCTGATTTGCAAGGGAGCACGCTTTGCAACTGCATAGGAAAAGATGAGTGCTGCGGCGGCGGCGGCGGCGGTGGCCTGCCAGGATAAAAGAGGTGGCGTTCACCACCGGCAAATGAAAGGGAGCCCACAGTGAATTGCTGTCCCAGGCGGATCCAGGAACAGAACCTGAAGTCCTCGTTTGCACTTTCCTCGGTTCAAAAGTTGTTCTGCTATCTCCAGTAACTGCTCGCCCCTCCCTCCGCGGCTGTCTTTTGTCTTTGAAAGCCGGAGACCGACAATGGATTATTATCTGTGCGTGCAGGTGTTGTTGAAGAGACCAATTTGTGAACAATGGCCCTTCCCACGTTGTCCAAACATAAAGATTGCTCCGCAGCTGTTATTTGCAGAACCTGTCACCGTTCGCGGCGCTGCCGCTGAGCCCGCCAGCTGTCCCGGAGCGCGCTGCGAGGGGCTCCGCCCACCGCTGACAGCGCCGCCCGCCCCCCCCCACCGCCGCCACCCCCTCCCCCCACCCCCGCGCCGCTGCCCACCCGCCCGCGCCACGTGCGCCCCGGGGGCCGGCTCGGCCGCGCAGCCTGCGGCGGTCAGCCCTTCGCCGGGGCCGACCGAGTTTCCAAAGCTCGCTCCTCGGGGTCCTCCCTTCCCACTCCGCATTGGTCGGGTCACGAAAGCAGAATTGAGGGACCTCTAGAGTGGCTTGGCAAGCCTGACGGCACACGAGTTTCAAGAACCAAGTATTCGTGTGGACGTTATTTTATTTTGTTTTTTACAGATTCACCCGGAAGTCAGGTGCAGATCTACCAGCCCTGTAAGATCTAGATGAAATTATCTTGATCCCAGCAATTCTACATTCTAAGGTCGAAAGAGCTCCCCCCCACCCCAGAATCGTGCTCATTCCCAGGGGGTCTGGTGTCCTCCAACCTCCTGAATTTGCACACCGTTCTTGCTTGGTTCCCCCACCAACCCTAAAGCAAAATGCAGGCCTTTCACTGGTTCCCAAAATAAATCTACCCGCATGAAGCAGTTCCTGAGAGATTTCACTGGAAAACAACAAGGGGGTTTCCACAAGAAGAAGGGTCACATCTTGACAGACGCTTCAGCCATTCTCTCCACCCCCTTCCAATGGCGACATCCCTTACGTTTCCACCTGGAGAGCTCTAAATTCCTCTCCCCCTGTTATGCACGCAGCCACTTGCCAGTACCCCTGCCCTTCCTCCAAGCTTCACTACCCAGTTCCTACCCAGGGCCTTCCAAGCGGGCTCCCTCTCCTTCAAGGAAGAAGACTGTTTTCTTCCTGGTACAAAGACCTTCAGTTCCCGCCAGTGTCCTGCTGGCGTCAGCATGTCTGCTGGGCTGCCAGTCTCTCCAAAAGTTCACGGGCCTCCTGCACTCTGTTTTCTCCTGTCAGGACAATTCACATAGCGGGGACAGTGAGCTACCCAAGAAGCAGGATTTCATAATAGCTTTCAGCCCTGAATTTCCAACAATGATCTTAAAATCGTCACCTGCTGATTTTCGCAGGAGGCAGCAGCCACGCTTGCCAGGCAATATATACTTAGACTGATATATTCCCACAGACGAAATTCAAACTGTGTAGCATCTTTTAAGCCCATGACAGGTGACCTCAGTCTTCCTCGAACCCATCCATGAATTTGTATGCCTATTTCAAGATTATAGATATGAATATGAGTATGTAGCATTTCTTAGGTTACAGTGCTATTGATACCTTACAGTAAAGAATATTTTGAGTCGGAGCTGAAAATATTTCCTAAATGTATTCGACACCAATTTCTAAGACCTCTGCCATCCTCAAGTATGAAGCCATGAAATAAATTGAATAGTCTCAGACCTCTTTTTAACCCCATTTTATGCTAATGATAATGCACGCTAAAATGAATAGTCATGTCTTTTATGGAGTAACCTTAGGCCTACTTTCCTAACTTGAAGTTAAATAAATAAAAATGTATGTTAAAAGCATGAAATACTCCATAATCCCTTCTCCCTTCACTTTTACCTAAGAAAGGAGACAAAGACCAATCCAAAAACAATTCTTTAAATCCTGGTCTTAGGTAACATCTCCTGGTTCATTTTGGAATATTACTGAATCTAAGGGAAAAAGAAGTTATTTGAAGGAAAGTTCAAATCAGCTTCCCAGAAGGAACACACAGAATTCAAGACATTTCCATTTTGCAGAACTCTTGAGAATTATGTCCACCGCCCCTGAATTCGGTAACACCCAGACGGCCTGTGGATTCACACAGCAGAGGAGACGGGGCTTCCTGAACTCAAGGCAAAACTCATCTGATTCCCGTTGGCCCACTCCTTGGCGGTGTGTGGCTGCTTGAAACAGCAACGAGCCCACGCCTGCCCTCACGTTCTAGGCTGGGTAAGCGGCTGCCGGCCAGGTACTGTCTCCGAGGCAGGGTTATACTGTCACTGCCACCCGGGGAGGAGAGCAGCTCTGAGCATGTAACAACCTCGGTGGAACAAGGCAAACCACTTACCTCAGCAGCACATTAGGCTGGGGAAATACAAACTGGACGCCATGCAAATATTTATCTTCAGGGACCTGTGAGAGGCCTCTGGGGAAAGGAAAATAAATCTCTCCACGTTTACTCATAATGATTTCTAACAGGCCCATCTAAGTAGAAGTCCAGGGGCGCCTCAGTGGCTCATTCGGTTAAGCGTCCAACTTCGGCTCAGGTCATGCTCTCACGGTTCATGGGTTCGAGCCCCACATTGGGCTCTGGGCTCAGAGCCTGGAGCCTGCTTCAGATTCTGTGTCTCCCTCTGTCTGCCCCTCCACTGCTTGCATTCTGTCTCTGGCATTGTCTCAAAAATAAATAAACATTAAAAAAAATAATAATAAATAAATAAATAGAAGTCCAGGGGCACCAGAGGGGCTCAGCCGGTTAATCATCTGACTCTTGATTTCGGCTCAGGTCATGATCTCATGGTACATGGGTTCGAGCCCCATGCTGGCCTGATCAGGCTCCATGCTGATGGTTCTGTGCGGAGCCTGCTTGGGATTCTCTGTCTCCTGTCTCCCTCTCTCTGTGCTGTTCCCCCGCTCTCTCTCACTCTCTCAAAAATAAATAAGCATTTAAAATAATAATAAATAAATAGCAGTCCAGCATTTCATTAAACAGGCTTATTCAATGGCCACCAAGCTGTGTAAATACATTATAAATAAGGGCACAGATGCTCTTTCCAGGGTGGGTGGAGGTGTAATGCTTGAGTACCTGACCTCCATCTCCCAGACTGATTGATCCCTTCGCTGAGGGCCCAGGAAGCGGGGAGTCTGCTGAAGGATTTTACTTTCTTTTTGAATAGAGTCATTTGTGGAGGGACTTCCATTTGAAGGAGAATATGCTCATTTTTACAGTTTGGGAAAAACAGAAATTTGAAAGAAAGGAAAAAGAACTTTGTGGAGGGTTGAGTATATTTCATGCCCACCCTTGATCTACCCAAGGAAGGTGCTAGGATTAGTAAATCCAGAAACATTCACTGAACGTGATTTTTAAAAATGAATTTCACAGGGTCTGTTTCCTCGTCTGTGTGGAACAACGAAGCTAACATCGGACTCTGAGTTTGCCTACGAGAAGGAGAAGAGCATGACCTCAGAGCACCCGCCCACAGCAAGGGCCTCAGGTGATGCTGAGAAAGCCCTGGCTTTGGGACAAGGTTCTAGCACGTACGTGCACACGCGCACACACATGCACACATCCACATGCTCGTTCCACACAATGACTTGATACAAAGAAAGCAGGGAGATCGCTCTCCAGGCTAAAGTTTCTCCCATGTTGTTAGTCACCCTTCTTTCCTCCACCCAACTCTTCCTGTCTTCCTGGCAGCGGGGCCAGGCAATGACTCAGGAAGGCATCAGGGGGAGAAGCTAGTTCACCGCCATGGCTTAAAAAAAATACTGAGGCCCTTTTGAGTAAATTAACTCGTGAAACAATAGTCATCTGGGGAGAAAAGAAGGGAGCCAAGCGGGGTGCAGGTGTGTGTTTGGGGCAAGGTAGAAGAGATGGGGCATTTGGACAATAGCGAATGGAAAAGCGATCGCCCCTGTTTTCGTGAAGATGGCTCATGTAAACCAGACAGTGACATCCTGATAACCTCTGCCCACGATTCCTTGACCCTTTCTGCTGTGGGGGACTCTTCTGTGCTCAGCAGAGCCCCCTGGCACTGATGAAATTGAGTCCCGTTAGCACCACATATTACCGACCGGAGGAGGATGTCAGCAGCCTCTGGTCCCCTGGTCCATGGAGTATAACAGGAATCTCTAGGAGGAAGGAACAGTTGGGAAATAGCATGAAGCTGAGACCTGAGCCACCAGTGAGAGCTGAGTACCAGGACAGAGCTGGAAGAAGAGCAATACCAAACCCCAGTGTCCCCAACACTAAAAGAATTCCGCCTGAATATGATGCATCCTCTCTCTATGATATGTAATTTGGCCACCTTGAGAGGTAACAAAGGTCCAGAGGAAACCCAACCTAACAGCATCTGATTGTGTTTAGTGGCAGCCCCAGAAACTGTTTGCTCTTTTTTTTCTTTTGTCTTTGTGCATAAGGCAGAATATCTCTGCCCTCCACCTTCACTCAGCAGGCAACAGCTTGTTCCACACTAACCTCACAATGATCACATCATAGAAAGACCTCAAAGTGTTTGCCACCCTGACCCTGGCCTGTCCCTCCCTGTCACAGCTGGCTGCTCATACCAGCCATGACGTGATTGCACCAGACCAGCTCCAGAAGCGGAGCATTAGGGAGGATAACACCCAGAGGTTCTCAGCTCAATCACATGCTCCCCAGCCCTCATGTCCCAGACCCTAGCACTGCCATCACCATGATGTGCAACAGACTTATTAACCAAATCCCACTGCTTCTGCCTCCTAGTCAAGCCTGAATACAAAGGAATGAGTAAAAAGCTGTTTTCTCCGCAGCACTGTTTTGCCTCCTTGGCAGGTGGAGAGGGTGATATATGGAGTAGCTGGCATGTCCTCCCCCTCCTTGGGAGAGAACTCAATGCACAACACCCCTGTCAGCCAGCCCACCAGCCAGCTGACTCTCTGGGGCAGTGGTGGGTGGAGGGACAAGGCTGGCCCCAGCTGCCAGGTCGAGGACAGTAAGCGCAATGAGACAGAGGGTCGCTGTGCTGGCTCTGCCCCCTCCTGCTGCCCAAATCCCCAAAGGCCCCAGCCTCTTTGGCCCAGGGTCTATGGGCCAGCCCCCAAAACAAGCCTCCCCCATCCTTCTGTGTAATCAGTTGCATTAAAATGTCACTGGAACGTTCTCTGAATGCCCTTTCTAAAAGCCTATCAGTCCCATTAAACCTGCCCTTTCCCCACGTATCCTTTATTGCAACACATACATCAGCACATTCTGATAGGTACCTAATTAGCTACATAATCTTAATAAAGAAGCTTTCTACAAAGTGCTGAAACTTTCAAATGTCTTCTGTGTGTTTTGTGTTCTTACAGAGCCAGTGCTCTAAGAACCTTGGTGGCCCCTCTGCAGGGAGAGCTTGCTCATGCTCGGCATCTCAGGCACTTCTCACCTGACCCAGCAATGGCTCCCAAGTCTTTACACAGGGGCCTGGGCTCCAGTCTGACTGGGGGGACAGGGACTCATCTGAAGCTGGCTCTGCAGAGCAAGCACACTGTGTTTACATAGATTTAATGTTGATGTGCAGAGGTTTAGAGCGTGAGCTCATGAAAGCATGGGGAATGCCCAACCCCACCCCACCCCCCACCTCAAAGCAGGACTGATCCATCCAAGTGTAGCCATTGATTATGGTGCCAAGAAACCCCAGAGTCCGTCTAGAAGGACCCTCAGAGGCCAGCCAGCCACTTTCTGCTGTCGAAAAGGAGGCATGCTAAGACATCCCCTTTCCATCGCACAAGGCAAGACTTAAGTGAAAAGATCATTCTGACAATCATGGGCAGCATGGGGTGGATTGAACTACTGTATGGATGTGGCGAGAAGCACTGTCATTAAGTTAGCACTAGCCAAATAACACCCTATCTAAAAGCCTTGACTATACTATCTCATGTAACCCTCCCCACAACTTTGTGAGGTAAAAATATCGCAATCAATCCCAGTTTAGAGATGAGGCAACTGAGCCCAGTTCCCCTGATCCAATAGCTAACAGGCCAGAGTCCCAGGCTTTTTTTTTTTTTTTAATTTTTTTTTTTAATGTTTATTTATTTTGGGGACAGAGAGAGACAGAGCATGAATGGGGGAGGGGCAGAGAGAGAGGGAGACACGGAATCGGAAGCAGGCTCCAGGCTCTGAGCCATCAGCCCAGAGCCTGACGCGGGGCTCGAACTCACGGACCGCGAGATCGTGACCTGGCTGAAGTCAGACGCTTAACCGACTGCGCCACCCAGGCGCCCCAGAGTCCCAGGCTTTGAACCCAGGTCTCACTGTAAAGTTTCCCTGTCCCAACAGCCTGCCATGTCTCCCAATTACATTATCCCCACACTGGGTTTCTGATTTTGCTCTAAAACAAGGCATTTTGGTGCCACCCCTCAGCAAGAAGCATGGGAGTCATTTCCCAGGTTAGGAATGGGGGATAAACAGTGCAACTCACTGCACCAATCAATGATATTATGCCAGGCCTGATGTACTGACAACTGGTCAGCCAGTGGGGTTGGTCCTCTAGAAGGAAAGGCTGGCTTGAGAAGGGGATATTTTCTTAGCACTCTTAATCAGGCTCCCTTCTGCTTCCAAACAGCTTTCTGCTACTTAGAGACTTCTTGGGGAGGGAACCACTTGGTGTCACTTTGTCATCACAGGTCACCACAAAAACCACCAGGGAATAAACCCTACCACCTCCGTGGTATATTCTATCTCACTGCAGCTCAGGTCACCAGGCCTCAGTGGAGCTAGGGACGCCAGATTCAGCCAAAAAACAAGGGTTAAATTTGAGTTTCAGATGAACTATTTTTTTTAGTGCATGTCTCATGCAATATTTGTGAATACTTATTCTAAACAAAATTATTCTTTTGCTTACCTGGAATTCAAATTTAACCAGGTCCTGGATTTTACCTGACAACAATACATGGGCTCCCAATATAGAACAGTCTTTGCAAAAATAAGCATGCTAATAAAGGTCAGACACTCTCACACAGGTGGTCATTGGGATGTAACCAGGCCTTTAAGGCCCAGAAGATCCTTACTGCACCCACACCAGGACCCCTCCCTTGGGACTTGGTAAGAGTATCTTCCTACCAGGAGGGGCCTGAGCTAAGCAGTTCTGATCCCTAAATACCCCAAGAAAGGTAAATGAATCAGTGTCACATTGATCTCTCTGGTTGTAAATACACAGTTCCCCTCTCCTCACCTCCTGTTGTCGAGGAAGTGCCCATGTAAGCCTCTTCTCTGCTGGAGACAGGGAAACCCCTTCCCTCGCCCACCCACAGCACATTTTTAATGAGGCAACCAAGATCTCCCCAGCTGGAACTCCTCTTTCACAAAGATTTGCTTGAGGGAGCAGATGGGAAGAATGGCAGTTTCGTAGCCAAAAAAAATTACACTGGATGCCAGAGCAAGTTCACACTCGTAAACACCAGCTCTGTCCAGAGTTTTCGTTTTTCAAGTGCAAGCATGTTGCTGAAATCTAGATGCCATTTCAAAACAAGACTCTGAAAACACAAGTAGGTTTCACTGGCAATTCTTCACTGGAATTTTTCCCCTTTTTCTTTGCTCTACAGAGGAACAGCCCAAAGTTTCCACGTTGCCTTCTATGGAAAGCCTTTTCCATTCTCCCTGAGAAATCTAGGGCCCAACCTTCCGGGAGAACAGCCTCCCCAGGTTCCTGAAACCAAAATTCTGGATGCCCTCTCCTAGCTGGCCCTGTAAATCATGTGCACCACACCCCCCACAGACGGAGACACCTGGTTTTGCAAGAGCTTAGAGCCAACAGCCTGAACCTGGTTTTCTCTGAACAAGCCAGCCGCCCCCCACCCCCTACCCAGGCTACCCACATCTGTGAAAGGGATTCTCAGAGCTGGGAGCCTGCCCCGTAAGAGGAGCACAATGAGAATATATGGGAGGATGTTTTATTTAAGAAAACATCAATAGTGTCACTTTATATTTGGAAAACTATTGTTTTTGCAATATAAACTATAGAAAGGAAAATGCGTTTAAATAAAAAAATTTTTAAAAAAGAAAGTGCAAACGTTTCTTAAATTTACAGAAATCAATCATTTACATTTGGTAGGAACAATCCTAACTAATATTTCAGAGCTACCGAACACCGGACATCATGCTAAGTACTTGACATATGTTATTTTGTTTACCCTCCAGCCATTCCATGAGATAGTGCTATTATCATCCCTTTGGCCAAGTAGGGAGACAGAGGCACATCCCATAAGGGGTGGGGCTGCGACGTCAGTGCAAGTGCTCTGACCACAGTCAAACCCTTTACCACTACCCCACACCATGCCCAAGGACATGTAATAAGCACAGGGAGCCGTGCCCAGGTTTCGCCATGGCCTGAGCCACCACTGGCATCCTTTCCCGCCACAGGGACCTGAGACTATACTGAGAATTAGGAAAAACAACTATAAAATCAAAGTGATTACCCTGGCGTTTCCAACAGTCTGATAGGCTGTACACACACAGCAGGGTGTCAGTAGAACAACACCAATAAAAACATGTGCTGATGTAGCTCTTTCTTATTACATCCTTGCCAAGGATGGAACACTTGCAGGAAAGTCCAGGAAAAACCAAGTTTGGCTAAAAATCTTCAGCCACTGAAACAAATCAGTATGTGACAGCATTATATTTGTGCCCTGAAAGAAGTAGGTCCTCGGGACGCCTGGGTGGCTCAGTCCATTAAGCATCCAACTCTTGATTTCGGCTCAGGTCATGATCTCACAGTTCGTGGGATCGAGCCACCTTGGGCTCTGCTCTAATAGAGCAGAACCTGCTTGGGATTCTCTCTCGCCCTCTCTCTCTGCCCTTCCCCCACTTCCATGCGTGCTCTCTCTCTCTCTTTCTCAAAATCAATAAATATAAAAAAGAGAGGAAGGACTAGGTACTAAACCCATACTGTTCTGCTGAATTGGGATAACTATACAAAGAACATTTCTTTCTTTCTCTCTACCCTCCACCTTTAAGATAAATCTTAAAATGTCATTCATTCACTAGGTAGGCACTGAGTTCTGCCACAATGAGGTGGCATCCTGGGCATGATGGTAGATCCAAGATGAGGCTGATACCATTCCTGTAATTGAGAACATTACGTCTTATTGGAGAAATCTATGTACTTTTTAAAGACAAATGCATGGGTTTTAACTTTCTACTAGTATGTAATAAATCACCACAGCTGATTTTTCTCACAGTTCTGTAGGTTAGAAGTCCGGGCACAGAGTGTTGGGGTTCTCTGCTCAAATCTCACTGGGCTCGGGGCGCCTGGGTGGCGCAGTCGGTTAAGCGTCCGACCTCAGCCAGGTCATGATCTTGCGGTCCGTGAGTTCGAGCCCCGCATCGGGCTCTGGCCTGATGGCTCAGAGCCTGGAGCCTGTTTCCGATTCTGTGTCTCCCTCTCTCTCTGCCCCTTGCCCGTTCATGCTCTGTCTCTCTCTGTCCCAAAAATAAATAAACATTGAAAAAAAAAATTTAATAAAAAAAAAAAAAAAAAAATCTCACTGGGCTGAAATCAAGGTGTCGGCCTGGGTTGAGGTCCAGTTGTGGGTCATCTGGGGCCCTGGGGTTCTCTTCTAAGCTTATCCAAGTTGTTGGCAGAATCTGTTTCCTTGCAGTTATGAGACTGAGATCTTCATTTCTTCCATGACTGTCAGCCAGGCTTCTCTCAGCCCCTAAAGTCCTCCTCCATTCCTTGCCATATGGCCCCCACCTTCAAGCCACCAAGAGCATGTAGAATCCTTCTTTTGCTTCAAATGTCTGACCTTCAAATGTCTCCTCTGGAACCAGCCAGACAAAACACTCTGCTTTTAAAGGGCCTACCTGATTAGGTCACGTCCACCAGGATAACCTCCCTTTTCTCACATCACATAACAGAACTATGTATCTCATTGTATTCATAGTTTCTGCCCATGTTCAGGGAGATTAGACAAGCGTGTGGATGATTGGGGGTCTTCTTAGAATTCTACCAGCTATAGTATGTAAAAATAGTGTTATCTCAACCACTGTTGACAGTGGTCTCCCCTGGGGTCATTGGGGCATGGGGGAGGCAAGGATACCTAACATCATATAGTACTCAAAGTAGAACTGCCCTGGACAAATTACCCATAGGACTCTCACTGAGAAACATTAAACTAACTGAAACAGAAAGAACCTTAACATTTGATAGAATGCCATAGCCCTTCTTTGAGGAACAAAAGGTCCATTAAGGACAATAGCTCCTCTTTCCTACTGGCGGATTCCTCCCGACCTAAGCCAAAGAGAGAAAAGAGATGGAAGGAAGCTAAATGCTCTTAGCCACGGGACAAAAGAAGGAAATACTTATTTTCTTAATGTGATTTCAGATTTAATTATCCACCCCCTTTATCCTCAATTAACATCTGTCATTTGGAAGATGCTTAAATTTAACAGGTCAACCAATGCAGAGACCAGGCCGACTACTATTCTCAATGGTGGCTGTACTAAAGGAAAATGCGATCCTGAGTTTTACCTCTCTGATTTACACACTGTTGTGGGGGACTGGGGGAGAGGGACAGTTTATCCTGAGAACAAAGATCCTTCCTGTGGAAGAAAAGAGATTTAAGGAGCAGAGAGCAGGGGAGCAAGGTCCTTCTCACCTGGAGGTTATCGGCTATTTGAGCAAGGTCTTAAAGGATGGGAAGGATTGGACTTTTGAGACAAGGCAGGAAGAAGCTCAGCAATAAAGAGGAGAATCGCACGAAAGGCCAGTGAAATAAGAGCAGGTTACTTCTTTAAGAGGAGGAAGATGGAGCATGTTTGAAGGCCAAGAGTGAGTCAATGGAAGGAAAAAGAAAGAAGACACAGACTAACGGTACAAATTAAGGGACCATGCAAGATCCCAGGAAAGGCAGGATGGGATGGAATATAAGATGCAGTGGAAAAAATTACCTATGGACACTTCTGCTTCTGTGATCTTAGGGAAGAGAGAATGGGTAAAAGCACAGAGATTTTAAGATGGGTAGGAAGAGCTAGGTCGGGTGGCCTCAGTCCTCTACCAGTGAGAGTTAAAAAGAGAAGTATATCTTACACATTTAGAAAGTGCCCAATATTTCTTCTAAACATAGCTATCCCTGCCACGCCTGAGGGGGGGTGGAGGTGGGGGGTGGATGGGGAAATAATGTTAGAAATTAAAAGGAGAAAGAGCATCCATAAACTATGGGAGGGAGCTAACATTTGCCAAGCTATTAGTATTCAAACCGTGGCATTTTATCAAAAAGAAATGCAAATGGAACAGAAGTGATTCTTAAGGGCACAAGAGAGAGATACCCAAGGTAGCTAATGGTCCAAAGGTTCCCAAAAAAGGGGGCCCCCAGGATACTGGCTCCTCTATCCCCCAAAACTTGCTGTGAGGAAAATGTGTCTTCACAGTTGAAGAGGTGGAAGTGGCCCCTGTCATGACCTGATGGGTGGAAAGCAAGTTCTGTTTACCCAAGTTTTTAACTCTTTGTAACAAGCCAGGAGTTCACAGAAACAAAGAAAAGCCATTGGCCCTATGCTTACCAACACACTAGCTAATTAAATTGGGGGGTTATTTTCCATTCACATTTTGAAGGAAAAAATTTTTTTTAAAAATTTTTTTGAGAGAGAGAGGGAGCTTGAGCGGGTGAGAGGCAGAGGGAGAGGGAGAGAGAGAATCTTAAGGAGGATCCACACCCAGCACGGAGCACCTGACGGGCTCCATCTCACCACCACAAGATCATGACATGAGCCAAAATCAAGAGTCAAATGCTTAACCAACTGAGCCACTCGGGCACCCGAAATTTTACAATTTTTAGAGAAAAGTTAGCTATTTAGTCTCTTGTAAAAGGAACAATTTTGTAATGTCCCAAGGCTATCTGAATTGGATAAGGGGACTGGAGGAAATTCTGCATAATTAAATCTGTTTTTCCCAAGTGAGCAGCTATAGCAGAAGGAGGGTAAATGTTTCACCCATGGCTGGTCCATAATGATATCCAGTCTCCATTTTTGCAAAGAGAACATACAATCTTACCATCCCTCACACAACCTTGGCCTCGAATCTTCAGATCCAACTGACCAAACTAGATCTTACTGTAGTTGGGGAATGGAGCTTTGGTTCTTACAGTTTTTTTAATATATTGAAGACACTCTGATGTACCTGATTTGGGTCGGTCATGTGCCATTACTCAGTGGGAATTGATGAATAAAGATGACATTTGTGTGAACGAACTGGAAAATTTCTGATGCACCAAGTTTAAGAAAAGAGTAATACATGTGCAATGGCATCACACTTCAAATATTATAAGTGACCAGTAGAGTTTGATGTGCTGTGTGCATTTCAAATAAGGTTTGTTGTATTAGTCAAACCATATGAAAAGAGTGATATGCAATTTAATGTTTATTTTTTTGGGAGAGAGAGAGAGAGAGAGCACATGAGCATGGGAGGTTGGGACAGAGAGAGAGGGAGAGAGAGAGAATCCCAAGCAGGCTCCACTCCGCATCGTTAGTGTGGAGCCTGACACAGGGTTCAAACTCAGGGACATGAGATCATGACCTGAGCAGATATCAAGAGTCAGACTTTAACAGAGTGAGCCACTCAGGCACCCCAATGTGCAATTTAAAACAGGACCGAGGTTGGGGCACCTGGGTGGCTCAGAAGGCTAAGCGTCCTACTCTTGATGTCAGCTCAGGTCATGATCTCATGGTTTGTAGACGGAGCCCCACATCAGGTTCCGCACTGATAGCATGAAGCCTGCTTGGGATTCTCTCTTGCCCTCTTTTTCTGCCCTTCTCTCGCTCACCCACACTCTGTCAAAATAAAGTTTAAAAAAATGACTAAAGTGGTAAGTTAAAAAAAGAAAACAGGACCCAAGGTTTAGCATGACACAATCAAACAGCAATTTACAAAAGGGGGGCTAGGGGCGCCTGGGTGGCTCAGTCGGTTAAGCCGCCGACTTCGGCTCAGGTCACGATCTTGCGGTCCGGGAGTTCGAGCCCCGCGTCAGGCTCTGGGCTGATGGCTCAGAGCCTGGAGCCTGTTTCAGATTCTGTGTCTCCCTCTCTCTGACCCTCCCCCGTTCATGCTCTGTCTCTCTCTGTCCCAAAAATAAATAAACGTTAAAAAAAAATTAAAAAAAAAAAAAAAGAAAAGGGGGGCTGGAAGAAACATTGTTTGGATTCCATTTCTAAAGTTACCTAAGCAGAATCCAGGCCAGCGTTTCGCAAAATCCTACTAAAGATGAAATCACAGGGAAGGACTGGCTGGCAGGCCTCTAACATACCCTAGAGAAACATATTATGATTCAGAAATATTAAAGACATGGACTACTCAGCAGGAATACCACAGCTCTCCTGTAGATTAGAAAACCGAATATGTTCAGGGCTATTAAGGAGAGCCCAGAGCAAAATAAAAGAGTAAATCCTGGGACTGTTGGGCTTACAGATATCCTCCTCCTTCCAAACAAAAGGCAGATGGAGAAAGAAAATTACATTTTTCATTTGTGCTTTAGCCCTAGAGCGAAAATTGATACTGATGTGGTTGGCTTGGTCCCTGCCTTCCCATGTTGGATTAGGTGGCTATGGAAAGTGGAGGAGTGGCAGTGTGTGGCTCAGACAGAGACCAAGTGGGGGGCAAAGGATGAGAGTGTCTAAGAGCAGGAACCGGGGGACCAATCATCCTGTTTGCCCAAGACTGGGAGGTTTCTTGGGACTCGAGATTTTCGTTGCTAAAACCAGGAGAGTCCCAGGTAAACTGGGAAGATTGGTCACCCTAGGAGGCACAGAGGAAGCCGCAGGAGTGGCTCTTGAGGGTAACTGAGCAGCCCAAGGCTTCACTACCTCAAGCTGTCTGGAGAAAAAGGGGCACCTGGGTGACTCAGTCAGTTAAGCGTCCGACTTTGGCTCAGGTCATGATCTCATGGTCCATGAGTTTGAGCCCACATCAGGCTCTGTGCTGACAGCTCAGAGACTGGAGCCTGCTTCGGATTCTGTGTGTGTGTCTCTCTCTATCCCTCCACTGCCCATACTCTGTCTCTCTCTCTCTCTCTCTCTCTCTCTCTCTCTCTGTCTCTCCCTCTGTCTCTCTCAAAAATAAACATTTTTTAAAAAATTTAAAAAAAAAGCTGTCTGAAGAACAGGACTGTTGTACCTGGCTTGGTCCCACAGGCATCTATTTGGTAGTTTGGCTCCCAGGTACCATGAAAGAACACAACTCATACAAACACACAGACATGGACAAATGTATACCTTTGCTATAAATATATTTACATTCTAGAACATAAAAGAGTAAGTTATAGGGTTTATACAGGTAGGGGAAATCTCCTACTCAGAGAAAACCACTTTTAATACCTAGGTGAACTTCCTGCTTTACCCATGGTCCTCAACCTTGGCGACATATTAGAATAACCTGGGAAGCATTTCAAAAATAGTAAAGCCTGGGACAAATCCCCAGAGATTCTGATTTCAGTGATCTGGAGAGGTCAAATTTTATAGTTCTGATCTGACTTCATTGATCTGGCATCAGTATTTTTTAGAGGTTCCCCAAAAGATTCTTAGACTCAAGGAAAGTTGGGGACCACTGCTTTAAGCCCTTTTCAATGTGTCACACATAGACACATACACACAACCACACACACACACACACACACACACGTATTTATATCATTTTTCACTCAACAGTATATTGAATGGCTTTCCATATTAATAATCAGTTTTGCAACACTGTAGATGGTGGTATGGTATTCCAATGTATTAATTTATTTAACAAATACCTATTGTTGGACAATTTTATTATTTCCAAATTTTGCTCTCTCATCTACACTGGGAATAATTAAAGTTCTGGACTCTGAATTGAACTGCTTTGGTTTGAGTCCCAAATACTGCCCTCTTAGCTGCAAGTGGCCTCAGACAAGTCATTTAACCTTTTTGAGACTCACATTCCCTTTCTATTATAGTGGCACTTACCTTTTAAATGAGATAATATATATAAAGCACTAACCATGAGCTTTAAAAGCATTAGTGATTGTATAACTATTAATCTTTGCACACTTCTCAATTTATTTTCTTTTTTTTAATTTTTTAATGTTAATTTATTTTTGAGGGAGAGAGAGCATGCTAGCAGGGGAGGAACAGAGACGAGAGGGAGACAGAGAAAATCCCAAGCAGGCTCCGACACCAGGCTTGAACTCATGAACGATGAGATTCATGACCTGAGCCAAAGTCAGACGCTCAACCGACTGAGCCACCCAAGCACCCCCCCCTAAATTATTTTCTTAGGATAAATACCCAGAAGTTCAATTTTGAGTCTAACAGTATGCACATTTTTGAGGCTTGTGATATAATTACAAAACCACTCACCCACAAAAGTGTAAATTGAGAATATCATGCAATTACTAAAGTGTTGATGCTAAGAGTAAAGTGACTTCACCCATTTTCTCAACCCCGTACTCATGTTGCCCCAATTCTATGTCTTAAGTTCATTATGCTTTTAATGCATTTTACTTTTGATGCATGAACATGACAGAATGATCTGTAAAATTTGAAAATTAAGCATAACATTCCTCCTAAGAACTATGTTTGAAAAAAATAATAATATCTGTAATTTATCTCCTGACTATGTGGCAAAAAAGTGAGGTAGTTCAAACAAAACAAAAATGCAGGCACCTGGGTGGCTCAGTCGGTTGAGTGTCCAACTATTGATTTCGGCACAGGTCATGATCCCAGGGTCTTGGGATCTAGCCCCACATTCGGTTCGGTACTGAGCATGGAGCCTGCTTGGGATTCTCTCTCTCTCTCTCTCTCTCTCTCTCTCTCTGTCACTCTCTCTCCCTCTGCCCCTCTCCCCCACTCAACCTCTCACTCTCTCAGAAAGAAAGAAAAAGAAAGAAAGAAAGAAAGAAAGAAAGAAAGAAAGAAAGAAAGGAAGAGAGAGAGAGAGAGAGAAAGAGAGAGAGAAAGACAGAAAGAAAGAGAAAGAAAGAAAAAAGAAAGACACCAGACAGCTAAAATAAAAATTTAGAGAAGAAAAAAACCTCAATATTTGAACAAGAGAGTATTAGCTATGAGTGGGAGGATATGAGATGGTCATTAATTTCAGCTCTGAGCTTCCTAGAACAAAAGTAAAAATTTTCCCATTCCAAAATAAAAGGGAAAAATAGAAGTTTATCTAGAAATAAATGTCTTCCTGTTACTAAGTTCTAAGAAGAATTACCATGCATTTCCTTATGCCAAAGCCACCAAGTAACATAGCAAACAATATAGTTTGTCCTAAACTTGCTGAAGATGTAAAATTTTTTACATGACCACTTCTCCTACAGACCCTTAAGAAAAGACAAGGGCATAAGATCTGGTTGTACTTCAGTGAAGACGTATCTTTTAGTTCTAAAATATATCACATATGTGTTTTGGGTGATCCCAAGTTTGGTGTTTCTCAAGTAAGTTCAATCATGGTGGTCATTAGTGCTATTTAACAAATATTTCTTATTTTCCCCACTTTCAAATACAGAAAGTTTGTACTTTTCTGTCTCCTTAAATTAGGTAAAACACTGTAACATTCTTTAGCCTATGAAATGTGAACTTTTTTTTTTAAATAATTTATTGTCAATTTATTGTCAAGTTAGAAAACATACAGTATATATACAGTGTGCTCTAGGTTTCAGGGATAGATTCCCATGATTCGTCCCTTACATACAACACCCAGTGCTCATCCCAACAAGTGCCCTCCTCAATGTTCATCACCCATTTTCCCCTCTCCCCCACCCCCCATCAACCCTCAGTTTGTTCTCTGTATTTAAGAGTCTCTTATGGTTTGCCTCCCTCCCTCCCTCTCTATTTGAAACTATTTGTCCCTTTCCCTTCCCCCATGGTCTTCCGTTAAGTTTCTCAAGTTCCACATATGAGTGAAAACATATGGTATCTGTCTTTCTCTGACTGATTTATTTCACTGGAACCCTCCAGTTCCATCCACCTTGTTGCAAATGGCAGGATTTCATTCTTCTCCTTGCCAAGTAGTATTCCATTGTATATAGAAACCACCTCTTCTTTATCCATTCATCAGTTCAATAATACATGGAGCTCCCACTTGGAAGCTTCAAATACCAGAGCACATTTCACCACAATATCATACTGCTGTGGTCATTAAAGGTGCTCAACAAATATTCTTAGATGTGACCCCAAAAGCACACACAACCAAAGGAAAAAAAACTGATAAATTAGACTTCCTAAAAATTAAGACCTTTTAGGGGCGCCTGGGTGGATCAGTCGGGTAAGTGTCCAACTTCAGCTCAGATCATGATCTCACGGTTTGTGGGTTTGAGCCCCATGTTGGACTCTGTGCTGACAGCTCAGAGCCTGGAGCCTGCTTCGATTCTTTGTCTCCCTCTCTCTCTCTCTCTCTCTCTCTCTCTCTGCCCCTCCCCCGCTCACACCCTGTCTCTCAAAAATGAATAAATGTTAAAAAAAATGTTTAATTAAAACCTTTTGTGCATCAAAGAACAGTACCCAGAAAGTGGTAAAACAACCCATGGAATGGAAGGGAATGTTTGATCACATATCTGATAACAGTCTAGTATCCAGAATATATAAAGAACTCTTATAGCTCAACAATAAAAAGACAACCCAATTAAAAAATAGAGGATTTGGGAGCACCTGAGTGGCTCAGTTGGTTAAGCATCTGACTCTTGATTTTGGCTCAGATCATGATCTCACAGTTCATGGTACTGAGCCCCGCACTGGGTTCCGTGCTGATAACGTCAAGCCTGCTTGGGATCCTCTCTCTCTCTGCCTCTCTCTCTCTCTCTCTCTCTCTCTCTCTCTCTCGCTCAATAAATAAATTAAAAAAAACATTTAAAAAAAAAAGAAAAAATAGGGGATTTAAACAGACATTTCTCCAAAGGAGATGTACAAATGGCCAATAAACACATGAAAGGATCTTCAACATCATTAGTCATTGCAGATCAAAACTTCTTCCTACAGGGGCGCCTGGGTGGCGCAGTCGGTTGGGCGTCCGACTTCAGCCAGGTCACGATCTCACGGTCCGTGAGTTCGAGCCCCGCGTCAGGCTCTGGGCTGATGGCTCGGAGCCTTGACCCAGTTTCCGATTCTGTGTCTCCCTCTCTCTCTGCCCCTCCCCCGTTCATGCTCTGTCTCTCTCTGTCCCAAAAATGAATAAACGTTGAAAAAAAAAAAAAACTTTAAAACTTCTTCCTACGAAGTAGAATGGCTATAATCAAAAAAAGATAAATAATAACAAACATTGAGGAGGTTGTGGAGAAATTGGAATCTTTGTGCTCTGCTGGTAAGAATGTAAAATAGTGCAGCCACTATGGCAGACGATTTAGCAGTTCCTCAAAAAGTTAAACATAGAGTTATCTTATAACTCAGCAATTTCACTCCTAGATACACAACCAAGAGAATTAAAAACCTATATTGACACAAAACTTATACGTGAATGTTTATGGCAACATTATTCACAATAGCCCAAAGGTGAAAACAACCCAAATGGCCATCACATGAGGAATGGATAAACAAAATGGGATATATCCATGCTGTGGAACATGATTCAGCAATAAAAAAGACTGGAGTTTTGCTACATATTACAACATGGATGAACTTTGAAAACATTATGCTGAATGAAAGAAGGCAGATATATGAGGCCACATATAGTATGATTCCATTTACATGAAATGTCCAAAATAGGTGAATTCATAGAGAAGAAACAGAAAGATTAGTGGTTGCCAGGTGTGGTACATGGGGAAATTGGAAAGTGACTGCCAACAGGCACAGCATTTCTTCATGAGGTGATGAAATATTCTGGAATTAGGTGATGAATTAGGTAACAGGTTTGCACAACTACGTGAGTATACTAAAAAAACAAAAAACATTGTATTGTACTCTTTTAAGTGGTAAATTGTGATGGTGTGTAAATGATATCTCAATAAAAAAATTTTTTTAAGAATGCTAACGGGGGCACCTGGGTGGCTCAGTCAGCTAAGCATCCGACTCTTAGTTTCTGCTCAGGTCATAACAGTTCATGGGTTTGAGCCCTGCATTGGGCTCTGTGCTGATGGTCAGGAGCCTGCTTGGGATTCTCTCTGCCTCTCTGCCTCCCTCTCTCTGCCCTCCTTCCCCCACCCCACCCCTCAAATAAATAAATAAACTTTTAAAATTTTTAGAAAAAAAAGAATACTAAGGTCAGGGATGCCTGGGTGGCTCAGTCAGTTAAGTGACTGACTCTATTTTGGTTCAGATCATGGTCTCACGGTTCATGAGTTTGAGCCCTGCATCAGGCTCTGCACTAACAAAGCCTGCTTGGGATTCTCTCTCCCTCTCTCTCTCTGCCCCTCCCCAACTCACATATTCTCTCTTTCTCTCTCTCTCTCTCTCTCTCTCTCTCTCTCTCTCAAAATAAATAAACTTTTTTTTAGAAAAGAATGCTAAGGTCAGAACGAAGCCTCAGTTAACCTGGGTCCCGACCTGACCTCAAATTAACAAAACTACCTCACCTTCTTTTGAGTTATATCACTGAGGTGTTTTGTTTTGCTTTGTTTTGTTTTTATTGTTGCAGAAGTTTGCCTATCCTTACTGATACAAAAACACAAATTCCTTATAAAGGTAATAAATTTATAGAGACCCAAAGTTAATATAAATTATTTTCATTATGTTACTTAGATATATGCAAATGTTAAGTTTCAGCTTCAACTAACTGTGTCTATATCCAGCTTACAAATTAACACAAACCTATAAAACCAACGAAATTCAAGGTACCAACATCAAATTAATGTGGGAGATGATGCCATTTGCTGAAACTGAATCACCCTTGAATAGACATTGACTACTAATGCACAGGGCCCTCATGTGTGACGTGCACAAGGTGTCATACTACGTAACACCTCAATTCTCCATCACTTTTCTAGGTGCAAACTCCCACAGCAATCCATCAGGCTTTGCTTAGCACAAATGTTTCTCATTCACCTGTAGCAAAGGAATTCTACTCTGTACCAACACAGAAACTTATGCAGACATGCATTATGAACAAAGAAACAGTATGGCAGTATTTGTTTTTAAACTGATCATTTAGGTTACTTAGAATATATTCATATTAGCTTTTTTTTTTGGACTTTTGTCAAAACAAAACATTTCATTTTTTTATTCTTTTAGAAAAACCTCATGTTCCCAAGAACATGTTTGCAGATCCATAGAGGCTCCAAGGCTCTCCATTTGAGAAACACTGCTGTAATATAGACCACTGTTTTTCAAATTTGAGTATGCATCGGAATCACCTGGAAGGGCTCGCTGAAACACCAATTTCTGGGCCCCACATTCAGAGTTTCCAATTGGGTAGGTCTGGGGTAGGGCCCAAGAATTTACATTTCTAACCGTTCCCTAAGCAATACCCATGCTGGTGCTCGGGGGGGGGGGCACTCTTTGAAGACCACCGTCCTCTACCTTTCAAATATTAGGTGGCATCCTGATAGTATTCAATTCAAGACAGATGTCTTTGGAGGGAGCCAGATAGCAATCAACTCAAGAATACACTCTCCTCTCATGTGGGGAGATCAGCATTCTGTAGGGCTGAGTGGAGAGAGAACCAACAGCTTTGATCAGACAATTAGGCTGAAATGAAAACTGTGATTTATTAATGTTCAACTTGACTAAGCCACGGTGTGCCCAGACATTTAGTCGAGCATCATTCTGGGTGTGTCTCTGAGGGTCTTTCTGGATGAGATTAACATTTGAAGCAGTGGACTGATTTAAGCAGGTTGGCCTTCTTAATACAGGTGGGTCTCCTCTAATCAGTTGAAGTCCTGAACACAACAAAAAGGCCAAACCTCCCCCAAGCCAGGAGGAACTCCCGTCCTCCTACCTTGAGATGGGACATCAGCTTTTCTCGCCTTTGGACTCAAACTAAAACAACCACTCGTTCTGATCTCGAGCCCGCTGAAAGTCCAATTGGAACTACACCATTGCTCTCCTGGGTCTCTAGCTTGCCGACTGTCATAAACACATGAGCCAATTCCTTTAGATAAATCTCTTTCTCTATCCATGTACATCCTATTGGTTTGGATTCTCTGGAGAATACTGACTAATATAAAAACTAATGAGGCTTTCTCGGATTTCTACACAGACCAAGCCCAGAGGTAGAATGGGGAAATTTTCATTAATAAACCTCCGTGATCCATCCACCTCCAGTCAAAGGTTTCTATAGCAACCTGAGTTCCAAAGCAAGGCTTAGGCCACATTTTTACAAACTACAGCTCGATGAGTGGAAATAAGTAACCCCTTGTGATCAACTAAGAAAACGAGGAATTAGAATAAAAGACTAGCATCAGTGCCTGAGTTGAATTAATTCGCCAAGATTTAGGACGGCAGAACACAGGGCACACACGCCTACTCTACCACAGAGATCACCTAATTGCTTGAGGTCAAAGCAACATTTGCACACCATCACCGCTGCTTCATACATGAAAACGTTTCTTTTCTTCCTTTTTCTTAATTCGTTCAAACTCATTCTGAGAGGCCATATAGTATTGTGTTAAGAGCGTGAAGTCCGCAGGCCTACATTCTGAATGTCAATTTCATCATTTTCTAGTTGTGATGACCTTGAACAAGTTACCTAACCTATACAGGCTTGAGTTTACTCATCGGTTCACTTTGGATAAGAAGTCTAACCTGTATACTCAGGATCTAACCAAGGAAACGAACTACTTTTGAGTATTTCCAGTGGAGAGAGTGCAACGCAGAGAATTCTCTCCACAGATGAAGGAGGAGCTGAGGGAGAGGAAACCATTACCTACCCTGGGGTGGAAGACAAGAGGGATGAAACAATGGAAGTCCAAGGTCGCCTGTGGAAGCTGGGTCTGTGAGGACTTGTCTGGCAGCTGAGGCCAGAGCAGCCACCTGAGGCAGAGACAGGGGTGCAGAGGGGGATTCTCTGGGATCCTCCTTCCCCTCACCTTTCAGTCCTACCAATGCCGTGCACTGGACACATCATCCACGTGCAGCCCGGGACACGTGCCCTATGAATTCCTCTCCTGTGCCTTACAGCAGGGCTACATCTGGAGCCAATGGGTCCATGGCCAGCACAAGCCTGCAAGGATCAAGTGACAACACATGTGAAGTCCCTGGTCTGCAGTAGATGGCAGGGTCCCTTAAGTTGTGTATTTTAAATTGGGGCTCCTGTGCCTCACCAGCTTCTTCCTCGCCCCCTTCAACAAATTTTCCACCCTTCACGGTTTCTTTTTGTCCTCCTACTCGCTCATCACCCGGCTCTTCCCTCCCACTTCCTCGCCCACACTCACCAGCAGACAGCAAGTTGGCCGGCCTCCCAAGGAGACTACAGACGCAACGAAATCCGAAGGATGGTGGTTTCATGGTTTAGCCGCCAGGTCCAGTGATGTTCTCCTCCTCTCAGAGCCTGAATCCCCCGCCTCCACACTCCAGGTCGCAAAGGCACAAACAGGGCGACAGGACACACTGGCCCTTTTACACTGAACTTCTCCCCTCTACCCAGACCCATCACCTGCTGCCACATTAGACTGTGCAATTCACCAGCCACCTCCCTCAGACACTCTGGTGCAGCCTACTCATCTGAAGAAGGCGCAGATTGACCCCTACCATCCTGTGACATTATGGTTTGTATTTGTGTAAGGCCAGATTCTGGCATGTTCCCTGCCTGCCTGTGTTAGCCGGAGGTAAAAGTCTCAAAATTCCTTTTTTTAAATATCATTTATTGTCAAGTTAGCTCACATACAGTGTATACAGTGTGCTCTTGGATTCGGGAGTAGATTCCCAAAAGTCTCAAAATTCTTGAGACCTGGTTCAGAGCAGTTCTCTGTTTACCAGAAAAGCATTTAAGAACAAGACCCCAAGGCTTATCCTAAGGGAAGCACAGAATGTAATATTCTCAAATCCAAACCTTCTTATAAATAAATTATTTGTAGGTTCAAAGAATTCAGGATTATAAAGGGAAAATTAGGGTAAGGAAAGTTATCCCACCGCATAAGGTCTCTATGAACTTTTGTGTCTATGTGTATCTCGACCATTCTTAAACCCCTATACAGGGACGCCTGGGTGGCTCAGTCAGTTGACCATCCGACTCTTGATTTTAGCTCAGGTCATGGTCTCCAGGGTTCGTGAGATCAAGCATCAAGCCCTGCAGCAGGCTCTGTGCTGACAGCACATCTACAATCTTCCTAATGCCTCTTGTATTCAACACTCATTGTCCTGGGGAGACTTTTATTATTAAGGGAAGGTAATTTTGAGAAGAATACAAGGGAGATGAGAATGTTGCTCGTATTGTCCTGTCAGAATGAACAAATTCCCCTCTACCAAACTGTCACTTTATGTTGGGGAGAAAGGAAGGCCATATGCCTTTTCTAAGCATGGCACACTTACGTCACTAAATGCTTTTTTCCCATAATTGGGTGAAAGTGCACAAGCGCCCTTCTGTACCCACCAAGAAATAGCAGGTCCCGACATGGGAATGGAGCCATATTTCCTCGCTCTCTTTTCAACCTAGTAAAAGCTCTTCATCCTTTCCAAGCAGGGGGGAGTTTTGACGAAGAATTCTCCAGGGTGACAAAAGGCTCTTTCTCTTCACTCTTTTGTTGTGCTGCTAGGTGTGAGGCCCTTTTGCCCTGAGAACAATACACTGCAGAGTTACTTTATGCTGCGGCTTTCCACGGTGCCTTCTCCGACCCCTCCAATAACAGGCCGCCATTTGAGCGTCAGAGAACCTGTAGCTGCAGTGAATCTAAGTTTAATGTAAGTCAGACCTGGAAGTGCTATTACTCCAACTCTTAGCTGGACTGCTCTCAGAGGTTTAATTTAAAGAAAGTAATGTGGCACTCCAGTTAGAAGGCCAGTGAGCAGGAAATGGACTCCCACATCAACAGAATGCCAACTACCCTGGCAGGCTCACAACCCAAAAAGCTAATTTGGAAAATTTAGGAAGTCACAGAAGATGAATAAATAAGAGAAGAACCAACCAATTTCCTTTTTTTCCTTTTTATAAAGACGATGATTGTAGGCTGTAATCTTCTTCTCATCGCTAATGAAATGGAGGAGAAGGGGAGTTTAAAATACGTGGTGGTGTTAAATAGCCCATAACTAAATGCATGGGCAACATCAGAACTATACATCTCAAATGGAAATACAATGAGGGTCTAGAAATTTGATGTAGGGTTTTTTGTTTGTTTGTTTGTTTGAAATACCCCTGCCGAAAAAAGAAAAAAGAAAAAAGAAAAAAAAAACACTCTAAAAAAATCTCCTTTAGCACTATACCAGAAATATACGATATATTTTTAAGCATTGCTCCCAGTTATATAAAAATAGCTATAACTCTCTATAGCCTCAAGTGAAATGAAGATTTGCTGGTTCGCTTGATAATTAGATCATTCTAGACAGTCAATCTAGGCAAATCATGTCCCAGAGCTAATGTTTTCTCCTTGTAATTATCGTATGTCTGTCTACAACCATCAAATTAACCAAATAATTGCCGAGCCTCCAATATAATGCGCAGACAAGCTACAGAGCATCTGCTGGGGCTTCTTCTCCTTTTGCTCCTTCTCCTTCCTCCATACATTACTATTTACTCTTCTGTCCTTTTTCCCTTCAAAAGTTACTGGGACTAATAGAAGATAGGCTGCACGGGCCTACCATTTACAGAAGGATTTATTTGCAATGTTGCCAATCCAACTTCTGTGTTAATTGATATTCACCTCTGATGGCTACAAGTGTTCCACCGAAAATGCTCACTTTGAAACAATACACCGAACACACAAAGGTTGACCTGCACAGATCTAGTGCTTCCGTTTTCAGTGGGCTGGCTCATATTGTGTGCGTCTCATCCCACAGCGCTGTGAGGTGGTGGTTATCTTACATGCATGAAAACTGCCTCTTCAAGTGACTTTCCCAAGGTCAAAGGGCTAATAAAGTCAAAGATGCCCTAGGACTCAGGTCTCTTGCTCCTGAATGCTGAGACTGGGCTGGAGTGTATTTCTAGGAGTCAAATACCAAGGAAGGTATAATTTCGATTCCCTTAACCTGAGGGTAGAATACAGAGGTGTCTGAGCTTGGCTTCTGCACCTGTGGGGTTTACGTCTTTAAAATAGAGCTTTCTAACCATGGCATCGACACCCTCCACCCTTGCCTTCACAATGCCAGTAAGAGTGAGAAAACAAAGTTCTCCAGCCCTCCAGGTATGACTAAAAAAGATGGCAATGGAAGAACTTCTCAGAGCCCCTTTGACAATGTGTATTCTAGGTTAGTAATTCCAACATTTTTGGACATGAGATTTGTTTTACTTCAGAAGACCCACATCCACACCCACTTTGTTATGATGTTCCAGAATTGAGAAAATTTCCAAACGCCTCCTTCAAAATCCCTGGAGACAGGAGTCCAGTAAGTTAAAGAGGAAGTTTAGGTTTAATGAGACCAAGGTCTCATTGGGTACCATCTTGGCTGGTTTTCACAGACTGGGAATTGTTCCAGAGCTACAAGTTCAAAACCTCAAAAGTCAGCTTAACCATAGGTAATTAGGCTCCAGGTAAACTGTTCATTCTATCCAAACTCTGTCAACACTGATTTTTAATTAAGGGCTAATTTACTGAATTAAACTGAGTAAAACCTTTCCTATGACTCGGCAGTTGCATGTTCCACCCAGGACCGTCCCCCTCCATAAAGAGGTTTTTTAGTGAGAGTGGCATTGTTGAAAAAAGGTAGATGTTTGAGAATGTTATGACAAGCATTATATATGAAATTAAGGGTGGGGTAATACTTTAATGCATGGAGCAAACAGAAAGAAAGTAGTTCTGAAGCATAAGAGTAGTTGACAGTTCAAGGAGAGAAATTTCTCAAAATGCATGCAACAAGGTCCAGGAGAGAGAAATGCTTTTATCTAGAGCAAAAGAAATGGGATACTTTAAGGCAACCTGAAGGCCATCCATGCCAAGCATCTTTAGATGTAGAAATAAGGAAGGCAGTCGAGAGGCATTGCCCCTGATCTCATACTGAAGAGGGGGATGACAAGGGTCCGTACTTATCCAGTATTCCTTTGTATCATTTAGAATGCATTTCATGATAAGAAACAGAAAAATAAACTCAAACTGGCTAAAAACAATAAAACCGATTTATTGGTTCCTATACCTGGAAGTCAGAGTTGGATTTGATTTAGTGACTTAAGTACATTTTCGAGGCCACACGTTCTATCCTTCTTTCTGCTCTGATAGCGTGAAGGAGCCCAGCTGGGGCTGTCAACCAGAGTGCAAACACATGACCCTTCCACGTGCCTTGGATTTCTCCCGTGGTGGCTGAGTTTCAAGAGGGAGCATCCCAAGATTGGGTATTCAAAGGGATCCATGAGGCAGCTGCAAGGCTTCTTGTGACCTAGCCTTAGAAGTCTCAAAATGTCATTTCTGCCTCCATTCTGTCGGTCATGTACGTCACAAAGGCCAACCCAGATTTGAGGGGAAGGGAAATAGTCTCCACTTCCTGAAGGAATGAATAATATACATGTACAGGAAGGGAAGAAACCTTGGAGACTATCTACCACAACAGGAAGTGACTGAGTACCATAGAGATAGGCTCTTATTCAGAAACCTCCAATTAGCTGCCACTGCCAGTGTGCTGAAGACGAAACTCCCGGCCTTTGAGACTCTCTCCCTGATGCAATTTACTTTTCCAGGATCATCTTCCACTATTCTCACCCATTCATTATTGCCTAAATCAACCCTGTGTTTTTCCACCTTTACGCTTTTGCTAATGACATTCCCTTTTCTGCAAAGGCCCTTCTTTCCAACCAAATCTTGTCTCATTAAGGCCCAGCTCAAACCCCTCCTGCCCCTGACCTGACTACCCCAGGCTCAGAGGATTTCAAACCTCCATGAACTCACCCCACACCTGACCAGGCCTTTCCCGTGGAGCAGTTCATGGGATGATATACCATCTGACAGCAGGGCACTAGGAGAGAGAATGGAAAAGGAAGAACGGGCTTTTGCTTGTTACTTTCTTGGCTTAATTTTTCGCAACTTTTATACTTCTCACATTAATTTTCACAAATTAAACTTTTAATTTTTCACAATTTTTATAATATAAAAAATTTTTTTTCAGCAAAGGCTAATAGGAATTTCATTAGAAAGATTGATAAGCGGGGCGCCTGGGTGGCTCAGTCTGTTGAGCGTCCGACTTTGGCTCAGGTCATGATCTCATAGCCCGTGAGTTCGAGCCCCGTGTCGGGCTCTGTGCTGACAGCTCGGAGCCTGGAGCCTGCTTCGGATTCTGTGTCTCCCTCTCTCTCTGCCCCTAACCCACTCGCATTCTGTCTCTGTCTCCCTCAAAAATAAACAAACATTAAAAAACTTCTTTTAAAAAAAAAAAAAAAAAAAGAAAGATTGATAAGCGGGGAGCCTGGGTGGCTCAGTTGGTTAAGTGTCTGACTCTTGATTTCGGCTCAAGTCATGATCTCAAAATTTGTGAGTTTGAGCCCCACATCAGGCTCTGTGCTGGACAGAGTGGAGCCTACTTAGGATTCTTTCTCTCTTCCTCTCTTTCTCTCTGCCCCTCCTCCACTTGTGTTTTCTGTCTCTTTCTCTCTCTCTTTCAAAAATAAATAAATCAGGGGCGCCCGGGTGGCTCAGTCAGTTAAGCGTCCGACTTCGGCTCAGGTCATGATCTTGCAGTTCGTGGGTTCGAGCCCCGCATCGGGCTCTGTGCTGACAGCTCAGAGCCTAGAGCCTGCTTCAGATTCTGTGTCTCCTCTCTGTGTTCCTCACCTGCTCATGCTCTGCCTCTCTCTCTCAAAAATAAAGATATAAGTCAATCAATCAACATTTTTTTTCAAAAAGGAAGATTGATAAGGGCTAGAATAACCTCCAAAGTTCCATTAAAAAAACTTTTTTTTTTATTCTGGCAATACTAAAACAACAACAACAACAACAACAACAAAAACCTGTCTAAACGATATGAACCCATGGCTGAATCCTCTATTAATGTTCCACTACTCAGCAATGTATGCATTCCCCCAGTTTATCATTTTCATATGTCAGTTGTTTCCCTGAGACTGTTCAGCAAGTGTGAGGAATGGAATTGGGAGGGTCGGCAAGTTCGAGCGCTGCGCCAGGTACACCCTGCAAACCCGCACAAAGCATATGACGTTTGAGCCATCAAGTCAAAAGTCATCCTTTGCCCTGACCCCAGGCTCACCGACTTTCATGAGCATGGAAAGAGGGGCCAGATATGAATCACACCAAGGCCACTTCCCTCTTTAGGCTATTTCGCAATATATAGCCTTGCAAATTGCCATCCCAGACTTGCTCTTTCCCTGACTGTTTTTTTCACAAACTAAGTTCTATAAATAGATTCTTTTGCTACCTCAACTTTTACTCAATCTTAGCGCCTTTGAGCTAAAAAACAACAAAACAGAGACACGGGGAAGCAGTTTCCATACGGAAGTCCTTCCCTCCAACTTTCAGACAGGAGCATGACACATTCGTAACTAATAAAAAGATCTTTGATTTGTCATGGCCTGGAGAAAAGAAAGTCCAAAGTCTCCTCAGGATTAACAACTCTCACTGAGAATGCATCCCTCCTTCTAACCAAAATCCATCTTGATGGGTCTAGGGTTGGTCTGCCGAACCCTTCGTGAGCTCCGCTGAAGGGAAAGAGCTGTGATAACGCATGTTCCTTCTCCCATGTGTCTGGTGGAGAGAGCAGATGGTAGACAAGCCCATCCTTGCCTCTGTAAGGTAGCATGGAACATAACTGTGAACAGAGATGCCCTTGAAATCTGAAAATGAGGAAGTTGGGTGTTACCCCTGGAAAGAGAATTAGGAAAAGAAATAAGAATGAAAGGGAGTCCCTGATTATTTCGATGTGTCTATATCCGAAGCAGGTATTCCTGCAGTGAACAGTGTGAGAAATACATGTTCTCCTTCTTATACTAACTCATTCCCATACGAGATGTCACCTGGGACATCCAACTACAAAGACAATCCCCCAGAAAGCTCCTACTTAGGAAACAGGAAGAGCAATGGGGATGGATAAGCACACCTGGCTATGTCAAGGTTCTAACCTGTCTTCCACAATCTAAACCTTTCCTGTTGGTTTGGGAAGGGAGATGGCAGAGAGTTACAGAACTTTCTGGAGTAGAAATATTTAGCTGTAAAAATGGATCAGAGCTTACTTTCAAGGCAGGATTACAAAGCCACACTGCCCTCATCCATTAACCTCCATGCCCCAGCCCCCTCCCACATGTTTACCGAGGTGGGAAGCTCAGGAAGAGGGGTGTTATGATGACCCAAACAGCTGCCAGCTGAGTGCACAGCTATTATATGGTTGTCTAGACTTTTACCCCTTGAGTTATTATAAAACAGATGGATGGAACTCACAGAATTCCCTCACCAACAAATTCCTCTCAGAGAACTCTATTTGCAGAAACACTTCATATGATGAAAAACTGTATTAATTGGGGCTAGAAAAGCGAAGTAATTTGCAGGCTACTATAAAAACAGTTACTTGTGGCTCCTGACAACTGCATGGCTTTCTAATCCCATGCACACCGGGCCTCATTGAAAATGTGACTTTTGAGCAAAATATTGAAGGAAGTGAGAGAATGAGCTACAGGGGCATCTGGGGGAGCAGCTTTCTAGACAAAGGGACTGGCCACACTAAGGGATCATAAGAGGATTTCTCTTTCCTGCATTCTGGAATTTCACCCCTATGAGCAATGGCAGAGGCCAGGATGAACCAGAGGCAGGGAGGCCAGAGCAGCCAACACTTGTGAGGAAAGCCCCAGGTTACCCTTTTAGGCCTTTGGGATGACAGGGAGAAAGGGACTTGATAGTTCCAGAGGCTTAGACTCCCCCACTTTTCATGCTCACTTCCTCCCTGAATGAGCCCATCTACTCCTCCAGCCCATACCTCCCCCATTGTCCCTACTCCAAAGATCCCACTTCCTGCTTAACATCTCCAGATGGATGTCTCACAAGCATTCGAAGTCCATGTGCCCCAAATGGACCTTAACATCTTCCCCACAAAGCCTTTCCTTTTCCTCCTAGATTCAGAAGTCCATCCTATGACCCAAGCCAGAGACCTGGGGATCATATTTGTGTCTTCTCTCTCCCTCATTGCCTGCATCCAACCAGATACACCGTCCTGTTAATTCTACTTGCATTTCCAGAATCCCTCCTCATCTCTGTTTCCCCTGCCATTAGCTTACATCAGACATTGATCCCGTTCTCACCAGTCCCTAGCCTGTCCAAAATTATCTTTCTAAAATCAAATCTGACCATTTCACTCCCTTGCCTGACATTCTTCAATGGCTTTCCATAGTACATAAAAGGTGCCCCCAGACATGGCCCCTGTCTCCCCTCAGCCTCATCTCTGACCATTTTTCCCTTAAACCCTGTGCTAGCTGTCCCCACCATACCACTTGTCTCATAAAACTGCCATGCTCTCCATCATCTCTCGTCTTTGCGTGTGCTGAATACCTTTCCCATCCTTCTTTGTCTGGCTTATTCTCACTTACTCTCCAAGACAGCTGGGATATCACCTCTTATGGGAAGATCTCCTGACCTCCCCGGGAAGTCTGTGAGTGCCAGTCCTCATCATACTCTGTCAAGCACTGTGATGTTCCCCACCTACACTCATAACCTGGAATTATAATGGTTCCTCCTCCCTCACTAATCTTTGAACTTATTTAAGTCAAGAGCTATTTATCCCTGTTTGTCAAACAAACGGGAACCATCTCAGAGCTAGATTTTTTTAAATCTACTCAGTCATTTAAAAAATTTTTTAATCTTTATTTATTTTTGAGACCGAGAGACAGAGCATGAGCAGGAGAGGGGCAGAGAGAGAAGGAGAGAGAGAATCTGAAGCAGGCTCCAGGCTGTCAGCACAGAGCCCAACACGAGGCTCAAATTCATGAACCGTGAGATCATGACTTGAGCCAAAGTCAGACACTTAACTGACTGAGCCACCCAGGTGCCTCTCAGAGCCATATTGTTTTTAAAAAAAGAAGAATGGAAGGGTTCTCGGCCCACAGGAAAACCCAGGGTGTTGTTTGGTATGGAAGCCAAAGCAATTGCCCAACCTTCACATTTGAGAAGTTACACAAGAAATGCAGAGGGGATGGGGTGCCTGGGTGGCTCAGTCGGTTGAGCGTCGACTTCGGCTCAGGTCATGATCTCGCGGTTCGTGAGTTCGAGCCCCACATTGGGCTCTGTGCTGACAGCTCAGAGCCTGGAGCCTGCTTTGGATTCTGTGTCCCCCTCTCTCTCTGCCCCACCCCTGCTTGTGCTCTGTCTCTCTCTGTCTTTCAAAAATGAGTAAAAACATGAAAGAAAGAAAGAAAGAAAGAAAGAAAGAAAGAAAGAAAGAAAGAAAGAAAGAAAGAAAGAAAGAAATGCAGAGGACAGTCCCAAGGCACAACAGTTCTGGGGAGCAAGATTTGGGCAGGGGACCAGAGGGTTTTGGCTTCAGTAAGAGACCCAGGGCCTCTGTATTAAATCATATCAGACTGAGTGTGAAATGGTTTTCACTAAAAGATACAGAATGTCAGGGGAAAGGTGGGCAGTAGGGTTATTACAAGTCCTGGACACGCTGAGTGAGAAAATAACACCTCAAATGTTCATTTGGCTATTAAAAATTTCTTCATTTATGGAAAGTGTTCATTGTCCCCCGTGGAACACAAAGTCATTTTTTTAAGTCACTGAACATGCGTCAGAGTAACTGGGTTATAAATGTAACTTTATTATGGCAGCAAACCCTATACATATGGGGGGATCTTCACTGTTTTTGCACACATGGCAAATTTTTTGACTCAAAACTTTGGAAAATCAGGGGTAAGATGTGATTTTCAAGAAGAAGAGGAAAGCTGACCCCTTGATTACACAGGGGCAGGAGTATGACTGCCTGCACGAAATAGGTTTTTGTGAAAATAAGTAAGTTTTTATCGCTTAGGATCAAGAATCCTGGCTGATAGATGAAACAGTGTTTATGGAGAGCCTTCTATGTATTAGGCATTGTGCGAAGCCCCACACATGCATTATCTTGTGTAGAGAGTGTCTCAGTCATAAGCCAACCATGGCTGAGCTGTATGTCTTTCCTTTGATCTTATATTACATCCTTTCCTTGTATCCTTGCATGACCCAGGATATCTCCAGTCCCATCTCCCAGTTATTACCTACAGCTTAAACCAAACCCAACTGTGGCCTAAATTAAGTTTCTGCAGCGTTTTACATAAGCAATGCAGAGAACTAGGAAGAAATGTTATAAAACTTAAAGTTACATTTCTATTTCAGAAGAAAAAAAATTAAGACAAACCTTTTCCCTTTGCAAAATAAGTTTCTGGAACTCAAACAGTATTACAGCAGGGCAAACACACTTCCCCATGCAAATCAATTTGCACCAAGATTTTTTTGGAAACTCGTTCTAATAAGTCACCTTCACATGAAAAATAAAAAGATTTGTTTGGGGGATGCATGAGGGATGGATGAAAGTGTTTATTTCAGGGAATAAAAACTTATCTCAGGGCACCTGGACGGCTCAGTCGGTTAAGCATCCGACTTCTGCTCAGGTCATGATCTCGTGGTCCGTGAGTTCAAGCCCCACATCGGGCTCTGTGCTGGTGGTGCAGAGACTGCTTGTGATTCTCTTTCTCTCTGCCCCTTCCCCACTTGCTCTCTTCTCTTTCTCTCTCAAAGTAAATAAATAAACTTTAAAAAAAAAAAAGAACGTATGAAATTGGAAAATAAGACTTAAGACATAGTCCTACAGTCTATGAGCATTGCGAGCTAACAAATTACGGAGAGAAATCTTGCACAGGTCTAAGGAAAATGAAATATTAAGTTGAGATTGGAGACAATCTTCCCACGAAGCTAATGAAGCTTGTGTGCTCTTCATTTGCAGGAAGCTCCTTCTAAAGCTCTCAATTTAATTTTGTATTTATAAACATGTTTCCTTTTCCTTAAAGAAGGCGGCTCAAAATGGTATAAGCTTCAGACTCCACAAAACCTGGATCTGTCCCTGGATGAGACCATGAATTTGTCAGATGAGAGACTCATTTTCTAGCTCCAGATTTGGACACCAAGCAGAGAATCACAGACCCACCAGAATATGGAAAACAGCGCAGGCAACGTTCAAAACCACTCCTACTCTCCTGTGCCCTGGGCGAGGAAAAGAGAGAACTACAAGTTATTTCTCACCACTGCAGATGGGGTTCAGTGCACATTCAGCACTGAAAAGCTGGCTTTCTTCTCGTTCAACAAGAAGAGAGGCGAGAGATGTGTGCGCCCAGCAGGTACAACAGCAACAGCCAGGACTGGGTGGGAGTCCTCCCTTCTTCTCAGGCCCAGAGAGTCATCTGGCCCTCTTCTTATGGAGCAAGCTGGATGTGCTCTAGCTCTCAAGAAGAGGGGACAGCCAAGCTTCACTGGGGACACTAAGGAGGATCTTGTCTCCATTTAAAATGTTAATATTGTATCATTGTGGATTTTTGTCTTAATTTTTATTTTTTAAATTGCATTAAAATAGTACTTATCTTGTTCACTGAGATTTTTGGTGCTCCCTTACATTTTTGTGCCCAAGGTGATTGCCTCGCTCACTTTAGCTTCTCTCACTTTACCCACGCCACGGTCCTGACTAGGCCTGTAAAGAATCACCCAGACATGCAAAGTCTGGGGTTTCCCCAAAACATCAGTAACTCTTTCAGTCACTCACTTCTATTTCCAAGATAGCACTGCTGCCTAAATTCAAACTGCTGCACTATAATCAAGATGGACACCCCGTCTTTACATCTAAGTCTTATAAGCCTGTATTACTCTAAGGGATAGGGAAAGAAACCCAATCTCATTACTAAGTAATATGTTTGGAAGGTTCTTGGCTTTAGGGCAGGATTGTCCTCCCAAGACAAACAAGGTTTAGGCCAGTGGTTCTTCACCCTAGCTGAACATTAACTTATTTATTTATTAGGGAGGAGGGGCAGAGAGAGGGAGAGAGAGAGAGAGAGAGAGAAATAGTATCCCAAGCAGGCTCCATGCTGTCAGCACAGAGCCCAAGGCAGGGCTCAGTCCCACAAACCGTGAGATCATGACCTGAGCCGAAATCAAGAATTGGATGCTTAACTGACTGAGCCAGCCAGGCGCCCCTAAAATCAGTTAGGGAGCTTTTTAAAAAATGCCAATGCCAGGGGTGCCTGGTTGGCTCAGTTGGAAGACCATGTGACTCTTCATCTTGGGGTTGTGAGTTTGAGACCCATGTGGGTGTAGAGATTACCTAAGTAAGTAAAACATTTTTAAAAACTGCCAAGTGGCTGGATTCTCTGTCTCCCTCTCCCTCTGCCTCTCCCCCACTTGCACGCTCTCTCTCTCTCTCTCAAAAATAAATAAATACACATTTTTTAAAAACTGTCAATGCCAGGGGCACCTGGGTGGCTCAGTCCATTAAGCATCTGACTTCAGCTCAGGTCATGATCTCACATTTCATGAGTTTGAGCCTCTCTGCTAGTATGGAACACATTTCAGATCCTCTGTCCCCCCTCTCTCTGCCCTTCCCCTGCTTGCACTCTCCCAAAAATAAATAAATATTTTTTTAATAAAATAAAAATAAAAATACCAGAGACCTACTTCCAGAGAGTCTCAGTTTATTGATCTGAAGTGATAGTTGGGCAGGCTTTTTAAAAGAATTTTATTAAGATATACTCTACATGGGGCGCCTGGGTGGCGCAGTCGGTTAAGCGTCCGACTTCAGCCAGGTCACGATCTCGCGGTCCAGGCATTCGAGCCCCGCGTCAGGCTCTGGGCTGATGGCTCAGAGCCTGGAGCCTGTTTCCGATTCTGTGTCTCCCTCTCTCTCTGCCCCTCCCCCATTCATGCTCTGTCTCTCTCTGTCCCAAAAATAAAAATAAACGCTGAAAAAAAAAAAGATATACTCTACATACCATACAATCCACCCATTGTAACTTCGATGATTTTTTTTTCAGTAAACATATTCAGTTGTGTAACCACCACTGCATTCAGATGCAGAATACTCGCTTCACCTCAAAAAGCTCCCTGGTCAGTGCCAGTCTGTAGTCAGTCCCTGTTCTCATTCCAGTCTCTGGCACCACTGGTCTGTTTTCAGTCTCTACAGATTTCAAGCACCTGTATTTTTAAAAAACTTCCCAACTGTTTCTAGCATGCACACATGGTTAAGAACTACAATTCTAAATACCAGAGAGCTGGGGCGCCTGGGTGGCTCGGTCGGTGAAGCGTCCGACTTTGGCACAGGTCATGATCTCACGGTCTGTGGGTTCGAGCCCTGCGTCGGGCTCTGTGCTGACAGCTCAGAGCCTGGAGCCTGTTTCAGATTCTGTGTCTCCCTCTCTCTGTGACCCTCCCCCGTTCATGCTCTGTCTCTCTCTGTCTCAAAAATAAATAAACATTAAAAAAAAAATTTTTTTTTAAATACCAGAGAGCTAAATTCTCTCCTTAATCCTGCCTAGAAAAATTTGAACATTTTCTGTTAGAATTTTTCCCTCTGGAAAAATAAATCTCTCATTTCATATCAAAAAGTCCTGGGGAAAAAAATTAAGTTTCGTTACAAATAGCTTGTAGTTGACTTTACCGAAATACTATTATATGCGAGATGCCTGTATGTATATCTACAACTCTAATTAGTATAAAATGTCACATTTCTATGCCAGCCTAAGACACAGAGGTCTTTTGTTTAGTGGTAAAATGAAAAGCCTGCTGTGCTCTCTTCAAAGTCATATTCACTGCTTAAAAATTAACAAAGAAATATTTACCTCAGACTGAAAAATTATGAGATTACAAAACTGCTGCCTTTAAATGTTCAAAAATTCCTCAGGGGAAAGGTTCTAGAGATGCACAAAGTATCTTTATTATTACATTGATAACACACAAGTGCAGGAGAATCCTAAGAAAAGCCACTGACAAGTTATCGCGTGGAGTTGATGTCCTTCTGTCATTTTAGGCATGCTGGGCAAGCGAGCACTTGTAAAGGGGTGAGCCCGAGGAACAGGAATGAACTTGAAAGAATTCACAGAAATGCCAGCCCCAGAGGTCTGTAAATGCATGTGAGTAAACCACAGCCAGAGGCTGCTCGATGACTCAAAGCTTTTCATCACAAGCAATTCTTCTGCCTCCATTGGCCAAAACAGTGAACCGCAGACAGCACCAGCTATCAACACAGCCAGTTCGTGGGAAATGCTATGGGGTGCAGCTGGAACGTGACCCCACCCAGACCGCTCCCTAAAGTTGCAAAGTTTTAAAACAGTGCCTCCAGCCAAGGAGGTGCTGCCTTGGGTTGGGACACCAAAGTTCTCCAGCAACAAGGTTGGCAAGAGTCAAGGAGCCGCTTCTGAGGGAAAGTGGCATTTAACTACGGATGAAGAGAGTTTGAATTTTAGTCAAGGGGATGGTTCAGAACCATATTTTCTCCGTACTCAGTTTTAAATTCCAAACACTTATTAAGATACTGGGAGGCAAATAATGTCCCCAGAGAAACTTCAAATGACTTTTTTAAAAGTCACCTGAGGAGATAAGATAAAGAAGGCTGACATACTCCAGCCTACTGTCCCCAATCCAAATCACTAGCAATGACAGAAAATAATTTTAAAGAAATAAAACAGAAACAATGAAGGTAAGCAAAGAATGGTAGCCTCTATGGCAAGAAATATGAGCCATCCCTAAAAGACACAAGACAGATGAAATCGGATTAATTAACCTAGAACATGCGTAGGAGAGGACAGTGGTGGAGATGACTCCACAGGGCCCCAAATTAGAAAGCAAAGATATTGGGATGCTGTGTGGATAGGAAGGTTCTGAGCCATCATCAGAACTGGTTGGGCCATCATAGTAGGAAGAGCCAAGCTGGTGGTCCCATAAACACACACAACACACACACACACACACAAACACACACACACACACACACACACACACACACACACACCAAATTATAGGAGCAAGAATCCCCAGAGGCATATTTGGGACCAGCATTTGAGCCAGAAAATCAAGGCAATGTTTCTGGTAGTTGGTTTCACCCAGAAAGAGTGGAAGCATCTTGGCCAGACAATTCTACTGATTCATCCTGCCCAATCTCACCTCTTGCTCCTGCCCTACCACCAGATGATAGCACATTCTCAGGCACATCATCTAAGCCTCTCAAATCAGAGATGAAAACACAGTCACAAACCACCAACCATTTTAATAAAACCCTTACTGTGACAGAATGGACACAGCAAAAGATGGACTTAAAAAGCAGACAGGTGGGATAGAGAAATTTTCCAGAAAGAACAGGATAAAGAAATGAAAAGTATGATAGAGACATGGTGGGAAAGAAGAGAACCTAAGAAATGAATCCCTCAAGAAACAATAGAAGATATTCCAGAGCTGAGGAAGCACACATATCCTTGGAACAAAAGAATCAGCCTGGATATATTATGGTGAAATTTCATAAATTTCATTAAATTATTTAAAATGTCCATTATCAACAAGAAATTAAAAACAAAGTTTCTAAAATTAACAAGAATAAAATTAACATCTGACTTCCTGTTGACAAAACCAGATTCAGGGGTCAATGGAAGAGGTAACATCAACAGAAATGGCAGAGTAAGAACCTCTGAAAATCCTCTCCTCCATAAAATTAGTAAGAACACAAGCAAAAATTGTCAAAATCAACTTTTTCAGAAGCCTGGAAATTAACCAAAGGCTTGTAACAATCTGGGGAGGATTCATGTAAGAAAGCAGCTAAATCTCTAACAAGAGTAAGCTTTTGTTTCATTTTAACTTGACTTAGTTCCATCCCTCTATTTCCAGCCCCATGGAAGCCTTGAAAACCAATAGCCCCACAATGACAGCAAAACACAGCAACCCAGTAGCCTCTAAAAGGCAGAGAACAAGATTGGGGCTCATTCCACCGGGATGGCTCAGTTGGTTAAGTGTCCACTTTAGGCTCAAGTCATGATCTTGTGGTTTGTGAGTTCAAGCCCTGCATTGGGTTCTGTGCTGACAGCTCAGAGTCTGAAGCCTGCTTTGGATCCTGTGTCTCCCTCTCTCTCCCCCTCCCCTGCTCACACTGTCTCTCTCTCTCAAAAATAAATAAGTGTTTTTTGTTTTGTTTTGTTTTTTATAAATGTTTTTTTAAAAATTTAAGGGGCGCCTGGGTGGCGCAGTCGGTTAAGCGTCCGACTTCAGCCAGGTCACGATCTCGCGGTCCGTGAGTTCGAGCCCCGCGTCAGGCTCTGGGCTGATGGCTCGGAGCCTGGAGCCTGTTTCCGATTCTGTGTCTCCCTCTCTCTCTGCCCCTCCCCCGTTCATGCTCTGTCTCTCTCTGTCCCAAAAATAAATAAAAACGTTGAAAAAAAAATTAAAAAAAAAAAAATTTAAGATTGGAGTTCATTCAAAGCCCAACTCCCAGATGACTGTCGTTGTTTGACCTTTCTAACAGTTTTCTGGGAAAACTCACTCACAGTCTTTTTCTTTATTTGGCCAGCTTCAGATTTCACTTAGTGCAAATAACATTTTCCCCTCAGCACATTTATCAAAAACAATCAGTGGCAATTGTTTAATATCACAACTGTCTGAGGTAGTGACAACAATTAGCGCAAGCAACCAAACAAATTTAAAAATTAAAAGGAAAAGCTGGGGAATAATTTGTTCATAGGGGACTTTGAAAATTTTCAACATATTCTTGTGAATCTAGAAGGCCATCTGTGTGCAAATGCCCAGGAAAGACCTGAGAAGACTTTAAGTTCTTGCCTCTGGCTAACATTGAGGCTGTGTGTGAGCAGCAAGTGAAGACTGAGGCAGAGATGTAACATACTCACCTGAACATTGAAGGCATATGCCAACACACACACAAACCCATCAGCAAAGGTTTGGAGACTTATAGGTTCCAAACATTTAAGGAAATCTGTCCAGTTATTAGCTGGCCACTAAGCTAACAGAAAAAAGACTTCAGTGGCCACACACAACAAAAAATACAAACTTTTCAAAATTAGTTCAGAAAAATCAGTAAAAAAACAGCAACAACTACAAACCTGAGGAAGGAAGAAGACACTGATTTCCAGAGTTGTCACATTAAATTATTTAAAATGCAGGGGTGCCTGGTTGGCTCAGTTGGTGAAGTGTCCGACTTTGGCTCAGGTCATGATCTCACGGTCCGTGAGTTCGAGCGTAGGGCTCTGTGCTGATAGCTCAGAGACTGAAGCCTGTTTCAGATTCTGTGTCTCCCTCTCTCTCTGACCCTCCCCTATTCATGCTCTGTCTCTCTCTGTCTCAAAAATAAATAAAAACGTTAAAAAAAATTAAATTATTTAAAATTTCCATTATCAACAAAAAATTATCAGCCATGCAAAGAAGCAAGAAAGTATGGCCCATACACAGGAAAAAAGCAATTAGTAGAAACTGTCTCTGAGAAATCTGAGACATTGGACTTACTAAAGACTTTAAATTCTGCTATTTAAGAATATTCAAAGACCTAAAAGCAACCAGATCTAAAGAACTAAAGGAAAGGATAAGAATGATGTCTTATTAATAGAGAATATCAATAAAAGATAAAAATTATTTTTTTGAAAAATAGAAATTCTAGAGTTGAAAAGTACAAGAACTGAAATGAAAAACTCACTAGAGGAACTCAACATCAGATGTGAACAAGCAGAAGAAAGAATCAGTGAACTTAAATACAGGCAAATTGAGAGTATACCCTTCAAGAAACAGCAAGAAAAAATAATGAAGAAAAATGAACAGAACTTCAAGACCTATGGGGCACAATCAAGCATAGCAATATGGACATAATGGGACTCCCAGAAGAAGAGAGGAAGAAAGAATATTTGAAAAAATAATGGCTAACACTTTGTAAATTTGATGAAAAACATTAACCTACATATCCAAGAAGCTCTATGAAATTCAAGTAGAATAAATCCCAAAAGATCTGCACCTAAGCATATCATAATCAAACTTTCAAAAGACAAAAACAAAGAGAGAATCTCGAAAGCAACAAGAGAAAAGCAACTCATCATATACAAAATATCCTCAATAAGATATAGCTCATTACTCATCAGAAACCATGGAGGCCAGAAGGCAGTGGGATACTGTGTCTAAAGTACAAAAAAAAATCAAACAAGAATTTCATATTCAGCAAAACTATCCTCCAAAAATGAAAGAGGAAAAAAAATTCAATCTTAAAACTTGTATAGAATCTCAAGGGATTCTGCATAGCCAAAACAATCTTAAAAAGAACAAAGTAAAAAGATTCATATTCCCTGATTTCAAAACCTACTACAAAGCTACAGTAACCAAAACAGTATGTTTTTGGCATAAGGACAGACATAAAACCAATGGAATAGATTAGGGATCCCAGAAATAAATCTTTGTATATATGGTCAAATGATTTTCAACAAGGGTACCAAGACTATTCAATGGGAGCAATGACAGTCTTTTCAACACATGGTGCTGGGAAAACTGGATCTCTACATGCAAAAGAATGATATTTTACCCTTACCTTACACCATATATAAAAATTAACTCGAGGGGCGCCTGGGTGGCTCAGTCGGTTGAGCGGCCGACTTCGGCTCAGGTCATGATCTCGCGGTCCGGTCCGTGAGTTCAAGCCCCGCGTCGGGCTCTGTGCTGACAGCTCAGAGCCTGGAGCCTGTTTCAGATTCTGTGACCCTCTCTCTGACCCTCCCCCATTCATGCTCTGTCTCTCTCTCTGTCTCAAAAGTAAATAAAAGTGAAAAAAAAATTAAAAAAAAAATTAACTCGAAATTAACTCAAAATCAAAGACCTAAATATGAAGCTAAAACTTGAAAACTCTTAGAAGAAAACATAGGGAGAAAGCTTCATTGCATTATACTTGGCAATGATTTCTTGGATATATCACAAAAAGCACAGAGTAAAATAGAGAAAAATAGATAAATTGGACTATATCAAATATATCAACTATATCAACTATATAAAAATTTAAAACTTTGCACATTAAAGACTAGTATCAACAGTAAAAATGTCACCTACACAATGAGAGAAAATATTTGCAAATGATATCTGTTAAGGAGTTAAAATCTAGAACATATTGGTGTGCCTGGGTGGCTCAGTTAAGCATCCAACTTCAACTCAGGTCATGATCTCACAGTTCATGAGTTTGAGCCCCACATCAGGCTCTCTGCTGTCAGCACAGAGCCTGCTTCTGATCCTCTGTCCCCCTCTCTCTCTGCCCCTCCCCAACTCACATGCCTCTCTCTCTTTCTCTTTCTCTCTCTCAAAAATAAACATTTAAAAATAATAAATAGGGGCACCTGGTGGCTCAGTCGGTTGAGCGTCCAACTTTAGCTCAGGTCATGATCTCTCAGTTCTCAGGTTCAATCCCCACATCGGGCTCTGCTGTCAGCACAGAGCCTGTCTTGTATCCTCTGTCCTCCTCTCTCTGCCTCTGCCCCGCTTGCACTCTCTCTCTTTCAAAAATAAATAAACATTAAATATATATATTAAAAATAAATAAATTTTTTAAAGTAGAATATACAAAGAGGTCCTACAACTCAACAACAAAAACAAACAAACAAACAAACAATCCAATTCAAAAACAAAGTACTTAAATAGATATTTCTCCAAGGAAGATACACAGGTGGCCAGTAAAGACCTGAAAAGATATTCAACATCACTAATTATTAGGAAAATGCAAATCAAAACCACAGTGAGATACCACTTTACACTCATTAAGATAGTTATTAGTTTTTAAGTAGAATATAACAAATATTGGCAAAGATTCTGAGAAACTGGAACCCTCATACATTGCTAGTGGGAATGTAAAATGATGTAACCACTGGGGAAAGAGTACAGTGGTTCCTCAAAAAAATTACACTTAGAATTACCCTAACCCGACTCTGGGTATACACCTCCAAAAAATTGAAAATAGGGATTAAAGTATTTGTACACCAACGTTCATAGCAGTATTACTCACTTTAGCCAAAATGGGAAACAACTCAAATGTCTATCAATGGTATAATCATACAATGAAACATTATTTAGTCTTAAAAAATGATAAAATTCTGACACATGCTACCACGTGGCTGAACCTTGAAGACATTATGCTAAGTGAAGTAAGCCATACACAAAAGAACAAATATTGTATAATTCCACTTACATGAGGTAGTCAAATTCATAGAGACAAACAGTAGAATTATGGCTGCCAGGGGCTGGAGGAGATGGGAATGGGGAGTTAGTGTTTAATGGGTTTAGAGTTTCAGTTTGAAAAGATGCAAACGTTCTGAAGATGGATAGTGGTAACGGTTGTACAATGTGAATGTAGTTGGGGCGCCTGGTTAAGTAACAGACTCTAGGTTTCAGCTCAGGTCATGATCTCAAGGTTTGTGGATTCAAGCTCCATGTTGGGCTCTGCACTGTCAGAGTGGAGCCTGCTTGGGACTTCTCTCTCCCTCTCTCTCTGCCCCTCCCTCCCTCAAAATAAATAAATAAACTTTAAAAAAAATACCTATAATGTGAATGTACTTAATGTCACTAAACAGTACATTTGAAAATGTTTAAAATGGTAAATTTTATATTATGCATGTTTTTCCACAATAAAAAAGTCTATACCTTCTTAACTGGTGATTCCAATTTTCAGACTGTATTTTTAGGAAGTAGAAAAAGTAGGCAAAGATTTTATTGCCAGCATGAAAACCATCTAAATGTCTACCACAAGGGGAGAGCTCACCATAAGCCCTGCAACTTCTCATAGTTTGGATATTATATGTAGTATTTGAAGTGTTAATAAAGAATTATATTAATGTAGGAAAATTCTTTGAGATATATATATATATATATATATATATATCTTTTAGATGTGTATATATATCTTTTAGATATATATATAGATATAGATATAGATATATAGATATAGATATATCTCAAAAGGAAATACCCTAAAATAGCTTAAATGTTTTTTTAATCTCGCAGATAAAATGAAGACTACTTTTATTTTCTTTTAAACTTTTTTGTGTTTTTCTGATTTTTTTTCAGTGAACATACATTTTCTTCAGAGGAAACTATTTTAATTACTCATAAAGTCTGGACAGAGGAAATGAAAGGAAATTCCTAAACCACATGATGGGCTTCCTAAGGGAAATGAAGAAGGGAAGGTCAATCAGAACATCCCCAGCTATCATAAATAAAAATTGGTCACTAAACAGAAGTTATAGAAATTTTGCTAGAGGTCGTTGAAAATAGGCGACATCTTGATCCTTTCCACTTAGGAATAGGGAATAGATTCTCGTATAGCTTTTAGACTTGCCATCTTAACCATGTATCAGAGCCAGAGTTGGCCTTGTGGGGCCTTGAAAAATCTACATTAAGAGGTTGGACTGTCTTTGGAAGACAATAAAAGCCAAAGATAGCTTTTGCAGCACGTTTTAGTCAGAATTGCCATCATCCGGGAAGGAGGAGGTGATATACCAAGACAGAAAACCTAGAGTAAATGTCTGCTTTAACAAAGGCCTCAAGGGCTGCCATTTACATGTGTCAAGTAATAAAACAAACAGAACCTTCTTTCAGAGTACATTCCTGTAGCCCCAAACCAACACCCACGTGGGCCTCTCTGAGTTCTTTGTGCTCCAGCCACCCTAGGGAGGTAAAATAATGTCATCGTGCTTGTAATTGCAGGTTCTTCCTTATGTTGGAGAGAAGCTCAGGAGGATTTCCAGGGTCCAAAAATATATTGCGGCAAAATGGGGATTGTGCCCAACCTCTCACATGGCAAGATGCTATTTCCTGGGGTCTTTTTACATTTATTCTTTTTCCCTCTTGCTCTGACTTTAGAATTTACAAAACAATTTAGACTTATGTACAACCTGTCCCCATGTGGTTACTTCCCTAAGATCTGATAGTTTTAAAGTCTACTAGAAAACTAAAGGAGGGAAAACCTTCCATTTAAAACTATAAATAGGGGCGCCTGGGTGGCGCAGTCGGTTAAGCGTCCGACTTCAGCCAGGTCACGATCTCGCGGTCTGGGAGTTCGAGCCCCGCGTCAGGCTCTGGGCTGATGGCTCAGAGCCTGGAGCCTGTTTCCGATTCTGTGTCTCCCTCTCTCTCTGCCCCTCCCCCGTTCATGCTCTGTCTCTCTCTGTCCCAAAAATAAATAAACGTTGAAAAAAAAAAATTTTTTTTAATAAAATAAAAAAAAAATAAAATAAAATAAAACTATAAATATATATTTGCAAATGGTAAAGCATCACCAAACTCAAACACCAATAAAGGGAACAAATATAGTAACCCCCAAAAAGATGCCAGTGACTTAATTGCAAAACTAAGTCCAAGGGGTGCCTGGGTGACTCAGTCGGTTGAGTGTCTGACTCTTGATGTCGGCTCAGGTGATGATCCCAGGGTCGTGGGATTGAGCCACGAGTCAGGCTCCACACTGAGCATGGAGCCTGCTTAAGATTCTCTCTCTCACTCTGCCCCCTTCCCTGCTGGTACAATCTCTCTCTCTCTCTCTCTCTCTCTCTCTCTCTCTCTCAAAACAAACAAACAAACAAACAAAGCCCTAAGTCCAAGTCCTCATAGTAGATCTTGAACAAGACAGATTCAGGTTTTCAACAGATGTATTGAGTACCTACTATAAGCCAAGCCTCATGCTACTGGTAGGAATAGAGTGTCTTCTGATCCTTCAGGGAGATAGTAGGACAGTCTGGTATGGAAGAGACAAAGCTTGTCTACCTCAGGACCTCCAAGACAAGGCCTCCAAGAATGTCCAGGGTCCAGTGAGGAAGACAATGGGAAGTTGGTACATGCAGCCGAGGCAAGGGACCCTTTTTCACTAGGAAAACTAGAGATACCTTCATGGTGGCATCAGAGCTGAGTCTAGAGGATAAGAATTTCAATAGGCAAAGCCATATGGGAGAGCAATGAAAAGCAGAGACAGAGAAGTCTGAGGGAAAACAAGAGGACTAGGGATGAGACACCTTCTGGTCTAAAATTCTACTTACTAGGTCATTGCAACTCTGAAGCCATTCATCTTCCTAGGAGATTCCATGAGCTAAGGTATTTTTTAAATAAAAAGCCTTTCCTTGACATGGAAGCTGATGGGAGTGAAGCAGGAGGGGCAAAGGAATATCGGGAGGCAAAGTCTGGAGATGAGGAGGCCACCAAAGACCTTTTCTTAATTAGACAGTTTAGTTGAGGATGGCTCATTTGCTCATTTGCCTTCAAGCTGCTCTCTCAATCTATCGTGGTCTCTTTCCCTTCAACCCAGCTTACTTTTTAGGACAGTCTTGGTAACTTGGTGGCAAGAAACAAACACGGGGGAAATTACATCTCATATAAGCATTCCTCAATTAGACATAAATTAATTACCTGTGATTGACCATAACCCAGGAATACATGCTAATGTTTGCAAACCGGTAAAGAACACCAAGAAGCCCGTCCAGGGGGCTGGAGAATAAAAGCTACCTAGTAATCCTGAGAAATTCTATCAGTCCCCTCAGGTTTGACTATAAGCTAGACGGGAAGTCATTACACTCTTGCAATTTTCTTAGACACCTGCCAAACCACTTAACAATGGACCTCCTTTCTGGTTAACCACAGGGAAGGCAGTGTTGGGGGGGGGGCATTAATAGACACCAGATTCTGGCTCCAATTCAGCCCTGGGGGAATGTTGCTCTCTCTGGGAAATCCCTGATGGCATCACTGCTTCTGCTGCATCTACCATCAATGGGCAAAGCCTGGCCCAACTCTGAGCCACAAGTGTCCTCCAGCCACACCAGGTTTCCTGTAGGCAGGAGAGACCAAAAGAGTGATCCTTTTTTGTAAAGCACCTTCAGATCCTCTGGTGAGGGGATCAGTTACACATTCATATTGCAGAAAACTGTGCAATTGTTAAAGAAAATGAAGGAGCTTTATCAATACTAACAAAGGAAGATCTCCAAAATATGGCACTAGGTGAAGAAAGTGAGTTGCAGAGCAGACATATATCCCTTGTGTCTATGTAAAATATACCTATGGGGCGCTTGGGTGCATCCATCAGTGGAACGTCTGACTCCTGAGTTCAGTTCAGGTCATGATCCCAGGGTCGTGGGATCAAACCCCGCATTGGGATCTGCACTGAGTGTGGAACCTGCTTGAAATTTGTTCTCTCTCTCCCTCTGCCCCTCTCCACCCTCTGTTAAGAAAACAAACAAACAAACAAAACATATATTCTTGAAAATACATGGGAAGTTTCTAGAACTATATGAAACTATTCTATTTCTGGAAGCAGGAAAGAGTTTCACTTTAATTTTATATTCTTTTGTGCTACTTCTTTGATAAAAAAAATAGTTTTGAAGACTTTTTCTAAATTATAAGATGAAAGAGTCCAAGAACAACTATTATAAATATGGGGTTTATATGCATAGCATAGTCTCTTTTAGCATAGTCTCTATGCTGAGGCTAAAAAATATTATCTTCTTACTTTGATCTCTTTACCCTGATACACATTTCTGTATTAATACTGCATCTTTGCCAGGCTTAGTATGGTGCTGCTTCTGTTCAAAAGAATTTAAGTTTTAAGTGAAATCAAATGAAATGTGAGCATATGTATAAATTACATTTATGGTGAGAGACATAAACATGTCTAAACATTCAACAAACCTATAGCTAATATACTCACTTCATCCAAAGGTTTTTGTAGTGTTGGTTTGGCCTGTTTATCATTCCTTTGCTCTTTGAAACAGCAGAATCACCCTCCCCTGACTCCATGGGATCATGGTGAGGCTATCTATCATGATGCCCCAGTTGTCCCCCGCTGAAAAGATGGGTTCAAATGCCTGGCTCGCCCACCAGGTTTCACCACTCTTCTAGCCACAATTATTTGTTCAGGGATAGACAAGTGTCTTAAGCTGTACCAGTCAGTATCTTCCCTAAGATTTGACATGTGGGCACTAAAAGAGAAATGTTGCCTCTCCTACTCTAGGATCTTGAGCCGTAGAGACCATAAAGGCTTTAATAAAGCCAGGAAGAGGTAAACAGAGTTGAAAAATGGAGAGTGAATACATCACTTCAGTTTGTGGATTCAGCCACATTTGAAGCCACAACTATCCCCACTTGGACTTCCCATTTGTATAAATCAATAAATCCCCCTTTGTAGCTTAAGCTGGATTTTGGTAGTTTTCTCCCTTGAAGTCCAAATGGTCCTACCTAATTAATATCACCTTTTTCTCAGTGAAGGTTTTATAAGCCACTCTATGATCATAAGTATCAGCCACACTCAAAATCCAAATTAAAGTTTATATTCTAGGGGCTCCTGGGTAGCTTAGTCAATTAAACGTTCGACTTTGGCTCAGGTCATGATCTCACAGTTCGTGGGTTCGAGCCCCGCATCAGGCTCTGTGCTGACAGCTCAGAGCCTGGAGCCTGCTTCGGATTCAGTGTGTCCATCTCTCTTCTTCCCCCCCCCCCCCCCCGGCTCATGTGCTCTCTTGCTCTCTCTCTCTCTCTCTCTCACTCTCTCAAAAATAAACATTAAAAAAAACTTTTTAAGTTTATATTCTAAAATTCTGAATGTCGTTGTTAGGTAGGATGTCCTATTTATTCTTCAGGAAAAGGAGGTACAAGGAACTCTCTAGATGGAATTTCTCCCAAGGTCCTACAATTCATCAGAAGCCAAGTTCAGAGCAAAAATAATTTCCCAGACTTTAAAAAAAAAAAAACAAAGCAAAACCAAAAAAAAAAAAAAGGCTTTATGTCAAAAGCAAAGGAGAGAGATATCTGAAAAACATACTAAGGAAAGGAAAAGGGAGATGGATTCTGTCTTATGATGTCTTAGTCCAAGAAACAGCAAGGACCAAAACAAACTAATTTCCAATTCCTCAGTTTCCCAGCCAGGTGAGCTTCATCAGACTAATCTTGTTGATTTCTTACCCTAAAACATTCTCAACTACTGATGTATATAGGTGTGCAGTATCCAAGTAAGTCTCTTTCACTATACTTACCTTCAAACCAATTACGTAGAAGACTCCAGAGCTTTCATACTGTTTGTCTAAAGCATTATTATGTACTGTAAATGAAAGCCCTTATGAAGAGAGTTCATGGAAAGCTCTCCTTTCTCAATGAGAAGTAAAATAAAAGCCTGGTGAGTATCAAGGGGAAAACCCAGCATAAAATAGGTTAAACTCTTTGTGGCAGGAAAATGGCAAACAAGAAAGGAAGAAAGGAAATTCGTAAGTGAAACTTTTCAATGCCAATAGTAGACCTAGAAGGAGATGCTAAGGACCCTGTATGTAGGGGTTTTCTCTGAAGCCAGGCATTTGGCACAGCCAGGATTCCACAGAAGTGTGCCCTGCTTGGAGATTCTGTAATCACAACTAATAAAGGCCAATTCACCTAAAAACATGGCATTAAAGAAAGAATGGACAATTCAGACAATGGACTATATGTATGTATGTATGTGTGTGTGTATATATATATATATATATATATATATGAATCCTGTGCCAACTCATGGGGCTGAGGTGTGAGTCCTGGTCAGGACATAAGATCTCTGAGCCTTAACTTCTTTACCTGAAAATTAGGATTGGACTAGATGGTCTCTGCCCTCATTTCTAGACACACAAATAATACTGTTTATAGTTTCTCATTCTAAGCTTCAGAGCCTTTATATATTTAAAAAGGAAATTTTTTATTTTTAGTCTATCAGGCAAGCACTGCAATATGAAAACAGTAAGGAACTGAATTGTTGATGTATTTCTTCCTGTATGTGCAAAAAGCATGAATATTTGCCCAAAAGATATTAAAGGAAGGCACAGAATCTATAGGGTCCTGGCACATTATAACCAGAGATTAACTGATCATGTACAAAAACATAGTTAGGTGGCCGCCTGGCTGGCTCAGTCGGAAGAGCGAGTGACTCTTGGTCTCAGGGTTGTCAGTTTGAGCCCCACGTTGGGGGAGAGATTACTTAAATAAATAAATAAATCTTTTTAAAAAATACACACAGTTAAGGAAAGGGAGGCTCCATCCTTAAGTGAAATCCATATTCTCCTTTCTTTGCAGTGCATTATATATGTACAGAGAAAAGGTAAAAGGTAAAAGAGAAAAAGAGAGACATGCATATTATCACCATGGCTTACAACAGTGAAGAACTAAAAAACTACCTCAACATCTTACAGCTAGGGTTGGTTAAACATGTTAAGTAACTTGCACAATAAAAATTGATCACCAATTAAGATCATGTTTAAAAGAGTATTTACTACCCTGAGAAAGTCCCCATAGAATATTGCTATATTTTTAATGTAGGTTCACAATATATACCGTATAAATGTATCATATATATGTCTCATTGTTTATCCCTAAGTGGTGGACTTCCAGGTAACTTTTACCTCCTTCTTCATATCATTATGCATTTCCAAATTTCCTACAGTGAAAATATATAATCTTTGTAAACAGGAAGGAAATGTCATTTTTTAAAAGACAAACTACTTGCTTGACTCCAAATCACATATTTTCTCCACGGAATAAAAGAATATTCCCTCCCTTCTGTTCTGACATACAGTAAGCTGTTCATGATACCAGCAATCTCTTTGGAGAGATGGCTAAATTAAAACTTGGGAGCATCTGGATGCAATAGTTGATTCAGGAAGGTCTCTTTCAACAAAACAGAAAACCCAGCAGCTATAAAGTAAAAGATTGACAAATTTTACTCTATAAATATTAAAATTATGAATGATAAATACTATAAATGCAGTCAAACAATAGCCAAAGAATGGAAAGAGCCCAAATGTCCATCGGCTGATGAATGGATAAAGATGTGGTATATATATATATATATATATGTATTTATTTATATATACATATATATTTATTATATATATATACATGTACATATATACACACACACACACACACAATGGAATATTGCTCTATCAAAAAGAATAAAATCTTACCATTTGCAACAACATGGATGGAACTAGAGTATATTGTGCTAAGTGAAATAAATCAATCAGAGAAAGACAAATATCATATGATTTCACTCAAATGTGGGATTTAAGATACAAAACAGATGAACCTAGGGGAAGGGAAGCAAAAATAATATAAAAACAGGGAGGGGGACAAACCATAAGAGACTTTTAAATACAGAGAACAAACTGAGGGTTGCTGGTGGGGTGTTGGGTGGGGGGAAAGGCTAAAGGGGGGAGGGGCATTAAGGAGGACACTTGTTGGAATGAGCACTGGGTGTTACATGTAAGTGATAAATCACTAAATTCTATTCCTGAGATTATTATTACACTGTATGTTAACTAACTTGGATTTACATTTGAGAGAGAGAGAGAGAGAGAGAGAGAAAGGAAGGAAGGAAGGAAGGAAGGAAGGAAGGAAGGAAGGAAGGAAGGAAGGAAGGAAGAAAGGAAGTCAAAGACTGAATGGAGGGACGCCTGAGTGGTTCAGTTGGTTGAGCAACAGATTCTGGAACTCAGCTCAGGTCATGATCTCACGATCGGTGGGTATCATAGGAGTCCCTTCTCCAGCTCTGCGCAACGGTGCAGTCAGAGCCCACTTGGGATTCTCTCTCTCTCTCTACGCTGCCCACCCGCCTTGCGCACACGTGTGCACTCTATCAAAAATAAACATGAAATGCAAATTAAAACAATGACATGCTACTTTTTAATCTTTCACATTGGCAAATAGTTTAAAAGCTCAGCAAACCTAACTTAAGGAGGGAGATGGAGAGTAGTCATTGAGGAGAACGTGGTTTGGTCGTACCTTTAATTGGCAAGGTCTGTAAAATTAAAAATGCAAATATGCTTCAACAAGACCATCCCCCTTCTAAGAATTTCTCCATATAGATACAGGTACGCGTAGCCCAAGACACATACACACGTGTTCACTGCAGACCTGTCTGTAACTGCACAAGACTGAAAATGAGCTTGACCTCCTTCGGTGAGGACTGGTTGAACAATTACGGCGTGCCGCCTGTTACAACGTCAGGCAGCCATTCTCAAAGGATGGCGAGGATCCACATGTGCCGATGTGCGGCCATCTCCAAGACGTGTTATGGTCGGGGGTTGGGGGGTGTGGAAGTGTAGACGGCCCAAGTTTTTGTGTAAGGAGAGAGTTTAAAAGGAGATGTCTATATACTTATGTTCTGGAAGAAATCAAAAGAGCACTTTCGACCGGTGTGCGGTGAGTCAGAATGAGCGTGGCTACGCCGCTGGGTGGGGGAGGACCACCTGCTTCCCTGACTGCGATTGGAGCCCGCGCCCGGCCCTCTCTCCTCAGGGAGCACCCCGAAAGACAACAGCAAATCGAAGGGTCAGACTCCCCGGAGACGGGGTCGGCGAGGTCCCACCCCTGAGATATGCTGTCGAGTGCAAGCTTTGCTGGAGTTTGGAAAAGCTCTGCTTCGGGCACGGTCCCCGGAGCCCCACGGCTCGGCAGCCGCTGCGCCCGACCCGGCCGCCGCTTCCGAGCGCCCCTGCCCGGCCCCGGACGCGCATTCGTGGGGCCACAGTGCGACCCAGCGGAGCGCGGGGAAACTGCGCCCGACGGCCACCCCGCAGCCCATGGGGCGAGACCGGACGCAGCCCACCCTCCCACACCTCTTACAGTCTTCGGGGAAAGGCTGACGCGAAAACAGCCTCCGTCCTCCTTCGTAAAGGCAGGGAGGCCGTCTGTTTGCCAAAACAGTGCTGCTAAACTTCACAAGTCTTTCTTACACCTGCACTTCACCCACTCTCTAGGTGAAAATCAACTTGCTGGGAAGGTCTGCTTTTGGAGATGGGTTTTTTTTTATTTAGAATTCCAGACAACTGGTGATTTACGAAGTCCATGGAAGAAACTATCAACTTCCATCTGAAGGCTCACTCCAGTGATCTAGCGAAATCTATGGAGAGCTCAACAGAAAAGCCACCGCCTTCCTGAAAAATCAGTCTCTGAGGCGTCCTCTTTGCTCACTGTGCGATTCTCTCCTCTGTGAATCAGATCTGCACATCATCTCCTTTACTGGACCCTGCAAGCTCCCTGAGGCAGAGACCAGATCTTACTCATCTGTGTTAGGAGTAGGGGAAAAGACAGAAACCGTGGAGATGGTAGGAATAGGAAAGAAAACAGAAGAAAGAGAATGTGTCACAACAGCAACAGTGACTCACCAGTTTTATCTGTCATTTAAGTAGTCGATTGAACACCAAAATCGCCATGTATTATCCTGAGCCTTGATCCAGTAGGCCAGCATTTCTCAACAGTCACCACTTGCACATTAGTTTCAGCCCATATTAATGCCATTTAATTTGAATATCAGGTAACTCTGAATATATACAAGGGAAAAATTCCTCAAAAAACAAGGTTGAAGTTTGGGGATTGTTTTGGCCAACTTGAAAATATAAATGTTTTGGCAATAGATAAGAGAGTCAAATGTCTGTGTATAGGACTTACTGCGTTCATTTAGTTACATGTAAAAGTTTAGGGCCACCTGGGTGGCTCAGTCTGTTGAGAGTCTGACTCTTGATTTCAGCTCAGGTCATGATCTAATAGTCATGAGATGGAGCTGGGCATCTGGCTCCCTGCTGAGCATGGGTCCTGCTTAGGATTCTCTCTCCTTCCCTCTCTCTCTCTCTGCCCCTCTCCACTACTCACGCTCTCTCTTAGATAGATAGATAGATAGATAGATAGATAGATAAAGTTTAAATCACATATGTGAAATAGTTCATTTCATACTATTGCTTTTTTTCCCCCACACTCGCATTTTATGAAGCAATTTTATTTCAACTCTTACCTTGGAGTCTTTCAGTATCTCAGTCATCCCGAGAAGTACTTCTTAAAGCACCTAACACACTCACTTTTATTTACATACGGTATCACTGGATATTTTTAATCGCAAGCCAGAATTCTATAAATTTGGGGTTGCTGTTTGTTGGGGGTTTTTTTTCAAATTTTTGCTATTGGTTTAGATTTGTGATATTCACCAGCTGTATTGCCTTTTAATCATCGCTTATTTACATATACACCCAAGACTTAAATAGAGGGGTCATCAGGGTCTAGCCACAGAGAACAGAATCTGTTCTGGCTAGTTGAAGCAAGAAGATATTTGTAACAGAGTATCGTACAACTTCCAGAATCACCGAAGTGGGGGCGGGGAGGGGAAGGTTGGGCAAGAAACCGACCCTAGGCTGAACTTCCAGGAGTAATCCCACAGCCACACCAGAGGACTGGCTAGAGGACCTGAAGGCACACACCGCACCTGGCGCTGTGGCTGCACTGTGTGACACTGCCATCTCTGCTGTGACCAGGAAGCTGCCAGCTGCATCAAGATGCTGCTGCTGCCATGTCACCTGTGCCACCACCCACAAGCCAGGGTGACTGGCTCGTTCTGAACGCAAGTGTTATGCAGGCAGATCCGAAAGTGCATCTGCGATGCTCCCTGGAAGAGTCTAGAAAGCGTCATTTTTAGCTTTCCAGCTTCTTCAGTCCAAGAAGACAGATAAGAGGGAAGTTAGGACAGACAATGAGCAAGCTAGTCCATTCCATCTGCTCCATTCTCCCAAGAATACTTATTGATTTTGTGTTATATTTAGTTGCTCCCCTCCTTTTTTTTTTTTTTTTAAACCAATTCAATCAGATGACCTTTGTCAGCAGCTAACGCTAGCACTGATCAAAACTGTTTCAGGAGCAAGTTCAGGAGCAGTACTTTAGTTGTCCAAACTTCAGTAATCAAGAAAATGGCTTGAAGGGAGAGATCTTGGAAGCCCTTGAATATAAGGAAACTCTGTCTTATATATATCTTACCCATCTCCATCTTATATACCCATGAGGGATAATTTGGAACCAGAAAACCTTGCCTCATATGTGGGCATACACCATAGTTATTCTTTTTTGTTTTCTTTGTTTTTTAATGCTCTTTCGTTTTTTGAGAGAGAGAGAGAGAGAGAGAGAGCGCGCGCGCGCGCACACACATGCACAAGTGGGGGAGGGGCAGAGAGGACAGAGGATCCAAAGCCGGCTCTGCGCTGTCAGCACAGAGCCCAAAGCGGGGCTAAAACTCATGAACCAGGAGATCATGACCTGAGCTGAAATCAGACCACTTAACCAACTAAGCCATATAGGCACCCCAAAAAGCTTTCTTAGAAAAGAGTTTATGGGCAAATGAATTTGTTTCCTAGGGCTGCCATAGCAAATTCCCCCACACTGGGTGGATTAAAACAATAGAAATGTATTCCCTCAGCTTTGGAAGCCAGAAGTCTGAAATCCAAGTGTCAGCAGGGCTGTTTTTCCACTAGAGGTTCTAGTGGAAAATCCTTCCTAGCCTTCCAGTTCCTGGTAGTGGCCAGCACTCCTTAGCTTCCTCAGCTTGTGGCCACATCACTCCAATCTCTGCTTTATCTTCTCATCATCTCCGTTCTGCGTCTGTCTTCTCTTCTCTTTACCTCAAATTTCCCTCTACCTTTCTCTTATATAGACACTTGTCATTGGATTTGGGGGCCACTTGGAGAATTCAGGGTGATCACACCTCAAGATCCTTAGTTTAATTACACCTGCAAAGACTCTTTTTCCACATAAGGTAACATCCATAATTTCCAGGGATTTGATGTCGATGTATCTTTGTGGGAGTGGGGGAGGGGGGTACCATGTAACCCACTACAGCAGGTAAATTTAGGAAATGCTGGACTAGGGGCACCTGGGTGGCCCAGTCGGTTAAGCGTCTGACCTCAGCTCAGGTCATGCTCTCGCAGTTTGTGAGTTTGAGCTCCATGTCAGGCTCTGTGCTGACAGCTCAAAGCCCGGAGCCTGCTTCAAAATCTGTGTCTCCCCCTCTCTCTGCCTCTCCCCTGCTCATGCTCGCTCTCTCTCTCTCTCTCTCAAAAATAAATACACATTAAAAACAATTTTTTTTTATTTTTCTTTTTAATTTTTTTTTCAACGTTTTTTATTTATTTTTTGGGACAGAGAGAGACAGAGCATGAATGGGGGAGGGGCAGAGAGAGAGGGAGACACAGAATCGGAAACAGGCTCCAGGCTCCGAGCCATCAGCCCAGAGCCCGACCGCGAGATCGTGACCTGGCTGAAGTCGGACGCTTAACCGACTGTGCCACCCAGGCGCCCCTAAAAACAATTTTTTAAAGGAAATGCTGGACTAAACAAACTAAACCAGTTTCCTTGCTTCAGTATTTTGTAACAAGATGCACTATGCAATGATTCTCAAATTTACTTGACCATGGAATCCTACTCGCAGAAGTGATGTTCCACAGAACACATTCTGGTACAGACTTATAATTTACCTGCTGGTCAGGTCCTCAGAAGGAATTTCAGTAAGTATCACAGAAGCCGAAAATAAATGACTAAACCTTGAAGGGTCCTTGAGGATTTGGCACAGGTAACCATACTATTTTTTAAAAAAATTTTTTTTAACGTTTATTTATTTTTGAGACAGAGAGAGACAGAGCATGAACGGGGGAGGGTCAGAGAGAGAGGGAGACACAGAATCTGAAACAGGCTCCAGGCTCTGAACGGTCAGCACAGAGCCTGACGCAAGGCTCGAACTCCCGGACCGCGAGATCGTGACTTGAGCCAAAGTCGGATGCTTAACCGACTGCGCCACCCAGGCGCCCCACGGGTAACCATTCTAAACCGTGACCATGCACCACCACTAAAGTTCGGCACAGCCATACAGCCATAAAATGAAACAAAATAAAGATTTATGCCCAATTATTAGACTGCCTCCCACCAGATTCTATCTTGGCTCAGGATAAAGTACAAACTCCCAATCCTTTGAAACGAAACCTCTGCCAGCCTTCTTGAACCTTCCTGTCCTACGATAATCATTGCTTCCACCAAACTGATCTACTCACTGAATTCCTTCTGCTACACCTTTGCTATGAAAAATGCCTTCCCCCCTACGCCTCACCTATTAATATGAGTTCAACCTAGGTTCATTTCAAGTAATACACTCTAATGAAAGTGTCCCTGGTCACCCCTCGCCAGGTCTCTCTCCCTCTGTACTTGGCCCATTACACTTGTCAAATGGCTTGGTTTAGAGTTCTTTGCATGTGGATATTATCTTTATCACTGGCTAGCACAACACTGATGAACAGCATCATGATTTAGATCTCTTCCTATTCTCTCAGTATTCTAGCACAGTACCTTCACAGAAAAGATGCTCAAAAGAAATTTCTTCATTGACCAAACAAATTAATCTTCTCAGAAACTACGTTATGTAGATGTAAAAGTGCTGTCCAGGCTCCCGCAGCCCATTCCATCTCCCAGATGAGAGCAAATAGGACCCAGAAGCTTGCCCAGATAAAAGGGTTAGAGATTTACCCAATTAGCAGTGATAGATGGTGGACCCAAAAGCTGATGGCATTGAGGACCTGGGCTAGGCAGAGTTCTGTGCTCTCTTCAAACAAAGCAACAGACCCAAAAGAACTGAAAGCAGGTACTCAAATACATGTACATATGTAAAGGCATGTCCATAGCAGCATGGGTCACAATAGTCAAAAAGTGGAAACAATTCAAATGCCCTCATTATCAATGAGTGAATGGATAAATGAATTGTGGTGTTACATATAACAGAACACTATGCAGCCATAAAAAGGAATGAAATACTGATATATGCTACAAAGTAGATGAACTTCAAAAACATTATGCTAAGTGAAAGAAGCCAGACACAAAAGGTCACGTATTGTACGATTTCATTTATATGAAATGTCCAGATTAGACATTTCTGCATAGAGACAGGATGCAGACTGGTGGTTGCTGGGGCAAGGGGCATATGGGAGTATGGGGTTTCCTTTTGGGGTAATGACAATAATTTGGAACTAGGCAGAGTTGATGGTTGCACAACATTTTGAAAGTACTCAATGCTACTGGATTGTTCACTTTGAAATGATTAATTTTGCTATGTGAACTTAAAATTTTTTTTAACATGTATAGCATATAAGCAAGCCTAGCATTGATGTATAATAAGTGATGCCAAGGAAAATTTTTGCTATAGAATAATATATATAATTATAATTATATATAATATATATTATACATATATAATTATAATTATATATGTTATATATAATACATATATAATATATATGTTATATATATATGAGTTATACATATATAGTATAACTCACCACCATCATAACTCTTCTTATGATAAATGGTCATAAAAGCAAAGGACTGTGTGTGGGGTTAGTCTGTAGTTATTATTTTAAGCATTAACTATTAGAAACTTTCACCTAAAAAAATAAAGAAGTAAATGAAACCGAAAAAGCAGAGCAACGACACAGGTGAATGAGCCCTTGCAGTAAGCTGTGCCCTTGTGCCCTCGATGTGGCAGTGCAAGCCTCAGCTCAGCCCCAGGAGAGCATGGCCCTTGTCTGTCTTGTTCCCCATTGGTCTCCAGTGTCCCTCACAGTGTCAGGCACATGTATTTGTTCACTGAGCTTCTTAGAGAAGTCTCTAAAATAAACCAGGAGGTAAGCAGACATCAAGATCACAATCAGACCCCTGGGTTCAGGACCTGGGTTCTGCTGAAAGAGACTTGGGGGAGGCCTGTGTCCTGCACATGCTGAGGCTTTTATGCCAGCACATCCCAGAGGCGCCACTCCACCAGCTTCCCTCAGACCGATGCTAACGAGCCTGGCAGACGGGAAGTCCCACAGGAAGATACACAGAGTTAAACCTTCCCTTTATGTGCCCTGGACACACACCTTCCTTGGTGACAGTGCACCCCTGCGCACTCTCTTGTCATGCTCTAATGTATTGGCTCCTTACCCATTCCTGGCTCCCAGCTCTGGTCCCCACCAGAGCCACCAAATTGGTGATCGGCCTTTGGACTGGCTCCTCAGGTCACATCCATGTCTAGTTAAGGCTGACCCTTTGGATTTGGTGACCTGAACACTGGCCTCACCCAGGCTCAAAGCTGGCCCCCAAAATTCCATCATTGGTGTTGCTCATGGACTGCCACCTCTGTTAAGATGCACGTCAGCCCTGGGGTAGTCATGACAAAGATACACACTTCATATAGTCCCTACCTTGCCAAAGAGTAAAACGGGTTAACATCTGGCCTTGTCAATAAAGAAGTATAAGTCAAAAACGTGGTTGCAAGTAAAGAATCCAAATGGACTGTGTGGTCACACAATTCGAGTCCCATTAAATGAGCAGAAAACAATGATCTTTCTCTTCTGCAGTTGAGCATCACCCCCTGCCTTCTTCCTGTAAATCCCCCCATGTATCCCCTCTTTGGTGGTCCCTCAATCTCTTATATCCTGATGTCCAAAGAGCATTCTCTCTCTCCTTCTTTCAGTATGTTACTCATTGTCTCCATCTCTCTTCCTTCCCTCTGTTTCTCTTTTATCCTTGCCTAACCAATACATAAAACTGAGTAAAATAAATACTGTAGGTTTGTCTTATGTATTAAATTTTTTCATTCAATTTGGAGTCCTAAGGAGAGCACTTGTCAGAATTTACAAGGGTGATTTCCTATACAATTTTCCTATAAAATTGATGTTTCCATACTCTAGCTAAACACCACCTTTATGTTTACCTCCTGGATCATGGTGTTTATTGCAGATTGGATTGGACACCCAAAAAAAGATATGTTGATGTCCTAACCCTTGATGCCCGTGAAAGTGACCTTACCTGGAAACAGGGTCTTTGCATGTGTAATCAAGCTTTAAGGTGAGGTCATTTGGAGTAGAGTGGGTCCCCTAATCCAATATGACTGATGTCCTCATAAGAGAGAAGAGACACAAAGAGACACAAAAGAAGAAGACAGCCATGTGACAATGGAGGCAAAGATTGGAGTAGTGTGTTTAGAAGCCAAGGAGCATCAAGGATTGTCGGTAAACACCAGAAGCTAGAAGAGGCAAGGAAGGTTTCTCCACTACAAATTTCAGAGAGAGTGTGGCCCTATAAACACCTTGATTGACACTTCTATCATCCAGACAACATGAGACAATAAATTTCTTTTAAGTCACTGAGTTTGTGGTACCTTGTTATAGCATCCACAAGAAACTAACACAGTGTCCCTCAAAGTCACTCAGTTGTTTTTTTTTAATTTATTTTTGTCTTTTTAAAGTTTACCTATTTATTATGAGAGAGAGAGAGGGCAGGGGGAGGGGCAGAGAGAGGAAGAAAGAGAATCTCAAGTAGGCTCCACACTGTCAGCGCAGTTGCAGGGTTCAAACTCACAAACCGTGAGATCATGACCTGAGCTAAAGTCAGATGCTGAAGCCACTGAGCCACCCAGGTGCCCCAGTTGTTTGGTTTTTTTTTTTTTAATGCTTGGGGCTTCTTCAAGAATTCTTATTACTGACCCTGGTTATTCACTCCTAATTTGTGTAATTTTAGTATCAGGGAAGTGGATTATTTGCATATCTCAGAAAGAAATGTAACTAAAATTTGTTGTAAGTTGATTTAATTTTTATGTGAATGTGCCCCAGAAGCAAGGAGCATATTTAGTGTTTGGGCTGTGGCTTATTAATATTATTCCCCATAAAAATCCCAATTCCAAGTCTAGGATAGGGAAAATACAAGCGAGCCTGCAACATTTTGTTGCCCCAGAAAGCAAGGAATTGCTCAAAGATGAACCAAGACATGCCTAAGGCTGTAGGGGGCACTCAGAAAGGGCTCCTGCTACCTAAATTTGGTACAACTTGAGCAGCAAATAGAATAATGGAGTAATGATGATCATGGATTATAACACAATGAAATGTTTTTGAAAAAGAATTCGTGGTCCATGATGAGTATCATTTTCCTTACAGAGGAATGTCGACTAATAAACATAGAAGGAGTGATACAGGATTGAACGATGACTGTTTTTGCAACCTGTGATGCAATCATGAGCCCAAGCAATGACTAAAACTACAGGGGGCAGTATATTCACAGGGACTCCCAAGTGTCACTGCACAGAGAACTCACTCATTCTAAAGGGGGAAGGAGAGGGACATGGAGAACATCTCACAAACTGGCAGATGACTGAGTGACCACGCATTATGTATCTCCCAGTATGATACAAAAAGAGACACACAGTCTCACCCATGTAGTATTTTTGCCAAATCTGTTTCCCTAAAGATGATCGAGAGAAACCAATCAGACCAATAGAGTATGATACATTCTACATGACAACTGGACCTGGTCTCTTCAAAAACTCCAGGGAAACGTGGGTGGCTCAGTCAGTTAAGCATCTGATTTTGGCTTAGGTCATGATCTTACAGCTCATGAGTTTGAGCCCTGCTTCAGTGAGCTCCAGCTGCTTCGGGCTCCACACTAATGGTGCGGAGCCTGCGTGGGATTCTCTCTCTGCCTCCCTCTCTGTCTGCCTCTCACTCACTTGTGCCCTCTCAAAAAAAAAAAAAAAAAACCAGTGTCATGAAAAAGGGAGGTGGGCAATTATTCTATAAAGACCAAATATACATGGTAACTAAATATAATTCATGAATCTTGATTGACCCCAGACTAAAAAAAAAAACAAAAAACAGTTATATAAAAAGACACTTAGGGGAGGAATTGAATACAAACTACACACCATGGTTATTGCTAATTGTCTTAGGTATGGTCATGGTATTGTGGTTACATAGGGGAAATGTCACTATTCTCAAGAGAGGCAAGCTAAAGTAAAGTGTCACAGTATCTACAACTTTCAACTGTTAACAACTGGTAAATCTAGGTGAAGGATGTGTAGCAGTTAATTGCATTATCCTTTCAACTTTCCTGTAGATTTCAAATGCTTCGACTAAAATGTAGGTGGTGGAGACTCAAATACGGGCTGAATGGTTTTTTTCATTCCCTTCATGATCCTGGAAGGTAAAGCATTCCCCATGTCTTTCCAAATTATCTTTGGTTTCAAATGCCTTCTACTCTGACCCTCCTGAAGCACTTGAAGTTGAACACACACCTGTTCCAAGCAAAGCATTGTTTCCACTGCCCAAAAGTGTGCAGGGTTTTTCCTCTTCACAGCTGCACCCCTGGGAGCACTTTTCTGCATCAGCACCTCACCTGTTTGTCATTTTCTCATGGATGTGTGCAGCCTTAGGAATCTGTCACTGTCTTTTTGTGACTTTAAAGATGAATCATTCTCCCAGTCTCTAGAGAAAAAGATACCATCTGACTTCCTCATTGCTGTAGAGCAAGAGGGGGCCACTCCCAGAGCCCTCTGCTCAGATCGCTGGTGGATTCCAGGAGTGGCTTCTGAAGTTTCTAGCAGATGCCGAGGGTGTTGGGAACACCACTGAGCTGAATACTGAGACTCCCCTTGGAATACTGAGACTTCCACCTCTCAGGGCTTTAGTCTCGAGTTAAAGGGAATGATTGGTAAGAATGTTTTTAAAGCTCCCTTCACACGTTTATCATTCAAGTCTCTGCTTCCTGGAATGTGTCTATTGCACAGCCCAGGAGGCAAAGCCAAGGGTGAGTCCTCCTCCTTGAGAACAGTCCTCAAGTTCTTGGATGCTCCCACAGTAAAGTAGCGCTCTCAGCTCTTCTCCCAGCAAACCAGAAACATTTTTTAAGACCTAGCCCACCACCACACCTGGCCTATGCTTACCTTCCTTCTGAAAACAAATGTGTCAGTTGGCAACTTGTGAAGCCTCAGAAGAATTAATTCCATATGTCCTTAGCATGCTATATAAAGAGAGCATCAAAGGAGGACACCCTGTGTGGAATATGGTTATCCACTTCCTTTATTCTCCAAAGCTGAACGTTGTCTGTTAGCTATAGGCCCCCTCGGAAAACTCTGACAGGGCCAAAGGAAAGAAGATGATGGAAGAGAGGGCAGGAATTGTAGAGGAAGTCCGAAAACTTTCATCCAGGGTGTGACCAGGGGAGATAAAGAAGATGAAAAGTTTAAGAGACGGGTAATAAATGGAGGAAAAAAACATGTTAGAAAACGATGTACTGGAGACTGATTCATCCCCACATTCAGTTCAACACCCTTATGCTTCAATGGTATTTTCTATCCTGTTCACTTTTAAATAAATAATGATGCAAAAATACTTAAACTACAAGCCTCCTAGGTTGACCATTCAAGCCAAGCAGTGGTCCACAAAACTGTGACAGTTCAGAGTCAAGAAGAACCTGTTGTAGTCTTATGCCGAACGACAGAGTTTAGATTCGGCTAGCATGAAGCCCAGAAGTGGACCTGCCCCCGCTCTAGCGGACACAAGCCAAATCAAACCCTCCTGTCTTTTCAGGACTTTTGCAAGAACGCATTTAAGCAAAGTAAAAAGACAAGAAAAACATTGCCTTTTAAAGAAAAGAATGTAATCTGCAGGGAATTCTGACTTCCATAACTGAAAGCCCAGGCGATTTACTGGTACCCTGTTTACTAAAATATTTGCTTAAACTAGATTGATCATTCATTGCTTATTTAACAGATTTGTTATAGTCAGTAAAGACATATGCAGTAAAGACTGAACAGGAGTCTGTCAGGGAGCTCGGCCACAGAAGTCAAAGGGAAAGGCCACTTCTCTTGAATATTTATTGTGAGCTGTATTTATACGAATAATTTGTTTTGTTTATTCTTTGTCATCTATCTCTTCCACTCAAATGTAAATTGCATAAAGGTGGGGACCATGTCTGTGTTTTTCACCATTGAAATCCCAGCCCATAATGCAAATGTAGTAAGTAGTTAATGAAGGAAGATATATATAACATTTGTAATTAGAAAAAAAAAGCATGGTACGATTTCCCATTAATTCTTACCTTTTTCTTTTTATAAAATCTCTGCAGATTTTTTTTTAAATTTTTTTTTCAACGTTTATTTATTTTTGGGACAGAGAGAGACAGAGCATGAACGGGCGAGGGGCAGAGAGAGAGAGGGAGACACAGAATCGGAAACAGGCTCCAGGCTCTGAGCCATCAGCCCAGAGCCTGACGCGGGGCTCGAACTCCCGGACCCCGAGATCGTGACCTGGCTGAAGTCGGACGCTTAACCGACTGCGCCACCCAGGCGCCCCAGATTTTTTTTTACATAGGGACTTCTCTTACATGGGACCCCTACGTAGGTCCCACAGCACATTTCTCATTAAGGTCATTTCCGAGTATTTGCGAGTTTTGCTTCGAAAAGTGGACTCTGTGTCTCCTCTTTCTCTCTCCCCCTCCTCCCTCCCTCATTATATCTTAGAGCCCATCACTGCTGGCATGTGGGAAAGCTTTTGATTTTAGTATATCTGTCCTGCTAGCAGGATAACCCTCTTGCGAAATCCACTAAGCTTTCTTGTGAAATCCAAGAGTCGGGGTTCATTTTGTTTGATTCTCTTAGTAGGCTAGGTATAAAATCATATCATCTGCAAATAATAAAATTTTGCCTTTTCCCTTCCAGTGATCTAAATCTTGTTTCTGTTTCATCTTTAATTGCACTAGCTACAAACTGGGAAAGACATCAAATGATAATGGTAGTGGTGGGTGTTCTATAATCCATTCATGGTTCTAATGAGAAGCCTCTGGTGTTTCCTCATTGTGATTTTCACAACTGGAGCCCAGCAACCTCTCATGTGCTCACTGCCTTTCACTTTACTCTTCTTACAGACCACTTAAAATAATCCTAATGTGATAATGTAAGTCTAATAACACCAGGGTGGCTAACTCTCAAAGAAGTTTCCTTTCTGTCCCTAAGCCACAACGTCAGGACATTCTTGTGCCTCTGTTACACACAAACACATGCGCACACACAGCAAACGTAGCATGTCCAGTCATGCCCCCTCTGGGATTCCAGACTGTGGAGGATGGTGGGGGGATGCTGAGGCCTCAAGGGCTCCAGTACACCGGCAGCACTTGCAGCGAGGGCAGTTCCTGAAGCTCTGAGGACATCAGGTGCTAGCAGCCTTGGCAACCATGTCCCTTCTCAGGGTGAGTCCTGGCAGCGCTATGCAAATAAATGGATAGTAACTATGTGTTTGTCCTAATCAGCAGAAGAAGCAAACAGTGTATTGAAATGATACAAAAGGAATTACTTCTGCTCCAGACAATGACGCTGGTGAATTCTGGGTCTTTCCTTGGTCCACCCACCCATCAGTGATTGAGCAAATTCCTTTTCTGTGCCTTCTACTTGATTCAAAGCAGACTGAGACTGGAAGCCATGGTAGAGCTTGTGGAGAGACACTGCCCTTCTACGGTCTCAGACCTTCTCCACCTCCTGCAGACCTCTCCTCCTTTTCAGAACCAAGCTATATGCCACTAGCTGCTTCCAGGTGATGAGGACTGTGGACACAAATACAGAGGAATACATCATCAGTGACCTCCAGTGTATGGACCTGATGTGCCACCGGGGCAAGGAGGTCTTCCCTAGGGAAACACATCCCGTACAGGACTTCATCCAAACTTTCGTGCTGTCAGAGCAGCCATAGGAAAAGATCGATGTCATCTCCATTGCCCTGGGGATCCAAACTACCCCGAAGAGAGCCATTACGGGGAGGAGATCTGCCAGGCAGTTGACAACAGCAGTTATATTTCCCCTTCTACCAACCTTTGGCACCAGCTCTACTGCCAAACCACCCCCGATCCGAGTTTGAATAACTCAGACCTTTGCTTCCCCCTTCCTAGCTCCCTCCATGGCTGTAGGCACCCTGTTTAGCAAGGGAAGGCAAGAGTACACATGTGTCTGTATCGGTACTCACGGATTGAGGACAGGAAGGAGGCTGCCTTTGTTCCCCCCACCCCACCCCTGCCATGCTCCTCTCACCACCCCCCCCCAGTGAAAATCTGCAGCAAATGGCTGGATCAAGCTATATTCCAGAGCCAACCCTAACCCCAGCTATTGTAAAGTTTGTCCTCAATTCCAAGTTTCATTCCCTGTTTTACCTTCACTCCAGTCCCCAGCCCTGACCACTGCATACTCCTAATGCCCAGCTAAGCAATCCAAGCCTTGGCCTTACACTAATATTAGTAATCGTATCTAACACTTACAAGCTAACACACACACATACACATATATTTAACCTTGACAGCAATCCTCTGAAGTAGGTACTGTTATTATCCCCTTTTACAGATGAGAAAACCAAGACTCCAGGAGATGAGATGACTTGCCCGAGACCACATAGTCTGTCAAAAGTCGAGCTGAGATTTGAGCCCAGGATCTGCATTTCTGATTTCTGAGCTTGTACCAACACTGAACCCTGGACATGTCCACGGAACCCTGGACATTGACTTCTCTGAGCTGTGTGCCAGCAACTCCAGCCACTGTTCTGCAGCCTTCTGGACCAGTTCTGCTGTCCTACTTCATATGGCTTTCCCAGCAAACAGGTCTAATTGTATGCTCACACTGACTTGACATCTCTGAGCCCCATCCTGTCCCTATCCCCTCCATCCCCATGCTTCTAGCTGCCTCCCTAAGCACTTCCTAAGGCATTCATCATTGTCGGTTATTATTAATCACCAGATGTATAATTTGTTCAGAATTTACAGCAACCAAGCTAGCTCATTTAGTTCTTATATTCATAAGCTCCTTTAGTTCTTTGAGGTAGCTATTATACCCATTTTACAGATGGGGAAACTAAATCCTAACTTCAGTTGTCTTGGGACAAGCAACTGACATACCACTTTCAGAGGGTCAGTATAACCGGGATTAAGTGAACATCTATTATCGAGATCAATATTACTTTACTTTTGGAATTGCTGGGAAGGCAAAACAAAACTCACCCACTGGTTCCTCTGGCCTTTGAGTCACCAGTTTAAGATCCTTGAGTTCAAAACTCAGATCAGCCTGCCTCTGGGGGTCCATGCCCTTAACACCGAGTCATTCTGCTTCTCCATTATTCTCTTTCTTCCTATTCAGCCCATCGGATCTAAATTGAGTTGTGTGGGGAAGGAGGCAAAGGATCAGTATCAAAGAATCCCCAGGATAACTTAGAGGAGAATCCCTACTAGCCTACTCCCCAGTATGAATAACTCAGGTATGAGACAGAATCTTGTGCAGTAGTTTCCCCTTATTTGTAGGGGAAGTGTTCCGAGACCCCCAGTGGACGTCTGAAACTGCAGATAATAAGAAACCCTATGTATATACACTATGTTTTTTCCTATACTACATGCCTATGATGAAGTTTAACTTATAAATTAGGCACAGTAAGAGATTAACAACAATCATAAAATAGAGCAATTATGACACTATACCATAATAAAAGTTATATGAATGTGGTCTCTCTCTCTCTCTCTCTCCTAATATCTTACCGTACTGTACTCACTCTTCTTGTGATGAGGGAAGAAGACAAAATGCCTGTGTGGTGAGATGAAGCGAGGCTAAAGTGAGGTAGCCTTAGACGACTACTGACCTTCTAACAGTACATCAGTAAGATCATCTGCTTCCAGACCACAGTTGACTGCAGGTAACAAACCAGAGACAGTGAAACCACAGACAAGGGGGCACTACTATAGTCCTGAACTTACGCATGGTGTGGGCTCTCAGCTGTCAGCACAGAGGATGATGCAGGGGTACGGGGCTCGAACTCGACGAACTGTGAGATCGTGACCTGAACTGAAGCTGGACGCTTAATGGACTGAGCCACACAGGCACCCTGAACCCTACCTAATTCTTTAAGTCCCAATATGGAACATTGCCAAAGAGAGACAAAACTTACTTTAAAAATTAAAAAAGAAAAGCACAAAATGCCATCAGAGTCATTTTGTGTCTATTGCATTATCTCATTAAGATAATGCTTTCCAGCCACATTCAGTGGACAGTGCTGAGCTTCAGGGGGTCCGTGCACATCTTGGAAGCTCATTCAAAAGTTTGTGTATATGCACATTTTTCTGGAAACAAGGTTGAAAGAGCTATCATCAAGAGGCCCACTGCTCAGGAAACAACAACAACAATAACAACAACACTAAAAACACTAACTTATTGTAAGAATAAATATCTTCTGTAATCCATCAGTATTTTTTCAAAACCAAAACTGCCCCGCCCTCCTGAAAATCGTGACCTCTTCCCCACTGGTACCATGGAGGAGCTGGGGGCTTCAGGAACTCAGCAACACCAGACTTGGTGGCCCAGCTGGCAGTTCCTATCATTCCTGTGCCCGCCTAGTGATGCCAGGCCCCTCTGCAGTGGTAGGCCAGGTATGTTCCCACAGCACCCTAATTAAGCCAAACTGGGAACATTCAAAAGAGCTGAAAGGAATAAAGGACAGAAAATGAACATCCGGTCCCCAAGAGAACACTGCTCAAGTAACCTGCAGAAGTGCTCCAGGAATGCTGGAAAGGCTGAAAGGCTGGAATCACTCAGGGAAGCAGATGAGGTTTCTGGAGGTTAGGAAGGAAGAGCATATTACATGGGCTGGGCTTGCAGGTGTAACAAGCACAGATCAGAGGCAGGAACAGATAAAAGCTGCAGAGATGCAGGGAAGGAACAGATGGACTGGTCCAGGGCCAGGGAGGAAATGAAAGGCAAGATGAAGGCCATATCATCAAGCACCACTAAGAGAGGAGGCTTGAACTTTTGTATGGAAGATGTCACAGATTGGGCAGATTTCCATGGGGAAAAAGACCATGTGACTAGGCTCTAAAGGAGGGTAAGACTGAGAAGTGGGGTTTAAATGATAGAAAATAGAAGAGATATGATTACTGAGAAGATAAATTGGCCAGCACATGGAGTGTCAGGTATTAATTTTGAAGGCACATGGTAGACGAATGGACTAGTCGGCAAGGGGCGTACAAGACCAGATGCAGATGTGGATAAATGGGGTGACTTGGGTCAAAGGAAATTGAGGCACCCTCCCCATGCTTGGAGTCCACCTCTGCAGAGGTCTTCCCTCAGCTCTAGCAATTAATTTTTAATGTAGATTGATTGTGAGTACATGTGATGGTCCCAGCATCCATCTCTGCCAACACCTCATCTCATACTTCTTATGAAAAGGTTAACTGAGTAGCCAGGATTAAAGAAAAATATAAATTACAGCACAAGAAAGTCGAAAATGACTAATAGCCTCCTAGTCTATTCTGGAATAAGTTCTACACCCTGAACCTGGTGTGAATTCTATTCCTTGATTTGTTTGGTTGTAGGAAATTGTGAAATCTCAACGTCTTCATGACCATCAGTAAATGACTGGTTAAATAAATTTATGTTTTATCTCTACCCTGGAATATTATGCTGCTACTTAAAAGAATGAGCTTTATCCAGATGTTCTAACATGGGAAAATGTTCAAAATTCCATCTGGATAAAGAAAAACAATCTGGAGATCGCACATCTAATACAATCCCATGTGTTAAAAAGAATTATACAAATAAATGTGGTCTGTGTAGTTGTGCTTGATGTTCACCCATCCATCCATTCATTCATTCAAGAAATATTGATGAAGCATCTTCTGTGTATCAGGTACTACACAAAAATCCTTACCTACATGGAATTTATACTCCAGTGCAGGAGACAGATAATAAACAAGAGAAATAAACAAAAGTTACGTGTACCATGTAAAAAGTGCAAAGGATAGGATTGCCCAGATGGCTCAGCCGGTTAAGCCTCCGACTCTTGATTTCAGCTCATTTTATAATCTCACGGTTCCCTGGGTTTAGGCCCCATGTCAGGCTCTGTGCTGACAGTGCAGAGCCTGCTTGGGATTCCCTCTCTCTCCCTCTCTCTCTGTGCCCTCCCCCCCCCCCGCCCCGCTCATGTGCTCTCTCTCTCTCTCTCTCTCTCTCTCTCTCTCTCTCAAAATAAATAAATAAACTTAAATTGTTAAGTGCAAAGGATAAAAAGAAATCAGGGGAGGAGATAGAAGTGTAGGATAGGTATGATTGTCAGGTCCAAGTGACCTCTTGGAGGTATATTTAAGTAAAGAATGGAACGAAGTGAGGAGGGAAGTCAGGCTGCTATCTGGAGGAAGAACCTGGGAAATACTAGAAGCCAAGGCTCTAAGGCTGGATCTTGCCTAGAGGGCTCCAGCTGGGGAGCTCTTCATGGGAGGAGAGAGGGAAAGAGCAGGCCAGGGTCAAAGTCCAGGGGTAATAGGGCCTTACAGACCTTGTAAGAATACTGCTTTCACTCTAAGTGAGATGGATACACATGCAAAGAAAAGCTTCTAGAAAGACATTAATAGTGGTTAACTGAGAAATGGGATTAGAAATAGGTGTGAAAAATCTTTTTAATTTTCATGTTATAAAGGTTTTATAACATTTATACAGGTTTCAAATTTTTATCATGAGTACCTATGCCTTTTATCATTAATTTCTAAACTAGTTCAAAATGCAAGATTTCTTTTTTAATATTAAAAATAATCATTCCTGGGATGCTGGGTGGTTCAGTCAGTTGAGTATCCGACTTCAGCTCAGGTCATGATTTCACGGTTCATGGGTTCGAGCCCCTCAGAGCCTGGAACCTGCTTCAGATTCTGTGTCTCCCTCTCTGTCTGCCCCTCCTCTGCTCATGCTCATTCTCTCTCAAAATTAAAATAATAATAATAATAAATAATCATCCCTTGGGGCACCTAGGTAGCTCAGTTGAGCATTGGACTCTTGATGGTGGCTCAGAACATGATCCCAGGGCCATGGGATGGAGCCCCACCCTGGGCTCCATGCTGAGCATGGAGTCTGCTTAAGATTCTCTCTCTTTCCCCCTCTGCCCCTTCCCTTCATGCTCATTTATCATATCATGCTCAAAAATTATCATTCCAAAACATACATACATTCAATTAATTTGCCACTTTGTAGTGTTCTATGTTATCTTACATTCTGTATTTGCCTATTTAGCATCCATTTTCATCACAGGACTAGTTATATTTTATTTTCTGTATTCTTGATACTCTAGTATTTGAGAGCCTCACAGACTCAGAGAGACTGCCCCTTCCAGGGTTTACTAAGTCCCGAATAATAAGTTTGCCAAAGAGCATGCCTTTCATAAGCAAATCAACCAATCCCTGAGTCTATATCCCCAACTAGCTGCTAATCTAACTCTCACACAAACAGGCCAGTGTTTCCACTGCCCTAAATCAAACCCAGGTCCAGATATTAGGCAATTTGGAATATCCCATATGCGTCAAGGCCCAGTAGAATTAGTCAAACTATCCAATCCTTAACTGTTTTCTCCACCCTGACTTGCCTTTCTCCAGAAACCCCAGTAAAGACTGTGGCCTAAAGGTTTCCTCCTCCTGTCTTCTGCCTCCAGATCATTCTGGTTTGGGGGCAGCAGGGAAGAGGAATAGCCGTGCACTGTGGTGTAAAACCTTCCTTCAGTGGCAGAGACCCTTCAGTGTTATCACTCAATCACCCCTATATAAAGTAAATCCCGGGTATCATAACTTTAGAACGGCAGCTATGTATCTTTAAAAATTCCAGGGATTTCCAGAGAAATAGGGAGAAAGCCACCATTTTGTTTTGTTTTGTTTTTCACTTTAACTGTTGGATTAACTTATTCCCCAGCTAATTCAGACTTCAGCCTATGTCCTTGAAAAGTGGGAAGTGAAGACCACTGAAAACCAGAGAGTGACAAAACTGCAAATGTGAAGTCACTCTAGTGACTTTGCTGAGCAGACTGTTCCCTGGCTTAAAAAATAATCACATCTTCTTCCTGCCACTCTCAACAACTGCAATAGGTAGGAAGGCCTTGGAAATACGAAGCCGAAGGGTGCATGTGGTTTTGAATTTGAGGAAGTCTGCGGGAAAATCCAGGATGGGGGTTTCAGATCTGAAGAAGGGTGGATCACAGAAAAGCACCTGCCAGAGCCCTCAAGATTTTACAGAAGAGGGATTGAAATGCCTAATTTAAGGTGTCAGAGTGGAGACCAAATTTTTATATAAAGGAAAGATTTGGAGCAGAAATCATTAAAGACCTAAGAGAACCTGAAAGTTGAACCAAATGTAAATCAGAGAAGGTGTATGAATGGGTGATTTAAAAGTGTTTGTTGAGGGGCGCCTGGGTGGCTGAGTCAGTGAGTGTCTGACTTCAGCTCAGGTCATGATCTAGCGGTTTGTAGTTTGAGCCCCGCATGGGACTCTCTTCTATCAGTGCCATGCTGGCTTCAGATCCTCTGTCTCCCTCTGTCTCTGTTCCTCCCCCACTCATACACTCGCTCTCTCTCTGTCTCTCTCAAAAATAAATAAAACGTTAAAAAAAAAAAGAAGAAGTGTTTGTTGACTGGAGTCAATCTTTGAAAAAAAACAGCCATGAAATTATATGCTTGTATTGGGGTCTGCAAATTTCTGTAAAGGGCCAGATAGTAAATACTAGCAACCAATACTGTGTCACATCAACCAACTCTGCCACGATTGCACAAAAGTAGCCGCAGACATTACATAAATGAATGAGCCTGTCTGCGTTACAGTAAGACTGTTCTCATGGGCACTGAAATTTGAATTTCACATAACTGTCATGTGTCACAAAATATTATTCGCGTTTCGACTTTTTTTCAACCATTTGAAAATGTGAAAACCATCCTTAGATCCTGAGCTGTAGTTTGCCGATCCCTGACTTAGGGAATGGAGTTTAGAAGGTTTATAAAGGTCTTAGAAGGAAAAACATATTGGGCTTTGGTTCTTGTTCTGAACCTGGTTAGTGTGGGAAATCTTGCAAACCCTCTTGATGAGGAGCTCCTCTATCTCAATACTTTTTAATGCTGAGTCTGCCACAGTGTATCCAGTCCTTGCTATCCCTCCGACTCATCAAAAAGGGTCCTAACCCTCTTTTCTCAGGTTACTATGGGTTTCTACCACGTGTCAAGCCAAGATCACATCCTTGAGCTAAAGGAAACATCAAGGTAGAGCTTATTTATGAGCCATAAGAGCCTATTTTAGATCTGGGATGCAGAAAAGGCCTTAAAATAACCTAATCCAGTTCCTATATTTTAGGAACTAAATAGAGAGTCAGAACAGAGGGTAAACGGCTTGCCCACGCCATCTCATTGGAAGCAGACCTAAGACTAGAAGCCATGTTTCCAACATTCCATCTTCCCTTGTTTCCCCTCACTACCTTCATCTGTATTCTTAGAAACAAAAAAGTATGAAGCTTGCTATGGAATCTGGGTGGTGGGGGGAAGGGGTGGGAGTGGAGATATCGTAAACGAACACTTTTTAAAAAGAACATAAAACAAAAAAATAAATAAATAAAAAGAACATAAAACAGAATGCCATTACCACAGCCATAGAGTATTGTTTTACCGCTGGTCCGAAATTTGGAAGGAGAGGGAAATCATAAAGCTCAGGAAGAGGGTGGGAGCTGAGAAGTATTTGCAGGGGATCCTCCAATACACTCCTTCACTAACCCCTGTCTACACACTAATAATAATAGCACAGTAATAACACTAACAATAATAATAATATCTTCCGTACACAGATATTCTATAGTAGTGGTTCTCAAAGTGTGGTCCAGGAACCCATAAGTGTCCCAAAACCCTATCAGAGCCTCCATGAGATCGAAACTATTTTCATAATAAAACTGAGACACTGTTTGCCTTTTTCACTCCCAATCTCTCAAAAGTGGACAGCAAAGTTTTCCAGAGCCCACATGGCACGCAATATCGTAACAGAATGAATGCCAAAGTAGACATGAGAATCCAGCTGTCTTGCATCAAGTGAGACATGAAAGAGATTCGCAAAGATGTAAAACAATATCACTCTTCTCATTGTTTTTGTCTTCTCATTAATTGTTTTTTTGGAAAATGTTCTTTTTCTGACAAATACATTATTTGTATTAACATCTATTGGGTTTATTATTTTTTAATGAATTAACAAATATTTTTAAACTTTTTAGTTTCGGGGCGCCTGGGTGGCGCAGTCGGTTAAGCGTCCGACTTCAGCCAGGTCACGATCTCGCGGTCCGTGAGTTCGAGCCCCGCGTCAGGCTCTGGGCTGATGGCTCAGAGCCTGGAGCCTGTTTCCGATTCTGTGTCTCCCTCTCTCTCTGCCCCTCCCCCATTCATGCTCTGTCTCTCTCTGTCCCAAAAATAAATAAACGTTGAAAAAAAAAATTAAAAAAAAAAATAATAGTAAAAAAAAACCTTTTTAGTTTCATTTTCTAGTACAACAAATATCAGTAAATAAACAAGTGGCTTTTATTTTATTGTGGCTCCTCAATTTTTTTTAATATTATTTATTTTGAGAGAGACAGAGAGACTGTAAGTGGGGGAGGGACAGAGAAAGAGGGAAAATCTGAAGCAGGTTCCAGGCTGTCAACACAGAGCCGATACGGAGCTCACAGAGCTGTGAGATCATGACCTGAGCTGAAATGAAGAGTCAGGCATTTAACCAATGAGCCACCCAGGTGCCCCAGCTCCTGACCAAGAAAGTTTGAGAACACACTGATCTATAATTTTTTAGTTGTTTGTTCACACATGCATACACACACACACACACACACACACACACACACAAATTAATTTGAAAGTGTTCCTGAATCTATAGTAGTTTTTTGGCTATCGTGTTTTATCTTCATTTTCTTTTCTTTTTCAAGTTTTTATTAAATTCCAGTTAGTTACTATACAGTGTAATATTAGTTTCAGGTGTAGAATTTAGTGATTCATCACTTATATACAACACCTTATATTGTTTTTTTTAATCAAGGATGCTGAAAGTATTGTCACATGGCTTACAATTGCCTTTATCACCACAGAAATAAAATTTGTGTCACCACAGGAAAAAAACAAAATATCTAAGGTAGGACAAATGATCCAGTTGATTCAACAAATCAATGGCAAGGAAAGAAAGAAGGTGAGGAAAATAGAGAATAAGAGACTCGGAAGATACAGAAAGCAAATGCAATGTATCTCCCTCGTGAGACCTGATTCTAACAAACCAACCATAACAAAGCACCTATGAAACAAGTGGGGACATGGAGAAGATATTTGATGGTATTAAAGAATTCCTAATTTTACTTAAATATGACAGGGTATTGTGGTTGTGTTTTAAAAAAAAATAGTTATCTTTTAGGAATACATGCTGAAATGTTTACGGACAAGATCATTTGATGTCTGGGATTTCCTTCAAAATATTCCAATGGGAAGGGAAGTGAGAGCAGTGTAAACAAGATTGGCCATAAATTGATAGCTGTTAAAGCTCAGACACGGATCCATGGGATACCATTTTTTCTCCTTTTGCCTATGTTTAGAAAAGCCCATAATAAAAAAAAAATTTAGGGGTGTCTGAGTGACTCAGTTAAGTGGCCAACTCTTGATTTCAGCTTATGTCATGATCTCACAGTTCGTGAGATTGAGCCCTGTGTCAGGCTCCACAAAGGGATTCTCTCTCTCTCTCCTCAAAATAAATAAATAAGCTTAAAAAAAATTTTAATGTGTTTGTCATGCTAAATAAGTGGGAAACCACTCCCCTGACTCATTCTTGATTTTGCCATTTACAAAACAACCAGCCGTATAATTTGAGGGCAGGGAACTTAAATGAGGCCCTCACTCATAACCAGAACGGCAGATGAGAAGAGTGAAACACTCAGAGCAAAATTCATACCCCAGGAGTGAGTACAGCTCCAAGGAAAGTCACCCTCAAAGGGGCCTCCCGCTTTGGGCAGAACATAGGAACTATGAAAAGAACACTTAGCTCCTGCCCTACCTTCTCCAAGACACCTACCAGGTATCTACCAGTGTCTTACCAGTTGATAAGGACACTTGTCTCCCTTGAAAAGCCACCAGAAGCACTTGAAGGGAGCAATACTAAAGGTGGACCACTTCATTTGAGCCTGAGGCCATCTACAACTGTCTCTTAGAGTAGACCGTTCCTAAAGACGGAAATCAATAGATGCATGCTGAAGAATGATATATTTTACATATTTCTCTATATTGAACATTTTTTTTAATTTGTTGTACAGGGGCACCTGGGTGGCTTAGTCAATTAAGCGACTGACTTCGTCTCAGATCATTATCTCACAGTTCATGGGTTCGAGCCCCTCCTCAGGCTCCGTGCTGACAACTCAGAGCCTGGAGCCTGCTTCAGATTCTGTGTCTCCCTCTTTCTCTGCTCCTCTGCTTACACTCTGTCTCTCTCTCTCTCTCTCCTTCAAAATAAATAAACATTTAAAAAAATTTTAATAAATAAATCTGTTACACAAATGCACACCACAACAACTTTGGAACACAGTTTAGAATTATTTACTAAAGTATAAGATAGGGGCGCCTGGGTGGCTCAGTCTGTTAAGCGTCCGACTTCAGCTCAGGTCACGATCTCGCGGTCTGTGAGTTCGAGCCCCGCGTCGCGCTCTGGGCTGATGGCTCAGAGCCTGGAGCCTGCTTCCGATTCTGTGTCTCCCTCTCTCTCTGCCCCTTCCCCGTTCATGCTCTGTCTCTCTCTGTCTCAAAAATAAATAAACGTTAAAAAAATTAAAAAAATAAAAAATAATAATAATAAAGTATAAGATACACATATCCTATAATCTAGCAATTCCATTTCTCCGTACATATCCAACAGACATATATGTGTGTGTGTGTGTGTGTGTGTGTGTGTGTGTGTGTGTGTGTACCAGGACATATGCAGAAGAATATTCTTAACAGAAATGAAGATGAAAAGAAAAGAAGACAATCCAATGTCCCTCAATAATAGAATGGATACATTATAATATATTTACATATTGTAATATTATACAGCAGTGAACATGAACAAATTACAGCTATATATACAACATGGATGAATCTTATAAAGTTGAGAAAAAAACATAAAATTCTGTACTGTTAAAATAATTTTTAAAAGACATATATTCTGTATTGTTAAAATAACAATTTAATATCTTAATATTTTAAGACAAAAGATTGAGGGGCGCCTGGATGACTCAGTCGGTTAAGCCTCCCACTTCAGCTCAGGTCATGATTTCATGGTTTGTGGGTTCAAGCCCCTCATCGGGCTCTGTGCTAACAGCTTAGAACCTGGAGCATTCTTTAGATTCTGTGTCTCCCTCTCTCTGCCCCTCCCCTGCTTCACTCTGTCTCTGTCTCTCAAAAAATAAATAAATGTAGAAAAAAAAAAGAAGACAAAAGATTGAGTGCAGAATGAGAAAAAAAAATTACTACCAAGCTGAGGAACCTAATCCAGCACAGAATCTAGGGTCCGGAGGATGACACTAGGGGGGGATAAGAAATGGAGTGAGTCACTTTAAAACCACAAGACCAAGATCTGTTTCAGACTGATATTAGGAAAACAAAACCTCCTACCATTGCTGATTGGCGGTGGACATGCAGGACCGTGAGCTAAGTCAAAGGCCTGGGCTGACTGGGAGAGGTCCCTGTATACATGGGCTCACACCCCAACTTCAAGATTGTGGTTTGGATGCCTCTGTTACATACATGATGTTCCCCAGTGGGGACTGTACTAGACTGGCCAGGTTTGCACCGGCATCAGCAAGCTAAGTAGCCAAGTCAGTGTTTGTTAGTATTTTTCTATTTGTGTATAGAATTCAAAAACAGGCAAAACTTTAAAAAGCAAGGAAGTGATAATCATAAAAATCAGGATAATTGTTACCTAGGTGGAAGGGGGAGGGTGAAAAGGAGGTGATCGGGATGGGACACATGGAAGGGGTTCTGGGGGTAACAGCAAAGTCCTATTTATCTGGGTAGTGTTTTCATGGCTTTTTTAATTGTATTTACTTTATAATTATTCATCATACTTTACTTTGTGTTTTATGCACTTTTCTCTGTGTTATCTTTCACAATTAATAAAGGGTAAAATAAACCAGCTTCATTTTATATAACTATAGAAGTTCCTTTTAAATTGTTAGACTTGTGGGGCGCCTGGGTGGCGCAGTCGGTTGAGCGTCCGACTTCAGCCAGGTCACGATCTCACGGTCCGTGAGTTCGAGCCCCGCGTCGGGCTCTGGGCTGATGGCTCAGAGCCTGGAGCCTGTTTCCGATTCTGTGTCTCCCTCTCTCTCTGCCCCTCCCCTGTTCATGCTCTGTCTCTCTCTGTCCCAAAAATAAACGTTGAAAAAAAAATTTAAATTGTTAGACTTGTAATAAGTGTATCAATACAGCTTAATTTTTGCAAGAAGGTATCAATAGAAAATGGAAGCCATCTATTTCTGACTTGGCAAATTATCAGATGCTATTTTAAGATCGCATGCCTATTGATTTAAATACAAATGAGCTGTAGAATAAGTATGTTTAACACACTGTTTCAAAATGGTGACATTTGGGTTTGAAGGTATCCCAAGAACATTCTAAGAACAACTTCTAAAGGGACTGTATCATAACTAATGTTTAATCTGGATCCTCTCCATTTTGCTAAGCTTTACACCAATTGAGCTAAGGTTTCCAGGCCATAAGAAGCAATTAGAAAGAACTGCCACATTCTCAAAACAGTAGAAAACTAGTTCTCTAAAAGTTGGCTCAAGCAAATTCCAATATGCAAATATATGCTTTAAAATTAAGCTTCATTAAAATGCACTTACCAATTTAAGTGGAGGCTGATTCTGTAACCACATTTGGAATTTAGATTCTTACTACTTTAGAACAAATGCTATGTAAACATGAAAATTAAGTAATCAAATGATTCTTTGCCCTCCTCTGCAACAATTTCACTTGAAACGATTGATATACTTCAAAAATATAAACTCTCAGAACATCCCAGTGAGGAACTGGAAGCCCTCGGCTTTGGTAATGCACTTTAACCAGGTCCAAAGCAGACTGCCTTGGTCTCATGAAGATTACTGGCACAGGAAAACCTCACAAAGGCCCTCTGCAGCTCATCCCAGCAGCCCTTCCCAGGCCCAAACAGGCCCTCTGCATTCTCCTGTCCTTGCCTGAAAACCGCAGGAGTTGGCCTGCATTCTCAGAGCTCACGCCTCCTAGCCCTTAAGGTCCTCTCATCCCAAGTTTGGCTGCAAAAGGGCCTATCATCTCCCTGGAACCTCCTTCATTACAGCCCCAATTTGAGAAAAGGACAGAGCATGATAAAAGGACAGAACACAGATAGCAACAGCACTTGCCCGGCATGTAATGCAGTCCACACCCCTCAAAAACCTGACAGGGAAGGGCCATTAGACCCCCATTTTATAGAGAGGAAAATCAAAGTCCAGACAACTTGTAAAATCTGCCTGGGGTCACTCAGCTAACAGAGTGGAACCCAGCCAAGCCAGTGCTTGGTAATAAACTTCTCCCTCTCTGCAGACTCAGTGTCTTACACTGTTCCACTCAGTGGTTCAGAGCGAGGGCTTAGGGTCAGACAGCCCTCTCCGAGTCTCAGGCCCATCACTTCCAAGCTGTGTGACCTCAGATGGATCATTTGACCTCTCTGGTTTCAGTGCTCTAAGACAAAACTCAGTGAATCACAGTCACAATCATTTCTTTCTCAGATACTAATCTCTACTGTAGGCTTCTGTTTCCCAAACTATCTTTGGCCTAAGGATCGCCAGATCCTTAAGAGATTTTTCCTCTGCCCTGGGGACTGCTGAGCCAGGTTCAAGAAGCACCATTTCAATTTTTTAATGAGAGTCCTAGAGATTCTGCGGCAGAAAGCCAACCTTTGGCAAATAACAGGCAAGTGCTTCTTCCTCCATACAGATCTGTACATACATTTGTTTCTCTCGGGCAAACTCTGGCTAAGAACTCGAGGTCTTTCTTCTGAAACAGATCCCACTCCATATCTGTCTTCTAGCTGATGGCTTTCAAAAATGTAGACCATAATCACAATAAGAAATATATGTTACATAGTAACTAAACACACACACACACACACACACACACACACACACAAATTTTCCACAGAATAAGGTCCTCACTATGCACATTGCATTTTCATTCTTTTTTTAAAATCTGTGAATGCAGAACTTCAATTTCATTTCACAACTCAGAAGCACCTAGGTGGCTCAGTCACTTAAGTGTCTGACTTCGGCTCAGGTCATGATCTCATGGTTTGTGGGTTCGAACACCATGTCAGGCTCTGTGCTGATAGCTCTGAGCCTGAAGCCTGCTTCAGATTCTGTGTCTCCCTCTCTCTATGCCCCTCCCCCACTCACGCTCTGTCTCTCTCTCAAAAATAAACATTAAAATTTTTTTCATTTCACAACCCAATAATAAGTTGCAACAAATAAATGAGCTGCAATCAGTAAAGACATAAGAGATAAGATCAACAAATAGAAAATCTAAGCAAAAAACCAAAACTATAAAAAGGTAGCAAATAGAAATTGTAGCACTGAAAGAAATACATATATGAAATAAACACTGCACTTAAGGGACAGATTGAAAAGGCAGAATAGTCAGTAAACTAGAAATTATTCAGTTTGAAAAGCATAGATAAAAAACTGAAAAGAGGGGCGCCTGGGTGGCTCAGTCGGTTAAGCGGCCGATTTCGGCCCAGGTCATGATCTCGCGGTCCGTGAGTTCGAGCCCCGCGTCGGGTTCTCTGCTGACAGCTCAGAGCCTGGAGCCTGTTTCAGATTCTGTGTCTCCCTCTCTCTGACCCTCCCCCGTTCATGCTTTGTCTCTCTCTGTCTCAAAAATAAATAAACGTTAAAAAAAAAATTAAAAAAAAAACAAACTGAAGAGAGTCTCAGAGACCTGTAAAACAATATGAAGCAATCTTACATACATATAACTAGAATCCCAGAATGACCAAAAAGAGAGAAAGAAGCCAAAACGGTGTCAGAAATTATGGCTCCAACGTTCCCTAATTTGGTGAAAGACATAAATTCAAGAGGATTCAGCAAAACCGAGGCAGAAGAAATAAAAAACACCTAGGCATATCAGTCAAATTGCTGAAAATCAAAGATAAAGAGAAGAATCTTTAAAGCAGCCAGAGAGGGGTGCCTGGCTGGCTCAGTCAGTGGAATGTGCTACTCTTGATTTTGGGGTTGTGGATTCAAGCCCCACATTGGGTGTATGGATTACTTAAAAATAAAATCTTAAAAATAAATAAATAAAAGCAGCCAGAGAAAAATGACTCATTACTACAATGATATCTTTAATAGTCAACTTCTCATCTGAAACAATGGAGGCCAGAAGATTGTAATGCAACATCCTTAAAATGTCTAAAGAACAAAAAGCTTCCAGCTTGGGGCACCTGGGTGGCTCAGTCAGTTGGGCATCCAACTTCGGCTCAGGTCATGATCTCTCAGTTTGTGAGTTCCAGCCCCACACTGGGCTCTGTGCTGACAGCTCAGAGCCTGGAACCTGCTTCAGATTCTGTGTCTCCCTCTCTCTCTGCCCCTCGCTGGCTCCTGCCCTGTCTCTCTGTCTCTCTGTCTCTCTCTCTCTCTCTCTCAAAAATAAATATACATTAGAAACAATCCAACTTAAAATTCTATATCCAGTGAAAATATCTTTCAAGAGTAAAAGAAAGTAGAAATGTTTTCATGTAAATTACAATTAAAAGAATTCACCAACAAAACTATACCACAAGAAATGCTAAACGAAGAAAATTCAAGATGAAGCAAAACAATACCAGGTGGAAATTCAGATATTTGGGGAGAAATAAAATCCACCAGAAAGAATAAATATTTGGATAAATATAAAAGCCTTATTTTTGTTCTCTTGATTTATTTAAATACATCTGGCTATTTAAAGAAAAATTATAACAAAGTATTGTGGTATTTATAGCATACTAATATTAATACACATGACAACTATAACATAAAGCAGGATTAACAAACTTTCTCTATAAGGGGCCCAGATGGAAAATATTTTAATCTATAAACCATATGGTCTCTGTTGCAACTACTCAACTCTGCCATCATAACATGAAAGCAGCCATAGACAACACATAAATGAGTGAGTGCAGTTATATTACAATTAAACAAAAGCAGGTACAGGACTAGATTTAGCCAAAAAGTCACAGTTTGTAAACCTCCAGCATAAAAGATTGGGGTCAATGAAACTGTATGGTTGCAAAATTACATTTTATATGAAGTGGTTCCATAACTCTAAGCAGACTTTAAAAACTTGACAACGTAGGGGTGCCTGTGTGGCTCAGTCAGTTAAGTGTCTGACTTCAGCTCAGGTCATGATCTTGCGGTCTGTGAGTTCGAGCCCCACGTCAGGCTCTGTGCTGATAGCTCAGAGCCTGGAGCCCGTTTCGGATTCTGTGTCTCCCTCTTTTTCTCTCCTCCCCTGCTCGTGCTCTGTCTCTTTTCTCAAAAATAAAGAAACGTTAAAAAAAAATTTTTTAACTTGAGGATGTATATTGTAATCCCTACAGCAACCATTCGAAACAAAAATGCAAAGAAAAATAACTAAAAAGGCAATATAAAAAATAAAATGGAATTTTAAAAAATATCTGGTTGACTTAAAAGAAAACAGTGAGGGGCACCTGGCTGGCTCAGTCAGTATAGCATGTAAATCTTGATCTCAGGGTCATGAGTTCCAGCTCCACATTGGGCATAGAGCTTACTGAAAACAAAAACAAAGAGACAAACAAAACAGAGAAACAACAACAAAATTTAAAAAATTTTAAAAACTGATAGACCAATAGAATACAAATTGTAAAATGATAGACCTAAATCCAAATCTATCAATAATTTATACTAAATATAAATGAACCAAATACTCCAATTAAAAGGCAGAGATTATCAGGCTCAAACAAAAAAGTAAGACCCAACTATATGCTTCCTACAAGAGACACACTTGTACCAATTATCAATATATTGCCTCTCAGCCCCAAATTCATATTTCATTGTAGGCTCTGTAAAAATGGATCTAGGCCCTTTAAATATTTTCTTTTTGCCATCTGGCCCAATAGTAACCTTTCTCAATGGTGAGCACTTCAGAAACAGTGGAGGAAAAGAAGATTTTCTTTCCTAGTTACAGAGTGCTCTCTCAGCAGATATCTAGCACTATCAACATCTCTAGTGCCCTGTTTTTGCAGTGCATTGCGGTCAGCAGCACGCAGTAACCAGCAGCTTTTCCAGCACCTCCTGGGCAGTTTCCTGGCAGAAAACTGGTGGTGAGACAACCTCTGCATGAATAACTTTCCTCAACAGTCCAGAGAGCAAGTCTCTGGCAATTTCCACAGAATGGATTTCCAGCAAGTTCTGTCAGTGCAGCACCACACTGATTTCTTTGCCATCTGCAAGACATGCCCCACCCTCTCCAACAAAGTCTAGCTCTCAGCTTTGGCAAGAGGGTGAGAAATATTAGGAGGAAGGAGAAGCCCTTCCTTGGTCATCCTATCTTAGCCTTAGGGATAGTGACTGACACATAAATCTGACATTTTTACATTCTTTAGAATTTTGTTCACTTCTGGGGGGCCTGGGTGGCTCAGTTGGCTGAGGGTCCAACTTTGGCTCAGGTCATGATCTCACGGTTCACGGGTTTGAGCCCCACATCGGGTTCTCTGCTGATAGCTCAGAACCTGGAGCCTGCGTCATATTCTGTATGTCCCTCTCTCTCTACCCCTCCCCCAGTTGTGCTACGTCTTTTCTCTCTCAAAAATAAACATTTTTTTTAAAAAAAAGAATTTTGTTCACTTCCTACTAGCTGATCCCTCATTATTCCAATTCTCAATTTTACTTAATAATTCTTTATATTAAACTTTCCTGGTTAATTACTATGTAGTTTGTCTCCTGGATAGATCCTCACTGATATGGCACTTTAAATATAAAGACATGGGGCGCCTGGATGGCTCAGTCAGTTGGACGTCCAACTCTTGATTTCAGGTCAGGTCATAATCCCAGGGTCATGGGATTGAGCTCTACATTGGGCTTCATGATGAGCATGGAGCCTGCTTGGGATTCTCTCTGTCTCTCCCTCTGCCCCTTTCCCCTGCTTGGGCACTCTCTCTCTCTCTCGCTAAAATAATATATATATATATATATATATATATATATATATATATAGGTTTTCAAAATGTAAAAAACAATACCCTACAAACAATAATCACAAAAAGAGTTAAACTGGCTATATTATTATCATATAAGGTAGTCTTTAAGATAGAGTATTACCAAAGATACAGTGGGACATTTCATAATGATAAAAGATTCAATTAGGAAAACATAAGTCATAAATGTACATGTGCCTAACAAAACTTCAAAATACATAAAAATATTGATAGAATTAAAGGGAAAAAAACAATACAATCCGTATTGAGTATTTTCACACCTTTCTCTCAATAATTGGTATAATGAGACCCAAAAAAAGTAAAAATATAAAATTCTCAATAATACTATCAGCCATCATGACTTAATTGACATTTTAGAACATTGTACACAATATGCATGTTCTTTTCAAGCACATATATTACACTCACAGAATAGACCATGTATGGGCCATAAAGCAAGTCTCAATAAACTTCAAAAGATTAGAATCCTACAGAGTATGTTCTGTGACCACAGTGGAATTGAACTAGAAATGCATGCTGAAAACATTTCAACTTTTTCTGAGTTACCAAGACCATTATTCTGAATAGTAACAATTTACCAGATCCATCAGGAACTAATCAAAGTGTGTCAAAACATCCCCCCTATGTTAATTAGCTGTGTTTGGGGGTATCTATCAGCTTTTGGTAGTTTTTCTACCCCATCCTTGACCATCAGTTTCCTGCTACTTTGCTTCCTTTTATCTTGAGAAACTTTGAACTCCTAAAAATGTGTATATTTTCTAGTAATTTATGAGGATTAAAATTAAGTAATTTATTGCATTAGTATCTGCCATTCAATTGTTCAATAAATATTAGGTCACAATACACACACACACACACACACACACACACACACAATTATATGCCAATTTATCTCCAGACCAGACCTCTCTTCTTCCGATCAAGGAGTGGACTCTACTTAGGATGACCAGCCATTCCGGTTTGCCGTGGACTGAGGAGTTTCCTGGGACACAGGACTTAAAGTGTTAAAACCAGAAAAGTCAAGAGCAAACCAGGATAAATTGGTCACACTAATTCTACTTCCCCTTTTAAATCTGGGCTGGCCTTGTGACTTCTTTGGCCAATAGAATGTAATGGAAATAACAGTGTGCAAATTCCAAGCATAGATCTCAAGAGGCATAGTGCATTTTTCCTCCTTCTCAGAACCCTGCCACTGCTACGTGAACAAGCACAGGTCAGCCTGCTGGATGATGAGAGATGTGTGGCCCAGTCACCCCACTTGTCCCAGCTGCCAACCAGCCAACTGCCAGCCATGAGAATGAGGCTATTCCAGACCAGCCAGCTTCCAACTGACCACTCAGCCCTCTACAGACACACGAGCAAGCTTATGCAGGATCAGCTGAACCTGGCCCCAGTCAGCTGACTCCTAGACTTAGGAACAGTAATAAATGCTTATTGTTTGAAGCTAACAACTTTCAGGGCAGTTTGTGACACAACAATAGCTAATTGATAGAGACACCTCATACTCAGCATGTTTAAAACTAAACTCAGAGTTGATAATTATGTAACATGATAGAGGTACTAACTATTGCTACAACGATAATCATATTACAATAAATAATGCATCAAACCAACATGTTCTACACCTTAAATTTACACATTATGTCACATATACTTCAATAAAAGAGAATATGGCTGAATTCCAATAATTTTTTATTACTGGAATATTTTTCTTTATTTAAAAGATTTATTTTATTGGGGCGCCTGGGTGGCACAGTCGGTTAAGCGTCCGACTTCAGCCAGGTCACGATCTCGCGGTCCGGGAGTTCGAGCCCCGCGTCAGGCTCTGGGCTGATGGCTCAGAGCCTGGAGCCTGTTTCCGATTCTGTGTCTCCCTCTCTCTCTGCTCCTCCCCCGTTCATGCTCTGTCTCTCTCTGTCCCAAAAATAAATAAACGTTGAAAAAAAATTTTTTTAAATAAAAAAATAAAAGATTTATTTTATTTAAACAATTAAATTCATAGTGTTCTCCCCAACTTGTGCCTCCTCCAATATCCTCTGTCTTGATAAAAAGCACCACCATCCATCCAGTCCTTTATGCCAAAGACTTAGGAGTCAGTCTTGAAGCCTCCTTCTTCTTCATCCTCACCAAATTCTATTTTAATTCTACTGCCTAAATATTTCTGGATTTCACTCACTTCTTTTTTTTTTTAAAATTTTTTTTTTTCAACGTTTTTATTTATTTTTGGGACAGAGAGAGACAGAGCATGAACGGGGGAGGGGCAGAGAGAGAGGGAGACACAGAATCGGAAACAGGCTCCAGGCTCCGAGCCATCAGCCCAGAGCCCGACGCGGGGCTCGAACTCATGGACCGCGAGATCGTGACCTGGCTGAAGTCGGACGCTCAACCGACTGCGCCACCCAGGCGCCCCAAGGGTTTCACTCACTTCTCAACATTTTCCCCCTCCCCACCGAGATTAAGCCACCGTCACATAGCACCTGTACGATAGGGAAAAAATGACTTAACTGGTCTCCTCACATCTATTCTTGTCCCTTCTACAGTCTATTCCCCAGACAACAAAGTGTCCTTTATAATAAAACAGAAGAGAAACTCTGTGAAAGACCCTGTTAAGAGGATGAAAAGGCGAGCCACAGGGTGGGAGAAAAAATTTGCAAATAACGTATCCAACAAAGATTCTCAAAATTTAATAGCAAAAATGAAAACAATGCAGTTAGAATATGGGCAAAAGACATGAAGAGATATTTCACCCAAAAAAGATGTCTATGCGGCAAATAAGCACATGAAAAGTTGTCCAACATCATTAGCTGTTAGGAAAATGTGAATAAAAACCACAAAGACATACAACTATACACCTAGCAGAGTGGCTAAAATAAATAACAGTGGTAGGGGCACTTGGGTGACTCAGTCGGTTGAGCATCCAATTCTTGATTTCGGCTCAGGTCATGATCCCAGGGTTGTGGGATTGAGCTCCACATAGGGCTCCATGCTGAGCACAGAGCCTGCTTGGGATTGTCTCTCTCTCTCTCTCTCTCTCTCTCTCTCCCTCCCTCCCTCCCTCTGCCCCTCCTCCCCCATTCACTCCCTCTCTCTCTCTCTCTCTAAAATAATAATAGTGGCAACATGAAATGCTGGTGAGGATGCCAAGAAAGTGGATTCATACCTTGCTGATGAGAATATGAAATGGTACAGCCACTCTGGGAAATGGTTCAGCAGTGTGTTAGTTTGCTAGGTCTGCCATCACAAAGCACCGCAGACTGGATGTCTGAAACAATGGAAATTTATTTTCTTACAATTCCAGAGGCTAGGAGTCTGAGATCAAGGTGTCCATAAAGTGGGTTTCTTTTTTTTTTTCCTCACAGCTTAATTGAGATATAATTGACATATAACACTGTGCAGATTTAAGGTTACAATGTGTTGATTTGATGCACTTACATATTACAAAATGACTACCCCCATAGGGTTAGCCAGCATCTGCATCACAGAGTGGTTTCTTCCAAGGCCTCTCTACTTGGTTTACAAATGGCCTTTTCCCTGTGTCTTCACATGGTCTTCCCTCTGTGTGTATGCCTGTGTCCTAACCTCCTCTTTTTATAAGGAGGATTTCCATTGGATTAGGGCCCACCATGATGACCTCATTTTAACTTAATTACCACCTTAAATGCCTGATCTCCTAGTACATTCACATTTTGAGGTACTAGGGGTTAGGACTTCACCATATGAATTTGGGTATTAAACACATAACAAACCTAAGACCCATCAGTTGCACTCCTGAGTATACATCCCAGAGAAACAAAGATTGTGTTAACACAGAAGGATATACACAGATGCTCATAGCAGCTTCATTCATATAACCCAAATCTGACAACAACCTAGGTGTCCTTCAGCAGGTGAATAGTTAAACACACAGTGATACATACATGCCATAGAATACTACTCAGCAGTAATTTTTTTTTAAAAGGATAAACTATTGATACATACAACAATCTGGGTGAATCTCCAGAGAATTATGCTTAGTGAAAAAAGCCAATCCAAAAACATTTCTTATCATGGAATTCCATTTATGTAACATTATTAAAATGACAAAATTATAGGAATGGAGAACAGAGTAGTGGTTATTGTGTCAAGGAGAAGGTAGGGTGAGAGATAAGTGTATGTGGCTTTTAAAGGGCAACCATGAAGAATCTTTGTGTGATAGAAATATTCAGTATCTTGACTATATCAATGTCAATCTTCTGGTTGTGATTTATACTATGACTTTGTAAGATATCTCCATTGGGGAAAACTGAGTAAAGAATATAAAAGATGTCTTTCATTATTTCTTACAACTGCATGTCAACCTATAATTATCTCAAAATAAGAAGTTTAAATTTTTTAATGTTTTAAACCTTTAGATTTTACCATTGTTCTTAAGCCAAAAACCTATTAGGTCCTATATGATCTAGTGCCTGCCTACCTTACAGCCCTATCTTGCAGGCTCTTCTCACTCACTGTGGGCCAATCCAACTGGCTTTCTTCCAGATCTTCAAATGTCCCTTTCAGATTCCAAACTTTGCACATGCTATTCCTTCTTCCCATGATGCTCTTCTCTATACTCTTTACCCACCTAACTCTAATTGATCCTTCAAGTATCTTTTATGTCACTGTTTTCATTCAGTCACTCACTACATGATGGGGATCCAGCATTCGGGATGCATACAGTCCATACTGATAGAGACTTTATAGCATTTGGCTTTCTGGATTCAGGTTCCTTTTGATGTTTATTTTCCCTTTTGCTATCCCAATACTTTAGTAAAACCTTGTTTAAACATCTCAGAATTCCCCTAGTTCTTCTTTAGGTTATGATCCTGAGGTTATGAGTCAGAGTATCAAAAGTATAATGAAAAAGAGCCTACTGAAATCCTCCACTGAGCTCCCCTGGGGCAAGAAAGAACATAGGGAGAAATGCTCAAGGTAACACTATTAAGACACAACAGTAGAGGGGCACCTGGGTGGCTCAGTTCATTGAGCGTCCAACTCTTGGTTTTGGCTCAGATCATGTCCCAGGGTCATGGGATTGAGCCTGCTTGGGATTCTCTCTCTCTCTCTCTCTCTCTCTCTCTCTCTCTCTCTCTCTCTGTCTCTGCAAAAATTTTTTTAAAAAATTTTTTAATTAAAAATTTTTAAAAATACAATAGTAGAGGCTGTGAAAGCTGTCACTTCCTTCACAGTATGTCTCTCTCTGTGGAGAGTGTCAGGGTTTGGTTATTTGTGTTATAATGAAGTTCTGCTTTGTTTAATAAGCAAACAGCACTTTCCTTATAGTAATTTGTACAATGTGTTGGCTCTCTTCTGAATTGCGATGATGTAGATGAAGACTGGAAATGACCACTGGGTGTCATCGAAGTCTTATACAAGGCAACAGCCTTGCCATGGCTCCTTCGTGGTCTACCTTTTCTGGAAGGTGGAGATAAATTGTGCTCAGCTCTAAATGGGACCAAAGCACATTATCAATCTAGAACTTAGCTATGAGGCAACATGGGCCAAGAGAACACGGCTAAGGACTGGAAAATAAGCAAAACTAGCATCTTGAAGTCATCCAAAATGACATCTCCAAGACCTTTTACTTGTATTTGTACGCTTTCTTCAAAGTCTTAGGACAGTTATTTGGGCCCAGTTAGTGGGAAGTCTCTTGTTTTGTTCTGTGTTTCTATTTTAAGTTATTTCATCATTAGTACTTCTAGCCTTTGTACTGACTTTCCGTTGGCTCATCCATTAGTTTAGGTACTGTGGATCCAAAACAGATTATAGTAGGAAGTGGGCTTATCACCTAATAACAACCCCTAAGCATAATAAACATGTGCCCCAAGGCAAGAGTGACACTGACAAGGAGGGAGGGCCCCACGAGGCAGGATGACAGACTTCTGCAACCTGTCAGCTTTGAAAAGGAAACACATATGATTTGAGCTTAGACCTACCTGCCAGAACCTCACTAATGATCACTTCAAGACTTATGTTCCTAATGATAACAATCAGCTGCGCTAAACTATTTCTATCCATGGACTGAATGCACCTAGGAATCAAATGGTTTGAGTTCTATGCTTGGCTCCCAATGCAATGTCTGGTTTTCACAGCCAAAAGATGTTCTGGACTTTTTTCTATACTTTGCTGA